>NC_072793.1:67475955-68075955 GCF_028583425.1 Eublepharis macularius
GAAAGAGTCAACACAGAAATAATAATAATTCACACCCCTGAGGTAATTAAATCAACATCTGAAATGTAACTGATGAGTCTGATTTTGTGTAGGCTGGTTTGACTTTGTGGGCACTGAGACTGAAGTGCATTTTCCACTGACTATAATTCCCAACCAACAGTTATATATACATTGGTAGGATGCTGGGGTGATCACCTTGGTTTTTCATGCAGAAGATCCCAGTTCAATCCCAGATTTCTCCAGTTAAAAAGATCTCTGCTCTTTCTTGACTCGAAATTTTGAAGAGCTGCTGCCATCCAGGATAGAAAAAAGTTTGAATTAAGTGGACCAATAGTTTGCATCAGGCATCTTCAAGTGTTCCATATTCATTCTTATTTTACTGGAAGTTAAAATAAGTTTCCAACAAGACATTAAAGCATCCCTTGTAATACTGTTGTGTATGCTAGTTTTGTATATACTAGCTTTGTGTACACGGTTTCTCTTTCAATGGAAAATGAAATATGCTGTTTTCCCAGTGAAAACACATGCAGACATTATTAACTTACATTATTAACACTCACTCCTCTACTTCCCTTCTATTTTGCTTAGGGCTGACATTGAGTATACATATATTTGGGAAGAGCAACAGGAAATTAAGCCAAGCCAAGCATGGCTTTAACTAATTGAAATCCAAACTAAATCATCTCTATTCTTTACATATATTTCTGAAAATCCTTTCTATGCATTACGAACCTTCTTATCTACAATTGGTTACAAAACTATGGATGTTTTATTCCCAAACTGTTAAACCATTCAAAAATAGGTCTGTTGTTAGCAGTCAGACCCCCTTCTCATGCTGGAAAGGGCAGTTAATAGATATGAAATATCATAAATCCTTTCCTCCTATGCCATAAGTCCAAGGGCACTGCCTGGCTCAAGGCAGAGTGCATGCCAATTGGGCAGGAGCCTGGAAAACTACTAGAACATGAGTCAGAACTGTTTGACTGACCCTGCATGCCCCAGCGAGAAGCAGAGATATGAGGTTTCCTAAGAAAACCCTTGTCTAATCCCATCAGTGCCCTGCTACACTTCCCCTCACCCACCTATCCTAAATCTATTCAGCAAATCTGGTAGCTTTTCCATCCAGTATTTGCTGGGTCATCAAGCCCTTTGTGCAATTAGAAGTCCACCACAGATAAACTTATCAAACTTCTCCCAACTTTTGTCCCACCTCCGGAGACAGCCATTAAACCATTGTGGGGGCAAAGACATCAGCTTGTCCCAAGGAGTACTTCACCCTATAACTGGCTCTCAAGCCATGTGCTCGTGCTGCTCTCTCTCTCTCTCTCTCCTCTCTCTCTCTCTCTCTCTCTCTCTCTCTCCTCTCTCTCCTCTCTCTCTCTCTCTCTCTCTCCTCTCTCTCTCTCTCTCTCTCTCTCTCTCTCTCTCTCTCTCTCTCTCTCTCTCTCTCTCTCTCTCTCTCTCTCTCTCTGTTTGTTTCTTTGTTTCTTGGGTTTCTTCTGTTCTCCTCATGAAATGCTGGATGTTTTACTACTGCCTCTGTGAACCTCTATCTTAAAGGACCGATAAACTATCGCCCTCCCCAAACTGCTTTCTCTCCCTTTCCTCCCTATTTTTTCTTATTCAGCCTTGTTTATGTGCTGTGTATCGGTTTTCTGTATGTTTGCTGTTTTTATTTTCTCTTTAATAAAAAAAAAACCCGTTCTGGTTGAACATTTGCTTGATTTTGTTTGAGAATTCTCTAAGGGAATAATCCCTGTAAACATTGGTAGAGATTCCTAGTTACACCCTCTCTCTTGCCTCCTTAATGCTAATTCCACCCAACTAATTAAGGAGGACCTCCTATTTGAGTAACAAGGTCGTGCCTTAAAAAAAAACCCTGATTTTTTTCAAAGAACTTTTAGCCTCAAACCAGTGGAAATATAGACTAAGTACATTGAAAATGGCTGCTAGATAGTAAAAGAAAACACTAGGTCTTTTGTGATATCCTGATGAAAAAGCAATATCTGCTAGCAATTCTTTCTTTATAGCCATACCATGTAAGAAATCCTCCATTCAAGTGTCCTAAATTTACTTTTCAGTAGCCCAGGGAAACTAACTCTCAAACATACCATGGTCATTAACAATATTCCAGGTATTAAATAAAAAACATGATCAGAAAAGGGGGGGATCACAGTTTCAGAATATATGACTACTAGTTTGTGAAGTAGTTTTTTGATAGGTACACAGTAAGACAATGTTTGACTTATTCTTTGGAAACAGATTTCTCCAATCTGTACCATCATCCATGGCAATTTGCAGTTTTGAATTCAATGAGATTAGGCAGGACAGAAGTATGTTTAACTAATTTAAAAAATATGGAATATGCATACCTTCTGTTAGCTTTGGTATTTTAAGGATTCAATGAGTACACAGGTTCCTTCTCAAGAAGCCCAGTTTCCCACCCAACAGTAGAAGCCAATTTTGCCCCTGCCTCTTTATAGGAATGAAGATGAGAGCTGTTGGCAGAGGGCCAGGAGTTAAAGAGGCATTCAGGGTGACTATTAAAGTGATTCTACCCCTTTATCATGAGTTTGTGATGGCACAGCTGACCTATCTACTTCCTTTATAGCAGCAACGTAAGCTTAGCCAATTGTTTCAGGGCTGAGAAGGAAATAGGGTGCCCATGCTAAAAGGTTAGGGAGAGTTGATAAGTTGTGTAGGTTTTTTTTTAAAAAAAATAATCCTTTGCCTTTGTTTTGAATGTGGATGGAAATCGACCTTCCTCTCAATGGCCGCTCATCATTATCCCATGCCAAATTTGACATCCGTAGAGCACCATTACAGACCCAAATATCTTGATTCTGGTTCAGAGTTACTCTCTGCCTGTACTAAAGACAACTGAATTTTATCACTGTGTCCTCTTTAAAAACTGCCCTCAGAGGAGACGCACTTTTGATCTGCATCTGAGCCACACAGCTGACTATGTTGCTATGCTACACATGAACCAGAGATTTTTTAGTAGAATGGAAGTTGTGGGTCTTAATATATGTATACATTTTAAAATATTATAACTAATTCAACATTAAAAAGAGATTGTAGCAATGCTCTTTTCAGTATGCAGCATGATTATTATGATTATTGCAACAAAGGATACAATCAATACTCTCCAAGATATGTGAATATAGATCACATTCAGCTCAGTAAATCTTCCTGCATGACGCACATTCTAAGGGACTGGGAGACAACTTGATCAGCATGACTCATCTTCTGTGTTTATTACAACAGAGGGAGAAGAAATCTTGTGCTTATGTTTTAAGGCAGGTTCCAATTGGGATTAGCAAAGAAGCAGCAGCTAGCATCAGAAAGCTAAAATGTTAACATTAGAGGGAGCACTTAAACCTCTGCATAGTGACATTTACTGAAGCGACTCTGTAAAAGCATACTTTTGTTTTAGGCTGGGATCTGGTTTCCTGTTTCGGCATTATGTTATACTGCATTGCAGTTTGAAATGCAAAGAATCTCAAACATCACGATAGATTTCATTGCTACGTCTGTAACAGCCGTGGGTTTCAAGTGGCTTTATTATACTGGTTATAGTACAACAGGTCCTGAAATGGGCTACTGTAGGTCTCCTGGTTCGTGCAAATAAGTGCATTGCAAGGATTGAAATGGGACCTGTAACCAGAAGATGTCTTGAGATGGTGGCAGAGGAATGGAGGCTGCTTCACACTTCACCGCGATGAGGATGCTTACTTGATCAGCAATAGCCAACACAGGTGTAATCATCAGCTGATTACTCACCCAGCAGCTGCCCATCTACATGGAGCTCAGCTAGCAGTCCTCAGGCCTTTGCCATCACCTCCTGATACCCGCCAGTAAGAGTCTCCCTCTATCACACAGTGGCAAAAACTCCAACAAACCATTTCACCTGCCATGAATGACAAATTACATAATAGCAGCTTCTCAGAACCAAGACCCAGAAATATATCCCAGAAATTTTGCTAATTTTATCAAAACTCTTTGGGCTTCAATCAAAATTCCTTAGATTTCTCATCTAAAGAGAAACATTTCACAATTTGCTTTTGGGGTACAAACTGTTGAGAGTCTAGGAGTATAAAAAATCTTCCTCACCCCTCTTGAAAATTCTGTTAAGTCCCACTGAAACTTTTTGGCTTCTCTCAAAATTGTTCAGATGTTTCACATAAAGAAGAGTGTAAAGGTAATCAAGCTATACTGTAACAGAATGGTTCAGGAAGGTGTTTTATAAAGGGAAAGGGGCTGTGGAATATACTACTATATAAAAGACTGTTTGAGGCTCATATTACCCCATTGTCCCCCCAGTTGGAATAAAGAGGCAGACACAAGGCTTGAGTACTAAAGGGCCACTTTTTATTTTGGCAACAACATTAACCATAAAACAACTGAACCTGGCAAGGGCCTAACTAGCAGTACAGGTCAAGCCCTGGGGTCACTCCTGGACCCCGCCTTGACCTATCTAGGCAAGACCCACTGCCCCAGGTGTGAGCCATCCATATGTATGGCTGGGACCCAGCCAGCCTGATGGATGGCTTCCCGCTTAAAGCTCCAATCACCCCCGCCATGGAGCATGAGGGCTTGTCCAGAAGATTCCACCAGGCAGCCTGCCCTCTCAACTGGCTACCATAAAGCATATCAGCTGATCCTGACAGGCCCCTATATCCCCACCAATGGGGATCTGCCAAGGGTACTCACTATCCCGCTCACTTTCCCCCAACTCTATCCTGCCGGTGACCACCTAAAATCAGCACCACCACAGCCAATAGCCACATCCCAAGCCAGCAGTGCAAGGTAGGCAAAAAAACTTTCTTCCCAAGGCCAATTGGGGAAAAAAGAAAAAAATCCTACCTGGCCCTGAAACAGCAACCGGTCTAAACCTGCAGTGCCAGAGGGCGGGTGGGTGAGCCGAGCATGAGGCAGCAAGTGCTGCAGCTGGGGGCAGAGCTGCCTTTTAAGGCACTTAGCTCTCCCCCATCACATGACCCCTTTAGTGAGGCAGGAGGTATGCTGCCACTTATCCTCTGCGGTGGCAAATGCGGCCCCCAGGCTCACGCCATGGCTGCCAGCTGGGAGAGCCATCTTGTCACTGAAATATAATACTATTTTTCTGCATCAGATCTGTACTCTTTATCAAGGGAAATATGCTATGCTTATTTAGGTTTCTATAATCCTACTCCTAGTACATTGCTTATAGATTGCATTGACATATACTGTGTAATCCACTTTGAGTCTCAGTGAGAAGGGGGGGCAGACTATAAATATAGCAAATACATAAAATAAATTCCTGGGGAACTCCCTAGCTATGCAAAAAAAAACTTTATAAATTGAAAAGGGAAAAATATCCCCCACTTAATATCCTGAAGAGGCTTGATCATTATTCTTGGAATAGTGACATCAATTGACATCAGTTAAAGAGGGAAAATATAGACAAGGATGACGAAATTGGCCCTCTCTAGCCCATAAGTGTTTATAGTATCCCAGAGGGAGAGATTTTAGTCGAGAGAATTTTCGGATCATTTATTCCCCCTGTAGCTGTTAAAATTTTACTCTCCATGAAATTTACTCTAGGCTATTGGACCATTCTTGGACCCATAGTATCTATTTCTTGATATGTAAAAATAGAAACATGTCACGTACTTGGTAGACAGATGGCTAATTTTCTCCATGATACCCATCATTTCATTGCCACAATTCACTAGACTTTTATTCAGTGTAACATTTTTTCGAAACCTCTTCTCTGTTGAGTTTCTTTTTATGAACTGTAATAGGCTTTGTTGTAATCCGCCCCCCCCCCCCCATTTTTGTAGCTCAGTGTCAATAAATGTTACTCTCCAGCATGAC
Source organism: Eublepharis macularius (assembly GCF_028583425.1). Classification (NCBI taxonomy): domain Eukaryota; kingdom Metazoa; phylum Chordata; class Lepidosauria; order Squamata; family Eublepharidae; genus Eublepharis; species Eublepharis macularius. Next base: position 67,481,815 of record NC_072793.1, read on the forward strand.
AAGTTTAGGAGTTGGATCTTGCAATTTAAGCAGCTATACTGAGTTTGCTGAAGCTAATGATGGGCTTGCACGGCCCTTCTTGTTCAGTGGCTCTATACTGACATGACAACTCTTCCTCAGCCAAGACTGCAAAGACTGGGTACGGTTGTTGAATGGCCCTCCTGTGCCCAAAGGAGAAAAATAATGCATTTTTAATAAATGGATTTTAAATATTTTCAAAATTTCACCTCTGGGAGTGCTCTGGTAAATCCCCTTGCACCACTGTCCATTTTGAGACTGCCAAAGGCTTGTAACATTGACAAAATAAAAGAGGGTCACTTTAAACCTATCTTTTTATGACCATGAAAATAATACAAAATGAAAAACTGTCCCATTGCCCTAACATCATTATGATACACCATCATTACAAATTTTCAGAACTGTTTGTCAATTGATGGTCTGACTTACCTCTTATCATGTAGATTTTACATAACTAACTAGGAGTGAAATCAGTAAAATAATGAAAATGTAATGATGAATTGCAAATTGTGAATAAATAATGAATGATTAATTAATAATGAACCCATCAAAGGAATTAATTACTTGCCTATGCAAAGTTAAATAACAACATTCACAAATTCAAAGAGAACTCTTAAGTATTTGTCATACGTAACAAGTTATAGTCTTATTATTTATTGGTGTTCTGGTGCTAATTAACTCTACTTTATGAAGAGTCCAATCCTAAATACACTTCAGTCCCACCTTTTCTACAGCCTCATGTAACTAGTCTGTTGGATTAGTTTATACTCTCCATGTCGAATTTTTCAAAGCACCTGTCTTTTTTCTCACAAAACAACCTGCATGGTATCACACTTGCTATTCATATTTCTTAAAGCTGTTTTCCCATGCACTCAGTATCCTCAGTGATAATGGCTTTGACATCAGTAGCACAGATCCTACTTTAGAAGGCTTCCTCTAGCCTAAGCAACCTTCCTCCAACTGAAGCAGCTCTTCCATTGAAAGAAGAGTCCTTTCCATTGGAGGGAAGATCCTTAGGTTAGCTGAAGATTTCTAAATATAATCAATGAAAAGGCCAGTAGAAGGGCCAGTATCAATACCTGCTGAAGTGGAGCAGCTGCAAGGGGCCCAGGGCTTCTGGAAGGACCCACTGTTGCTGACTTCCCTACCCATGTACCTCTCCTACTTCTCCTATCACTTCTTCACATGCTGTTCCCTGCCCATTCACATGTGGGGGAAGCATGATGGGGGGTGGTGGTAGGCAATATGGGGTTTCAGGGCACTGTTTGCCCAGCGCTGTCTAAAACCTGGAAGTAGCACTGGCCTGTAGCCAATGTAAGTTGCCAGCCAAATATCAACTCTGTCTTTGTATATGCAGCTTCCAGAGAAGTACAAAGCTCCTACAAAGAGAGAGAATTTATAGAAGTGGATGTTTCTTGCCTTCCCCCAATAGCTTTCTGTGCCACCCCCAAACCCCCTGCAATCCTCTAGAATAGTATACATTGCTATGAGGAGAGCTGCAGCTGGAAAGTCATCCTCCCTGAGTTTTGTGCAAACATTTGCTCCACTCACAGAATTTACTCTATTCATGCAAGAGTAAGAGAGCAAGTCACCCTTGTCATAGAATCATAGAATCGGAAGGGGCCATACAGACCATCTAGTCCAACCCCCTGCGTAGTGCAGGATCAGCCTAAAGCATCTCTGACAAATATTCATCCAGCCTCTTCTTGAAAACTGCCAGTGAGGGGGAACTCACCACCTCCCTAGGCTGCTGATTCCACTTTTGAACTACTCTTACAGTGAAAAAGTTTTTCCTAATATCCAGCCAGTACCTTTGTGCATGTAATTTAAGCCCATTGCTTCGGGTCCTACCCTCTGCTGCCAACTGGAACAGTTCCTTGCCCTCCTCCAAATGACAGCCTTTCAAATATTTAAAGAGAGCAATTATGTCCCCCCTCAATCTCCTCCAAACTAAACATTCCCAGGGCTCTCAATCCCCATGTCCCCCCTCAATCTCCTCTTCTCCAAACTAAACATTCCCAAGGCCCTTTCCTCATAGGGCTCAGTCTCCAGACCCCTGATCATCCTCGTCACTCTCCTCTGCACCCTCTCAATTTTGTCCACATCCTTTTTGAAGTGAGGCCTCCAGAACTGCACATAATACTCCAGGTGTGGCCTGACCAAGGCAGTATAGAAAGGGGCTATGTCCTCCTGCGATTTCGACGCTATGGCCCCTTTGATACAACCCAAGACTGAATTAGCCTTTTTTGCCACCACATCACACTGACTGCTCATATTTAGTTCACAGTCCACTCTTACCCCAAGATCCTTTTCACATATACTACTGCCCAGAAGTGTATCCCCCATCCAGTATTTGTGCTTCCCATTTTTGTGGCCCAGATGTAATACTGTGCACTTGTCTTTGTTGAATTGCATCTTATTCACAGCTGCCCACTTCTCCAGAGTATTCAGGTCTTGTTGAATTTTAATTCTATCTTTGTGGGTGTTTCCTACTCCTCCCAATTTGGTATCATCAGCAAATTTAATGATCAGCCCTTTCACTCCTTCATCCAGATCATTGATAAAAATATTGAAAAGTACCGTCCCAAAACTGAGCCCTGCATCACCTTTCTTGCTCTAGCCACCTGTACTTTGAGGAGTGGGGAAGATATGCTTCTGCAAGCTTCCACTATTCATTCCTCCATTAATTCCTCTATTCATGCCTTTCATTTGGTATATTGAGTGCATCAGATTTGACTCATTTTTACCCTGTTCAAAAATTTTGTGCCTGGGAAAGCCAATGGAAGATGGATAGTATTTTGTTTGCCCACAATGTACATATCCACTGAAAAACAAACCAATCTGTTGCTTAGTGCTGGAATGTGGTTTTTTTAAAAAGCTATGTGCTGATCCAGAGAATCTCATCTGAAGGAGTTTGAATGGTTCCTTTTACATATAGTCTTACAAGTTCTATCTAAAAATCTCATAGTCTGTAATTTAAATAGAAGTAATTTGTGACCACAAGATCCTTATCATTTCTTCCTGCTCCAAGGCATATATTCCCCATGGGTAGATTGCATGCCTTAGGTGAGGACTGCAATTCCCACTGACTGTGGAGGGATCTATTCAGCTTCACCAGTACCCATTATTTTCAGACTAGTAACTTTATTGTGTGTTTAGGCATATCGGATTCTTACTGTTCTTACAGTGTTCTTACAGATTGTTAGGCCGGTTTAGAACATTTAAGTGCCACTTGTACTAATGAGAGACATAAAGGCATCATTGACATGTATCTTGCACTGGAATTCTTCCTCCAGCCTGAAGATCTTTTCTCCCACTGGCACGGCTCTTCCATTGGAAGAAGAGTCACTTGAGCTAGAGGGAGGCTCCATAGGCTGAAGAAGGCTCCAGACTTTGCTCAGTGGAGTTGTAGGACACATGCTACCATATACAGGCAATTTAGAAAATAAACAAAAAAATTAATATATTTCTAGCTTCTATGTGCCTCTTTGTATAGATAGTAGTTTTTGCTGAGCCAGCATTTTCTATGATACTGGCATCTTATCTATAAAGAACTATTCCTAGTAAAGTGAAGACTTTTGAGAGTTGCTTGGCATCCTTACATAGCTTACCCTTGTAGGCAGGGGTTGTTTCTTAATGTTTGCTGCAAAAGAACACTTACCATTCTTTGTTATCATCAGATGGATAGGGTATCACTTGCATTTAAAGTGACAATAGATTTGTTCATACTCTTTGAGTCTCCAGATTCTTCTGCTATTTCATGGCATGGAATAGTCTCAAGGCATTCATTCAATTTGTGATTTATTTTTAGGGTATGGTGGTGAAAAGTGCCATCAAGTCATTGCTGATTAATGGTGATTCCTGCTGGGGTCTTCAAGGCAGAAGACTAAGAGAGGAGGTTTGCCATTGACTGCTTCTGCATAGTGATCCATTCCTGGCCTTCCTTGGAGGTCTCCCATCCAAGTACTAACCAAGGCTGTGTTGGAGTAGTGTGACAGCCTGCTAAGAGTCTAGTTATGGCTAAAAAAGCAGTTTAATCCTTTTGTACCTTAGGGGGAACTGTGGAGCATTCGCTAGTGTTTAGGGTTTGTTGAATGTATCAGTATGTGTTAGGGCTTGTGCTCTGAAGTCCTCTCTGTTGCATTAATGGCCTGCAGTCAGTTATTGTCTTCTGCAAAAATCCTGGGGCAGTAAATTCATTGAAAGTGAATTCCAAAGATAGATTGGATTATTTCCTGAACTCTGTCAACAGGCTGACCCTGCTTAGCTTCCAAGATCTGACGATATCAGGCTTGTCTGGATTATCCAGATCTGGGCATTTTCAAGAATCTTAAAGTGTATTTCCAAAGAGTTTCTTTACTTCACATATCCTGGAACCTTTCCTACCAAATATGTTATATGCATACCTGCACTCAGGCCACTGCCTTTTCCTTTGATCTCCCATCTCAGATTTTATAGGGTATAAGGAGCTGGGTCACAGCCAACTCACACAGAGCCTGACAAGCACCGATGTAACTTCTTTTTGTATGGGTTCTGTGGGGCTTAGGAAGCAAACTTTCACACAATTTTAAGTTAAGAAAAAAACATTAAAACCTTTTAACAATTAATACAATACAACTATTTTTTTAAACTAAACTCATAAGTGCAACCATACAGAAACTTTCAGCCAACAATGTCTTTGAAAACAGTTCAACTTGTTGGATCCCACAAAGTGATAGAGTCCTTTTTCACAATCCTTCCAATCTGAAGCAACTGGAACCCAGGCTTCTGTCATCTTCTTGGGGAATTACAACCCTGCAAAAATAATACAATCCCAGTAACACCAGATAAAAACAATACACAAACACCACTTTAAGTCATGTTGTCCACATACAACATTTCTGATTACCTTATTCAAGGTGATAAGAGCATATTAATTTTATTAAGCCCCTCAGCAACCAGCTTCTTCCTCAGCTGCCTGGAAATAGCTACTGACTCTGCCCTACTGGGATCAACCAATTACGTCATAGGGGTTACACCGACACACACGTTTAACGTACCCCAGTTGAAATGGCCTTTGTGGCCACTCGGCTATAAGTACTATATAAGTGTGTTACTCCACCGACTATAGCTAGGTAGGGTGCACCAAACAGACTCTGGTTTAAAGTTGGTTTATTAGCTACAGTCAGCCCAAACTATGGTTCTGTGTGATGTAGACATCTTGGGTTAATACTTGCTTGTTCCCTGACCCACAGAGATGCCTAGCCAGAGCAACAGGGACAGAACTACCATAAGTCAAGGCAAACCAGGATCTAAGTGATTGTTCACACAAACCAAATCCTGGTTTCATAAACTAACAATAGTTAAATCAAGATTTTATGCTATGTCTGAACTGAGCCACTATAGAACAGAATTTTTGTCATACCTTCTGTGTACATTCAGAAGTGATTTCTCTAGGTCACCAGGCCATCAAACATCTCCATTACATGTGGCTCATTACTGTGAGGTACGAGAAGAATGCTAGTATGCTCAAAATAACAGGTCTGGGTTTTTTAAATACCCAAGTAGGAATCAAGGCTTTAGCCGTCAGCTTATTTATCATTGACTTAAATGCATATGCATGTGTTAGCAAGCTGCTAAACCACAGGGATTGGTATCATGGAAACAGTTGTTGCTGTTATTATTTACAAACATTTCACAGCATCCTTGGCCCGTGGCTCTAAGTTTCACATGCTAGCAGTTGGCTATTTTCAGCCCCAGGAACAGCAAATGAGTGGCTCATCAAATAATGAGTGAAGTTTGCTGTTATCTGTTCTGGCTTCTACCGAGTGGTCTGAAGTTAGTATTTATTATGATGTCATTAATTGTTGATGCACTGAAAGCAATGATAAGTTTTAGTTACCAAAATATTACCACCATCAGTGCCATAAATGCATTTGGTGAAATTAATATATCAAGAATGTGAAAAAAAATATCTCAATTCAGTAAGTGAAACAATTCTGAAAATCTGGAGAACGTTAGAACCACTTAAAATTGGCTCACCAGGTAAAAATGAGCTTGGGAGGACAGAGTAGCTATCCACTGTTTTCATGTAAAATAGAATAATTTGTTAATGAGTTGGATCAGTTCATAGGATGTGAAGATATTTTATTATGGTTATTATTTGTATACTACGATTATGTAGGAAAATATCTGTTGCATATTTTGAAAAAAACCATAAATAGTTATTATTTTGATATCTTAATTGCCACAAATATGTTTTTCTTTTGTGTTATGATGTATTACAATCAAATTTTGGATAAGTGCTGCACTTGATTCTTATTTGCCAGAAAAATCTCTTCCCCTAGTTCTGTTCTGTATTTGCTTCAGCATTTGGTAAGCTTATTAATTACGAACATCTAATGCTTTATTCAGCATTCAGTTTTCCAAATGAAATAAATGATCTGTTTGCATGCATCAGTGGACCATCTGGTTCCACATGAGACTTTGACAAAGAATCTGTTAATTGCTGGTCATGTTTATTCAGCAGCCTTAATTCATAATCCTTATAAATGATTAAGTCACAGCATCCTTACCAAATAATCATCTCTGTGAAGGTCCCACTTCCGTATCTGAGATAAAAATAAAATTAAGATTTCAGCTTAATACAGTAAACACTGCTTATATTGTATCTGTATCTATTAGAGAAGGTTACTAATTAAAATGCTTGCACTATTTTCCCTTTACACTGAAGAAAATTGTCCCAATTCAGCAGTTCCTTTAGGGAATTTGTATGCCTACTAGAGAAATATCTTGGAAAAATTGACTCTATAGACACAAAGTGACACATGTTCATAGCTAATCCAACACGGAGGACCATGTGTTGAGAGTTCGGTGTGCATGCACGGAGACAACATGAAGATCTGTACACATAGTCTGAGTCAGGGATACTTCCTATATAAAAGATGGATACTCCATTCCTTTTCAATTTGGCCTCTTCAGTAACTACAACAAAATTAAAAACAACATCTGCAGTCACGTGTGAGGAACCCATGCCACAATTCATTCTTGCACAGGAATCCCTCCCCCCCAAAAGGAGAGGTGATGTTGATTTATCCCATATGATTATGGTCTTCAACATTACAGAACAGCATGGGAGAGGGCATCGTTGCAGCAATTCCCACAATCCTGCAGGTAACATTAAAAAGATCCCTGATTTAGTTTTTAATTGCATGTAAAACATGACACCAACCAATCACTGAACATGAAAAGAAATTGAGAGCTGGAAAGGGCTAGTACAAATTATATCACAATCCATTTGTACTCTTCTAGAAAACAAGATGATAATCATAGATCAATTTAAGACAAATCATGCGAAATCAACTTGTTTCCTTTCAATAATACTTGCTGGCAATGAAATAAAGTTAAAGATGAACTTCCTGGGTGTAAGGAAGGATATGAAATAAAAGGGAAAATAGGGCTGGTTGTGAAGATGCAGATAAATCAGACGTGTGTTGTCACTGGTGATGGAGAGGGTGGACTCAAGTAGTTATCATGTACATGAGAGAAAGAGTTGTGACAAACAGAAGACAAAATGTTTTCCTTTGATGCAATGGAGGTATGAGCCTCAGTGTAGTAATTCATCATAGTGTGTCATGGTTAGAGGCATGGATAATGAATATTATCTTGGTGGCTGAATTTTGGAGGATTTGACAGAATGACAAAACATGAGAAGTGATACAACAATGACAATAGTGACCGGAATAAAATTTTTTTCAGTCCAATTCTATGCATGTTTAGGAGTAATTCTAGCTAAGCTATATGCGACTTTACTTCAGAGCAAGCACACTTTAACTTAAAAACAGAACTAAAAGGAGTCTTATGAGCGCCCTAAAGACACATAAGATTTATTGAAGTATAAGGACATTTAATCACATGAATGAAGTGATACCTTCAGTAGAAATATTTGCAAAGGAAGGGGAGTGGGTATTATAAAGGGTGGATCAAAGGACCATTAAATACCAAAGTATAGTTAGTGATTTTCTATGCAAAACTCAGAATATATAAGGCAAGCACAGTAACCATTTACAATAGTTGTATTAAAAAAAAGGTTACTATGCTAACACTATATCATTTTGGGGGGATGCAAGCTCAAACCAAAATTCAGATTCAGAATTGAAACTCCTCAGATTTAGAAGTCAGAATTTTAAAAATGAGGCATTTCTAAAAACTTGGAATTCCATTAAACTCAATAGGAAACATCCATTCTGTGATAAAATCAAACTAGTTGTTTAAAGGTGTTCGTCTTATGGCCAAACAACACAATGCTTTTTTGGCAACTTAAAGATTAACTTTCTAACAATAATAAATACATAGAATAGTATCCCAACTTTTCTTCCTTAGAAATTAGTGTTTTAAATCTCTGTCTTTTGGTGCTACACCTCTGAAGATGCCAGCCACAGCTGCTGGCGAAACGTCAGGAACTACAATGCCAAGACCACAGCAATACAGCCCGGAAAACCCACAACAACCATCGTTCTCCGGCCGTGAAAGCCTTCGACAATACATCTTTAAATACTGTTGCCAGGTCTGCCTTTTTTCACCTTCGACAGGCCAGGCAACTGGCACCCTAGCTCTCATCTCGGGATCTGGCCACAGTAATCCATGCAACGGTCACCTCCAGGCTAGATTACTGCAATTCACTCTATGCTGGGCTGCCCTTGGGCCTGACCCAGAAGCTGCAGCTGGTCCAGAGCGCAGCGGCACACGTTCTTACGGGAACACCTGTTCGAGTGCATATCCATCCTGTGCTGTGCCAGCTGCATTGGCTTCCGGTGGAGTTCCGGATCTGATTCAAGGTGTTAACTTTGGTGTTTAAAGCCCTCCATGGACTGGGACCGGCATACCTGTGGGACCACCTCTCCCATTATGTCCCTTGCAGGGTGCTACACTCTGCAGATAAACAACTCCTGGTGGTCCCCGGCCCGAGGGACATCCGGCTGGCCTCCACCAGGACTGGGGCTTTTTCTGGCCTGGCCCCAGCCTGGTGGAACACTCTCCCACTGGAGATCCAGACCCTGCACGACCTATTACAGTTCCATAGGGCCTGTAAAATGGAGATGTTCCACCAGGCCTTTGGTTGAGGACCAACAGGTGTCCCCCCTTATCCTATCTAAGATATCTTCCTCTTCTATGACTGCCCTCGGCTATGCGCTTTACCCACAGCTATGACCTATTCAGGTCTTTTATTAGTATCCAAAGAAGTCTATGTATAATGGCACCAGAGTACTTTAATATAAGTTTTTAAATCTGTTTTAAAAGTTGACTATTAATATATTGTGTTTTAATGATGATGTGAGCCGTCCTGAGCCCATTCGTAAGGAGGGCGGGATATAAGTCTAAATAAATAAATAAAACATGTTTGAGGAAATTGCTAGCTTCTGCTTTTGTTTTCCAGTCTCTCACCACTTATTTCTCCTGTGATCCATTGACTCTTTCACTTGCCCTCAGCTACTGCCACCACCTTTCTCACCTTCCCCCACTGCTCCTTGCTTCAGTGCTGCTTTCTCTGCCTTCTGGACTTGCACTGTCATTGGCATGGTTGAATCTGATCCCCCTCAGTACTTGCAAGACTGGAAGCAAGTTTGGCAGACAGTACTAGCAAGACTGTCTGGAAGCAAGTTTGGCTTCCCGATAGTGACAGAAAGGGGGGAGATGATGAGGGTATGCCAGTTGTTGCCTTCCAGATCCACACCTCTGCTTTGGTTTAAGAAAGATCAGCAGGCTTCCAACCAGTAGTGAGTGGGAAAGGCAATGTGTGCCACTGGCTTAGTGGCCCAAGCTGAGCCTCCATACTGCTTTCCCCAAATGTCCTGGTCCGCATACCACCTAGGGTTGTTAAGTGGAATTCTCTTAATTCCTCTTTTCTATTTGTATTTTCAGGAATTTGAGTTATTTTCAAATTGATTCCTTTTTCATGAAGAGAAAGATTGATTTAGATCTCTAAGAAATAATGTATTTATTTATATATATACTATGAGCATAGTTTAAAAATTAAGAACAATGGAGGCGATTAAAGAAACAATTAAACACAAGCCAGGACTGGTCTGAACATATCCTTGCTGCGCATCAGATTGTATCATATTACAGTGGCACAACAGGTAAAATCCAGAGGTGAGGAAATCTACACTATTGGATGATTTTAAAAAATCAAAGATAATAAGAAATTTAAAAATTCTGGTTTTGAAAGAGGAAAAGAAAATAAGAGGAACCAATGTCTAAAAAAGAAAGTTTCAGAAAAAGAAACTTCAACCTCTGTAACAACCCTAATACCACCAGTAGTTGGTGTAATAATACTACCAGTGGTTCACAGACTACTTTAAAGACCACTTGCCTGCTCCTAATGTGCACACAGTTTTAAGTGACATTAGGATCATGGGAAATATGGTTTACCCTGATGTTCTCAACACATACAGTAGTCTCAAGGCATTGAGAACTATGGAAACTATGTTTCCTAGCTTCCCAGCAGCCCTGTCGCTTAACTACTGAGGTTCTTCTATTAAGATGGAAGCATGGTAGCTTCCTTGTTCTTCCTTTTCCAAAATAAGGGGAAAGAATGGGTCAGCAGCATCCGTTTCAGACCAGCTCAGGCATGTAGAAGACAAACCCATGAAATCAATTGTTTCAGTCTTAACGTTTTTACTCTTTTGTTTCTACTAATTCTCTGATGTTCAGAATACTTCTTCTTGTCCTCCCAGCTCTTATTTGGAAACATAAGGTGCTCAGGCTTGGGGACTGCCCTTTGAATTGTAAAATATGCTTCAGGAAACTCAGTGGAGACTCAGATCTAGTTTCCAAATAGTCTTATTTGATTTCTCATCTTCTTGGAAAATAACATTTTGGTATGTAAGAGCACATGACATGGTTGAATACTCAGAGGTTGCAAAAGTCATTTATTATGTGTCCATGTCTAAGCTTTAATTACAGGTGGTTTGCTTGATATATATTGTAAGTCATTGTTCTTTCAAGGACAAGGTTTTTAAACTTATACATGTCACTGCTTCAGCTTCTAAGTGCCTAAATTTGTCTACTCTGACTTCAGATTCTCAGATAAGATGCATAAAAATGTCCTTGGAAATGCTACAGCTATTTTAATAAGGTACTGATCATTTATCTGACGTTCTTCAAGAAGACTGTCAGACCAAAACCCAGTGACTAATAGCATGGAAGATAATTTCTTCTTGGCAAATAGTTATTTCGTTAATAACCTTGCTACTGGTGGCAAAAAGAAGGCAGAGATGGCTACAGGAACTCTTTTGCCTTTCATTTTTCAGCAATTGGGATTATGCAAACCTAGGAAAACTCCTAGATTTGCAGGAAAAAATCAGATTTTATTTAAAAACAAGTGTGGGAATTGCAAGGACTTGCAAGGAGTATCTCTTTTTAACCTCCCCCACTATATCTTCTTTCCCTTCCCCGAAAGCCCCGATAGCTCCCCTTTTGCTGCTACATTCTCTCCTTTGCACCCACCAGCCAAACTGCCCTTATTTACCCCATCTTCAGCTTTCCCGCCTTCCCTCCTTTGGCAACCTTTCCCTGGGAAAACTATGGTCCACTTGTGTGGTGCCAGCTGCCAAGCCAGGCCCAATTGCATGGTGGAAAAACTGCCTTTCTTCACAATGGAGACCCAAAGCAGTTTACATCATTCTTCTCTCCTCCATTTTATCCTCACAACAACTTTCTAAGGTAAGTTAAGATGAGCATGTATAACTGGCTCAAAGTCACTTACAGCGCAATCCTATGGCCGGCCCCAACGCCGACGCGGCTGCACTGGTGGTGTGGCGGCGCCGCCGGGCCGGATCCTGTGCCAGCAAAGTGTGGCCGCAGCGGCACCTGCAGCGGCGCAGAGATGCAATTTTGGAGAACCAGAAAGTGTTGTGGGCGGGTCTGATGCACGGCCGCCGCCAGGCGCAGCCAAAGGGCGCTGTTCCTGACAAGCGTCAGGGGGAGGGGCCAGGAAAGGCACAGCCTATGGGCAGCACGCGATCCCGGCCAGGCCCCAGAGCAGCAGGCAAACCGCGCCCATGCCGGCAGACTGCCTCGGCTCGTGTGTCGGGCGGGGCTCGCAGTCGGGAAGGAGAGGGGTGGGCGTAGTCTGAGAAGCCTTTCCCCCGTTTGCCCAATGTAGCACCAAGTCCGTGGCGGCCGCGTCCAGAGAGGTTGGCATGGGACTGGCAGGTGCCCTGCCATGAGGAATCCAGGGCAGCAGCCAGTCTCTGGCAGCAGGGGACAGCCCCCAAGTGGCGCCGAAGGGGAGGGCTGGCCTGAGGCCGCCACCAAGAGGCAGACACAGCGGGCCTGCCCCCTCGTCCCCATCCCAAGGCAAAGAACACAGACACCCATTGCACAGAAATCAGCCTTTATTATTATATCATCCCACCTCCCCCAGCAGACGTGAGGAAGGGGAGGCGTGTAGGAGAGCCGCCTGTGCAGCAAAACACCCCACCCCACCCCCAAGGCGGCAGCGGCGGTCACCGGCGAGGCCGGCAGCCGGACCCCCTTGGCCGTCCACGGGCCCGGCCTCTCGCACGCAACTGGGCCCGAGGGAGGGGTGCCTCTGGGGCGGGTGGAGCTGCTGCAGCGGGTGGGGCCGGAGGGTCGAGGATGGCGACGAGCTGCCCGAGCAGGGCTTCGGCACGGACTTGAGAGGCACACCCCACCCCTCCCAACAACCATGGCCTGTTGGCGTGGGAGGCTGGCAACTGCTCCATGGGATTGGATGCGAGGCAGGACGCCCTGGGGTGGAAGGTGTTGGAATGACCAATGGGGCTGCTGCAGACGCCCGAGGGGCTGGACCCACTCTGGGAGGCGGCCGCTCATGGGACTGTGTTGCTGGGGCTGCGGCTGCGATGGGGGCGACCCTCCCCAGGCGCGCGAGACCTCCTGCCCGGGATATGGCATCCGCCTGCCACCACCCTGGATTCTCCATTGGTGGGGGCTAGGGTTCCCGCGAGCGGACCGTTTCCCCTGCCATCTCCCGCCCCCTTGCAGCGGCAGCTCGCACCACCCTCTCCCTGGCTTATCGGGTGCCAGCTACTCTCCCCACCGGGGATTGATCCCCCTCCCCGCTCACATGCCCCGCCCCAACCCTCTACCTGGCCATAGATACAGGGGGGTTAGCCGTGTTAGCCTGTGGTAGCGAATTCAAAAAGGGTCCCGTAGCACCTTTAAAACTATCCAATTTTATTGTGGCATAGGCTTCTGAGAATCAAGTTCTCTTCGGCAGATGGGTGGTACAGACACTGGTCAAATACAGGGGAGGAGGGGGGGAAGAGGAGGGAGGGAGGGGGTGTTACTGTGAGGGGAGGGAGGGGGCGGGGAGGCAAGACGGGGTGTGTCGGATACATTTGTGGCAATGTGCAGGTGGGGAGATGTGACGGGAGTGTTGGGGGAGGGGCGGAGGACGAAGTCAGACTCGCAGACACAGAAGACAGTTGTTGTACATCTCGTTTTATTGCACTGGAAAGAGCGGGCTTGCGTTTAGGCTGGCGAGGGAGCTGGAGCATTCCACACAGCCCTCCTTCCTGCTCAGAGGGGCGGGGCTGGGATGCAGGCCGCGGCGCGACGGTGCTTCCTGGGCTGCAGCCAACCGTCCGTCAGAGATGTTTGGGGAGGGCGGGGCGCGGGGGAGCAGCCATGCCCTGGACGTGCCTGTGGGGGAAAAAGACACGTGTGGGCTTTGCCTCGTTCCACTGGCAAGGCAAGCCCCATACTCCGCCATCCGGGGGGGGGTTGCACATGGTCGAGGGCAGCAGCTGATGCCTGACGGTCTGGCGAGGATGCACTCAGCCTTGGGAAGCCTTTACCTTTATGGGAGGGAATGAGCTGGTCACAACAAACACCTGGCCACATGTGGTTTTCGAGGCGCCTGCCTCTGAGGCAGCCAGGGGCGGCCATGGTTGCCCCCCACCCCTGCTGGGCCTCACCCAAAGCGGCAAGTGAGCGGGTGGGTTCAGGTGAATGGGCGGTTTGCACTAATCTGTGGAATGCCCCCCCCCACCTCCTCCTCACTTGTCAGCGCTCCGTCGGTCATCACCAGGTGGGAGCGCCAGAGTCAGGGCACCTGCAAGGAAACGGGAGAGCATGCGGTTAATTTGCAAAGTGTCATTCCCTTCTGCCACGGAAGGGTTAGTTTGTTTGTGCTTAGTTAGAAGCAACTAGCATGCATGAGTCCAGTTAGCTATTGAGTCATTCTTTCTATCACGGTAGAAAGAGAGTTAGGCAGACATTTGCACCTCTTCCCCTTTATGCGAAGTTCCCCCAGTTTTTCGCAAAGTCCCCCGAGTGCATTCTGCGCCTGCCAACGTGAATGCCCTCAGCCCGTTTCGGTTTTCAAAGGGGCAATGCCACTCAGCAGACGGGCAGAGCCTCCGGCCGAGTGCTCACTTACCTGGGGGTTTGGGCGGCGTTGGCCGGATGTTTTGTAGGCGCGGTCGCAGGTGATTGGGTGCAGAGAGGGGGGCTCGTCCACGCCGGGCGCGCACGCTGATTGGTCCCCGGGATAGTTCTCATCCTATGCTCCTTCGGGCCATAGGGGCGGGGCGGGGGCGCTCAGAGAGGGGGCTGATTTTTCGCCGTTCCATGGACGCCTATGGGCTACGCCTTCTTTTTCCGTGGCGTAGCTTTTTTGCACCGCTGTGGGCGTTCCCGCTTCTGGAGGAGCTTAGGGAGCGGACTAACTCCGACCCCGCCTTGCTCCCCGCCCCCCCCTGCGTCGGCGTAGGGCTCTACGCCACTCCTGCGCCGCCGCCCGGGCGCCTGTGGCTTGCACCGGTGCTGGCCCGCTGGCGGGCCAGCGCCGCGTCCCAGCGCGGGCGGAGGGCCACTTACGCGGGCATACGGGCTAGATGCGCCCTCGCAAGCCTTAGTTCGGTTCCTGTTCACTTTCCGTGCCCTTCTTAGGATTGGGCTGCCCGTGAGCTTCCATGGCCAAGTGGTGATTTAAACCTGTGGTTCTCATATTTTAGTCTGAAACTCTAACCACTCTACAACACTGGCTTTCTTGGGTTGGCTACTCTTGAACAATAGCAAGCAGCCACTCCTGGGTAAGTCCAGAAAGTTGAATGGTAGCAAATCAAGTATGGTTATTGCCATACTTGGCTGTGATGAGTACTTATTCAAAGGCCAGAACACCCCCAGAAAGGGCCAGGTACCTCTTCCCTCTTTTTCCTGACATCAACCAAGGCTTGAATACTGTTGTGCTTGCCTAGCAATGGCAAATAAAAGCACTAATTTCCTAAAGCTACAGGTGCTGCTTCTATTGTTTTCAGATGTTTAAAAGAAAAAAAATTATTTCTGATTTTTCTGCAAACCTGAGGCATTTTTCAGGTATGCAAAAAGATCTGTCTTGTCTGTTCATGGTTCCAGTCTCAGGATTTAAGAATCCACCGATGTGGCCATGTTGAGAATTAGATATATTACTGGGATTTTTAAAATATCCAAAATAGTAACAAAAGGGGCTATACATGCACAGATGTTGCCAAAAAAAAAACCGTCCAAAAGGTTGTATAGCATACTGAGTTGCTATGGAAACTCAAAAGGGCACCCACCATGGTAGCTGCATGGACAAGGAAGAAGTATAAGTGGAGGAGGAAGAAAGCAGAGCAGGAGACTTGGGGATGGGGGGGGGGGGCGGAGAGAAAAGGACATAGCAACAGGAAAAGTCCAGCTGAAAAGGAGATGGATTTGGACTCCTGAAGTGATTTCTATACTGGTATTCTGTAGTATTTGTATCTCCTATATTGTTTCAGCATTCTAATTCAAGAATTTTTGGCCTGGGGGTGTGTGGAATTCTGAAATTGTAGGGGTTCATTATTTGGGGGAGCAGTTGGGTTGGGTTGAGATGTCTGATTTATAAATGTAACCCCCAGAGTCCTGAGGACCAGGTTCAATGTCTCGAGATAAGTTTACCAATTCAAAATATAAATCTAATTTATTTAAATATAACAGAACACAACTATGACAACATTCCCAAAATCAAAAAGAGTCCAGTAGCACCTTTAAGACTAACCAATTTTATTGTAGCATAAGCTTTCAAGAATCAAGTTCTCTTCGTCAGATGCATAGTACAGAAACTGGTCAAATATAGAAGAGGAGGGGAGGGGAGAGAAGATGCAGTTAGGGGGGGAGAGGGAGGGTGCAACCAAAACATTCCTTTGCTAGTAAATGTAAACATCTCCTTTTGGTGTGGGGGTCAGTTGGGTGAGGCTTCAAAGGAGTTTTCTGTTTTACTGCTGCAAACGAACACAGCAAACTCCTTTGAAGCCTCACCCAACTGACCCCCACACCAAAAGGAGATGTTTACATTTACTAGCAAAGGAATGTTTTGGTTGCACCCTCCCTCTCCCCCCCTAACTGCATCTTCTCTCCCCTCCCCTCCTCCCCCCTCCTCTTCTATATTTGACCAGTTTCTGTACTATGCATCTGACGAAGAGAACTTGATTCTCGAAAGCTTATGCTACAATAAAATTGGTTAGTCTTAAAGGTGCTACTGGACTCTTTTTGATTTTGCTACTACAGACTAACATGGCTAACTCCTCTGGATCTATGAACATTCCCAAAGTTATCAATACTGGATCAGTAACCAATGACCCCAGAGCAGAGTCCTACTCCACAATCCACATTGGTTGAGTGCACAGACAGTTCTGTGGACTTGGCCAGAGGCTATGCCTGGAACAGGCCCAAATATCCAGAAGGCCTTGCCACAGCAGGACTCTTTTTGTGAAGATGCTGTCTGAATCCTGGAGCTTGCTTGTTGCCCTAGGAGCAGTTTCCCTTTTCTCCTAACAAGATGACGTGGGGCAGCTCTGTACTACGGTGCTGGTGTTAAGTAGTCAATGAGTTCAGCTGCCAGCAATTCCTACTCTTTGTTCTTCCTTGATTCTTCAGCTCTTCCAGCTACCAGTTTCAGCTCTATGATCTTCTTAGCTCCAAAGCTTGGAAACAAGCTTTGCCTTCCAAAGAGCAGCAGCTTCTCCTCTCTTCTCTCTCCAGTCTTTCCAGCTAGCCTAGTCCTATATTATACCACCTCTCCTAGTCATGGTGACCTCTTTTTTATAGACATGCCTGACGAGCCTTTGCTAAACATGCAAATTAATACAACCCTGGGTACTGCTCAGTTATCTGCTAGTCTGATCTATCTATGTATCTGCAGTCTATTAATCAGACCTAGGTCCTAGGCCCCAAACCCTTTTCCCAGTACAAGTGTCACCAAAATTGTGGGGAACCTAAATCTGCTTGTCCACCAAAGACCCCCCCAAGTTTCAGACAAATTGAATCAAAGAATCCAATTATATGGACCCCTGAATAAGTTGTCCCCAGCCATCCTACCTCTCTCCATTGTTTCCTATTGGGAGGAAATCCATGCTTTCTCCAAGACAAAAAAAAAATAGCCAAAAACAACAGAACAACCAGTGTTCCAAAGACTCCAAATAAAAACAGAGCCAGCAAGCCCAATGGAACCAATATCAAATCAGAAAATCCCAGCAGAATCACAAGCCAAAGTGCCAAGCTCCACAAAATCAGTATCAAATCAGAGAATCCAACTTGGAAAATCCCCACCACCACCAAAGCACAAACTCTTTAACATTAAAATGCAGAGCAGTTAAAAATTCTAAAAGAAGCCAGGAGAAGATAATCAAACAAAACCACTCAAGGGATTTCAAAAATAAACAGGCATAAATAAAAACAGAAAAACTTGAAATTATACTTTAAATAATACTTAATCAAAGAGCAAGAAAGTCTTGCCCTAGAACAGAAAAAAGGTTTTCCCAGGCAAGCAGCAGTGGACAGCAGAGTTAAGCTAAGGTCCTGACAGACAAGAGCAGCAACAGCACTCCACACCAAAATATCTTGCCCTGAAATTGAGTCAAGCTGCAGCCTCTTTATCCTTTTTGCCCATGTTCAGAAAGCCGTGGAAACTATGAGATAACTGTCATGACTTGACTAATAGCTCTAGTGCTTTTCCTAATGTCTGATCCCATTGCCTGGGAAAGCTGCCTCTCTCCCCACTCCTGTTGACCAGGAAACCTATAAAATAGAAGAAAAACAGCCTTGGGAGCCTTAAAATGCCAGCCCTGGATATTCCTGAATAGTCACAAATATTTCTAGAAATATTCAGGACCCAAATACCAGGATGAGGAGAGGGAATGGGTGAGTACAAATGCAATCCTAAGCAAAGTTACAACCTTCTAAGTCAATTGGCTGTTTAGGATTGCACGTATACTTGTTTGTCCAGTTATGTTGTAAAAACACAGTACTGTGTTGTGAGAACTTCTCTGCTTAGAACTAGTCATTTGCAAAACTATCTGGAAAATCCAGGAGAAAATGTCAACTCAGCTTGCATGAACACTGGAGGGGGATGCTATTTTTCCTTTTCTCTAGAACTAGTCTCTGTATATATGTGAATCCTCTCTTTGTTGAGCTACTTCTCTCTGACTCCTTCTTCTCTTTCTATGCCTTTATTACACTCTCCTCGTGGTCTTGCAAGAAGCAAGATATTTCTGCAGAGCTCTTCTGTGCAAGCATGCAAGAAACTCGCCCTTGATCCCATACTCACGTACACACACATTGGGTGTCCACTTGTAAAAGGGAGTGGTTGTAAAAGGGAGTTATGTTGTAAAAACACAGTACTGTGTTGTGAGAACTTCTCTGCTTAGAACTAGTCATTTGCAAAACTATCTGGAAAATCCAGGAGAAAATGTCAACTCAGCTTGCATGAACACTGGAGGGGGATGCTATTTTTCCTTTTCTCTAGAACTAGTCTCTGTATATATGTGAATCCTCTCTTTGTTGAGCTACTTCTCTCTGACTCCTTCTTCTCTTTCTATGCCTTTATTACACTCTCCTCGTGGTCTTGCAAGAAGCAAGATATTTCTGCAGAGCTCTTCTGTGCAAGCATGCAAGAAACTCGCCCTTGATCCCATACTCACGTACACACACATTGGGTGTCCACTTGTAAAAGGGAGTGGTGTTAAATTAGGATTCTATTTTTCTGCTACTACAAAAATGCAAGTAAATGTGAATCAGTTTCAATACAAATATGTTTTATCTGTTGTAATATTCTAGCTTGAAGAGTATTTGGGGGTCCAGCATCAAGGGGGGAGGAGGGGCTAGGGTAAAGCAACAGAAGACACAGACAACTTCCTGGGTTTAAAAAGGCCATAACTTTATTGGTTACAGCTTAGGAAGCCTTGGCATGCATAGGACACGGATCTATGCATCGACCTATCCGTCTGCCAGTCGATGACTCCCTCATCCCTTCAGTCCACCTGCTGAAGGAAGACACTGTGGGATGACAGGCTATAGGATTCCACCTGGGCACATGTCTCTGTGTGGACCCCCTGCCACCTAGGAGTGAGCATGCCTCAACAGCTCCCATCTGGGCTTGTCTCTGCAATGCCTCATCCTCAAGATCCTTTAAGAGGATCCCCAAGTATGGGAAAACTGAGCTCGTGGCTGTTTTCCCCAAAAGGATCCATGCCCAGTGCCAAAACTGCCTTTCCCAAAGTTGTGATGGAGATAGAATAACAAGAATAAAGTAGATATTTACCAACCCAGAGCCAATCAACCCCCAATGGTCCCCAGAATGAGGGTAGGATAGATGATAAGCTGGCTGAGGAGCCAGATGCTGGCCTGGTTGGCTCCGCGACTTCGCCTTCTGCCACAGACTGGAAGGAAACCATGTCTGCTCACCTAAAAGTGAGTTGCCAGGCCTGCACGATGGTGGCAGCCTTTTCCTGTGCCCTTTCTCCCCCTGCGGGCCACAAACTAGGCTGCAGGTGAGTCAAAGCCACACAAGATCCCAAACTATCCTGACTGTGCACTTTTACTACAGTAAGTAAACAAATACCCCCAATACAAATTACAAAACCAAGTACCTATTTTTAGTTTGTCCTTTTCAGGCCTTGATCTTTCCATGTCCTCTCTATGCTCACACACTAGCATATCAACCAAGCATTTCACCAGCATACTCATAGCACCCAGTTGGTATAATAATGACGTGCTATTTCCTGCCAGTCTGTCAGTGTTGTGTTGTGAGCCTTTGAAAAGGTTTGGCTACAAAACGGGATAGAAATAAATGCTGGCAAAGCCCATTAGGCTCTGCCTTCCAACAGCCACAAAGCAAGTATCTTGAAGAATCCTCAAGTGCACTGCCTTTACCTGCAAACCAGAAAAAGTTTTTGTGGAAGACTTTTGACAAGCTATTTACTTTCTAGAGCTTATGTTGGCAGTTTACCTTATCAGCAGGAATTGCAACATTGCACTTTAAGAATATTTTGAAATAAGCGGGAACTGTACAGCAAATATATATATCCCTTGGTGTTTGAAAAACTTTTCTGGATAGGATCTATTTATATTTATGTATTGTATTAGTGGATATGTATATGTATATTTATTGTATGTATATAGCACCTTAGCTTTCTTAAACAGATAAAACAGATAAAAATTCATTAAAATTATTCATAAAATATTGGTATTTAGTAGAACTCCTTTCCTCTGTTTAGGGCCCCCCCTTTTCCTATCGAGTGTAGTTCTCAAAGGAACTCCTTTTTTGTTGTTTCCTCTCTATGCAAATAGCAAAGTGAAAGAAGTCTGTCTCTTACTGACTTAATGTGTTGCAAAACTCCTGTAAATATGCCATAATGTATAGTACTACAAACTGCAATATAAAACTATACATACTGATTTTTACAGATCTGTCCCCTTCCCTAATTAAACAGTGTGAAAGAATTAGAAGTTATTTATTATTATCTTTAACTATTTCTTCCAACTTTTTTCTGTGTGTGTGGGCGGGGGGAGGTATCATATTTTTCATGAGTTGGGCAAGACTTTTTGAAAAAATAAAATGAGAAGCTGATATTCTTAGGGACTTGAAGCCTAACAGTTTTTTAAAGGAATTGTGCCTTAGATTCTAACTACATTTTCCCACTAACAGAAGATCCTTCTCCCATTGGAGGGAGGGATGCCTTTCCCGTCTTGCACTCCATACCCCCACTTTGTTCCAGTTGTTTCTGGTCCACTGACACACCTACATGGGGCAACATGGGAAGCCGTCACAGTTTGCAGCAGGAAGAGAGGGTGCAAAGTTCTTTTCTGTAAACACTCATATAACATAGTATCCAAGCCATAGGTATGAAATGTGTGCTTGCACATTGATTCATATTAGATAAATGGATATGCCATCAATCAGCTTCAAAAAAGTTATGCTGTTTGCCCTGAAAAACCTCTATTTTGAATAACAGAGATCTGTAGTCTGGTGTCTACTTGGTGGTATCTGGGTGGGGATGAAGGAACTCTATCTATGGTAAAGCACTTTGAGTTTTATTTTCAGTTTTCAAGTCCAGGACTCAAACCTAACATTGCTAAACCCTGACCTCAATAAGAGAAGCTCTCTGACTCACCAGCGGGCTGTGTTGGCTCCCTTGTGCAAGATGCAGTGGAGGCATGGTCAGCCAGGAAGAGGAGGAGCGCCCATCCCTCCTCCGGTCCAGCCACATGATCAGCACCATTCCTTTCTGGAACCTTGGCAGAAGCAGCACGTTTGGAAAATGGACTGCAGGGAGGACTGTCACAACTTTATTGGTTTGGCAAGTTTGAGGAATTGGGCCAGATCCCATTAGGGTGAGTGGGGCATTGGGACTGCTCACCCCGATGGATTGGGAGGCAATAGTCATCCAGCATGGCTGGAGGTGGCACAACACTTGGTGTGGTGGGCCAGCATGGAGCTGGTGGGATATGCATTGGGCAGCAGGTGGGTCCTCCAATGCCAACAGAGATCCGTGCCCAGATGCCTGGCCAATGCTCCATCCAGCTGTAATCAATAAAGTTGTGGCCATTCCAACCCAAAATGGTGTCATATGTGTTATTTAGCCGGAACTCAGACTGACATAACACATAGGCGACAATAAACTATGTTAAGCAAAACTGTTCTTTAAAAACTCATACAAAAGGAGGGAAATGATGCAAACTTTCATGCCTTGAGCACACCAGTAAAATCTAATATTCTTACTCCCCACAATTTATTTCTAAAAGGAATTAAGGGAATTTTCTAGTGTGTCCACCCTTCTCTCACCTTGTCATTAAAAGTGCTTACAGTGAGAAAGCCACAAAAGTGCTTCCTCCCCTCTCTTTCCCATGCCTTAGGGAATAGATGCTATTAACACCATTGAAGACATCAGGCTTGAAGGAAACCTGGAGTGGGGTTTATAGACCACAAGAAGATTTACACAACTGCTGGAATGGAAACTAGCACGCACATGCATGCAATTATCATTCAGCCATGCATTTACTGGAGTCAAAAATTTTCTTCTCTTGAGTGGTGGCTTTAGAGCACTGAGCTTAATTTCCACATTTTAGGAATGTATTCATATGTCAGATAAAGACAGGATGGGGAAGAAGAAGAATCGGTTCAGCCAGACCACAAAATGCTGCATTTCTATATTTCTAAAATATTCCTATATATTTTATCATTGCTACCAGAAGTAATGGGAAACATTGATTTTCAAAAGATGTATCTAAAAGGTGCAGACATATTTTAAAATCTAAAAACCTCAATCCTCCTGTTCTTCACAGAAGCATATACACCTATACATATGTGTGTTTGTATATATGTGCGTGTGTGTCACATAGTGTAACTATAGTTGCATGAATAGGCCCTCTAGAGGATGGTTGCCTAAATGAAGACATCATTACAGCTGTACTCTAAATAATGCTTTACAGATGCCAAATTTAAGGGAAATAAGTGAAGTCCGTGTGGTGCCAAGCAAAAGGCCACGAATATACAGAGCTGATATGAAATGCAAGAGGAATGAATGTAAAACAAAAATGAGACTAATCAGGGGTGGTGTGTTGTTTCATGATCAATCTATCTGGTAGATCATTCTTAAAAGAAAATTTGCATTATTATATTAAAATGGTTCAAGAAGAGAGTTGATTTAATATGTATGTGTGCACACTATAAATATCAATGTCTTTAGCATAGTATGGCTTAACTAATGTAAATATATGTTGACAAGTTTCCAAGGGTGTGGAAAAGCATAGTAAATGAAGATTGTTTTTCAAGGATCACGCTGATGTCATACTAGAGAGTCAACTCATAATGAAGATGCCTGCATATACACTGCTTATGACTAGAGATGGGCATGAATCGAATTACGACCCCCCCAAAAATGCACGAAAAAGGCCGGTTCGTGGTTCGTGAATAGACATGGGCACAAACAGAAAAAAACCCCCGAACACCCTGTTCGTCGTTCGGTGCCATCCACGAACAACGAACATGGATGAACATGAAATGTTCCTGGACATGTTTGTTGTTCATGGGGGCCAGAACCCCCTCACTCTCAACCCCCCCCATTTAGTCCCCCTTCTCTCTAACCCACTTACCTGGCCCTTTAAAGATCCCTTTAAACTATCAGGTGGCAGGGGGGATTCCACCCTGCTGCCTGCCAGCTGATAGTTTAAAGGGCCCTTTCCTGCCATGTGCAAGGGGCAGGGCCCTTTAAACATCCCACAAACTGATTTTCCCAATGTCCAACACCCACCAAATTTGCAGGGGACATAGTCCTCACTGTCCTCTGAAGACCCCCCAAGTTTCAGAGAGATTGCACCCCGGGAAAGGCATGATCCATGGTTCCTTCCCTTTGTTGTCATTTTCTCTTCACAGTGGCAAAAACGGGACTCTCTGCTGGAAGTACTTTGAAGGGTTAAAGCCAGAAGGAAAGTCAGAAGGAGTTCAGAAGAGTTCAGTCCTTCCCAGACTCCGGTTGCCAAGGGGATTGATTGCAGCAGGTGCCAGACTGTTTGGCTTGCCAAATGGCTGCTGAAGGCAACAAACGAGGCTTGCAACGACCCCCAGGGAAATGGCCATATACACTTTTCCTGTGGCTTGCAAGGGGGGATCCTTGCCACCTGCCAGCTGATAGTTTAAAGGGACCTGACGCTTGCAAGCTGCAGGGCCCTTTAAACTTCCCTGTAAGCCATTCTTGGATCTCCCAATGTTTTTTGGAAGGTTAAAATGGGGTCATAGCTAGAGATGGCCATGAACAGCAATACGAACTAAAAAAAGCCATGAACAGCCTAATCAGCTGTTCGCAAACAAGCTGTTTGTGAGGCCCCATTCTAAACGAACAGGTGGTCGTTGCAAGCCTTGTTCGTTGCTGTTCATTTCTGTTTGTCAAGCCAGACAGTCTGGCACCTGCAATCAATTCCCTCAGCAACCAGATGCAGAGACTGCCTGAGCTCTATCTGAACTCCTGCTGTTGCCCTGGAAACCCAAATCTAAACTCAATTTAGCTCGATAGGCAGGTCTTCCTTTCAAGTGTGGAGCTCCAAATTTGTTATAAGGAAGCAAAGAGCAGGGGGGGGGGAGGCTTCCAGCTCTGGGTTTGCTGACAGTGAGGGAGAGACAGTTGCTGTTGGCATTTTGAGAGAGAGACATGTATTAGTACATTTCCTGCTGCCTGCTCAGGTAGGGTTTCTGGTTGTGGTGTGGTAGGGATCTTGATGGCTGGAGGAGAGCCTGCTGGTCCCCACAAACAACGGACATGTTTGTGAACAGGTCATGTTCATCAATGTTCATTGTTGGCAACGAACAACGAAAACCATGTTTGTTTTTTTCTGTTCGTGCCCATGTCTAATCATAGCATTTGTGTGTTAAAGACAGACACACAGGCAGAGAGCTGAATTAGGATCATTGAAGTGTGAAGGGAGATTTAATCCATTGTCTCTCATGCCATTGTCCAAAAGATTCTATTAGTATTGTTAATTTAAAAAGCTACCCTCATAGCTGTGACAGTTTTAGGAAAATAGCACCAAGGGAAAATATTTAAAACCCTAACCTAGCACTGCAGACCTTATCCAAATTAGATTCTTTCCCTTCCATGACCACTTTTTAAACAAAATGTCAGGAGATCCAATCACTGTCTTCTAATATAATGCATAGTTTGGCACTAAGTTTCAACAAGATTCATTTTATACTCTGATGAACTAGATTTCCATGGGCTATTCAATAAAGCCACTGTGTGGAAGATAATTTGGTAATTCAGAGAGCTAGTAAATTACTAGCAATGTGATCTTTAACTCCTTTGACCTCCAGATTTTTGTTGATAAATCTGCTTACACTTTGTTTAGCTTGAGCTGTATAATCAGACTGCACATTCAAGTTTGGTTAGTTCCACCCTTCACAAAGGATAATAAAAGCCTAAAATAATTTAAGCCACTTTGATGATTTTTTACCATGTGTGCAGTAAGAAAAGATGAATATAGAAGCTTTAGTCACATGAGAATACAAGAAGAGGCCTGCTGGATCAGATCAAGGGTCCTTTTGAAGATTTGAGGCTGGGGGCTGATTGTTTATTTGAAGCACCCTTTCCTCCTCTGTGCACCATGTATCAATATCATTTTTCTTTCAGTTGGAAAGGAATACATAGACATGTAATCTTTTGGATAAAAACATACATGGTTGACATAGTTTAATACAGTAGTACATTAATCTTTTGTGTCTGGGAAATTGAAAGCCCTCCCCCCCCCACCCCCCGCAACACACCTCTACTGTATTGACTTGCAAGAAGGAGTTCTTCCTTCAGGGGTGGGATCCTTCAAGTTTACTGCCTTTTAAACCTCATATTAGTAGAATTCTGGAGCAGGAGCAACTAGTGCCTAACAACAACTGGACCTGAGCCAGTAAGTATTCCTTGATACAACTGGCTTGGGTATTGAAGCCATTGTGCTGCTCCTCAGCCAGGCCACATCTACTCAGCTATTGGTCTATATGGGGAGAGAGTTTGAGGGACAAGCTGAAACTGGATCTGACTTCTCAAGTCAATTGCCCACCCTGTCGACTGAGGGGCTATCCAAAGTACTTAACCTTATTGTGGTTCCAGAATTATATTTTCACTGATACTGAGAAGGAGCTGATCATTACAAACACTGAAATAAAGTATAATTTGATAATGTTTATATGGACCCCTCAATGAGTGTACCCGCTTGCCCACTTTTAAAAAGACCCTGCAATGCTGAATCTTGTCTGTCAACCTAGTTGTCTCAGCGGGCAACCAGAAGTCATAACACTCCTTCTTTGTGCCTCTGGTACAACTGGTGTTAAGGAACATGCTGCCTCTGAACCTAAGGTTCCATTTAGCTGTTGTAGCTTTACGGCCATTTATAAACCTCTCTTACATGAATTTGTCTAATCTCTGTTTAAAGCCATCACAGTTATTGCAGCAATGAATTCCATAAGTTACTTAGTTGTTGTGTGAAGAAGTACTTGTTTTTTGGCCTGCCCTGAATATACTTTCAATCACTTTAAACCAACTTCTGGTTTCAATAGACAGGGATAGCTGCTGTAGCATAATTGGGTGCAATACAGCACTTTGCAGGTTCAAATCTTACTATTGCCATGAATTCACCTGGTAGCCTTAGGTAAGCCACTCCTCTCAGCGCCAGCTCCTCAGCTGTATTGTGGGGATAATAACACTGGCTTTGTTCATTGTTCTGAGTGGGCACTAATCTGTCCAGAAGAGTGGTATACAAATGAACTATTATTGTTTCCCTACAACATTTATAAAATACTCT
The DNA here is from genome assembly GCF_028583425.1 of Eublepharis macularius. Taxonomy (NCBI): domain Eukaryota; kingdom Metazoa; phylum Chordata; class Lepidosauria; order Squamata; family Eublepharidae; genus Eublepharis; species Eublepharis macularius. The sequence goes on from NC_072793.1 coordinate 67,508,422, forward strand.
CACATCTATAGTTCAAGATGGGGAGCCATGTTAGTCTGTAGCAGTAGAAAAGAGCAAGAGTTCAGTAGCACCTATAGAACTAACAAAATTTGTGGTAGGGTATGAGCTTTCATGAGCCACAGCTCACTTTTTCAGTTACAGCTAGAATGTGAGCTCAAGACAAGGCTTCCACCTGGACTGAATTGAGACATAGGCTTCCTGTCTCATCGCCAATGCTCATTTCTCCGCACCCACTACCCCTCTGCATACCTACCCTATTCAGCCATGCCTGCCATTGTCATTCACTGGCTATTATCATTTGGCTTCTGCAATCACTCCTTTCTCCAAGAAATAAGGACAGATGGACTCACATTCTATGCTAAGATGAAATGACTTGCCCAAATCTTCTCACTTAATCTTAGACAAGACTGAGAGAAGTCATGTATCTTTTGCATTACAGTTGTACTCAGAGATAAGCTGTGCACAGGATTTCACGGTTAAGAGTTTTTCAAGGGGGAAATTCATTACATAGTGAGAAGATAAAATTCCTCCTTCTATATAATTTCTAAAGATACAAAACATACCTACTTCCATTGAAATGCATAACTGAGTAGAATTTCAACTTGTCTCTCCCTCCCACATCCAGTTTTAACATTGTAATCCACTGCCTATCATAAAGAATTATTTTTAAGGCCCAGATAGATGATTTACACAGTGGGGTTTAGACTGGCCATTTTCTAAAAGAGGACTTCTATTGCTTTAAGAGCTAGAAATCCAGTCCACATTCAGTCTAGTGTAGTCTTTCTGTGATCACAATATTGTTATGAGAAAAGTACATCTGTGGTTTTTCTGTTTTGCTCAGAGATATTAGACAGAAAGAAATCCTTTTCTTTTTTGCATATGGTCACTTTAATGCCAGAGATTCTTATCATTTTAAAGAGAGAAGCACACATGTTTTAAATTCCACCAACATTCTGAACCCTTTATCACTTAGTAGATTGTAAATTTATACATGAGTAAAGTTTTGTCTATACTAAACAATTCCCTTTGGCAGAATAAATTAAATAAATCTTGTAATTCTGTATTCACCTATCTTTGAGATCAAGTACAACACCAACATTTCTTAACTAGTTATTAAGTCTAATTTGAAGCTCTGCTCATGACCTGAGTTTGATCCTGGCGGAAGCTAGGTTCAGGTAGCCAGCTCAAGGTTGACTCAGCCTTCCATCCTTCTGAAGTTGGTAAAATGAGTACCCAGTTTCCTGGGGGTAAAGTGTAGATGACTGGGGAAGGCAATGGCAAACCACCCCGTAAAAAGTCTGCCCCCTATGGGTCAGTAATGATAATATAATTCCCCCAACACACACATCAGGAGGAAATATATTTCAGGCAGTCTGTCCATGAAAGACAGCAATGTGAACAATGGTACGCATTCTACCTTGAATAATCATAAGGGGAGTACACAAGGCAAATAACTGCAAGTTGTATGCTCACTGAAGGGTTGCCAACAAAAATGGGGGAAGGAAGGTAGGGTGATTTTATTTCAGAAAAGTCTGCCTAACAGGTGGAAAACAGTGTTCTAATACATTCTCAAGCTTTTACTTCCTATAGTTAAATAGATTAGGAGAAAAGAATGTGCGCATCATGAAAAACATGATTGAAATGGCAAAAGTTACCAATCTGTTGAAGCTTGCTAAGATACAGAAATACACCAATGGTGGGAAACGCTTCACACACCCAGTTGTTGACAAGTGGACAATTTAAATCTAAGTTTCTAACCATAAATAATGAATTCTCAGCCAACATCCATAAAGAGGAAGAAATCAGGCAAAACCCACAAGATTCAAACTGAAAACATACACAGGGGAATAAAGTGACACAGGGGAATAAAGTGGCCTAAGCTGTGAAGGAAGGAGATTGTGTAAGAGTTCATCAGCAAGAGGGGCAGTGGTAAATAGCTGTACTGACAGGAATGGCAGGAACACCAAGTAAAAGGAATGAATATAAATGAACAGAGAACAGCAAAAGGGTGCCTGTGGGGACATTCCAAGAGCCACAATCGACAACACCAGAAGACTATATATTTATAACTACGCAGAATGAATCAGAATACAGAGGTGAGGATACAACATATGGTAACACAGTTAATATCCTAGATCTCTTACGAAGAAGCCTTAATCACCGGGTTTTTACCAACAGCAAATTTTATGCAGCATTCTAGGAATTTCTTATAATAGTAATGCAGCACTTTAAAGAGTCACCTGGACAGTTCACAAGGCTAATCTGTAGGTCCTTTGTAAGGATAGATGGTGAGCACCTCTCACACCTGTCTGGCTAACATGAAAATGAAGCCCTCCTACTTTTCCAAGCATGGGATTAGGGGCTCTGTGTGATAGGGGAAAGGAAAGGAATTAGCTTCCTCCTTTTTGAAGGATGGAAACATCAAATAAATAATAAAATGGAATCAGTTTTCACTCTGTTTTCCAATACAAAGCATTTGGCCATACAGAGACATACTAGACAATGGAGAGCAAGCTGATACACACTTTGAAAGGGCACTTCTGAACATGGTAGAAGCTAGCGAGCAAGTAGGGCTTGGGGGTCTGCAAATTTTTTTAAAAATCAAAATGAAGGTTTCTGGGTTGCAGCTTTAAGGTTTTGCCATTTATTTCTATAATGCTTTGATTTTAAATGGTGAACTACTTTGAAAAGTTGGAGTTGAGATACGGGGTTGCATCTAACGATTCAATTGTTTCCCTTTCTCTTAAGTTTTCCTTCAGGGTGCTGGAAAAGCATGGTATAGCCCAATCTCGTCAGATCTCAGAAGCTAAACAGGGTTGGTACTTGGATGGGAGGCCACCGAGGAAGATTGGAAAGGCAATGGCAAACCATCTCTGTTCCTCATTTACCTTGAAAGCCCCTTGCTGTGGTTGCTATAAATCAGTTGTGACTTGATGGCATGCACATACATACAAAAGTTTTCCTTCAATTGAGAAACACTTCTTCAAATGATGAAATAAAAACTCTCTCTAGGGAAATCTAATTGCCTCTTCTCTTTCCTCCCCTTCTCCTTCCTCCTCTTCTATATTTGACCAGTCTCTGTATCATGCATCTGACGAAGAGAACGTGATTCTCAAAAGCTTATGCTACAATAAAATTGGTTAGTCTTAAAGGTGCTACTGGACTCTTTTTGATTTTGCTACCACAGACTAACATGGCTATCTCCTCTCTCTCTCTAGGGAGTGGGCATAGCTCAGTGACAGAGCATCTGCTTTGCGAGCAGAAGGTTCTCGGTTCAATCCCTAGCATATCCAATTAAAATACTACTACTACTACTACTACTACTACTACTAATAATAATAATAATAATAATAAACATTCGATTTATATACAGCCCTTCAGGACAAATTAATGCCCACTCAGAGCAGTTTACAAAGTATGTTATTATTATCCCCACAACAAACACCCTGGGAGGTGGGTGGGGCTGAGAGCTCCAGAGAGTTGTGACTAGCCCAAGGTCACCCACCTGGCTTCAAGTGGAGGAGTGGGGAATCAAACCCAGCTCTCCAGATTAGAGTCCTGCTGCTCTTAACCACTATACAAAACTGGCAGGAGGTATTATGAAAAAACCTGTACCTAAGACCCTGGTGAGCTGCTGCCAGTCTGAGTAGACAGCACTGAGCTTGATACACCAACAGCAGTATCATGTGTGTTATTCTGTTCCAATGGCAGAAGTCCTCAGAGGAAGACTTGGCACAGGACAGTCAGTGGATGGAACATGGCAGAAGGGAGTCACTCGATCCAACTCCATGTAATGAATAGATAGAGAGGATGAAGCTAGAGAAGATTTTCTAAAAGGCTTCTAAGGACAATGGAGGAGGTGCCCCTCAGTAGGGGAAAAACAATGATCCATATGGAAAGCAAACTCAAGAGAAAGAGTGAGGAAGGGTTCTGTTTAGAAAAAAATGGGCAGTGGGGATCAGTATTTAGTTTCTTTTTAAAGCTACCCATAGTCATTGCAAGCAGCTATAGATGAATCATAATTCTGTCCATTATCAGTATATTTTTGCTAAATTTCCAATGCAAGCTTGTGAATTCGATCAAAATGAAGAGATAATGAATGCCCTTCTTAGGTTTCTACTTCTTTACTGCCATTTATTACTACCCCTGAATTTATTATAAATGACAAACTTGCTTTGGAAATTTACTAAACTCTGCACATTCATTCTATCCATTATTCTCACCTAATTTTTAGTCCTATTTTTTCTCTTTTTTCTCCATTCCAGACATTAGTTTTGCCTTGGTTCAGGATGGTCATGGTTGACTCCTTGATACCCTACTGGAATTCAAATGAAAGTACTAAGGAAATGTTCTTGACATATACCCTTGATAAAGCAATGGTTTTATTGACTTTGCATTGGAGGAAGGGAGGGAGGGAAGCTCAACATAAGTTACATACATGTAACTTCGAGTACAGCCCTTCAGAAAGCATATTGAAGCACTACCCCTCCCTCTCCGCTCATGGCATTGTTTTCTCCTCACAGCTAGAGAAAAATTGAAAATGGACTGGGGCCAACAAAATGAACAGAAAGATTTCTTGCAGGATTGCTCCTTGAATCATTTTAGTTCTAAGAGGGTACTTCGTTCCTCACATCACACTGGAAAGTTCTCTTTCTTCCAGAGATGGAAAATACTAAACAGCATAGGGTAATATGCAGAGCATGTTCCATTTGGGAATGGCTGATTCCAAGAACAGCAGCTGGTAAGGTCCTCTAAACACATTCTAGAAGCCATGTAAACATTTCCTGCAAGTTTTGTTGTCCCAGTTAGCATTATGCTCATAGAAAAAATTCCACTCAGTGCCTTATCTTTCCATGTGGTTGGCATCACTCCAAGTGCAAGTTTTGATTACAGTACAACTTTCTATTTCCTCTGATCTAGCAGCACTCTGAGATTTTTTTTAAAAAAAACCCATGCTTGACATTATAAACTAACTTTACCATAAAATATACCCCAAATGTAGAAGACTTCCAGATTATTTTATCATGCAGATCCCAGAATAACTCTTTTTTGATTACTTCAAAGTGTTACAAAGTAATATCTACTGCCTTATATACAATCATGGACTGCATATTTATTTATTTATTTTATTTATTTACATCATTTATTTGTTCAAGCTGAGTGGTGAGAATTAAAAGAATAAGAACTTTTTAATGTCACAGCAACTAATACATTCTTGGTTCTCTGTACAATGCCAGCATAGCTGAAGATTAAGGAGGGGTTTTCTCCAGTCTATAGGATGCTTCCCCTCCTTCCCCTCCCTCTCCCTCTCCTTCTTTCTCTCCCTAGGTCCCATTACTTGCAACATTTGGGGGTTATTTATGTACTAAAATGGTTTATCCTGTCTTTAACCTTTGGCTATGCAGTACCCGAATGAGTTCCCATGAAGAGTGTCCCCTACATATAAAGTATAAAAACACAAGTTCTGGGGTAAAAGGGCATCATATGAGTCTGTTTATACACAGTTCCCCATTGTTGCACAATAACGGTGAAATCCTAAGCAGAGTTACTTAGACAGGAGTATCTCTGCTTAGGATTTCACTGTAAATATCCCAGGGAGGAAAATATAAAAGGGAAACAAATACCTGGCCTGAAAGTAATCTTGTTGCTATATAAAGGTCTGGAATAGAAAGCAGGAGATGGCTAGATGGCTAGAGTAAAGTATTCAATGGAAACAATACAGCAGCAATTTTTGAGTGACTGTCCTATAAAAACCATTCATTTTTCACAATCCTGCTATTCAGTTGAATTATTCTACTCAAAGTTAATTTTAGTCCAAATTGTGTTCCTCCCACATGCCTAGTTCATAGAAACTATCTAAAAGGGATAGGTGAGGGGTTGCTAAAAAGAGGACCAAAAGTGTCATGGTAAAATAGGAAAGGATTCTTGGAATGAAAAGGGAAGGAGGTTGAGGTTGCTATGGGGAAGGCCACTTGGCTATAAGGGTAGCTAATGAGATGTGGGAGGAAATATGGGAACAGACAGAGGGGCGTGAAGGATCAATTCATGAAGGTAAGCAGAATGGGAGAGGTAAAAAGCATACTCAATTTGTCTTGATGAGGTTGGTCCCATGATTTCATGCTCAAAGTTATGGAGCATAACTAATGCTGGTCCTTCCATAACCATGAAGAGGGGAGAGTTAGAATCATAGAATCATAGAGTTGGAAGGGGCCATACAGACCATCTAGTCCAACCCCCTGCCCAGTGCAGGATCAGCCTAAAGCATCTCTGACAAGTATTCATCCAGCCTCTGTTCCTGTGATTTCAGTATTGTAAGAAAGTTTGGGCATAGAACCAATTACAAAAATGGAGGCCTTGGGTTGCCCTTATCATGTCCCTAAATTTCCCTGAGCACAAAAAGGGAAGGCACTGAAATACTGTGCAGAATTAAGATCTGTCATGGCATTGGACCAAAAGTGCAAGCTTCCCATCAGTGGAATTTGGACTGTACTCTAACTGGAGCATTTTTGGGATCTCGGAGCCCATTGGTGCAAGGGTCTGAATTGGGGCTATCACATCATATCAAGGTGGCTACAATTCCAAGTTTTAAATACAATGAAACCCATTAATTCACCCCCAATGACAGCTGGAACTCAAATCTATTAAATGTCCTAATAAATAAAACAGACTTCCAGTGCTGACTAAAAAGTTCTAAGGATTGCACCTCCCCTCAGATGTCTGTACTTATTGTTGAGCAGCAGGGACAGCATAAGTATTCTGTTGGTGTGCCATCCAACCCACTGCCTAGTGATCTCCCTACCTGAGCTCATGGGGGTGTTCTCTGCTGTGACAGTGCAGCCTCTTGGGATGTTAATTCTGAGAGACTTCAATGCCTTGTTAGGCTTCATGGCTACTATAGCAACTATGGGATGTGGCAACTCATATACTTAATTTGGTTTTCTCTGTGGACAAAGGGATGGTTATCAAAGAAAGAAAGAGGTACTAGTTTCTCCTTTGTCTCCTTTGTTTCATCACATCATTATGTGATGAAATTTAGAAATCTGTGGACTTCTTTAATTCTACAGGGATAGGGATTTGTTTGAAAATAAAGTAATATTCATTGCACTTTAATATTTGTTTTTGATTTTTATATCACTGTTGGGCTTTTTTCATACAAATCTCTTCAAAAAATTATAGCAATTTGACCTTTGTTGTTATCTCTTTATATCAGTTTTTTTCAGCAGGAAAATTTAATGCTTAGCTAAATATTGACCTCTCAAATGTTTTAAACACCTTTGCATTCCAAGGAGATGACGTGTGTTTGTTTTGTAGGCAAACTGAAGTTTTTGGACTTCAGATTCAGTGCTGTGCAAACATAAGTTAACTTTTGAAAAAGATAAATAAAGGAATTGCCTACAATTAATAAAGTGGAAAATTCACAGAAATCTTGTGTTCATGATATGAAGGATAAATTGATTCATTTTGAATAACATTAGTACACTAACAGTGCAATCCCAAGAAATGTTACTTTAAGGCCAATTGAAATCAATGGTATTGATTACAATTCTTAGGATTGCACTGTAAATGTCACAGGAGTGAACAATGAAGAGGTTGGTTTTTTGCAAGGACTATAAGATCTATAAAAGACAATTATTCCATTAAAAGAAAATAATTCCCTTTGAAGCTTTTAAAAAATGGTATAATCAAAACTAATCATATTGTTTTTTACAGCGCTGCTCTAGGTGGCCATATGGAACCAAATGAGCCTGAAGCACGTGACAGGATGTAACAGGAAGAGCAGGAGCCAGAATTCACTGAGGCAATAGACAAAATGGAGGTGGCTGTGGCTCAATGAAAGAGCATTTACTTGGCATGCAGAAGGTTCAATCCCCAGCATCTCCAGCTTTAAAAAAAAAATCAGGCAGTAGGTGATGTGAAAAATAGGCGATGTGAAAAACCTCTGCCTAAGACCCTTGCGAGCGGCTTCCAATCAGATTAGACAATACTGACCTTAATGGATCAATGGTCTAATTCAGTATAAGGCAACTTAATGTGTTTATGTGTTTAGAAGAATCAGAGATAAAAAAAAATAGGAGCACCAAGAAATGGACCATAGTGAACAAGTGGACAAGGAAAACAGTTTCAGATATCACCTTCCTCACAAAAGCACTGCCTTGACTTCTGTCTCTCTGCTTGCTTGGCATAGCCTGTCCATCCTCAAACCCCACTATTCACCCAGTGCTCATTACTCATCCTGGGAGTGCACAGTTCTCTTATCTGCACAGATCCCTTACCTGACAAAGGGAGCTCTGACTCTTTAAAGTTCATACCCTGGAAATTTAGTTGGTCTTTAAATTGCTGCTGGACCTAAATCTCGCTCGTAACAGAATAAAGTTGCCATTCCCCTCTTTACTGCAGTATGAAGTTTGCAAGTTTGCCAAGGTGAGAAAAGAAACACAATTATTTCACAGCAGGGTTGGGCCTCAGCATCCGCCCCATAGCACCCACTGTTGATACAGGCACTGTGTGTAACTGTTCTACTCAGCAGGCAGTTCTTTAAATAGACAATTGGATCACTCACAAATCATATAAATTAGTCATCAATAAATGTTGTGTTCCAATAAAATCCTGCCCTTCATCTAAGTAGTCCTTAGTAACATTAATGACCATCAGTCAATAAGAATCGGCAATGCACAGAATCAGCACATGCCTGCCATTTCAGGCGGGTAGCCATGCTGGCCTCCAGCGGAAGAGCAATATTCTGATCCAGTAGTATCTTGGACCCAAATCTTGATGTAAATCTGTTTGGCAGCCATTGACAGCTGCTTGGCACGAACCAGACAGTCTGATCAATCATCTCACATCTGACTGCCATCTCTGAACATGGTAAGTTTAACAGTTGAACATGTTCACAGCATGTGAAATTCATGGCATCCCATTCCCTACAAGTGGATGGGGGTAGCATAGAGTTCTGCCAGTCCCTGGCCCCACCTATAGTCCCTGCATCCCAAAACTACCTTCAAAGTTAGAGGATTCTTTGAAGCAACACTTTATAAGGCACAAAATGGTGTTATTTTTTATCTCTCTCCCATTGCTAAGAAGAACCTGAAAGTTCAATTCTAAAATTTCTTACAGAGTACCCATAGCAAAATGTAGGATCAGGAGTCTCTCTACCTTACCACATAGAGTGCAACTTATATATGCTCCCTCTTTTGGCCTCCTTCATATAATATTTCACAAGACAGTTCTTCAACCATATCAAATTGGCATTTCTTCTATTATATGTAACATGTGGCACTTTACTCTAACTAAATAGCCATAGTCCAAAGGAAGTTCAATATACATAAATTTCACTGAAATAAGGGAAGAAAATGTTAAACAATTCAATTCAATTGAACTATGTGTAATTTTCTCTGGAGTACATAAAAAATTATGTTCACCTGTGATGGAAGATAATGTCATTATTAAATGAATAGACAATATGGACCCTTTACTGGACTCATGTGACCTCTTCTAAATAAAACCTTTTGATACTGATACTCCACTGATTCCAAGATTCCTTCCTCTTCGTTGGGCATTTATCTAATCCAGCAGAACTAGAAATATATAACAAAAGAAAAAGTATAAAGATTAGAATCCAACTTTCTTTCATGTAAATAAAGCATAATTAAATGTGAAGAAGTCAGATGCGCTATATTTAGAGACAAGGGAAGTAAGTAAAGCGAGGCCTCCACCTACAGAGATAATAGATAGTGGCTCTCTTAGCTCGTGTGAAATGTAAGGGTAGTTTTTAATACTATTCACCAATTAACCTTTAATATATTGTGACATATTTCCTAAGGCTTTGGCAGGGGCTAATGGATATGAAATTTGCATATACCAAATAAATTGCCATAGATATGCATATTTTACAGATACAAGTATTTTTACTATATTCCTTATTTTGTACAGTGATTTAATCAAACCTCCTTCGATGAACTAAAGCAGAGATCAGATTATTCAGTTGTTCTTCAATCTCACTATCCCAAATAAATATTTCAAAGCAGAACATAACATTTAGAATGTAAACTACATTTCACAGCATGTATTATTATCTACAGATTTCAGAAATATACTAGACAAGATGGGGATCCTTGAGGACTTGGTGGAAGAGGGAAAATCATGATTTCTTCTTTTTCTTTGTATTGTATTTCTATGCACTGAGATTTTAGCTGATTTTAATAAACTAACAGTGCAGTCCTAAGCAGACTTATACCCTTAGAAACCCCATGTCTTCAGTAAGGCACTTCAAATCTCATTCAGTGCCATCCTCAACAGGTCCCACTCAGGTCTATTCGATGGGATAAGTCCCAGCAAAGTGTTCTTATGACTGTCCTGTTTGATTAGGAGAAAAGTGGGATACAAATATTTTACATACATAAATGTTCACCCATTGGCTAAGGCATCCTCCCTTCTTGCTTTGTTTGCCTGGTCCACCCCCCCCCATTTCTCCTCCCCAACTCACTCAACTTGGCTTCCACTTCCTTCCCATCTGTCCAAATAGGTAGTTATTCCCCTTCCCCTCATCCCCCACTCCCACCCCATTTTTGTGCAGTTTTGTTTATGCATTCTGCACACATGTACACATGTCACAGGTTACCTTGGATAGGGGTTTAACTCCTTATATTTTGGGGGATAACTGTTTTGCAAACCGGAGGAATTATCCCATATTCACAGAAATGGCCATGCTATAGGTGCCCCCCTTGCAGATTTTTTTAAATCTGTTCTGGAGGACTACCCATCGTTATTAGATTTATGAGTTAAAATTGAATTTGAAGTTGCATGATATTTGGGAAGGAAGGGATTAAACAAAAGTAAAACAAACAGGGATTCGGGCACTGAAAGAAAGACACACACACACCCCAAAGAGAATGGGTCCTTAAGGATAAGAAGAAATTAAGTAGAGGGCAGCTGTAGAAAAAAATATTAGCTTCTGTTAAGTATTGACTTCATACAAAGATAACATGTCTCAACTATCATTATTGTAGACTAAAATAAGAGTTTACAAGTATGTATAACTAGAGGACAACTGTTACTACTTACAGACAACAAGGCTAGAACTGAAGCCACTAACCTAGAACTGCTAGGCCAGAGAAAAGAAACAGAAAGCATACTTAAAGCTACAAAAACCATTCCATACTATACTATACTATACAAAACCATTCCATACACCACATCTTTAAAAGAAAGAATCGTGTGAGTGAATAGGAATGTGCATTCAGATAATAACTGAGTATTGTACCAAATCCATCTTCAAAAATTAATAGCCTTAGAAATGAGGATAGACGTATTGTCCTCAGTATTTTGAAAATTTTACTGAAGCTGTTTCTGTATGATGAAGACATAGGATTAGAAACTGGAAGATGAGAAGAAAAATGAGCCAGCTGATAATGTAAATGTAAGGTGCATTGACCAAACAATAGAGTAAATCAAAGACTCCACCAAATGTACTTGCTCCACTCATCTGGGCAAGACCTTCTGCAAGTCCTAACCTGCAAATGGGCAAAAGCAGCAACTACCCATACATGTGCATTCTCTGTTGTGGCCCCAACCTTTGGGATGGCCTGTCTGGTGTGGTTAGGAAGTCTCCTACTCACCTGGCTTTCTACAAAACTGAATTATTCAAGAGGGTTTTTCAACATGGTAACAGGGCTGAACGATAACTGAATGGTTCAGAAAGATTCTCACATGAAGGGTTAGGGTCTGTGATCTATTGTGTAAAGCCTGTACTGCCTGTTGTAAACCTAATATGTAACTTTTGTACTGTTTAATACATCAAGTTAATACTTATGCTTTGCTTCAGTTCTCTTTTCAGGTTTCTGATTGCTTCCTGATTTCTACAATCCAAATCTTCTTGCATTATTTACTGGATGTCCCATCCTGCTCATTGCATTGACTTACTGTATGTAATCCAACTGGATTCCCAGTGAGAAAAGTGGAATATAAATAAATAAAACCCTTGGTTTAGGAGTTCAGTCCCTGAGAATTTCATTCCAATTGATCAAGATTTTAAGGAGACTGTAATGTGATGCTTCCCCCACCTCATAACAACCCTGTAAGGTAGATTAAACTGAGAGATCATTCATTCATTCATTCATTCATTCATTCATTCATTCATTCATTCATTCATTCATTCATTCATTCATTCATTCATTCATTCATTCAATTAGTAGAACGCCATAGCAACAGTATAAGATAAAATCAAATATCCCTCAAAATAAAAATTCTGTACATTTTCAAAGAAAACCTTAAAACACATTATAATAAAAATACCATACAATCCAAAGGGTAATGACTAGAACAGTTAGTGTATGGGTCAACAGTGCTTGAATCCACTCATCTCATTGTCTTTTTTACTTTTATGACAGTGTCAGCAAACCTTGCCATTTGGAAAGTAATTGATTTGTCCCTATCTGCCAGTGACTGAGAGATCAAGGTCATTCAGTGAGCCTCACATCTCAATAGAGATTTGAACCGTGGGCTCCTGGATTTTAGTGTAACCACTATTCTGCATTAGCTCTCCATGTGAAACTGGATACTATTATTCTGTCCATATTGTACTGAGCCTGTCCCAGGATGGGGACAAACACAAAGCAAACATATCTCAGCTGCTGTGGGACTGAGCTGTCACATAGGATGAAGAAGCCACTCCTAGTAATTTAAGAATATGACCACCCAGTAGATGGTACTGTCTTTCAAGTAAGCCATAAGAGCTAAACTGACAATGATAATGAGTATTCGTTTTTAAGTTTGTGACAAATAATGTCATAAAATTTAACAAGGCTAAACTTGCTCTGAAATTAAAAATCACTTCAGGTGTCAGCCACATCTCAGTAGTGTTTTTTTTAAATAAAAAACATAGAGGATTAGGGGATTCACAGTTTTCCAAATCAAGTTTATCCTGCTTGTCATGAAGCTATTTCTTAACAAGGTGAGGCGAGGACTCTGTAGCTGAATGTCATTGGGAGTAGCCAGACAAATGTGCAGAGTCTGCATTTTACTGGCAATGATCTCATTGGACTGCAGTTTACCTGCAGGGAATTCACAGCATATTTTTAACCCTTAGTGTACGTGTCCTCAAACACGATAATTTTGACATAAAGTAGTACCTTCTTTGAACAGGCCCTCCTACATTAATTTCTAAGTCAATGATGTGAGTCTCCTAATTAAACAGAGCTGCTCTGATCTTATTTCCATAAAGGATTTTAATGAGCCTTGAATGATTGCCTGATTTCCTTCTATGCAATAATGTAAAGAAAGCTTTTAGAAACTGACAACAAAACAATTCAAAATAAACCTATTGACATGAGTAAAGTGACTTCTTAAATGACTCAAAGATGGCTGATTCAAATGCAGTGCAGGATCTGAATGAATGCAGTGAATAGAGTACATAAGCTCATTTATTCCAAAGTCTAACCATTAGCACTGTAACTGTTTTATTCAAATAATTTGGTAGATACAGCCCTCTGAACAAAATTACATAAAACGTGCTTGGGAGGCTGAGTTGAGGAGGGAAAATACAGCAAAATTCACCCAAACTCCTTCCGCCAATGGGACAAGTTTTCTGTTGATGTGAGAAGGAGGAGGACCCTTTCCACATATTTTTGGCAAGAATCATTGAAGAGAATCACCAAAAATCTTGTGTCCCACGGCATTATTACGTGAGAAGTATTAGGGAGCTCCTGAAAGACAAGAAAGGGAGACAAAAATCTGCCTCCGTAAGCATCTCGTGTTCAGCTTTATAGAATCCTTAGAATTTATAGAATCTTATAGAATTTATAGAATCCTTTTGTGATAAATCACAATCACTGGTGTATGCAAGTCACCAAGTGACAGGCATTCAAGTGTGCACCAGTCTCAGAACATGAGATTAGAGATGGGCACAAACAGCAATACAAACAAAAAAAGCCACGAACAGCCCAATCCGCTGTTCGTAAGCAAGCTGTTCGTGAGGCCCTGTTCCTGACAAATGTGTTCATTCCAAGCCCTCTTCATGGCATTCGTCAGCTGTTCATAAAGCCAGACAGTCTGGCGCCTTTCAATCAATTCCCCTGGCAACAAAGGCATGGACTGACTGAACTCTGCCTGAAGTCCTTCTGGCTTTCCTTCTGGCTTGTAACCCCTCAAAGTAGCTTCCAGTAGACAGTCCAGTTTTTTCCACTGTGAAAAGAAAATGACAGGAAAGGGAAGCATGTATGGATCATGGCTTTCCCAGGGTGCAATCCCTCTGAAACTTGGAGGGTCTTCAGAGGACAGTGAAGACTATGTCCCCTGCAAATTTGGTGGGTATTGGACATTGGGAAGGTCAGTTTGTAACCCCTGAAAGTAGCTTCCAGCAGACAGTCCAGTTTTTGCCACTGTGAAGAGAAAATGACATGAAAGGGGGAGACCCATGGATCATGCCTTTCCCGGGGTGCAATCTCTCTAAAACTTGGGGGGTCTTCAGAGGACATTGAAGACTATGTCCCCTGAAAATCTGGTGGGAATTGGACATTGGAAAGGTCAGTTTGTAACTCCTCAATTAGCTTCCAGCAGACAGTCCAGTTTTTGCCACTGTGAAGAGAAAATGACATGAAAGGGGGGAGACCCATGGACTCTCCTTTCCCCGGCTCAAGTTCAGCTAAGTCCCAAGGGGGCCATTCTGGCTCCCACGAACCTCCAACTATGAACATGTTCGTTAACATGTCAAGTCCGTCGATGTTCGTGAATCTCTGTTCGTGGATGGCAACGAACAATGAACATTGTGTGCGTTTTTTTTTTGTTCGTGCCCATCTCTACATGAGATCTATATCAGCCACTGATAGCCATTGGTGTCATTGAGAAATATGGGCTCTAAGCTCTCTTTGGAAAGTCATGGCTTTCCCACATTAGATAGCAGGAAATATATTATGTCTAAAGATACAAATATGTTAACATGAGAATATGTGCAAATTCATTGGCAGAAATAGCTATGTAAATGGTATATTTCTTATCTGTTTTTAACTTTCCCACTCTCCTCTGCTATCTACTTCTATTGATACAAGTCTCCTCTTGTTTCCCCAGTTCTAAAGAAACCTTGTTGTGACCTTTTCTTTCTCTAATCCTTGTCCTATCTCTCTTTTAATTTCCACGTTGAAAGTTTGTGAACATCTTGTTCTTACTCAATGTCCCAATTTTCTTTCACTAATTCACTTAGGTTCCTTTCAACCTGCTATTTTTTGCTGTTATCACTAAGTGAATCTATTCTTTTCAGTGATCTTGTATTTGCTAAAATAATTGATAAATCTTCTGTTTACTTGATTTATCTTAAGCTTTTCATAACAATTATCAATCTCCTATTTCCTATGCACTCTGGGTTTTGGTGGACATGTGATTTCCTGGTTTCATTCATAACTTTCTTAGGGCCAAGCTACACATGACAAATGACACTTGAACGGCAAGTGTATTTCTCCCTGTTCACTTGCCCTCCACTCAATCCACTTGCCATTCAAGTGTCATTCGTCATGTGTAGCTTGGCCCTTAGTTCCCTTTTCTTTTTTCAATTCTTTTTTCATCTCTTCCTCTTTCCACTGGAGCTCTCAAAAATCCTGGGTTCTCCATTCCTTTTTCCTACATCCTTTTGGCACTATTATCAGTTCTTTTAACATCATTTTTACATTGAAGACCTTTCACTATTCTTTTTCTGGTCTGTCTTAGGGTCTGATTAGATGATGTGTTTGTCTCATTGCCATTAAAAATGTCTCTTGGATGGATGAGTGGAACTGGCAGTGGGATAAAGAGCCAACTCCCCATGGGTATTTTTTTCTAGAGAAAGAATAGGGGTGGGTGGGAGAATGTGCTGAATCCTTTCCTGCTGCCAGACCATGCTTGAGAGCCAATTTAGCTCCCCCACACCACTTTTGTGCCTCCCAGATGCACACCAACATTTGTTGGTTCAGGACTATAGCATGCAGGGAGAAGCACCTTTAGGCTCTCACCCCTGCTATTTTCATGTTTGCAAACTGCCCTGTGGAGACTCTGTTGGCTCTATTGTAAAAGCACATTGCTTACAAGGCAACATGTAGGTTTCACAATGAAGCCAATAGCAGTTCCACGGCACAGGGGTTTGCAATGAGAAAACAGCAACTGGGAAAGGCTAAAGTTGTTTCTCCCGGCTTTGTTTTGGTTGCAAACTGAAAAGAGCTAATGTGTACCTGGGAGGCACAAAATTCTCATGCAAATACAAAGACTTTGTAATGTGTAAATGGACCCTTATTCTCTTTCTGTTTCCTGTTTTTCACTATAATAATCTTTTTTTTTTTTTGGTTCTGTATTGTTCTTACCATCATCCTCTCTTTTTCAAACTTAATTGTTTTTCTTGTTTTTTTTGTTTTGCCCCTCCTCTCTTTTTAAAAACAATCCTTTCATTGATTTTCATGCTCTTATTAGATTCAATTTTTAGCACTTTTTATATCTGTTTGTTACTATACTCCTTGTTGTCTCCTTCCTTTTCTCATTCTTTAGTTGCTGTCTTGACATCTTCAGACTACTAATACTTTCCTTTCAGGCTCATTTCTTCTATTTCTTCACGCATCCATTATTTTGTCTCTCAGGAGTTCACGGCCCCCCACCTTCACCCCTGTCCCTTCTTGCAACTATTCAAACAGTATTTGAAAACATACTTCTTCTTTCAAGCCTGTGATCCCTAAAGTTTGCCTTTCATTCTTCTTTCTCCTTTCTTTTGTGATCTATTCCATTTTCTTGTGGTCTTGTTTTTTATATAGTAATTCCGTGGGCAGGATGTGTTCTTTTCAGTATATCCATTCTACTGTATCCACCTTATGAGATGCTGTTTTCAACAACAGCCGCCCTCCTCCTTATCTATCAGACTAGAAGGAAGGACGGATGGAAGGAAGGAAGGAAGGAAGGAAGGAAGCAGCATACAATGGGCCTGTGTGTTAATATTTCCAGGGAAAATAACTAAAAAGCTGCTTGCTTATAATGGATAATATTTTCCTGCTGACACTGATTTTATAAACAAAATGAATGTGAATATAGAAGTAGTATTGGCATGTTTTGAATTCCTCTAAATGGCTGAGCCTTATTGCCAGGCAGAACACAAAGCCATTTTGAATTGTTCAGTAAGAGCCACCCAATTAAAAATAAGAGGCAAAATCCTTTCTCTGAAACACCCAAAGACTGACTTAACCAGAATCTTGCTGGTTAATTTTCTCTCAAAAACAACAGATGCAGACTCTCTCAGGCTCCACACAATTTGCCTGACTTAAATAAAATGAATGCTTTCTGACAAAAAATTGCTCTTGTGAACACTGCTGCCTTCATTACAGATCCTTTCCCTCCCACAGGGGAGGGGAAAGCCTCTGGATGCTTATCAAGTAGAAGGTAGAGTTGAGTATCATCAGCATACTGGTGGCATCCAACCCCAAACTTCCTAATAACATCTACTAGAGGGTACATATATGTATTAAAAAGCATCGGGGACAAGATTGATTCCTGTGGGACCCCACAGTGTAGTTCCTGTTGGGATGAACCTTCATTCCCAATGACCACCCTCAACCACCCCGGAAGAAAAAGGCAAACGATTGTAAGCTTGTAGCACTTAATCCCCAATGAGGCTGGGTGGTAAACCAGGACCAAGTGGTCAACTATGTCAAATGCTGCCAACAGATCTAATAAAATCAGCAGCACACAACTGCCTTTATCTAGCTGAAGTTGGATGTCATCAACCGGAGCTATTAAAGCAGTTTCAGTCCCAAAGCCTGTCTTGAAGCCAGACTGGAATGGATCAAGAGCTGATGTATCATTCAAAAACCTCTGAAGCTGGTTAACCGCTGGCCTCTCAATGACCT
The DNA here is from genome assembly GCF_028583425.1 of Eublepharis macularius. NCBI lineage: Eukaryota > Metazoa > Chordata > Lepidosauria > Squamata > Eublepharidae > Eublepharis > Eublepharis macularius. Next base: position 67,526,268 of record NC_072793.1, read on the forward strand.
TACCCAAGAAAGGCAAATTTGACACAAGGCAGTAATTTGCTAGCTCCACTTTATCCAAGGAAGGATTTTTAACAGCGGTCTCACTACTGCCTCCTTGAAAGAGCTAGGAAATTGGACCAATGCAAGGGAACAGTTAATTGCTCACAAGGGACTACCCACCACATCATGGCAAGATTTAATTAGCCAAGAGGGGCAGGGGTCCAGGAAGCAAGTGGTAGGCCTTACAGTCATCAGGGTTCTGTTAACATCACTGGGGGTAAGTGGACTGAAGGAGTCTAAGAATAGACCCAACAATGCAGACAGAGCCACTGGAATGCTACTAGCAACAAACCTGGCAGCCAGATTTGTACAAAGCACAGAGACTTTATCTGTAAAATAAGTCACAGCTAAAAATTGAATCATCTACCACTTTGGACTCCATAGAAGAAGTAGTTAACTGCTGAATCAATCTAAACAATTGAGCAGAACGTGACCTAGTGGATAAGATGGAGGCAGTCTTAATGACTGCTAGAGTATAAATGGAGCCGCCAAGGGCCAAGGGCAAAGAGGGCATTGGGAAGCAACTGTATCGATGGCTTTCTGAAGACCCTTCATCCAAGACTTGGTAAGCTCATGGAGTGAGCTGCCAGCAGGTCCAGAAAAATCCTGCAAAGCATTCCATAATCCACTAGGATCCATAAGTCCGGCTCTCTGAGGCCATCGATGAAATCGCCGCCTGTCATCCTCTTCACTGCCGGAATCGCCGGGCTCCTTGGTATACGGAGGAGCTGCGGCAACAGAAACGGGAGCTAAGACGACTTGAATGCGTGTGGCGGCGATCTCGTGACGAGGAAGCAAGAACATCTTATAGGCTGTTTATGAAGTCCTATGAGATGGCGGTGAAAGCTGTGAAGAAAGAGTATTATGCAGCTTCCATCGCATCAGCTAGCTCACGCCCAGCTAAATTATTTAATGTGGTCTGTTCATTGGTCTCCCAATCAGGTGGAGACCATCAAAAGTTGAATTTGGAGATAAGCTGTGAGGCTTTTGCGAGCTTTTTTACTGATAAGATCTTGCTTCTCCGCCGCGACTTACCAGCCACAGTTGATACAGTAAATGAACTAGAGGCCCCTTGGCCGTCTTCGGGACCCATATTAAATCATTTCAGCCCTCTTTTCGGGGAAGAGGTGGACAGGATTCTGGAGGTGGTATGGCCTACCACGTGCCCCTTGGACCCGTGCCCTTCATGGCTGGTGAAAGCCAGTGTTGACGGGCTTCAGGATTCCTTGGAGGCAATCATAAACCTGTCCTTGAGCTCTGGGGTTTTTCCCAAGGCGCTGAAAGAAGCTGTGGTACGGCCTCTTCTGAAGAAATCATCATTAGATCCTGCTGACCTGCTCAATTACCGACCGGTTTCCAACCTTCCATTTTTGGGGAAGGTGATTGAGCAGGCGGCAGAGAAGCAACTGCAGAATTTTCTGAAGGAGACCTCAGCCCTAGACCCCTTCCAGTCTGGTTTCCGCCCGGGACATGGGGTCGAGACATTGCTGGTCGCCCTCACAGACGATCTCCGCAGACATCCAGATCAGGGCGGATCAGCACTGCTGATTTTGCTGGATCTGTCAGCAGCGTTTGATACGGTCGATCATGAGCTTTTGACCCACCACCTTGCTGATGTGGGGATTCAGGGGACAGCACTGCAGTGGCTGGTCTCCTTTCTCCATGATCGGGGACAGAGGGTGGCGCTTGGGGAGAGAGTGTCATCTCGTAGGCCACTGGTATGTGGTGTGTCACAGGGAGCGATACTCTCTCCATTATTATTTAATATCTATATGCGCCCCCTTGCCCGGCTGGTGCGGAGTTTCGGGCTTGGGTGTCACCAATACGCGGATGACACCCAGCTTTATCTGTTGTTGGATGGGCGGCCTGGATTGGCCCCTGATGCCCTGGAGCGTGCTTTTGAGGCTGTGGCTGGTTGGTTGAGACAAAGTCGGCTGAAATTGAATCCCACGAAGACAGAGGTCCTGTATGTGGGTCATGGGGAGATGGCTTTGGGACCCCGGCTTCCTACACTTGATGGGGCAGCACTTACACTGGCCCCGAGAGTTAGGAGCCTGGGGGTGATTCTGGATTCCTCCCTGAAGATGGAGGACCAGATCACTGCAGTTGCCAGGTCTTCCTTTTATTATCTTCAGCAGGCCAGGCAGCTTGCCCCTTATTTGTCTCCCCGTGACTTGACTACAGTGGTCCAAGCAATGGTCACCTCCAGGTTGGATTACTGTAACGCGCTCTAGGTCACCTCTAGGTTGGATTACTGTAACGCGCTCTACGCTGGGCTTCCCATGGGCCTGATCTGGCGGTTACAGCTGGTACAGAATGCAGCAGCACGGGTCATTGCTGGAGCACCAGTGTGGGAGCATATTACACCGGTGCTATGCCAGCTGCATTGGCTGCCAGTGGAGTACCGAATCAGGTTCAAGATTTTGGTGTTAACCTACAAAGCCCTACGCGGACTGGGACCGACGTATCTGAGGGACTGTCTCTCACCATATGAGCCCCGGAGAACTCTCTGCTCTGGTGGAAAACATCTTTTAAGTGTCCCTGGCCCTAGGGAGGCCCGCCTGGCATCGACCAGGGCCAGGGCCTTTTCGGTCCTGGCCCCGACCTGGTGGAGTGCTCTGTCTTGTGAGACAAGGCCCGGCAAGATTTGCTTGCATTTCGCCGGGCCTGTAAGACAGAGCTATTCCGCCAGGCATATGGCTGACGCCGGGCAGTGCCCGCCCCCCCATGAAGGGGGGGTTAAGCCATCACCCCTGTGCGAACACAGAGGCCTGTATGAACCACTATGCAGCATGAATTGTAATATTTAATGATTTTAAATGTTTTAAAATGTATTATTTAATGTTTTTAAATGTTTTTAATGGTGTTTGTATTTGTTATCCGCCCTGAGCCTGCGAAAGCGGGGAGGGTGGAATATAAATATAATAATAAATTAAATTAAATAAGTCTTTGCAGCCGAGCACAAATCAGCTCATTGCCCAAGCGGGAAGGGGCAGTTAACTTCAATCCCACCAAAACAAGGAAATGGTCTGATCATGGCACCAGTTCACAGTCAGAATCCTTTCTCTGAGACACCCAAAGACTGACTTAACCAGAATCTGACTGCTTAATTTTCTCCAGACTCCAGATAAACCCCTGAACAAAAGATCAAATCTAGCTGACATGTAGTCAGCTTCATGTGTGGGAACCAACACAACCTGGGAGAGACCCAATGTCACTATGGCAGCCATAAAGTCTGAGGTTGCCCCTGACAAGACAGCCTCTGCAAGGATGTTGAAGTCTCCCAGGACCACTGACCCGGGGAATTACAGCACCCAATCAGTGACAGCATCTGGCAGCCTCAGCAGGTTTCAGCTAACAAGCTGGGCAGTTAGTACACCAGCAAAACACCCATTCTCTCCCCAGCTTCCCACACCAGGCCTACACATTCAGTGCCAGAAATCTTTGCTGCAGGGACCTATTGGCATGGGAAAATATTTTGGACAAATATTGCTCCCCTCCCCCCTGACCTTCTGTTTGAGGTTGATGAAGAACCAAGTAACCCGGTGGTATTAATCTCCTGAGAGGAACCACGTCCTCCTCACTCAGCCAGGTCTTGGTGACACAAACCAGGTTACAATTGTCTTTCCTAATAAGCTCTCGAAGGGCATCAGTTTTGTTCTTCACTTACCTAGTATTACATAACATCAAACTGGAAAAGAAGGGAAAACACTGGGCCTGACCACCATCATTCCGAGGGATGGAACCAAGGTTAGAAGGGAGCCGAGCATATCTTGACCCACTTCTTTGAATTCCATACCTCCTCCCACTGCCATACCTCCCTATCCCCTCCCCCGAATTCCTATGATACTTTGATCCCAGAGGCACACCCTAACCAGTAGGACAGCTAGAACTAAAATCTGGCTAAGCAACAAAGTGTGGCATACAGTAAGTTAATACCATGCAAAGCAGCTGATCTCTTTCAGTACAGGCAGGAGTTCTCTCTCTCTCTCTCTGGCCACATAGGTCTCTGGAGGCAGGCACTCAATGATCTAATTCAGCATAGGGCTGGTTCATGTAGAGAATTTCCAGGTTGCAACCCAACAGTCTACATGACCTTGTAACCTAATCCAGCCCCTAGTGAAACAAATGGAAAACTTTGTGGCATTGAAAAGGTTCTGTCTGATCTTTTAAATTGTTTAAATGAGTTCTGGACACATGTAAGAAGGTTGCTTAAAAGGGGTGAATTAACATCTTGTTATTATGGCCTTAGAGTAATCAAAATATCATTCCTGCACGGCCTGAGGAAAAGGATGATGAATGCTTCTTTCTGTAATCTGCAGTTCAATTTTTTCTAGTTATGCAAATCTTGACTGTAAAGCTTCACTTATACCATGACTAATGCATGTGTCATGAAGAATCTTTACACAGGGCCAAACCAGACATTACAGGCCGGTTTCATCTGACTTTGCCAGTAGCTTTTCTTGCTGTTTACCAAAAGCAACTTCAACTGATAGCAATTCAGAACCAAGGAATAGCAAGGAAATGGCTTAATCCGTCTCCCAGTTATCTGCTCTCTCTCCCCACTTTATCTCCTCAGTGTCTTTTTCAGTGTCTTTTGTACTGGAGATGGGAAAAGATTAGTCAACGTTTACTCTAATTAGACTTCAAGACATCTTGTTACCGAGTAGGATGCATCATGATATGACACCCACATCATATCTTAGATAGGCTAGAATTGCCTCTGGGTAGGGTTCCAACTTCTCCAAGTTGAGAATTTCTTGGAGATTTTGGAGTGGGGTCTAGGGAAGAGAGGGACCTCAGCAGGGTATAACGTAGGACTGTCAGGTCCCCTACTGTGGGTGGGGGATCCCCTACTCCCAGAGTCTGTCCCACACCACCACTTACCTGGCCAGTGGCGGGGAAAGGCCCAGGGAACAGGCCCAGGAGGCAAAAAACATCCTGGGCCAGCATGCAGCCAGAAAGGTAAGGGGACCTGGCAACCCTAGTGCAGAACCCTAGAGTTCACCCTTCAAAGCAGCCTTTTTTTCCAGGGCAACTGATCTCTGTAGGCTGGAAATAAGTTCTGCCTCCAGAAGACTACCCTCTTTTGTGTTTCTAATGGCACCCGAGCTGCAGATAAGAGAAAGAAGCAGCCATGAACTGGCGAGAAACAGCTAAGAAATATAAGCAAGGATTTGGCGAAAAGCTCTCTTTCCCAAACATACACCTTTAAATTCAAACTTGCTTCAGGTGAAAATTTGGAAGAACACTGCTAGGCCAATCTGAGGTGGGGGGGCAAGGACACTCATTTGACTTAGGCCTCAAGCTGCAAGCAGCATTCATAATTTAAACATTTGGTAATTTTTTGGCATTTGATATTTCACAGCTTGATGTTATGTGCATATGTAGTTTTTTTGTTTTTTATTATAGCTAAAGTCTAGGGAACCAATGGGAGTGCTGGCGGTAGGAAAATGGTAGAAGGACAAGTGACATTGGCTATGTTACTTCAGGGTAACCTAAAAGTGATATAGGATAACTATAGAAATCACTGGAAACTCTATGGTTTTACCAAGTAACTGGCATTGCTGGGTTTTAAAATTTTTATTTTACTCCAGTGGTGGGTAAATGAGGCTGCTGGAGGGAGACCTCCAGCCACAGCAGCCCTCTTAGAGGCCTCAAAAGTTGGAAGTGGTCCAGGTCTTTTGGGACTTCTGAGAGGGCCTGCTAGGGTTGCCAGGTCCCCTTAACCTCCTGGTGGGAGAGGGGGACATGGCAATTACCTAGAAGACCCTCTCTCTTGCACTTTGCAGGTCCACTCCTGGCACTGACTCGCTGACATCACTTCTGGAAGTGACATCATCATGCAGGAAATCAGCCTATTTGAGGACCAAATTGGCCCCAAGAAAAACGCAGGAGCATTCCCATGGCCAGCACAATAACATCACTCCTGGAAGTGATGCTGTCACGCCCTACTGGGAGTGCACCTGCTGTGTGCTTGCCCAAGAGGTATTTTGCCTCTTGGGCCCATACCTCACACCTTTTCACCCTGCTGACCTGGTGAGTGGTAGCGGGGGTAGTGCAGGCTGGGAGTGGGGGATCCCCTACCTTCACCAGGAGACTGGCAGCCCTAGGGCCTGTGCCGCTGCCATTCAACTTTTTAAAAATTATTGGAGCATAACAATATATATTTTAGTGCTTTATGCAACATTTGTATTCCTCCATCAAAACTTGCTCAGTTCCCACTGTCTTCAAAATAAATCTGTTTGGTAAAAGCCTTGGTTTGTGAATCATGGTTTGTGAGTCTTACTGTTTAAAAGTCTGAGTAAAAGTCTTGGTTTGTGAGTCTTATTGTTTAACTGGACTTCATAGAAGAAAGACAGGGAGAGAAATAATTACCATGAATTAAATTTAGCTGGCAAGCCAGAATGATTGTGCATGTTTGATTTCTCACTCTGATGTCTTGAATGGGATATTCACACTTGATAAGAAAGCAATCTTAAGTATGTACACTCATAATCATACTCAGGTCTAGTAAATAGTACTTACTCCCAGGAAATAGTTCTTAAGATTGCCCTGTAAATTTTTAATCTTTCAACAGACCAAGTTAAAGTTGTCAACCTTCAGGCAGGGCTTGGAAGTCTCCCAGAATTTCAACTGATCTCCAGACTGTGTGTGTGTGTGTGATACCCTCAGCTGACTTACGGCGACCTTTGGCAGGGTTTTCATGGCAAGAGACTATCAGAGGTGGTTCACCATTGTCTGCCTCTGCAACCCTCATCTTCTTTGGAGGTCTCCCATCCAATTACTAACCAAGGCCGACCCTGCTTAGCTTCTGAGATTTGATGAGATCAGGCTCACCTGGGCTATCCAGGTTAGGGTGATCTCCAGACTATAGGAATAAATTGTCATGGAGAAAATGGCTGCTTTAGAGGGTATGACATTATGCCCCACTGAGGTTCCTTCCCTCCTCAAACCCTGCCCTCCCCGGGCTTCACCCTCAAATATCTAGGAATTTCACAATCCCAAAGTCTGCAGTCCTAGATAATGTACATATACTGAAGTCAAAGTCAACATGTCATAAAAAGTCAACTGGCATCAGCCACATCACATTCATTCATACCTTTTGAGAAGACCTTAAGCATAATAATATATTTTCATTTTATTTTGTCTCAACACCCTTAGGAATGCAGAAATGATTTTATGATATGGGGGAGTGGATAGTGGCACGACTTCTTCAAATTGCAAACTAATATCCTTATTTGACCAAAGCCCACTAAAGTGTGTTTTAATAACTCTAATAAATGGAGTTGAATATTAAAGTTATAAAACTTAAAAGAAGCAATGAAATCATTCTGTAAGCACAGAGGAAACCTGCAGGAAGATCATCAATTTTAAAATGCAAAAAATAAAAATCTTATTGTAAAAATACTCCACATAAGAACTGTTATGTCACTGATTTCTAAAATACTCAGAGCCACAGGCTAGGCAATACAGGCTGGGCTCCATTTTCATGGAGCAAAGCATAAATCACTAGTTCATCTGAAGTATCTGAAGCTAGATAATGCAGCAAAAGTTCTCTCCCTTTCCCGTTTGATAACAATATCCAAAGCAGATAGTCTTCAAAATAAAATTATAGCAGGCAGAGCTTCCTTGTGCTGTGCTACTGAAGATAGTTCCTGTGTCAATGTCTGACAAATTATTTTATTTCATATCTAGCGTGTTTACTAAATTTTCTGCTATTTGTTAGTGTTAATCACATTTCCTCTAGCATTGCCAATGTACAAAACTCATTGAGCAATTGATCCATTTTTCATTTATTTATTTATTTATTTGTTCAATTTATATACCACCCATCCCCAGGGGCTCTGGGCGGTGAACAGTTAAAATCGATAAAAACAAAAACTAAAATCAATATACAAATAATAAAACAAATTAACAAGGTGCAGTTGTGGGGAGAACCTTCCCCACCCCAAAGGTGGGAGGCCGACATGGCACCGCCCCCTTCAATCACCAAACGCCTGGCGGAACAGCTCTGTCTTACAGGCCCGGCGGAACGATAATATGTCCCGCTGGGCCCGGGTTTCCATTGACAGAGCGTTCCACCAGGCTGGGGCCAGGACTGAAAAGGCCCTGGCCCTGGTTGAAGCGATGCTTCGAGTAGATTTTATTTTTGCACACTCAAAATTGTTTCTTTTCTTTTTTTCTTTTGAGACACTGGGACGTAATTCTTACAAGACATGTTCCATGACAAATACATAGTATTTGATCCAATGACTCTTAAGTGAAATGATTTTCTCCAGTAGAAGTCTTCCTTGAGAATAATGTAAGCTGCTTTGAGTCCCCATTAGGAGATATAAATAAACAAATGGAAAGAGACACCAGGACCAGTTCGTGGGTTTTGACAAATAGTCATCATGTTGTTCCCCCCACCACCCACTACCCCAAGAAAAGGAACATTTAATTAACTTGTCTTGTGAACATCATCCAATAACAACTAAAAGGTCCCCGTTAAAAAGCTTGTGGTGGCCAGGGGGGCAAATTAAGCAAATTAAGGTGGTAATTAGGAATCATATATACCAGTCAAGCCATGCTACAGAAACTCTTCTGTGCCACTTTAACACTATCTCTTCTCCCTTTCAGAGAATTGATGTAATTGGACCATTTGGTTATCAGCCAAAGATTTACCATAATAATGGTGAAATAATTTTAAAAATGCCTATAATTAATTTGCTGTAAAGCTTACCACAGAAACAGTGATTCAATTAAAGTACTCACTTTTGCCAGGGAAGAATTTCCTAAAGATTAAGCGATCTTGATCCTTGCTGAAATGCAACAATACATCTACATTGATAGTTTTAAACAGCAAACTATTTCTTGTTTCATGAAAGAAATATTGGCCTGGTTGACAAAATGAGCAGATTGATAAAAGAAAGAATACATCTTCCTAGTAGGCAAGTGATATAACTGGAAAACAAACACCTTGTTTATGGCACTACACTCCGGGACAGATCAATATTCTCCTTGTTAACTTCAACTCAAACCTCAAAAGGAAAGTAGGGCGGGAGGTGGCAGACATGGCACCTACCTGTTTTGTTGTATTTAGAGCACTACCAGACCTGGGAAGTGATGTCATCATGTGGGATGCAGCTGCAGCCACCCTGGCAACACTCCCACACTCCATGGGGGGCTAAATTGGGCAGATTCAGCTTGAATTGGGCTGCTGCAGAGCACAGGAGCGGTCCTGCGCTTCGCACTGGCCTGATCCAGGCCGATTCGGGCAGATTTGGCCCAATTCCAGAGTGCTCCCCTGCTCTGCAGCGGCCCGATTTAGGCCCAATCCAGGCCTGATTCAGGCCTTGATTGGGCCAGATCAGGGCCATGGGAGAGTGCTGCGCCACCTGGGAGCACACCACCTGGAGGCCTGTGCCTCCCCCATCAGCCAGGTGAGGGTGGAGTGAGGGAGCGGGGGAATCCCACCAGCAGGGGACTGGCAACCCTAGCTCTACCCCAGCTTGCCATAGCTACTCAGGCTACGCATAGCTACTCGAAAGACACTCCCCTAGGAGTAAACACTATTGAATAACATGAGATTTATCTCTGAGTAGACCGTTCATTGACACTCACTTTCTATATGTCCGTAGTTGTCTGTCTCTGTGTTATTGTGATTGAGGAAAAACTCAGTGGATCTATGGTTTAGACTAGGAGGGGAACTAATGGTTGATGCTGTTTTTAGTTAAATACAAAAACAACTGCCGCACAGCCTTGTTTCCCCACCCCTTGAAAAGAACAGCATGCATTTGTGCATGTACGGCCAATGTGCATGCAATGGACTGAACAAAAAAACCCAAACAGATCAGTTCTGAGCCAGCACCAGCCCAGCTGGAACAAACTAGTAATGGAATGGAATTATTCCACAATTTCCAGGAACCAAAACTGAAATGGAAACTTTCTTGGCACACACCCATAGGCACCTCCTCCAAATCTCCTGGAATTTCCAAACTCATTGTTTACAACTAATCCCATTTGGACATAGAAAATGATACCACAGAAGTGGGAAGAGCAGGATTGAAGTGGCAGAATCTACATTCAACCCTGTAAGTGTTCAGTGGAAGGTGTGAACATAGTTGGGATTTGCTAAAGGAAATGTATTTATAAAAATCTCACCTGAACAATGCCCATATGCAGGGGCGACGCAAGGGTCTGCCACGCTCGCGGCTGGCTGGCCGGGTGCCCCCGCGCGTGCACGAGCGCGCGCACGCATTGGCCTGCGTGATGACGTCACACGTGACGTCATCACGGGAGCGCGCGCGCTGCCGCCAGCCCAATTGCTGCGGCGGGCAGCCTCCGAGCTCTCCCGCTCAGTTGCCTGCGCCGCCACAGATGCCTGCCCGTGGTGGCTGCGCCTGGCCGGGGGCTTGTGCTGGCGGTGGCAGCGGCAGCGGCGCGAGGTGGGAGGGATAGGAGGCTGGTGCTTTGTGGCGTGCACTCCCGCCCACCGCGCCTCCTCTGGCGCTCCCTCCGGCACCCCGCGCCTGCAGCCACCGCCTACCTGACATTAATAGGCGCGCCAGCCCTGCCCATATGTAAATATTCTAATTATTTCAAATTTCAGTTGAATTATTTCTGATGTTTGGGGGAGATTGGAAACTTCCTGTTATTCTGGAACCTTGCTGTTTGGTTTCAATTTCCTGGGCAGTGGGAAGCATGAGGGACAGTAAGGAGAAGGGCTGTTGTTCTTGAAAGGAATAATATATCAATTTTATATTGCATAAGGCTGTCCCCATCAGACTGTCTAAAACATTTGTGGGTTATATTGGACCGTGCCTTGCTGCTTAAAGAGCAGGTTGGAGTAGGTGGAGTGGAGTGCACTGTGGAAAAGCCTTCCGTCTGAGTTTCATATGACATCTTTATAGTAGCCTTTCATAAATACTGCAATGAGCTCTTTTTTCAAAACCCTTTCTCTCCAAAGTTGACTGTGTGGCCCTGAACACTGAATTTGCTTGGCTAAGCTATGCAGTTAGGCTATGCTGAACATTGGTTCTTGGAATTACTATGCAGCTGTTATTCACTGGTAAGTTTTGGTAGTATTTCATCTTTTGTTTTATATTTTAAAATGCTTTGAACAGTGTGAAAATGGATAGATAATTTTTTAAAAAAATGTTATTATAAAGTATGGTTAAGCCTGCTTATATATGGTTTGTTTCTTTATTTGTGTTTAGAAGTTCAACCCACTAGAGCTTCCCTTACTTTGGACATAAAGGACTAGGCTTCTTAGTAACTCAAAGGAAGAAAGTGGAGAAGAAACTTTGAAGACAATAATGAAGAAAAGAAAAAGTAGTAGCTATAGAAAAGGGCACAACAATAAACTAACTTTCCCCGTGTGTTTCATCTGCCTACTGCCTGAAGTAATAATCTAACAAGAAATTAATTCTTGTTCTCTGCTTAATTGATACAATTCTATCTATCTTGTAATCTGAAAGTGATGGTATTTTGTCTTGCTCCAGTTGCTGAGCATTAACAGTTGCTTTCATGCTAATTAAATTAAAATACTGTTTGGAAATTAATCTGTTAGACACAGGAAACGGAATCTTGTGCTCACTTCAAAGAGGAAGAAACAATGTATGCTTTGAATTTTGAAGCAACTTTCCCATGTCATTTGACTTATCCAAGGCTAGAAACTCACTGGAACTAGATAAATCTATATTCACAAAACAGATATTGCATGGTGAAACCCTGTGAATGATTCATGGGCTAGAATGAGGAATTTAAAAAAAAACATGAACACCTAAAGGCCAAATTATATGTAATGCTGGGAATTCAATGAATGAATTCTTAAACATCAGTGTCAGACCCCAATTCAAACTGCAGCCAAGGACAGGGGGTTTAAGCCTCTGTCCCCACACTTTTCCCTACTGGTCTGCTGAGTTGCTATTCACTCAACCTTGGGAACAACTACAGGTCCTGATTAGGTCCATCCCCTCCTCTTGCCATAATAACCCCTCCTTTAAAGATCATACATGCATCTGGCTCACATGTGTGATTCATCATTCTCCCCCTTCTAAAACTTTTTAAATGGTCCTTGCACTATTATGATATCTATGTATACAAAGGGAATCATTCTGCAGTGCTAGTTACATTGGATCACTCAGCATCTGGACTATCAGTCTAGGAACAACATTGAGAACAGAATGCCATTTCTGATTTTATTTTAAATATGGAATCGCGTGATTGTGCTACTCTGCTGTTCGCATATTTATTAAACACTTTTGAATTTAAAACTTTGAGTGGGAAATCAATGGTAGAGAACAGAGTATTATGCATGCACAGTTTCTACAGAAGCTGAAAGACAGGACAATAGTATAGCGCAATCCCGCACGCACTAAAAAAAACACAGGAAACTTGGACAGGAATTGCCAATGTCATTTGTGACAAGGCACAGATAAAGAATGCTTTTTTCTGGTTTGGGACCTTATTTTTTGCAACAAACACCACAAAACACACATGAGGATGATGCATGTGACAGGTGAATTTTTGAAGCAGATCGGGAAGACATGGCTTTGGAACAGGGACCCCCCCCCCCAAAAAAAATGGAGCGTGTGGAAGCAGCCTGTGTGACCAACCAGAGTAATGGTAAACATGCAGCGGGTACTAAAAACAGGAGGGGGTTGTTCCCTTCTCTATAATGTTGAATAGAATTTATATTTTTTGTTCCACATTTGCATTCCCCAACTCGACATCTTTGGCTTCAAATGGGGTGGGGAAATATAGAATATAGCTACGGTGCCCACTTTCAGATTAGCCATGCATTTACCATAATATATATGCTCTCGTAATGTTTTCAAGATAGCAACACATTCATTCAATTAGCTTTAAAGGTTTCTCTTAAAAATTACTGTCACAAAGCAAGAAAATTTATATTGAACAAATAATGTTTACATTGTTTTACAGGAAAGTCTGCCTATGAAATGAACTAAAATAGATTCTCCATGGAAGCTGATGCAATTTCTATTAGTAGTAATTAACGTTCACATATTCTTTATAGAATGGTAATGGTGGTATTGTCACTCAACCTCCTTGGAGTTTTGTTGTGTATCATTTTAAATGATTGTCAATATATTTCACTCTAACTCACAATGTCTTTAATCAATAAAATAAATGAAGGGATATTCCGGATGTGTTACTACTTTAATGGAAAAATTTGATTCTTTTGAGCTTGAATAACATATGCTGTGTTACTCCGCTCAGTTTTCCTTTGTTTAAATGACAATACTTTCTAATTACACACACTATAAGCAAAACACATGTTGATGCAAATCCAAACGATGTGTGTTGGACTTAAACTCCCCGCAAGTAACACTGGAATTTGATCTTTGCTTGGAAATCTTTACGCTGCTCTGGAAAAATTTAGTTAAACTATTTGAATGTCTGTATATAAATAAATAAGGTTACACAAGGGAAGTATAACCCAGTGGCTCCCAAGGTTCTGTTCATCAAAAGAGTTCTGCCTTTGTCCAGAGTCTAGATACTAATCTTGATTCTTGAAACACAGCTAGCATACTTGCTCCCCACTCCCAGAAAACTTGGTGAAATTCTTTGTTGTACTGCAATTCAAATTCTGGTAAATGAATTAAATATTTATTTATTTATATTCAATTTATATTCTGCCCTCCCCACATCAGCAGGCTCAGGGCGGATTACAACAAAGTTTAAAATTGCATTTCACAATTCATACCATTTAAAAACATAAAACACCTTAAGTACCATAGATTTATATATGCTCTGGATATATATATATCCAGAGCATTTTGGCAGGGAAATATGTGAGAGATGGAAGGTGTCACTGGAAGGGAGGGCATATGCTATACTTCCCTGGCTAGGGAGCACTGCCTTGCATCAACCATATACCGGGCAGCTCCGTCTTACATGCCCGGCAAAAAGCTAACAAATCTCGCTGGGCCCTGGTCTCATTGGACAGAGCGTTCCACCAGGCTGAGGCCAGGACTGAAAAAGCCCTGGCCCTGGTCGATGCCAGGCAGGCCTCCCTAGGACCTGGGATCTTTAATAGATGTTTATTGCTCAAGCGAAGAGTCCTCTGGGGTTCATATGGGGAGAGGTAAATATAACTATTTACTTCCTAGAGACCCCAAAGAGTGGATCCAGAGCTTGAAGCAAGATCTTCATGGTCAAAATTGGGCTTAATCTATTAAATTATCTATGGATGTGCAAAATCTGCCCCAAGATTTGTAGGCAGTCACAACAATCCAGTAATCTATCCAGCACTGACAATTTTTGCCATGCTGTCTCTCCCCAGTAGCCCCTTTCAATCCTGGGAAAATTGATTTCTGGGATTACAGACCCCACATGGACTTATTAGTGAGGAGGAGGAAGGGGGTGAAATTGCCCCTTCTTCCATTTCCATCGGTGGAGCTGTGATGACAGAAGAGAAAGGAGGGGTTGTCATTGTAGCTCCTGACCCAGGTGGCTATTTGATCAAATGAATCTTACAACTCTAGGAATGAATTTTCCAATGTTCAGAAGGGAGTAATGGATGGAAGGAGATGGCAGCAATTAAAAATACCATGAGCCTGTCTTTCTTCTACAACTGGCTGGATTATCTCACCAATAGGCATATTATCAGATCCTCCGCTTAGGACAGCCAGGGTATTCCATGCTTTTACACAACCCATTCATTTTTAGGAATGATTGAGACACCAACCTACTTTTCATAAACTTTTGCTGCTAACTAGACCATTCCATGTGGTTTCTCAAACAAAAACTTCTGAAGCTGCTCTCCATGAAGTTTTGGGAACCTAAAAGGTGTGATGAGATGGAAAAGAACACTGGTGTAAACTACTTTAGGTCCTAATTGGTGAGAATAGTAAGATAAAAATAAGTAATTTAACAAGTCAGAAGAGGTGGGTGGAGACTTTGGTTATATTTGTAAGCCCAAATGGCTTGGATTGGAATTGGACTAGTCCTATTGAAATCAACCTGTCTAAGCACTAGTCTATATATCATTGTCACCTTTGAGTGAAATAATGGCAATGGTATGGATGCTCTCTATGTGAAGAAGGATGATTGAGATATCTAGATGTACCATCTGGTGTTCCTGCCATGTGGAGCAAGAACTGCTATGTAGAGGCTTTTCAAGTGGCCATCCATGACCAATCCTGAATCAAATGAAATTATATTTTAAGTGATTTATGGCAGTCATTTTAGTTACCTAATCTAGGACTACGTGATTCAAGGACACTTTTTAAGGCATGCAGTTTTACGTACAGCAACTCAGACAACTTGTTTATTTTATCTTGAAACTTATAATCAGATATTTTAAATAAGAAATATATATATATTTGCTGTGAATGTCCTAGCTATTGATTATATTGTAGTCACTTGCAGTATGTAATCCACCTTGGATCTCAGTGAGAAAGGCAAACTATAATTAAACAACAACAACTGCCTCAAATATGAATCATAAACATTATATCTCATGAAAGTGACTTACCTTTGTTGACCACTCAGTGATCTTTGATGGGACCTAGGAAAGAGAGATTTGAAATACCGTTCTTCTTCCTTTTGTCTTCCTCCTTTATTTCTTTTTAGAGCATTCAGAGATCACTTTTACTGAATTTAGCTAGGCTGTGTATGAACTTAGCTTGTTGCTAGGCTTATGCATGTGCCTCCCTCTTCTCTATTTCCCTTCTCCTGTCTTAAGCAGAAAATCCCGTTTAGAAACTCTCTTACTAACTATCACATATGAATACAGGCATGTGGGTTAACTGGAGTTAGTAATACAACCTCTCCCCTCCAAGTTAGGATTCTAAGTCTGGTTCAAACTCTGGTTTAGAATCCTGGTTAAGTGGGTGGGGGTCTAACTGTGGTTAATCTACATGCCTGCATATGTATGTCATGGGTAACCAGAGTTAATTTCTTGCTAGGATTCTATGTGCAAGAAGGGAGGAAGGGAGGGACAAGCTTCATGTGCAACCTGGAGAATTTAGATTTATAAGAGAAGCTTAAGGTTTGTATGTATGTTGACTTAATGTCAGATAAAAGTTACATATGAATGCAGCTTCAGTGTTACATTGTAAAATGCTTCTTGTATTATTCCTTCTGTTCCTACTCCAAAACATTTCTGTACAGAAAAGTAAACTGTTGTGGCACTACCACAGTTCACTGTAGTGCCACAACAAACTTGAATACGAGAAGCTGAAGTATCAGGGCATCGTGAACAATTTTTAGGAAGATTTAAAAAAAAAAACTCCAGCCAAACCATATGCCAATTTCAATTTATAAGAAAAGCAAACACTGGCATCACATCAGCACTTACAAGCTTGGTTCAGGGTTCCTCTTTCTTTCTTGTAGAAAGAATTACCCAAATGATCCAAGACGAATGGGAAGACATTACATATCTAAATTTGTTTTTCTTTGGCGTTAGCTCCATTGGCTTTCATTCAAAGCAATTAATCACTTGCTGGGTTTCCTCCTTCCCCCACCCTAGCCCCAATGCTCTAACTTGGAAAGTCATTGAGGTTTGTCCTATTTGTTTTTCTCCTTACTCAGTTCTTTTTAAAAAACACTATTCTTTGTCTGGTTCTGCAATGTAAACTTACCCTGGCATAAAATTACACCATCAGGAAATTCAATTCCCATGGATTGAAATGTAGGATTTAGCAGGAGCAATGAGGAAACTTAACATGACTGTATCATATAACTTGTTGGGAATGCTGTGCATTCCAAAGAAAGAGGTGGCCTTTTTATTACATTCTGAGCTACTAATACCTTGGCTGCCAGAGTCCTGCAAGGTTAGCTAGACCAGATATACCGTTTGATGATCTCAGATTAAGCTAGATCCCTCCTCCATAATGTAGTAAATAATAGGTGCCCAGTTCAACCATTCACTTGGCTACTGACCCCTCTTGGAGAGAGCATATACATTTGCATTATACTGAATCTGACAACTTGTGACTGGAGGCAGTCTTGGAGTGGATGCAGGCTATTTTTATTTTTATTTGTTTGTTTGTTTATGTCATTTATAGTCTGCCTTTCTCACCGAGACTCAAGGCAGATTACACAGTGTGAGAGTAGTTCAGTCAATTTCAAGGACATTTCCATAAACAATGCCATAGGGTAAATAAACCCAAGTTTACAAAGACATAGCATTTGTAAGAATCCAATACAGATTTGAATAAATGCTGAAACTGAATATAAGCAATTCTAGGGCTGATATTAGATAACATGAATCACAGGTAGCTCATAGAAGCACATATATAAAACAACAAGTGGTACGTAAAGCAACATAGTAGTGAAGTCTATGGTCCTTAACTCTTTAGCGAAGCATCTGAGACCCTCTCTCTACAATACAAAAGCCTTTTTGAATAATTTGCGGAAAGCTAGGAGAGTGGGGGCTCTCCTGATCTCCTCAGGCAGACTGTTCCACAAGGTAAGAACCATCACAGAGAAAGTCCATGTACGGGCTGCTGTTGATTTCACCCATTATCAGGGCCAGAGGTTGGGGCACCACTTGGCCCAGAACCTGGCCCAATATGGGCCAGTCTCTCCCCAGGCCAGTTCCACTCCCAGTCCCTCCCTCCTGGTGGCATCACATACCAGATCAGGACCTCCCTGGCCTTGACATGTTGCCCCTTGCCTTGCTTCAGTTTATGCTGGGCCATGTCCAAGCTCTACGCCTGCTCCTGAGCTACTTGGGGCCTCTGCTGCCCACAACTGAATGAGGTGCCAGCCAATGATGTTGCTGGCTGGCATGCTGCTTCCTGACACACAGAAATGCCGCCCTCTTGCTTTCCACAGCTGTTTCCTACTTTGGTTACCTCGCAGCTGCCCAACGAGCCACCCAGGATGGAAGGGATCACTGTCAGGTGAGTGATGCCCTACCTGCTAGTACACAGACTGCAATGTTCTGGATCAGTTGTAGTTTTTTCATTGTCTTAAAGGATAGCCCCATCTATAGTGTGTTACAATTGTCTAGCCTCAAGACTATTGTAGCATATTTATTTGTTTCTATCCTCCTCCCCTCTTATATACTTGGACTCAAAGTGGCTAACAAAGAAACAACAAGTTGCAAATGCATACATACAATATAACAATAAATCTGCAAGAAAAAAAGAGCACAGCCAGTCTGCCAAAACAATTTACCCTGCAACAAATGACCTTTGAAATAAGATCCGTTTATATGCCTTCCTGAATGCAGAAAGCATGGATCAGCACAGCTAGATCAGCAGACTCCAAGAGGAGCATCAACCTAAATACAATTGGCTGAAAGCACTGTTGGGCACTGTGCTTGCCTGTTTTCAGACTTGGAGCGATGGGTACAATAATATTCCTAAACTCCTAATTGAGTCAATCAAACATAAAATCTCTTCATCCCAAACAGGTAATGTAATTCCTACAGGACATGATATTTCACAACTGGTATTACTTCTGGATTCTCATTCAACAATACTTACAATGCAGCCCTAAACAGAATTACATCCTTTTAAGCCCATTGATTTCTAAGGATTTAGAATAGTATCCAACTTATTAGTATTGCACTGTAAATGATCGATGCAGAACTGAATATCTGGTAAAGAACTTGAATTCCATTTACCCAGTCACATTCCTAAATCAGAATCTCTTATACTTATAGTTTCCTTTAGCAAATTATGCTATGTGATTAAGGTTATAGTAAGATCAGTTTGAAAAAACAGAAAAGAGCATAACATTTGCAATGTATGCGGGACAAACAATCTCTTCTGTAATGCACACATGTAGGTGACTTCCAGTAGTACATAAATGCAAAATTGGCATCTTTTGGTCATCAAGAACTTTATGCAGTTCATATGGAGAGAAGGAAGAGGAGAAAAACAGGGTGTAGAGAGAGGACGTATCATTTGGCTCTGTTGTATTACCCACTTTTCCTCTGAATCAGATATACTTGTGATCTATTAAAAAAAATGGCAAAGAGGAAAACAGAATGCCTGCAAAATACATAGTCTGTCAAAATGCTCCAGCTCCTTTTTGATGCTATATATTTGTTTTACTGTTGCTAGAAACAATATATTTAACACTTTAAGCCTATAGGAAGTATTTAAGTTAAGATCAATTGAAAAAAGTTCTTAATTAAGTGAATGCTCATAAATGTTTAGTAACGCATTTTATGAGCCACTGAAGCCATACATTAATTTGTGTGGTCTGCTGATGTGTTAAAAACATGCTGTTACCCAGGAAACTGGGGTTATATGTGCAGGCCTCCCTTCACATGCACCTCCTCGACACTGTTTTAGGTATGTTGAGTCTATGCATACACAGGAGTGTTGCTGGAATGATATTTAAGAAGCAGGAGAGAAATAACTTCTAACAAGGTCAACATTATTGACTACAAAATGGGATAGTAATGTTGGGGGAGAGACAATGATAATTAAAATTGCAGTTTAAACCACAGCATCCATAAAACAATCCTAGTGGTAGTAATTATAGTATCCAGATGTTTCTCACCCACAGCTGTTTAAAAAATAGAACCCAGCCATGTATGAGTTCAAAAAGAAAAGGGAAAAATCATGAGTAAGGGGAGGACTGAATGGCAAGGAAAAAACAAGCTGACTAGGAGGGAAGGGAATGATAGAAAATGTTGGATTAGGAAAGTGGTTTGAATATATGGAGTGGACACATGCAGCTACCTTATACTGAGTCAAATCACTGGACTGTCAAGGTCAGTATTGTTTACTCTGACTGGCAGTTGCTCTCTAGGGTTTTCAGCAGAGGTCTTTCACATCTCCTACTACCTGATACTTGTAACTTGTAATGCAGAGTCGAGAGAAGGATGGTACACAGAAAACAGAAAGTGTGTGTGTGTGCTAAATCTTGTCACCTCTTCCTGAAGTATGACCATAGTATCTACTCATGGTGATGGAGGACAGTTCTGAGGTGAGAACTGAACCTAACCTGCCACTCCAAAAGTGTATCTATTTAACCCCTAAATTTGTGCTATTACTGGGTCTTGTGATAGTTGCAGGGGCTCAAAAATTCTCTCTTCAGGTATTTCTTTGGAGGCCTATGCTAACTGTGTCAACAGGAGATAGATGGCTGTATCTGACGGTTTTGCACTATTTTGCTGAAATGTTTACAAAAATCCCCCAAATACCTGATAATCTGATTTTAGGGCACTCTCCTGAAGTCACAAGATAAGCCCTTTGGCAGAGAGGTTACACAGTTTCCCACAGTAATGTTGCCTCTGCATAAGATGGCATTTTAGTGCACTTATTTACCAGGGTTAGGTTTTTACAATGCCTGGACTTCATAATAAGCACAATAAATAGAAAATGTGTTTTCTCTTTCTTCCAAATCCAGCTGTCTAAGTCATAGGCAAGGAAACCGAATGGCGTCTCCCGTAAACAGACACAAGAAAAAGAGAGAGAAGACCCTCACGGGAGGAATGAAGAATAAATACACTTTAAATCAATGAAGACAGCGTTTTGCTAATATTATTCAATACACATACGCACACAATTGGCCAGCACAGAATCAACAAAATGGCCAATCATCAAAAATCAGGGAAACTCCCAATATTTCGTTCTCACATCTGTTCGCACAAAAGTGCTTAATGTCCGTACAGAATTTGAAAAATAAAAGTAAAATCTCTTAGCGCGCTAAAGAAGATACAGCCGCCACGTTCTGGGATTGTCCGTATGAATTAATCAAGAATTTTACTGTGCAGGCCTCGCCCCTGAAGAAGATGGTTTGCGAAATCTGAGCTTTTAGCCAGCCCCGGATTGGGCGCACAGCCCGGATTCCTCAGTTACTGGATATTAACAGTCTGCTGATATTAAAGAAGAAGAACGCAGGACACCTTACTTTGGACTTTAAGAGATTTTATTTTTCAAATTCTGTATGGACATTAAGCACTTTTGTGCAAACAGATGTGAGAATGAAATATTGGGAGTTTCCCTGATTTTTGGTGATTGGCCATTTTGTTGATTCTGTGCTGGCCAATTGTGTGCGTATGTGTATTGAATAATATTAGCAAAGCTGTCTTTATTGATTTAAAGTGTATTTATTCTTCATTCCTCCTGTGAGGGTCTTCTCTCTCTTTTTCTTAAGTCTTAGGCAAGGCTGCAGGGTGGACAAGTGCTTACTTGAAAAAGTGATTCTATTCATTTAAGTCAGCACTGCCTTCAAGGAGAGCTGTTCCTCATCCCTGACAGTCTCTGCAGAAGCTCCAGGCTGTTCTTGTTGAATTCCCTCTGGAGCAGCAGCAGTGGTTTCTGACTGCTCTTCCTCTCCAATAGCTTCTGCAGGGGCTTCTGGCTCTAGAGAAGATGCTGCTGGCCCTTCCTGCTCATCTTCTGAGGAGGACTCTGAGGCAATAGGTAAGGTGGCCAGTCCAGGCTGGGGTTGACTCATGACACAGCGTGTATATTCTGCCCTCCTCCCTTTTATCCTCACAACAACCCTATGAAGTAGAAGGGGCAGAGAGAGAATGTCTTGCCCAAGGACTTTCAGAATGTCGTGACTGAATGAGAATTTGAACCTGAGTCCCCTCCAGTCCTAAATCCTAAATGAGTGTTGTTGTAACCACCACATCATACTGACTTTTCTAGTCCTTTGTTTTGTCTCTGTTTTCTGCTTCTAAGTAGTAGAGCATCACCAATAGAACTGGAGAGTGGCTGGAATCACAGCTGAGGATCATGGGGATGAACTTCCAACATTTTTTCTTTAAAATTGCTCATATTTTTCACAGACTGAGGACCAAGCTACACATGACGAATGACATTTGAATGGCAAGTGTATTTCTCCCTGTTCACTTGCCCTCCACTCAATCCACTTGCCGTTCAAGTGTCATTCATCATGTGTAGCTTGGCCCTAAATTGCCCACATGTAAGCAGTGTCTCCATTTTTATTGCCTCTCATGATTGACAGATTGCACATCTGTGATGTTGAAATAAAAGTATTTTATTTAGCTAAAGAAGAAGGCATCTGTTGCCACTCTCCTCACAGATGAACAGTATGAAATGATTACAGAACACAGCAAATGATTGTCCGGAGGATTCAGTGTGTAGTATAACCAGGCCTGCCAACATTTCAGCATTAATCATTCCCCTGACTCAGTTTCTTCCAAATGTTCATTATTCCTAGTTGTATCATTAGAAAAGACTTGCATTTACTGGGACTCTCTCTAAGACCTCCTTCTTCAGAAGAGCACAAGAAATGATATACCTGCATATGGACTGGTGCATTACAGACAGAAAAGATGAGTTAAAGTAGGTCAGTGCATAGCAGAATATCAGTATTCTGAGGGTATGTCTTTAAAGGACGAGACCTAGGCTCAGGGCATGACAACCTGCCAAGTTCATCCTTTGCCTCTTGTATAGATTCCATGTTCTTACATTACTGGGAATAGCCTGAAATGGAGCAACTGTGAAGGCTCATAACATTAGGATCTATCCCCACTACGCTTTCAATCATCAGAAAGCATTACTTTATATGCAGATGTGACATTTCAGCTTGCAGGCTCCAAAGAAAGGGAACAGTCTTGATACCAAAGGAGGCAAAATATTTCAAATCACTAATCAATATGTTGAACAGATCACTCTACATCCCAATAATATATTTATGCAAATAATTCTATGGTGTGATACCCAGATTATGCTTTTATAAGGGTAGTTTTCTCTGGCATTATCATTAATCATGCAGGAGAATCTTCAAGAGATGAAGTGTTCACATACTACACACTTTTGGCACATGATTAGGAACCTTAGAGAATTCCCCTTCTCTGCCATATAGCCTTGGGTTTCTCTGCATTATTACTAGATAGAAGTGTGATTTATGTTTTAAGAAAATTACTCAGAACTAGCATGAAATTACAGGAAGATAGAACATCCACAAAGTTTTCAGAGCAGGAGATATGAATTTATAACTTGCCTGTAAATGCCATTTAATATTTTCACTATGGGTGATGCCAAAGAAGCAGCTATGCAAACAGTAGCATCACACTGGATGTGGCCTTTCAGCAAACTAAGGATTCACGTTCTTCTATCAAGAATGTAATGCTCTAGAGGTTTCCAAACAGACTGATTCTTATTCCTGAAGATGCTGAACTAAAACACATACACTATATATAGGAGTTAAAGAACCTAAATGGTTCTCCAAACAGTTCTGCTAATCCATTTAATGCTGTATTCATTCATTTATTAAATTTATTTATGCATATTTGTTTGTTTGCAGCTTTTCCATAGATGCAGATCTCAAACTGGCATATTTAACTGTGCATATGAGTGATTTATGCATGTGGGCAGTGTAGCATCAAAGGAGGCAAGCCACTAAGTTGTATAGATTCATTTAGCAGAGATTTCCTGTTTTGGAAACCAGGGATACTCCTTGTTCAAAATAACTGGTGGCTCCCATCTTCCAAAGCTACATATAGATCACTTGCATGAACAGTGAAATGAAGAACAGAGCCTACAGGAATAACATAACATAAATATGCGAAGTATCTCTGTTAATTCAGATTAACAAAGCTGATGAATGATTACAACTTTTTCAGGATAATGCAGTACATTTAATTAAGTACTCATGAATAATTACAAAAATCAGCTTTGTTCTAAACAGAAAACATTGAAAGTAAACCCTTCTTGTTTCTGCTATATTAGCATGCTGTCCAATGTCATGTGACACAGTTCCCTGGAGAGGTGCCACATAACTAACTAAATAAATATTAATAGTGACTCACTTATTCACTTGACTTTTGTTGCCACGGAGCCCACTTTGCTTGGCTGCAGCCTGTGTATTCTGCCCCTCTGTTCAGCTTCTGCTTATTGGCTCATAGGGTCATTAATTCCTCCTCCATTCAAGTTAAGTCCCTTCCAAGTACAGGATAGATTCTTTGGAATGGCCTTTCACAAAAGGTTCAGAGTTCATATTCATTGACCATTTTAAGAAGGTATGCAAAGCATCTTTCATAAGGATTTTGGTGACTGAGACTGAGGACTGCAATGAGATTTAATGGATTTATCGTTGGTGGCTATTTATATTCATGTTGGTGATTTATGGTTTATTACTTTATGCTAATTATTTTTGGTTTTCTCATATTTTTCTGCCCTTTTTGATTCTTTGAGAAATGCAGGGTATCAACTGTATTATAAAACAAACAGATAAACAGTGTCACTAATGCTAACAAGCTGCAAGAAGTGGACAGGGAGAAAGGGGTATGGGCAGGAAAAGCAGAGAATCATGTCAGCCTTCCTCGTGAAAAAATGATCACAAATGGCTGAAATGGAACACTGAGAGTGTTTCCTCTCAGTGCAGAAATCCCTCCTAATATCTGACCGTTACTATGGGCTTGAGTAGAGTTGCCAATTACAAGGTTCTGGCGCAGTTACTGAGAGAAGATTTTGAGGCTGCTGAGGAGAAGCAATGGAGATGTTGCTGGCTGTTAACACCCATTCTGATACATAGTAATAATTCCCTGTTGGCTGAGGGGAAATACACACACACACACAGACACACACACCTCAAGCCTTGAGGTCACAACTAGACATGGGCATGAACAGCATTACAAACAGGGAAAAACCACAAACAGCCCATTCGTCTGTTCGTGAACAAGCCGTTCGTGAGGCTCCATTCTAAACAAACAAGTGGTCGTTGCAAGCCTCCTTTGTTGCCTTTGTTAGCCGTTCATCAAGCCAGACTGTCTGGGGA
The DNA here is from genome assembly GCF_028583425.1 of Eublepharis macularius. Taxonomy (NCBI): domain Eukaryota; kingdom Metazoa; phylum Chordata; class Lepidosauria; order Squamata; family Eublepharidae; genus Eublepharis; species Eublepharis macularius. The sequence continues at coordinate 67,550,982 of NC_072793.1, forward strand.
CTTTCAATCAATTCCCCTGGCAATGGCAGGGACTGAACTCCTTCTGGCTTTCCTTCTGGCTTTAACCCTTCAAAGTACTTCCAGCAGAGAGTCCTGTTTTTGCCACTGCAAAGAGAAAATGACAACAAAGGGGAGACCCATGCATATGCCTTTCCTGGAGTGCAATCTCTCTGAAACTTGGAGGGTCTTTGGAGGACAGTGAGGACTATGTCCCCTGCAAATTTGGTGGGTATTGGACATTGGGAAGGTCAGTTTGTAACCCCTCAAAGTAGCTGCCTTCCAACAGGCAGTTCCGTTTTTGCCACTGTGAAGAGAAAATGACAACAAAGGGAATGACCCATGGATCATGCCTTTCCTGGGGTGCAATCTCGCTGAAACTTGGGGGGGGGTGTCTTCGGAAGACAGTGAGGACTATGTCCCCTGCAAATTTGGTGGGTATTGGACATTGGGAAAGTCAGTTTGTTGGGTGTTTAAAGGGCCCTGCCCCTTGTACATGGCAGGAAAGGCCCTTTAAACTATCAGCTGGCAGGCAGCGGAGGGAATTCCCTCTGCCACTTGCCAGCTGATAGTTTAAAGGGATCTTTAAGAGGCCACGAACAACGAACATGTTTGTGAATAGGGTCATGTTTGTTACTGTTCATTGTTCGTGGATGGCAATGAACAACAAACAGCTTGTTCGGGTTTTTTTTTTCCATTCGTGCTCATGTCTAGTCACAATGAATGGGCCAAGTTTAAATAAATTATGGCAGTGTATAGGGGAAGTAAACACTAAGTTTCCTTTCCCAAATAGCCATGGGCAGTAGCTGGGTGAAGAAAAGTAAGTGTAAGGAATTGGCTGCCCGTCTGGTGAAGCCTCAGGGAAGACGAGAGAGGGGGCCCTGTGTGGATTTGGGTCAGGACTCTCTGCCTGACAAATAGAGGTTACACAGGTGGCATGCTGTGGCTGCCCTTAACTGCCTGAGAAGCCTCAAATCTGTGAAAAGAGGTTTAGTGTGGGTGGCAGTGTATAAGGGGTCATAGATGTCACTTTATGTTTCAGAACAGGAAGTGACATCAGGATATGCAAAGAATTTTCAAATCTTTATCACAAAAATGACAGAGATTTGTAAACTCTTAAGAGCATCCTGATATCACTTCCTGTTCCAAAAAGGAAGTGACATCAGGTCATCAGTTTTTACCATAAATATTTGAACATTCCTAGAGTGTCATGTCATCACTTCCTGTTCTGGAACAGAACATAACATCCAGCTCTCCCCCCCCCCCCATGTTGCTGGCTTGGGTGGAATGAAAAGCCTGTTGTACAGGAGCAGGAGAATGAGAATGTAGCCACCTGAATAAAGAGGACTTGTAGTGCAATCCATGAATACTCAGAAGTAAATCTGATTAAGTTTAATGGGACTTATTCCCCAGTAAGTGTGCTTAGGGTTGCAACCTTAATTGCCTAAACAGTGCTCATCTTAGTGTGACCTTACTTGCCCTGTCCACTAGATGCACTGAATACATGTACAATCTGTGTACAGTGTACAATTAATTTTTCTTTATACACGTGTTGAGTTATTCTCATGTTATCAACACATGTAAAGCTGAATGTTTGATTGAAATCCTACATTTATCCAGGTACTGGCTGTAGTCCCTGGGGGGGTTTTCCCCCGTATGGTGACTCTTTCTTAGAAACAGAGGTACACACGTATGTGTGCACATACACATGCAAGATGTCTATGTGTTTCCTGTAATATATGACCATGGCTAGTATAAAAATTGGATCTAAGGCCTTTTGATGACCCTAGACTCAATCTTCAATGAAACTAAGGTTTTAAAAAATATCCTCATCAATTCTTTGCCAGCATCTTTTACTGGGATGAAATAAATACCACCTCCTGGTAGAAGCTAGTTAATATAAAAATATTACCTTATATTCTGCTACTTTTTAATTACTTAGAAATACAATGTTTTGCATGTTAAACTAGTTTTTGTAGATTAGGAAGTGGTATTTATTTCGACAATCAGTGGCTAAACACAATTGGCTTCGATGTTAATTAGCTAATTATGTTGAGAAAGCAAAAGAATACAAAATAGCAAAAAATTAATTAACTTGCTGAGATATGTACGATCTATTCTTTTTAGCTATTAAGTAATAAGATGAATTCACTTGTTGATTGTTTCTTTCACTCACTTCTTAAGCAAATATCTGTGAGCTGTTAAGCAGCAATCCTGAAAGGAAAATAAGATACACGAAACTCTGTGCTCAATATCTTTATTACTTTATTTTATTCATCAGTATGCTCTTTATGTAAATGATTACCTAATATAATCCAATTTTCTTCTTATCACAGGGTAATTGTTGTTATTTTGTTTAAAAAAAGAAGATAGGACTTGTGGACTAAAGACTAATTCCCATTAATTCTTTTCAATATAATTTTATTCCTTTGTTCTAATTTTGTATGTATTTCTCCAAAGAGATAAGACCCCACAAAAATCCTGTGAGGAAAATTAGATGAAGAAATCATGATTTGCCCAATAAATCTTTGTATTCCATAGCTGATCATGTGGCAATAATATTTGCTAGGTATACATTGATATTTCCCACAGCAAACATATGGAAAACAGTAGACCTTATACAACTTTCTTTATTTACCTATACATCCATAGGAACCCAGAGTAGGGGTGTGCATAATAAGAGACACACAGAAATCACTGTTTCTGATCGTTACCTTGATTACAAAATGCTAAAACAAATCCAAGATACTAGGGAATTACAAAACCCTTTCCCTCAAAGAATCCATTTCCCCCCAAGTTCCAGCAATGCAGCATATGCTGGTGTTTTTCTTTGACTCTACTGACTTCCTGGGAAATGACATTTCTCCCTTCCAATCAGATCCTTGCAAGGGAGAGCTGTCAGTTAATTACCTTGCAAAGAGCACTGCCACTCAATCACCTTTGCAAGAAAGCTGAAAAGAACTATGGAGTCCTTCACTCCTTTCAAAAGCCCTGTGAGCACATTGTTAATGGGCCCAAAGAACTGGAACCTTTGGTTCAATTTGCTTGAAACTTGGGGTTCTTTAATAGATAGGCAGCCCTCATTCTGTTGTAATTTTGGTGTCATTTGGCTGGAAAATAGCCACTCCACCCCCTCTCCCTGAAATAAGAACATAAGAACATAAGAACATAAGCAAAGCCATGTTGGATCAGGCCAGTGGCCCATCCAGTCCAACATTCTGTCACACACAGTGGCTAGAAATCCAGTGCCATCTAAAGGACTGTCAGTGAGGCCAGGACACCAGAAGCCCTCCCACTGCCTTCCTTCCAGCACCAAGACAACAGAGCACCACCTCCCCACAAAGAGAATACCATCTATCTCCTGTGGCTAATAGCCACTGATGGACCTCTGCTCCATATATTTGTCCAGTCCCCTCTTGAAACTGGCAATGCTTGTAGCTGCCACCACCTCCTGTGGCAACGAATTCCATGTGTTTATCACCCTTTGTGTAAAGTAGTATTTTCTTCTATCTGTTCTAACCCGACTGCTCAATAATTTCATAGAGTGCCCACGAGTTCTTGTATTGTGAGAAAGGGAGAAAAACACATCTTTCTCTACCTTCTCTAACCCGTGCATTATCTTGTAAACCTCTATCATGTCTCCCCTCAGTCGTCTTTTCTCCAGGCTAAAGAGCCCCAAGCGCCTCAATCTTTCCTCATAGGGAAAGTGTTCCAACCCTTTAATCATTTTAGTTGCCCTTCTCTATACTTTTTCCAGTGCTAGTCCCCCACAGGGAATAATGGAAGTGCAATTACGAAAACTGGGGTCACCTTGTTCAGGATTGGAACTGACAGGCAGCCCTCACTCTGCTGCAATTTTGGTGCCATTTGGTTGGAAAACAACCACTCCAGCTCCCCTGAAGTGTCCCGTATAAAGAATAATGGCAGACTGATGGAGGGTGGGGAAGTTCTACAAAGGAATCCTTTCTGACTATATGAAAGAAAACAAAGAACAGACCACAACAAAGAAGGACGGCAAACGTGGAGTTTTCAGAAATAAAATAAATGCAATAGGGTCTTTTTTAATGCTGGTGGCCAGCTGGAGCTCTCCTGTAGGCTGCTACTTGACTACCATTTTATGAATGAGTAGAAAGAAGTTAGCCTGTGCAGAGATGCACCTACTTCAAAGATCTGTAAAGTCAAATACTTTTATTCAATCTGTTTGAAACTGAAGGGGTCTTTGGATTAGAGGGAGGATCATATTCCATGCAAATCTGGTTCCATTATCTTTATGAACAGTTGCCCCAGGCACATATACATTCCCCATTAAAAATGATTGTCTTGAACTCCAGAATCCAGAAAAATGCAAAGATTTAAATCAGAGCAATCATGGTAAAAATCCATGTTCCACCAGAAGCTGAGATCCAGAATTATAATAAAAACTTTTTTGGCTCACACTTCTAGTCCAGAGTCCTCCAGTATGCTTTAGTTGCACTATATCTGTGTTATGGGGAACACCAATATATCTGTATACGCTGTGGAAATTTATGCAAGTGTATTCAAACCTAGGGTATTGGAATCTGGTATTTGTTCATGGATATTGAAACCTAGGTTTCCCAAAAAGAAAAATAGTATTTTGTGTTTGGTAATACCTTGTATTTCCTGTGCTTTGCTATTTCTAAATTCTCCTAAAATACATCTTGGCTTGTTAAAATATATCAGTTTTATAGAGTTTCAGATGAATAGCTGTGTTGGTCTGCCATAGATGAGCAAGATTCAAGTTGAGTAGGACCTTAAAGACCAACAAAGTTTCCAGGGTATTATGACATAAACTCCACTCACTCCCCCACTGGTAAGCAGATTTTCCCTCCAAAACAGTCAAGTTTGCTTGCCGTGGCCAGGCAGCCTCTGGTACTGTCTCTCTGAGTATAATTTACAGTGCAATCCTATGGAGAGTTACTCCAGTCTAAGTCCATTGACTACAATGGGCTTAGACTGGAGTAACTCATCATAGGATTGTACTGTTAAAGTTCCTTCTGTCCCACACTTTAATATATATATATATATGGCTTATTTTCCAGCCCAAATATTTGGTAGGGGAGAGGCAAGAGCCCACATCTTCTTTAAATGAAATGGCACAAGAGTCTGAGTAAAGTTTAAAAGGAAACACCAGGTTTATTAAACAGGCAGGGTTAGTAAACAGGTAGGCAGGGAAAGAAAAGCTGAGGTAACTTTTGATTGTAGAACAGAATACTTGACAAGCTTTATGCGCAATAATCTTAAAGCTTAGTTTCAGTAGTTACAGATCTTAAAAGTGAGAGGTTGGTAGTTTCAGACAAGTTATTGTAACAAGGTTTCTTCATAGATTTCACTTTACATTTTAGGTGTTCTGACTTCAATACAGCACTGTTTTTTTTTTAAAAAACAGCACTGTTTTCCCTTTGCACCAGACCTAGGGTCCTCCTCAGAACCAAAACCCCTTTTATTAGATACTGGGCAGGAATTATTCTTCACCAAAAGACATAACCCTGATCGCTTGGCTGAAGGGAGTCTCCTTTTATTGCCCACTTCCTCTGCCAAAAATACATCTCCAGTTTTAACTTGTCTGTGTAAATCATTGCTGGCTTTCACACGTTAGTTCCTTAACTGAAAGTTTTCCAGAAACCTAAAGCTATCCCAGTTAGGGCAAACTTTCCCTTTTTCCTCACACAGAGGTCTTTTAGACTGACCCTCCTTGTCAGACTCCAAACTTCTGCTCCTCCCAACAATTCTTACCTTCTCACTGGCCAATCACAGAGAGGGGGGAGCAGCCTGTTAATCATTCTCCCTTCAGGCAGTATTTTAATCCTTTCCCCTTCCACTCTCTGGGTGCTGTACTTAGTAAACCTTTCATTTCAAGAGCCAAGCTACCTTAATCAAATACAAGTAGATTAGAGATTTCCATTCCTACTTGTATCTGACAAAGGGAGCTTGACTCTCAAAACACTTATACCCTGGAAACTATTGTTGTTTTTCAATATGCTACTGGACTTGAACCTTGCTCAATTTTATACAGTCAAGCTGCCTCTCTACACCTCTCTACTTAGGATAAATGAAAACAATGTATTTACTTAATTATATTTTTACATATAAATCCCATCTATTTTCAATGGAATTCCAAGTGGTACACATAGTTTCAGCTATTATTGGAATACTAGCAAAAAAGCCCATTGTGTGAAAAAATACAACGGGCTCTAGAAAACTGTTGTTGGTCATTTTTTAATTTTTTGAACGTGGCATTATTTATAGAAGTAAACTAATGTGTCTCTCACATATGTATATGTATGTTGAGAGTGAGAGAGAAGAAAAGAAAGCAGTAGAGTGGGGGGAGCCCTAAGAATGTCTACTCAGATATAAGGCTCATGCTATTTAATAGATCTTACTCCAAGGAAACTGCCTTCAAATTGCAGCCACGTTTCTTTAGGGAGTGGAGAATAAGCTCCACAGGATCCAGCTTAGACCCCTCCCAGGCAAATGCGGATAGATGTCCAGCGCTGCCGGGATTTCTGCCTTCTCCTCAGCGACCGTCAGGTGAGACGCAAATCAACAGCCTAAGCACTCCTCCCTGCGTCTCACCTGACGGTCGCTGAGGAGAAGGCAGAAATCCCGGCAGCGCTGGACATCTATCCGCATTTGCCTGGCATGAAGATTAATTTATATTCTGCTCTTCTTCCCCTCAGCGTCCTCCTGCTCTGGCCTGGGACAGCTGCTACAAAGTGCCCAGTTGCTGCCACAAGGAGGCCCAAAGAATCGACAGCCTGAGCCCTCCTCCCAACAGCAAGTGACCTGGAAGCCAGAGTGTGCCTGTGCGAGGATAAAAAGTGAGTCATCGTCAATATGATTTGCCTTTTATATAGTAGGATATCTCTCCTATTTCCTAATGTGGAGCATAAGAGATGGAAAACATACTGACATGTTGGGCACTGGGAAACCTAGACTGTACCATACAAATCTGAAAAGCTGCAAAAAAAGGTAGGATATAACGCCTCTCATATAATCAATAACTTATCAAAGATCAATGGTTAACTTTTTGATCACTGGGTAAACTTTGTCCTTTTAGTTACAGATAGAACCTTATAATGGGAAAATGTGCTCTAATTTTTATTGCTATGAATAAGAAAGTATCTCTTTATTATGCAAATGCAATATGTAATTATCTTCCAAGAAGTAAATTATTGTGTGTGTGTGTTTTGTCATATCTTTGTTTTCTCCCATCTGTACTTGCTGCAACCATATTTTAAAAATTGAATGAAAAGAAGAATTATCTTCCTGCACTTCTCAAAAAAACAGGAGAATTTGGATGCTTTTCAAGTTTCTCTTAAAGTGCTCTGAAACCATGAATGGGTCAACACTGACAATGGTATGTAGTAGGCAAGAATTTTAAGTTAAATGGATGTCAGTTCTCAGGAAATACCAAGAGATCTTTATAATAGTGGTTATATAGAAGTAGCTTCTCAGCTCTTTTGGAATAACTACATTTTATTAATGGTTGATGCCATCAGTTAAAGCCTGGTGTACTGGTCTAACAGCTCCATCTGATATCCCAATGCCAGTGCAGCTCTGGCGCAGCTAGATGGTATTCTATGCATGCTTCATACAGAAGATAGAAGTGTATAAAAAGATGGGCTTAGGAGGGTAAATAAATAAATAGTAGCAAGTTGCATGGTAGTTGCTGTTTGGCTAGGCTGCAATAATTCCTCCCTCAAATGCCAAAACACTTCTGGAAAGGGCCCAGACATCTCCGAGAGCATCTGTTTCTTAAAGCTACAGGCATTCATTTCATCAGTTGTGGGTGTAACCCCCCTTTTCTTTAGATTTCATATCTGTTTTATCTGTCTATGGCTCCAGTTCCAAATGTAAGTATCCACAGATGGGGCCATGTTAAGAATTCAACATATTGATGATATAGAGTTTCATTCCTATACAATTCTCCAGAAAATGTTGGGTATGAAGAAGTCGAAGCAAGAAGGTATCCCACCAGCATTAGGCAAGATAATAGAGACCACACATTTCATTCTCTCAAGTTGCAAGAGAAAAATAATCAAGGACATTCCATTTCCACATAAGTGCAGATTATAATAATATATATCTTTTCTATACCCAGCTATTGCCCTTTCTGTGATCTCTCTTTAATGACCTTCCTGCTATTGGCTTTGTTCTTCTCACTAATTGCCTTTCCATTTTACATTATAAAACCACAGAAAATAAAAACAGGAATAATAAAAATTGCAATCTAATTGCTTATATCATGTCCATTTTTACACCTATTATCTGTATATCTTCTATCATTTCCTTGAAAATGAAGGCAAAAGCAAAATTAAACATTTTATGCCTATATAAGTATAGAATATGTCTGAAAATAGGTTATCCACAGCAACTGTCTGCATGAATACAGAATACTTCATAGCCAGAATATGTATCATATATAACATTGGGGCATATAGATGTGGGCTGAGGGGTTCAAGCTGCCAACTAAGTCCTACTTCTTCCTCAGCATATTCTTCAGTCTACCTATTTTTGTCCCCATATCCCAGCATGATGTATCTCTAGAGACATCATATCTCAAGACAGGCCAGCATTATATCTACATGGAGTTTAGTAGCTATCCTAAGAATTTTACAGGATGGACTTAAGATCATGCTGTTAGATGCCTCAAGTTAAGTCTGTTTGCCACATGCTGTAGGAAATATATAAACACCATCATGACAGGAGTCTCTTTCCACCACCAAAAACACTAACTGAAACATAAGCATCCAAGCAAAAAATTGATCAGCCACATTTCCATTCTATAGGGATCCACCAAAAGTTAGCAAGAAAGTCCTTCAGGCAGATTCATAACAAAACAGGTGCTGTTAACATCTTGAGCCTTAATTATCCTGTCTCTTCTGCTAACTTAACCACACAATTGCTATACTGTGTCAAAAAAAATCCCAGATAAGATTCTCAAATAACGAGGAGAAAGATCCCACAAGGTTAGGAAAATTCTTCTCTCTGCCATTGGCTGGCCCCTATGCTGAGATGAATAGGTTAGATTAAAGTTTTTAGTTAAACATCATATGAATTCTTTCAAATAAAACATTCAGATAATTGTTAATTAGTTCAAGACAATCCATAATTTATCACAGAGGGCCAAGCTACAAGTGATGAATGACACTTGAACAGCAAGTGGATTGAGTGGAGGGCAAGTGAACAGGGAGAAATACACTTGCTGTTCAACTATCATTCGTCACTTGTAGCTTGGCCCTTAGACCCATAGTGTTAGAAGAATATAGTATACCAGAATTCATCCTCCAAGTACACATGGAAGAACCTTTAGGGTGATGTGAAATGGAGATAGAATGGAACAAAATCATTATTAATATTTTTATGATGTTTTACATTTATATCCTGCAATTACTTAAATAAGCTCAGGAACAGAGGGGAGGCAGATACTGGGCTTGGCAACTGGGCTAGGCTTCCCCAAGAAGGCAGAGGCTACCAGTGGGCCAGCAACAATGAGACCTCAGACTGGAGAAGCCAGAAAGTGAGCCACATCTCATTGGCCCAATAGTAGCCAGAGAGGGCCAGGCAAAGGAGGGTACCAGAATAGAGCTGGCCAACAACAGGCACAGGCCAATCCCATGCTTGTTCCTGGGGAGGTAGAAAACACACAAATTTGCATGGCTCCCCACCAATCAGGGAAAGGAGGAGGGACTTGCAGGGGTTGTGAGAAGGCATCTAAATTCCTCTAGCACAGAGGCAAGGACATGGTTGTGGCTGCTCCTTTCTCTCCACAGCTAGCACAGAGACAATAGCAGAAGGGCAATGGGAGAGTCCCAGCCCATGTAACCCCCTCTTCTTCCAGTCTGATGCCTCTGCAAGTATGCTCACTAGTGGCCTCATTGATGAGGTGGTTGAAGGGATCTTCAGAAAGCTGTTGTGTCTGGACCACTAGCACCAGCCCATCTCCTCACAAAAATTAACGACTGCCCAGCAAGGAACTCAGTAGTAATGAGATACGAGAGCAACAAGTTCTTCATTATTGTTACCAGACCATGGAAATGAGTTTTCTTGCAGTTTATGTTGATAGAATCCATGCCATAGCTGTGGGAACAAGGTTACCAAAGGGATTTAAAAGTTATGATAGAAAATATGAACTTCCATAGCCTGACACTGCCTTTTCAGAATGTAGTCTAATGATATTACAGAAATAGGGAGGGCTAGTGTGAGGGATAACTCAAGGCCAAGCTACAAGTGACAAATGACACTTGAACGGCAAGTGAACAGACTCATGTATTCCTCCCTGTTCACTTGCGCTCCACTTGCTCTCCACTTGATCACATGGAGAGCAAGTGGAGCACAAGTGAACAGGAAGGAATACACGTGAGCAATGTTCCCTCTAAGCGGTGCAGTGTTGTAAACCAGAAATCCAATTTGTGAGCAGCAACTTGCAAGTTGTGAGCGCACCTTTTCCAAAACCAGAATCCATTTGATTAAAAGACTTCTGAATTAGATTGCCTGAGGCATTGATATTGGGTGCCATCACCCACTTTTGCATATGTAATCCACATCGGGCCTCTGCATGGTAACTATGGTCAAGAGATAGAGGGAAAACAAGGGGAAACTGAATCCAGACAAGGCAAAGGTGATGTTGGTTAGAGAGGTTGATATATTGGATGTGCCTGCATTTACCTGTATTGAATGGAGGTGGATATGTTTTGACATACTCCATTAAATGTTTCTGAGTTTTATTAGCGTCTAGCCATCCAGTGAAAATGCATGTCTGTATAAATTTATATGCATGTCAGATGAATTTAGCCATATCTTCCAATGTGGCCATTTTTGCTGCAGTAGAATCATAGAATCATAGAGTTGGAAGGGGCCATACAGACCATCTAGTCCAACCCCCTGCCCAGTGCAGGATCAGCCTAAAGCATCTCTGACAAATATTCATCCAGCCTCTTCTTGAAAACTGTCAGTGAAGGGGGACTCACCACCTCCCTAGGCAGCTGATTCCACTTTTGAACTACTCTGACCGTGAAAAAGTTCTTCCTAATATCCAGCCGGTACCTTTGTGCATGTAATTTAAGCCCATTGCTTCGGGTCCTACCCTCTGCTGCCAACTGGAACAGCTCCCTGCCCTCCTCCAAATGACAGCCTTTCAAATACTTAAAGAGAGCAATCATGTCCCCCCTGAATCTCCTCTTCTCCAAACTAAACATTCCCAAGGCCCTCAGCCTTTCCTCGTAGGGCTCAGTCTCCAGACCCCTGATCATCCTCATCGCTCTCTTCTGCACCCTCTCGATTTTGTCCACATCCTTTTTGAAGTGAGGCCTCCAGAACTGCACACAATACTCCAGGTGCAGCCATAGTCAAGCTTAACACCAGTTTTATAGCCGAAGAAAAATATATATGTCTTTTAAACAAATCTAATTGAATCATTTTTGGATCTAAGGGAATGTGACTTCCTAGCATCTTATTAATGAATTGAACCACGTACTATCAGAAATACAAACATCCATTGTCACCAGAAAGCTGGGATGTAATAAAACTCACAAACATGTAACGGAATATGTCAAAACAGATCCACCCCTATTCAATGCAGATAAATGCAGGCTTCTCCAATGTATCAGCTTCTTTGACCATATATTAAAGACTGCATCTTTAATTTATGGAATTCACTGCTGCATGATGTGGCAACTGCTAGAGGGTATTAGGGACTTTAAAAATGATTAGAGAAATGTGTGGATGAAAGGTCTGTTCACAGTTTTTTTTGCATAAGGGTCAACTGAATACTCTATGTTTAGGGGTAGTATACCTCCTGAGCCCAAACCAGGATAGCCTGATCTTATATCTCTGAAGCTAAGTAGGTGCCCCCCCCCCCGTGTCACTTCGCAGAAGCAGGCAATGGCAAACCAATTCTGTACATCTCTTGCCTTAAAAACCTTGCAGGGCTGCTATTTATTTTGTTTTGTTTGCTGTGTTTATAGTCAGCCTTTCTCACTGAGATTCAAGGCAGTGTGAGTCAATACAATCAACAGAATGGGGCAGTCAGTGAACAATGCAATAGGGAATGGGTTGAAGAAATTTAAAACCATTAACAGTTGGATACAGGGCTTAAAGTGTTAAGAAACGAGAACCTAATTTCCCAAACATTTATACTAGGGTAACAATGTGGGGCAGACTTGATGCAGGGCCCAGGTTTGATCCCCAGCATCAGAGGGTGAGGGAGAGATTCCACAATTTTAATGTTTTTTCCTTTTAAACTGTATTAAGTAAAAACAATCAGTGCCCGCGTCTCCTGACTGTTAAATCACTCACAGTTAGATGGTGCCAACTTTATCCGAGAATCCATCAACCAGTCCATCAAAGCAGCCCATTTCCAGTCTTATCAGCCAATTTCTGGAGAACAGAACATCACGCTGCTACCTCCTCCGGCTCTTGGAGCTGTGGGCATGCAGCGGAGCTGCTCCCAGCACTGCGAGCATGCAGTGAGGATGTCCTGAGGCCGCCCACCCCATGTCACTGTCACCACCAGCTCCCAGCACTGTGGGTGTGCGGCAAAAAAGCCTCAAGGACCCCCGCCCCCACCAGCTCCCAGCGCTGTGGGCATGCGGTGAGAGGCCTCAAGGCTGCCCTCCCCACACCGCTGCTGCCACCCACGGCATGTGTGTGGTGGAGAGACCTCAAGGCCATCTGCCCCACACCGCTGCCGGGCGCGGCATATGTGCGGTGGAGAGGCCTCAAGGCCGCTTGCCCTATACCGCTGCCACGGCCAGGCACGGTGTGCGTGCAGCAGAGAGGCCTCAAGGCTGCCTGCCGCACACCACTGCCACTGCCAGCTGTGGCGTGCGTGCAGCAGAGAGGCCTCAAGGCCATCTGCCCAATGCCGCTGCTGCCTCCGGCTCCCAGCACTGCAGCCGTGTAGTGAGGAAGCCCCAAGGCTGCCCACCCCATGCCGCTGCTGTTGCCGCTGCCACCTCCCTCTCCCCCTTCCTCTGCACCATGGCTGGGGCTGCATCAGCCCCTTCTAGCAGGAAACAGGGAAGGCAGGGGGTGGGCCTGGGGCTGGGGCTACACCAGGCACACCAGGCCAGGGCTGCACCAAGGTGGGGCAAGGGCATCACAGGCAGGCTGTCATGGTGGGAAACAGGGAAGGGGAGGCCCAGGGCACCCTTCTGTGTGCTGGGCTTTCTCAGCCATGCACTGGCATGTTAAAATTCATGCGCCATTGAGCACCAGCGCACGTTACTGGGAACGCTGCACATGAGTCTGTTCACTTGCCGTTCAAGTGTCATTCATCACTTGTAGCTTGGCCCTCAGCCCTAGAGAAGACTTAACTAAAAAGTTAAGTAGAGAATTGCTAACAGGAAAAAAACAGACATGACAAAAATCAATAATCTCTCTGCTCATGCATAAAATGCAAACTGCAAATTTATGAAGTCTCAATTTACATTGGGACTATGAGGGCAAGGTGGGGTTGTGGTGGTATCCAGCATCTAATGAATTTCATCATCCAGTCAGCTTCACAAACCAGAATTAGGCTGCCCTGTTTGTTTATCCACATTTTAAAGGAAAAAAGATATGCCTGGAAAGCTCAGAAATATTGTGGTTGCCTAGCAATCCTTAAATGGTGACTGAGAGCTCAGTGGCCATTCTTTTCTTAATACTAAAGTAATTGTTTTCATTAGGGAAGTATTAATTCCCCAATTTATTTTATTTTACATTTCAGACTTTTATGAAAACTTGAGATTTCCTTCAGGTTGCTAGAGAAATTTGCACTCTGTCCCAAGCTCTGTTTTGTGGACCTATTGATCTGCACTCTGGCCTAGTTCAGAATTAGATATATGAGGTGACATTTTTTTTTCAATAAGAGATGCACTATAACTGTTTAATATAACTTCAGTACATTGAAAGGATGGTACGTTCTAATACCATACTATCAATGTTCTGAGATATAAAAGTCATTTTCTTAGGTCTCATATTATAAGTTTCTCTGCAGCTCTTCAGGTAGCAACCCTCCCTATTCAAGCACTAGCAGCGCTGTTATCTTTGCAACTCTTTCTAAAAATGCCTTGCAGGCCCTATGATGGATGTCTGTGTGATCTATTGTCGGCATGAGGTAATTCAACATACGCACTCAGCAAATGGCAGTCACAATTATTTATAGGTGCAAAACTGAAGGTTAGTTTGAACTCACAGTTGCTTGCCTTGCTTATTTTTAACACATTGCCTGAAACAGTCTAACATTCGGGTGAAATGAAAATAAAGAACTAAGCATATATTAGCAGGGGAGGGGGTAAAGAAGGTTAAAAATTAAATTAATTGTTTTTTTCAATGGTTGGGGGAAAGGGGTCTTTAAAACCTTTTATCAAAAGGCAAACACCTTCAATTAGACTGTTGATAGGAAGTCAGACAAAAGGTCAAACACATTGTTTTCTTTCACCCAAAATACTTATGGTAATGCCTGATCGAACATTCTAATCATTTTGTCAATCTCATACCCTTTAAGATATAGAGCCTTCACTCCTAAAGTTTGCTGAATCCAGTAATACCCAGCAGCACCAGACTTTTAAAGAGGAGTATGTCTGAATTAATAATGCATCATGACAGTTTATGATTTAAGAACAAAAGGTCACATGTAAAAGTGTAATGAATTTTCAGTATGCTGATTTAATATAATCCATTTCATCCAGCGCCTTTGAGTAAGGTAAAACTGTAGCTGTAATATATTTCGGTCAAGCCATTTTGAATCGCAGGAAATCAGTGAAAACCTTTTAAAAACAAAATAAGGTATTGTTCGATGGGCAATGGAAAGGATTTGCTTTTTTAAAAAAGGTGGGCAATAGAACCAATGATGATAGTTTTGCTGAAGGACTAAAAGCATTTATTATTGGAACATACAATAAACCAATTTATTTATTCACTAAACATTTATCCAGTATTTATTATACCCAGGAGTAGAATTGGGCACGAACTGCAAGATGAACTAAACTTCGTCATGAACCGGGCTGGTTCATGCTTCACGAACCAGCAGTTCGTGGAATCCTGTTTTCCACAAACTTCCTCAAACTGGTCTGCCGGTTTGTTTGGTTCATGTTAAACCTCAATACCCCTTTCTGTGCTGCTTCACAGTGGCAGGGAAAGGGGCATTTCCACCCCCGGATCAGCTGCTTGTCAGGGATCTCCCCAACAAGCAGCTGAACCAAGCCTGCAGCGGTGAAATGCCCCTTTTCATGCCGCTTCACAGTGGCAGGGAAAGGGGCATTTCCACCCCCAGATCAGCTGCTTGTTGGGGATCTCCCCACCAAGCAGCTGATCCAAGCCAGCAGGAGTGAAATGCCCCTTTCCATGCTGCTTTGCAGCAGAATGGAAAGGGGCATGTAAACCCCACGAACCACGAACCGGTTCACGAACTGGGGCAAGTTCATGAAAGTTCATGGTTCGTGAAACGGGACAAACCACAAACCGCATGGTTCATTTTTTTCCTGGTTTGTGCCCACCTCTACCCAGGAACTTTTGGTTTATAGGTGTGGGGATAAGCAAATCAGTGATAGCAGGTCTTATTTGCAATCAGTGAAAAGACACCTGGGGCAAGAAACTTATTCCTCCAATGCAAACCAGCCTGAGTTCTTAAGACAATGTCAGATGAACTGGATATTAAAGTTTTCCATAGCTCGAGCAATACCTTAGACTTATCCATCCTCCAGTACATAGGAGCATACAATAGTAAATGTACCAATCTAGATTTGGCTCAAAACTCCCTTATTTATTTATTTGCTTCTTCTATTTCCTGTCATTTTATTAAGGATGGTTTACAATAAATAAAAAAGTACATCACAAAAACACCAAACAGGAACATCAATGTAAAACTACTAACTTGTATAAATAAGTAAAAAAAAATCAGAGCCACATGAAGCATGGAAACATTCCCACAGCTAGCACAATGACATCACTCCTAGAAGTGACACCCTTGTGCCCTGCCAGGAGTGCACCTGCTCTGGGCTTGCCCAACAGGTGTTTTGCCTCCCGGGCCTGTTCCCCACGACTTTCCCCTCCGGCTGACCAGGTTAGTGATGGCAGGGGATGGAGGCTTGGAGGAGGCTTAGAGCAGGGGATCCCTGCCCCCACCAAGGCACTGGCAACCCTAATGCCATCAGCAGCTTCAGCTGCCCATTTTCACTCATTAACTTCCCTTAAAGGGATGGGTCATTCTCCATGCCTCTTGGCAACCCTACCTTCAAAGAATCCTGAATTCTAGCTGGTTGATTTTCATGTCAGGCTTTTTTTTTTTGTTCTATGGGTTTTACCGATTTCATTGTTTTATTATTTCTGAGTTTTTATGTTTAGCTGTGGTATTAGGATTATCAGGTTTTCTTAGCATCCTTCTTTTGTGTATTCTGCTTTGTCTAATGCTTTCTGAAGCATTTTACTGTTTTTACTTGAGGTTTGCTTCCCTTAGGCTTCCCCAGTTCCATGTTGTGGTAAGAGAACCTCCTCCAGCCTCAGCTACCCTCCATCTGCTGCTCATGTTGCTAGCAGCAAGGAAAGGCACTGGGAAACAGGGGAGGCAGTAAAGCGACATTATTTGTGATGCAATGCAGAAACAAAGGGTCATGCCAAAGAGCCATTCTCTAAAAATCAGCTCCAAACAATAAATTTGGGGCTGATTTTTAGAGAATCAGCCACCAGCATGACCTACTGCTTCTGCATCACACTGGAAATCAGGTCATTTTCCAGTGTTGCATGTACAGATCAGTCTCACCCCATCCCTACCCCCATGGTTTTGCCCCTGGGGAATCTGGTAAACCTGCCCCCCTTCTTCCTGCTTTATTATTTGCTTTATGGCTTGCCTTCTATGTCTTGCTTTCTCCTGTCTCTTCTGGTTCTTTGAAGTCCAATTTTTTATTTAATTCGTCCTCCGTCTTATTTGCTTCATTAGTTTAACTTGTTCACCACTCTGGGTGAGGCACTAATCTGTCTAGAAGAGCTGTTTATAAGCACAGTTGTTGTTGTTGTTGTTGTTAAGTGTTTCAGTTTGGGACAACGCTGTGTTGCCTGAGTGTGCCTGGCTGTGTCCTTGGGCTTCTGAACTCTTTTGATTTTTATTTGTGCCTCTTCCTCAAGCTGCTGTGGTTCTTTGGGAATTATAATGAATTTGAGATCTGTCTGTCTTGTGTAACTCAGTGTGTGTTGTATGTCTAGGGGTGTCCCAAGTGTAACCCAAGTGCTACACTTTTATTTATTTGTTTTATCACACACAGTCCAGGAATAAAATTACATATGTTTTATATAAACATTGCATTTATCTTATCTGACATGTGTGCACAAACATCATGACTAGCAAGGCATCTTCTGACTCTGGTGGAAAGAATATGCAGCATGAGCTCGGCACATCTGGAAGACTGAGAAGAAGAGGAAGGAGCAATTTTGAGAAAAGCTGTGTTAGCCAACAGTAGTAGCAGCGGTCTCCCTGGCACTGGAAGCCCCCTTGCAAGCTCAAGCTACTCTTCTTCAAGCTAAGTGGCTGTAGTGCCAATTCCTCCAGCTGCTTCATGTGTTACTATTTCCTATTTCTATCAGTTCTCCCATAGAGTTAACGTTAACCCTGGGTACATTTCATTGATCAGTGGCACATGACCCAATGAATTAATAAAGAAGTGGGCTTCATGACTTTTGACTCTGACAATCTCCTCTCAGCCATTTTTCCCTCCCCCTTTCAGAGCTTGCAAAAAGCACGAATGGCTCCTCCCGAAAAGACCAGCAAGGAGAGGGCAGGAGCAACCTGTTCGGGAAGGAAAGTCGTATAATTACGTCACAGATAGTCACACAACAGTAAGGTTCAAAGGTTTGAACCTTACTGTTGTGTGACTATCTGTGACGTAATTATACGACTTTCCTTCCCGAGTGGGTTGCTCCCGCCCTCTCCTTGCTACCCTTTCAGAGCTTGTCAAGAAGGCTGCTAGGAGCTGTCAGAGGATCCTCAAAGCTTCACTCCCCTTCCCATGTTAGGGGCTCATCCTTTTGCAGTCCCTGTTTGCTAGTTTAGAGTCTAACTTGCCCAGGAATTTTAGAGGGAGGGTGGTGCTAGCAGTGGGGCGGGGGGAGATCACTAGATTTTTCTCCCTTTGGCTTGGTTGGATCTTTTTTTCTTTTTCTTTTTTTTTAAGCCCTTATATTGATACAGGAATATAAGCATGAGCAACAAAAAAAAAGGAGCATATATGTGTGCTGAGATGACAGTACCCTCACTTGAAAATCCTGATTATTTAAGGCACACGCAGAGCAAAGTAAATCAACTCTGCAATTGTATAAATGTAGAAGAAATGGCTGACATGTGGAAGAATCATGCCCCAAACTATTCCAATCCTTGTGCATTGACTGCTATGAAATCAGGAGCAAGTCAAGTGTGCAGAAAGCCCATAGTCAGTTCAGAATGCCCCGACTGAATCATTTTATTCTCTGAGTTCTTACACTGGCTCCCTGTTTCATACTGACACCATGCCTTTTATCCTTTACTTCTAAAGCGATCTACCAGTCTCTCTGCCTTTCTTCCCACATATTTCTACTTGTTCCTTCTATCAAGTCATTGAAATCAGTGGGCTTAGAAGGGTGTAACTCTGCTTAGGATGGCACCGTGAGTTTTTTTCTTTCTGATGGCTGTCACTTGCAGTCACTGTGCCTGTTACCATGCTGCTCATATGCCTGAAATAGCAGCCCCCCGATTAACTGTCAAGTCCCTACCTTTGCTTTCTTTGCGCCTCTTCTCAAAAAAATAAATAATAGAGACCTGCCTGCAAAGTTTTTATTATGAACAGCAACCCTTACACCCGTTTTCTCCCCTATGGTGACAATTCCCAAACATCCCCACCAAAAACATCAGTTAAATAATGTTTTTATCAGTTGCAAGCAACTATTGTAGATTAAAGCACAAGCATTAGAATACTTCAAGACTTTCCATCAGGCTGGATATTTAACACAACAGGTATATTTGGGGAGGGAGGCAAAAGTGTTTCTCAGTATTGTGAAGAAGTCTTCCGTCTATAAATAATTCTCTAGGCGCTGTTCTGCCGTGGTTCCAAAACTTTAGCAAGGGTAGGTTTCAGAGTGTGGTGCTGGGAGACTGCTCCTGCTCTGCCCCTTGGCCTCTAGCCTATGAGGTGCCTCAAGCTTCTATCTCATCCCCCATGCTTTTCAACATCTATGTAAAGCCACTGGGAGAGGTCATCAGGAGATTTCGGCTGAGTTGCCACCAACATCAGCTCTGTCTCACACACTACCAGCAGATCCCAAAATTGTGGAAATTGTGAACATGGGCCTGGAGGCAGTTTTGGGATGGATGAGAGCTAAGAAGCTGAAACTTAATCCCAAGAAGATGAAGGAGTTATCTCCTGTTCTAGATGGGGTTGCACTCCCTCTAAAGGAGGAGGTTTATAGCTTAGGGGTGATCCTGAATCTAGGCTTCCTGTTGGATAAACACTTGGTAGTGGTTGCCAGGAGTGTCTTTCACCAGCTTTGGCCTTCCTGGGAAGGAAATATCTTGCCACAGTAGTTCATGCCCTGTAAGTTTAGACTAATGCAATGCACTCTATGTGGGGCTGCCTTTGAAGACTGTCCAAAAGCTATATTTGATACAGAATGTGTGGCAAGAATAGTGACTGGAGTGGGTTGTAGGGAGTGGGACCACATCAATCCAGACTTGTCCCATCTGCCCTGGCCCTTCATTTGCTTCTGCACCCAATTCAAGCTGTTGTTATTGACATTTAAAGTGCTATACGGCTTGGGACCAGCATATCTTAAGGACCACCTTCTTTCATATGAATCTACCCACTCACTACAGTCATCTTTTGAGGTCCTGCTTCAGGTGCCCCCACCGTCTGAAGCTAGACAAGATGGCAACCCAAGAAAGAGCCTTCTTAGTCATGGCATCAAAACTTTAGGACTACCTTCCCTGGGACATTCCCCCGGGACACCGTTTTCTTCTATTGCTGTCTTCTGCCAGTAGGGGAAAACTTTTTTTTGTTTTGTCTTGCATATCCTCATTAACTATTATTAGCCCTGCTCCCTGTTATTTGTGTTGTGTGCATGTGTATGTGTTTATTGGATTTTTAAATACTAAATTAAAGATTGTTCTACATTTAAATTGTTTTAAATTGTTTGTAACTGTTTTAGCATTTGCTGCCGTGGGGACCTTATTTTGGATAGAAAGGCAGCAAAAATGTTTTAAATAAATGTCGAAAATGAAATAAAGGATGTCTTGCCAATTTAGTGGATTAACACTGCAATCCTATGCAGAGTTCCTCCAAAGCCAATAGATTGCAATGGGCTTAGACTGGAGTAATTCTGCATAGGATTGCACTGTATGTGATGGTGTGTGTAACACTAGTTTTAAAATGCATAAATGGCCACTAGGACAGAGTAGAAAAAATTAGCCACTCTCCCTATAAATGCTAGCAGTGAATCAGATGTCTCCCCAACACTAATCAGAATGCACAGATTGTAAATCTTTTTATCCATCCCCATTCACTTTCAGTAGAATTTGGTCTGACACGTTGCCTGCAATGTGTTTCTTTCAAGGTGAACCATGAGAACTTTCTAAGCATGTGAATGAGTCAGATAAAAGAAAAACAAAGATGGCATTCATCTGAAGGATTGTCATGACTAAATATGAAAATGTGTGGTGGGTTCACTCACCCTGTGTAGTTAAAGAAGGTATAGAAATGAAAAATTATGGTGAAATGATCAGACATGTTAAGAAAATCATTTTCTTTGTCACTAAAAATCTCAAGTTTGACCATGCTATGTTACTAAGTGGTTTATGTAAAGTACTGTAAATAAGTGTTAATAAATGTTTTATATAAAGTACTGTAAATGACCTACTGGCTATTTTATGTAACCTACATAACCTACTGGTTAAAATAACCTACTGGTTATTTTACTCTTATTTATTATGTAAAAATAAATATTTATTATGGAATAAATAAATGTTATAGTCTGCTGCAACAGTTTTGGTTCATCAGAGCAAAGCTTTCTTGAGGTTCCACTCTGTAACCAGTTAAAATTGACATCTGCCTGGCAATTGGCAAGAGCTGGGGGGAGGGGACAGAGGGGGACGCACAGTGTGGTATGTGATGTCACTTCCAGAAAAACCAGGAAATTATAATGGGTAGTTCTAGAAACCAATGGAAACTCCTCCAGCACCACATTTCAAATGAACCAACCTTCTTCCCATCAGCTTTCTTCATTATTTAATTTTCACATCCATACATGGTGATGGGGAATACCACAGTATGAATTATCTTGACCTTGGTTTCCAGTGAGACTTCCTTATACCTGAGGATCTTTTCTAGTGACTGCCCTTCCAAGACTCAATATCCTTCTGATTTCTTGGTTGCTAAAAATAATGTCAGGAATATTTTACAATATATGAACAAAAATGACAGTGTTGTGTTAATGCTGCATTAGTTTTTGAGTTCATGCTATTTCTGTGTGTTTCTAATGAAGTCGGGTGTGTTAACTGACTGCAGCAATATGTCTTGTAGTTATTGATATTGAACATTTCAATATACTTTTTTATTTTTAGGAAATTTGCTATGTTTTCCTACTTACATCCCTCAAATACTGAAGATCAAGGGAATACATGCTATATTTTAGTAGCTTGCCCCCCCGCCCCCGCATCCACCACCCAGTTGCACCTGAATTTGTTCCCCGTAAAGATAAAAGAAAGTTTGAAATTAGAACATAAGCTATTGGATTGGATCTTCTGGAGGAGCAAGACTGAGTTAGTGGTAGAGAGTCAGCTGGGATCCCATGATAAATTTCTACTAATAGAGAGGGGTATTTTTTTGACACGCCTATCACACAGCAGACCTCCCCTGCTTATTCTGTCTGTATCCCAGAAGAGCAGCATTTCAGAGAACACTTTGGACTTCAGCTGGGAAAGTTGAAGAAATGCTTTTCTTCCATTCTGCTGGCAGAAATGTCTTCCATTAGTAGCGATTTAGTGAAAGTCCAAGTTGTAGGATCCAACCCCAGTAGTTATATTTAAATGTTTATAGTATTTTCTTTTAATTAAGTCTTATAATGTGTGATTAATAATAATAGTTCAGCATTTATATCCAGAATTTCAATTGTTCAAAGCTCCATAAACTCCTTTGGTTGGATACTAACAGTGCAATCCTAAGAAGAGTTACTCCAGCCTTGTGGTGGGATTGTGCTGTAAGAATCCCATCTGGAAAGTGCTTTGCAAAGGACACTTGTTCCATTAGAGCAACTAGTAGAAGGGAGTTGTAAGATGCAACCCATTATCTCAGTAATACAATAAGCCAGTATGACTACCCTAATGGTTTTCAAGACTGTCTAATGATTTTGTTGCAAAGATAAAAATTTGATTTGGGGACTCGGTGACTCATAGCTCATGTATCACCTATACTAAATTTAATGGTAGAAAAAAAATCCCAGGATCAAATAGATACTGTAGATTGTTAAACACTCATCTGTACTACTCAAGCCTGCTATGAGTAGTCCGATCCTATTCATGCTTCTCTAGGAGTAAGCATCACTGATTACAGTGGGACTTACTTTTAAGTAAATGCATGTTGGATTGCACAAATAATACACGTCAAATGAGCATAACAATATATTTGGTGTATTTTCAAAGTGTTCCTCATACTGATGAATGCCAATTTGAAGATGTAAAAAGATCCTACATATGTATAAGTATATATAACAATCTCACTCTGCAAACTGGAGATCAGTTTTCTAAGAACAATCGTTTTTCTTTCCAAGACTGCTGATAGCACTATTTACATACTATGTAGTACATAAGTTGGATCCAGGGTCCCTGCCCTGTGTCCTGTACAGTTGAGGATTCTTCTCAAATGTGACTGTTGCACATATTGTGATTGTGGCACATATGGAGAGGGGGCTTCAGCCCTTCCCTCTGCACCACTTTTTTTGTTTGAAATAGTCCAGGGTGGAACCATTCCAGAAACTCTGGCCTATGGGCCAAATAGCACCTTCCCAGGACCATTTCAGGCTGGGAGAATGCTGTGAGCAAAAGACTGAAGGCCCTTCTCCATGCATGCCACAGTCATGATCTGAACCAGGCACCAAACACATAGGAATGGAAGAGAACTCACAACTAATTCCTGTTACACAGGACACAGAATGTGGACCCCATAACCAACCTGTGGACTCTGCAATGTTTTACAGAGTTGCTGTCATACATAGATAGATTCTTCCATAGTGAATAAAACTTGGAAGACACAAAAGTTCAGGAATGCTAAAAATGAATATTCTGATGCATTCAAAAACACAGATGCCAAGTATACTTGTAAGATTTATTGTGATGATGGGCTTTGTGCAAGGTTTTGGCTGGTACTTGGAATGTCAGAGTCTCTTATTTTTAAAGGAAAACACAGTCCTGTAAAGCTACTGATAAATACTGACTGTAACAATTAGAAATAACGAATCTCTATATTTTCCCTTTAAAATCTACATAGAGAAATGTATAGATGTATTCCCCCCCCCTGCCCCCAAGCAACTCCTATAATAGCAGAGAGGTTTTTTTAAGCCATCAAAATAATTCATTGGAAGAAAAAAACACCCCCTCATTACTGCTATTGAAAACTGGAGACAAGAAGCCACTTGAGCAGCATAGTGAAAATTTAATAGACTGCCAGCATGATGGAGAAAGGTGCTGTCAGAAACCAAAACTATATGCACTGGAAATATATGCCTATATTGTGCATGATAAGTGGTTACTAGTTACTCTGAAAGAAATTAAACTAGTATTTCACTGTCATGCTTTATGTGGAGCACTTTGAAGGCTATGCATAAATCATTTCCACATTGATCTGTTTATCCATAAATGCAGAACAGATTTAATTAATGATTAATGACAAATCAATGCATCTCCACGTACAGTAGTAGAGCAAAGTTCTGCTCTGAAAACATTTTTTTTGACCAGAAGAATGACATGGACTGCAATAGCTCTGACCACTATTTGACCTGCTTTTGAGTTCTAAGAGTAGTAAAATGAACATTTCACACCTATACACTTGATGCAACGTTTGTATCTATCAGTGTCACAAACATTGGGTTGTAGCTTGCCTCTCTGCTCAGCTAATTGGTGCAAGGAGCCTTCCTCTGATGCAAGAAACTCTTCTAGTAAGATTTTTCTAGGCACTGATATAATCAAATCCATATTGAGTTAGAATGGTATCCAAGTAAGAATCTTTCTATATCTAAGTTATCACTAGGATTTGGGAGCTACATTTATGTAGTTGTGTCTCATACCACCACAGTAATCTTTGAATTCAGCAGAACCACAGGGGCACAGACAATTGTGTTGATACATGACTGTCTTTCTAGCTTGCAGCCAGTTGATGATAGAACTCATGCAACTGGCCCCATCTTATGTTTCTGGTTCCTTAGCCTATACGTTGTGCCACTAGTCTATGTGTTCTGTCACTAGCTGAGAGTTGAGTTGTGTCTTTGTGTAAGTGTGTCTCTTCTCAGATCCGGTGAGAGGTAGGTTTGGATTTGTGTGTGTTGAATATTCATTGGAGATGTGCCTTCAGTCTGCTGTTTATTGGTTCTTTTGCCTGCTGGTGGGAGAGACGTACTTGGGAGAACAGAATGGGGAGAATAGGTGTCACAGTCTATATTGTGTGGGGTAGAAGGAGATATGATGGTGGGAAAAGAGTAGGCCAGGTTAGGGGAAGGGAAACAGGCATTTGTGTGCTGTTGCCCTTTCTGGTTCTTCTTCCTGCCAAAGTGATGATGGTAACCATATCAACAATCCACCAGGCTACAAAATCTTGTTGCTACATGCCAGGTCAGTCACAGGACAAACAGCAGCCTTCCAGGATTTAATCCTGGATGAGTGGGCTGACTTGTATGTAACACTAAGACTTGGCTGACAATACATTTGCATAGGTCTGGCAGGACGGAAGGTGTTGCTGTAGTCTACAGGGATTCTAACCCCCTAGCATAGTGCCACATCCAGGACACTTCCAGATTCGAGGCTGTGTACCTAATGTTGGGACTCAGAGACAGAAATGGGATTCTGTTGGTATACTGCCCACTGTGCTGCCCAACAGTCTCCCTGCCTGAGCTGATGGAGGTGCTCTTAGGGGTGATGCTAGGATCCCTAGGCCAATTGTACTGGGAGGCTTCAACACTCTTGCCAAGGCTGCCTTGTCAGGAGCGGCTTAGGATTTCATGGTCTCCATGACAACCAATGGGCCTGTCTCGAATAATAACTAGACCTACACATTGTGCAGGTCACACTCTTGATCTGGTATTTTGTTCTGGGTGGGAAGAATGTGATCTAAGGGTGGGGGAATATATGAAGGTCCCGTTGTCATGGACTGATCACTGTCTGCTTAGGTTTAGACATACAGGGATACCAAGAATCTGCAGGGGTGGAGGATCTATTAAAAAGGTCCAACCCCACAGCCAGATGGATCCAAATGGCTTTCTGATGGCTCTAGAGGATTTTCCTGTCGATATGATTGGTGTTCCTGTAGATGTCCTTTTATAAACATGCACAAATTGCTAAAATTAGGATTTATTTATTCACATCATTTATTCAAAAGAGATGGACTCTCCAAAATTTATTTGTAAAGTTTTTTTCAAACTTCTATATCAATATGGATCTTTAATTCCAAATGGATGTTCTCACCCTTGCCAGTTTCTGTCATTATCATTAGCTTATATTATAAATACAATTTAATTGTCTGATTCTCAAGTGAGTTTGAAAATATACCTTAGTGTTCATAAGGGTATTTATTTTTAAATTGGCAAGTTCAAAAGCAATTAGAAGTAGAATTCACAATGTTCATCTGTAATTGAATATGTCAGTCTAATATGTTTTGGGGTTAAGGAAGTCATGATAAACCCAGTAGAAGCTAGATTATCACTGCACTCACTCCTCCAAGGATCACTGTATCAAACTGTATTTATTCATTAGTCCATGCATACATAGTACAGTTAGTGTAGAATTTTTTTTTAAAAAAAAATCTGCCTTCCTTTACATAATTGCTGCAAAATTCTCAACACATTCTGCTTTTTCCCATCATGCTTATCTGCATGAAAATCCCTCTCATTAATTACCTGAGTTGCATGTTCCATATACTTGGCATTCCCCTTTGCCATGAAGATTTTTTCCAGATCTTACATCACTTTAAAAGCTGGAGCTGGATTCTTTAATATAGAAATACAAACTTCTTATATTAGGAAGTCAATATGATAGTTGATTCCATTGATTTCAAAGGGAAACATATTTCTAGGCATTAGCCCTCACCCATCCAATTGGAATACATTTTTCAGGGATAATAACTCTTACCCAAGGAATTCCCTCCTCCCAAATGTATAAAAGATTTATTTATGGTAAGTAAAATTTCTTAGATGTATTGTCGAAGGCTTTCACGGCTGGAGAATGATGGTTGTTGTGGGTTTTCCGGGCTGTATTGCCATGGTCTTGGCATTGTAGTTCCTGACATTTTGCCAGCAGCTGTGGCTGGCATCTTCAGAGGTGTAGCACCAAAAGACAGAGATCTCTCAGTGTCACAGTGTGGAAAAGATGTTGGCAGGTCATTTATATCTACTCAGGAGGGGTGGGGTTGAGCTGAGTCATCCTGTAAGAGTTTCCCAGGGTGTGGAATGCTAATGGCGGGAGGCTTCACTGTATCCTGAAGAGGTTCTTTTGCATAAAATTTCCTTTTGCATAAAATTTCCTGTATCCTGAGGAGGTTCTTTTGCATAAAATTTCTTACTTGTAAAGGTAGTAGACTGAGGCGTGAATTGGCTTGTGAGTTTGATTTCGCACTTGGGATCTACAAGGGGGGGAGGGATGTTTGGTTTGTTTACAAAAATTTAGCATTTCAGTGAGGAGAGCTAAGCCCTTGCTGAATTCCATTTCTTTCAGCATTTTTCTCCCAGTATTGCTGAATTCCCACACAAGAATCTGACCAGAGGAAAGTATGTTGCAGACACTGGCAGGGGCGGGGGGGGGGGGGAAGTAAGCTTATCTCATCTGAGTCATATTTCTGTCTATGCAGAAGATGCACAAACAGATTCATATATATTGGTCCCCCTGTGGATGCAGTTCTTTTAAATTTCAAAAAAGAGATCATGAATAAACAGTTCTTTTTGTCACTGAAAAGTAATCAGATTCTTTCACAGTTATTTCACATCTCTTAAGTATGTGTGTATTTTTCCTTTATGCTCTACTTCTATCATCTTTATATGGTAGATTGGCTGCCTTTCATTGGGGAAGAAGAAAAGTCTGGGCCTCTATTCCCCTCCATCCCAGTTTCTGCCTCCCTACCTGCCATCATAAGCAACAGAAGCCTTTGCATCCATATAGGCTAGTAGTGAAGACAGTGTCTGGGCATAGAATACACAACACACCATCTTTTGGATGAACTCAGGCCACAACTTTATTGGTTACAACCATTGAAGCATAGGGCAATGGATCCACTTCACCAAAGAGCCCCTTGCCACTTAAAGGCATGCTTCCCCAGCACACCTGCTGGGCACTGCAGGGTGGCATGATCCAGGCATCACCCTGGCCATCCCTGCCACTCAAGATGAAGCCTGTAATGTCCAACCCAGGGCCATACCCTTTGGCTTCCTCCAGACCATAAAAAGGGGGAGGAGATGAACTGCTCAGTCAGCAAAACTCACCCCAGTGAATCCAGAGCAATGCCTCAAAACTGCCACAAGAGGCAGCCGTGCCACCCAATTTCCACCAATGCTCCAATGGCTGTAGCTGTTAGACTCCAGCTCCCCACCCACCCATCTGGTTCCTGTCTAGTGCCCAGAGGAAAGAGGGAAAAAAACAGGACTCACAGCCAATCTGGTCCTGTTGGAAGAATTCGTTCCCGGCCTCCCAAAGGGCAACCAATGTGCAAAACGCCTGGGCAACTGGGAATGCACCACCCAGACCACAAGTGCCCATGGGGGCTACCCATGCCGATATGCTTGATATTGTTCTTGCCACCTCTCCAGACAGCCTGCCTCTTGCAAACTGGCTTCTGCTGCAGTAGTTGTGGCCCTGATCCTTAAGGACTGATCCTCAAATTCCCCCAGTAGGATCCCAGCAGCTGCCAACTTGGCCCGCAAGACTTGAACTTGCTAAGGAAAGATCCATCAGTGTGCACCAGTAAGAGACCATGATTGTGTGGCTTGAAGGCTAGGAAGGCTGACACTGCTTGCACAGGTAGGGTGCCCCCTACCACCAATAGACACGTCACCAAGTCCCAGTGCCCTGACAGAATGGTCCCTGGCAGAAGCATCCACCAATTCCCCAATCCAGAAGGCCCCACAGAATGCAAGGGTGAAGGTCTCTTGGAACAAGGTGGTCTCAAACTATGGCCAGCAAATGCTGGGAAGCTGGCCCAGGAGTCCCTGAATGACTGACAAGGTGACAACCTGCCTCATATCTCTGCACAGCAGCCATGCCATACCATCTCCCTACTGCCCTTCTGTCCAGGAAGCTTTTGACTGGATCCAGCAAGCACTAGGTCCTGCAGAAGAGGGAAATGGCAGATAGGTGGAGGAAAGTCTTGGGGAGTGCAGCACCTGCCACACCATGAAGCCAGGTACTGCAACATAGTGACCTCCGATGCTGGTGAGACCTCACACTTCCCTTACCTGCTGGAAAATGCCAAGAATAAGAAGACTGCCTGGCAGATGGAGCCACTGAGTTCAATACTCCTTGCATGATAAGCCATTCCCAAGTTCCCTCAGCTCCTCCAGTAAGGGGTCTGGGTGGCTTTTTGCACTAGGTGCCAAGGTCCTCCTGAAAGTGAGATAAGGCACCTGCGAGGTTATCTACACCTGCAACACAGGGTGCCGAGAAAGCAATGTTTGTGCAGAAGCAGACCAAGACAAATTTCTGAACAACACACATGACCCACTCAGAGCACTACCCCCTGATTGTTGCAACAGAAAGATACCTTCTTGTTCCAGTACAGGTCCTGCAAATGACAAACATAACTAATATTGGGAAGAATTCCAGGAATATTAGATTCCTGATAATATCCGTCCCCAGCCATGCCACAAGCCTCTACTGAGCAACCACCTTCCATCTAGATACGCCTCAAACCCTACACCCCCAAGGTATCAGAGTGCACTTGGAAGTTGGTACTCACATCCAAGGGCAGGAGGTGCCATTGAAATTGTCAAGAAAAGCACATCGTACCTGCAGGACTGCCTTTATCCTCTTGGTGATCTTTCCTGTTCCCATCTAATACATTCAATGTAGTGGCAGTGTGCTGTAGCCTCAGCAGTTGCACTTGTGAGGTGGGCTCAGAAGACCGTCCCAGGGGTCACCACCTTGTACATGAAGCTCATATGATTCAACAGGGACTGAATCTCTTTCAGGGTGCATTTTTTTGCACTTCATGTTTGAGTCAGTCATTCCTCAGATGGCTGTCAGCTTGTCCGCTAGTAGGCTGGGGGTGCTGGCTGCAGAGTCAATCAGGATGTCTGGATACACCAACCATTCTGTGAGAATCTTGGTCTTCTCATGTGCCAACTTCTCATCCAGCCTCTGAAATGCTTGATGTTGGTCAACAGATGCTGAGTCCCTGGCTGGCTCAGTGAACAAAAAAATCATCCAGACAGTGCATGACACAAGAAGAGGCACAGTGATCCTTGGCTGCCCACTCCAAGAAGGTGCTGAAAAATTTAAAGTTCGCACAGGCAACCATGCACCCCATTGGAATGGCCTTGTCCATTCACCCTACGAGGAAACATCACCAATTCATTGGTAGAATTTTAAGGTGCGGTCTGTAGAGGTGAATACGCAAGAGAACGCAGGTCCTTTCATTGTCCAGGACGAGAGAGTAATGAATTGGTGATGTTTCCTCGTAGGGTGAATGTGACACGCTCCTGAAGAAGGTGGCACGAAATCTGTGTTCGTAGCCGGCCCCAGATCGAGCGTGGCGGCCCTTCATTCCCCTCCACATTGGGAATGATATCACCTACCTGGAGGAACCTGAGATGGAAAGAACTTTATGAGAAGAAGGAATAAACAAACGAAAGAAAGTACCTAAAGGATTATAGCTGGACTGAGTTCACATCAAACCTAGCAGTTTATTTGTGTACTGCGCCGACTGTAGATATTTGTATCTTGAGGAATTCTGTGTATGAACGAGTTTGTAACATTGCTGAAAGAAGTAAGAGGCACTTGCACTTTGTAAACCAAGTATTTATTAATAAGAGAGCATTTGCACGTTGAGTATTGGTGTTTCCGGCAGGGAATTTTCCCTTCTTTGCTTCAACCTCCAGGTGGTGGCTGAAATCTCCTGTAGAAAATGGCTGCTTTAGAGGGTGGCCTATTGAGGCTCCTCCTCTCCCCAAACCCTGCACTTTCTAGGCTCCTCCCCCCAAATCTACAGGAATTTCCCACTCTGGAACTGGCAACCCTATCTGCTGCCCCTTCTATCTCTTGCTGTCCAAAGAAATTAAACCAGACAGTGAAGTACCAGAATAACCACAAAATGAGAAGGCTTCCTGCCTTTCTGTTTACAAATCAGCTATAACTACTGCATAGCTTGTTCACTGCTCTTTAATATAGAAGCAATGACATGATTTCTTGCAATATGGACATTTGGCATTCTGGGCTCTGAGTCAACTTATTTGTACCTTGGCAGAATCTTGAGGCTATTGAGTATGTCCTAGTGGTTCTTTATATGCAATGTCTCTCTTCTTTCCATTCAGTTTGGTAGACTTCTCAATTCAACAATAAAGGTAAAGGGAGCAGACGAGCATGAAGAAACTTTTGTTCTAAGCTACTTGACTGTTGATCAGAAATGATTAAAGCAAAAAAATGGACTCCTGATCTCTAAGAAAGCCCAAACAAAATACCTCGTTCCTGTTCCCATGTAATCATTTGATAATATTCATGAAATGAAAATTCAATTTTGTTTCTGAAATGTCATCAATGGGTTCGTAGGGTAATGAGTTTGCAGCCAAGGCAGGGCCACCTGGACTTCAAGGGTCCCAGTAATCTTTTTTGGGCCCTATCTGTCTGACCTGGGCCCTGACACACTGTTTCCCTAGGATTTTTCTAGGTAGCGATACTTAATGTAGCTCGGTCTCTGACAAGATAATACTATAGTTGAAACTATGCTTCTAAGAACTAAATTAGAATCCCATGTTGCTTCTCTTGATATAGCTGAAAGATTCCAAGTGATAAGTGGATGGAGTCACACACATAAACCAAGAGCATGAAATCTCCTGCAGGAGCATTGATTAAATGTGCCAATACTACAGAGAGAGAGAAAAGCTATGCTCTGAAATTTAAAGGGATCATGAAAAATTCATATGTTAAGTATACCTGATAACATAAATGGAACTCAGCTAGCAGATGAGATTTCCTGTTAGTGATCTCACAGTATAGCTATTCCTATATCGACCTCCAACATATTATTTTAAATATTTCATTGAATTCCTGTTGAATAATCCCTTCAATAGATGGCTCTAGAATGCTTCTTGATGTTTTAAAACAATATTAATGATTTCAACATTGACTACTTCAGACTTGTACTCTCAATTATCAGTGGTTCCTGCTTAGTCCTCCAGTACTACAAGTCCACTCACTGTAGCAATACTATTATATCATAGAATTTTGCTCCATGCTTTTTCTTGCTCAAGAAGAGGCAATTTGTATGGAGACACTTGGGGAGAAAAAAGTCTGTGCTGATGTGAGAGTCTCTGTAATTTAGGGTTTCCAGGTCCCCTTACCTTCCCGGCAGGAGGGGAGGACCTGGCACTCACATTTTGGAGCATGAGCTCTCCCAGGGCACTGCGATGACATAACTTCCAGTAAGTGAATGCATAGGGGCCAGGAGTGCTCCTGTGATTCACAACGGGCCAATTTGGGCCCCAAACGAGCCCCATTTGCAGCTCAAATTGGCCCGCTGCAGCTCAAATTGGCCCGCTGCAGTTTGCAGCTCAAATTGGCCCGCTGCAAATTGGCCCACTGCAAAGCACGGGAGTGCTCCTGGGGCAGTGTGATACGTCATTCCTGGGAGTGTTGCACCACCCTGGGAGTGCTTATTCCTCTGCCTCTCCACCACCACCAGCCAGATGAGTGATGGTGAGGGCAGAGGGTAGGAGTGGGGTATCCTCCACCTCTAGCAGGGGGCCTGGGATCCCTACAGTGACGGATTTTTGTACGTCACTGAAATTTTGAGCAGGGTTCACTGCATTGCACTCTGCAGAATGGGCAAAGCAGTTCTGATGCTGGGTCTTATGCAACACCACACTTGTTACACTATGATCCTTCTTCCCAGTTCATTCAGCCGGAGATCCATATCCAAACTTGAGAAGAGTTCCTAGCTCTTCTCTCATGGATTGTTCTGCATTATGCTTCATAGGCCACAGCCTTATAACCATGATGGCAGTGTTATGGGTGGTAAGAATAATAACGTAGTAGTTTTCTCAAACAGTCCATTGAAGGTTTTTGTTATCCAACTTACTGTCTGGGCTGGGGAAGTTACATGCAAAAGAGGATAATTGAGGGCGGAGTGGGGGAATTGCAAAGAAAAATACGCCTACAGTTAATTGATCTTAATAAAAGAAGAGCTAGTTTGGAGCCAATACATGTCTTGAGCAGAGTATAATGTGAATGGCAGAATAATCTGATCTCATCTTCTTAATGGCCTCAACAACAACAAAAATAGATGCTCAAGTTTAACTCACCAAGTGCTTCTCTAAGACATCATCTAAATCCAACTGCAGATTTCAACTGCAGTCACTTTTCATTTTCTCCCCATGTGTGAGGAAACACATTCATAACATGAAGGGAAGAAAGGGGTTAAAAAATATCTCCTTGCCCAGACATGTAACTAAAAATATGCTACAATTAGATAATTTCATGGACTGGGAGATATAGCCTATTTGACATCAGTATGAACAAAGCCTGTATTCTCTGGCCCTCTTATCCAACTGTTTGACATTTTGCACAAAGATCTTTTCTCTCTCCATATTCCATTTAAGCAAGCAGTCTTTTAAAGCATTTAATTCATGAGAATTCTGGCTCTGATCATCCCTTTAATGAAGACAGTCAGAAATATAAAAGAGACTAATCCATGCAGACGACACAATAAGGATTTGGTTTGGGATTCATCCTCTTCTACTTCTTTAAAACCAGTTTCTATACAAGACTTTTACATGTCATGTTCTGGTTTGTTCTGGAAAAAATAAATGGGAAAAATCAATGATGTCCATGTCATTTATCAAGATGTGGCAGATTTTTTTAAAAAATCACCTTTCATTGAAAGGATCATTCCCCACAATATTAAATAGTCAGCAAAGAGAAAATATCTCAGATGACTGCGGGGAGGGTGTCTCGTGACTTTCAGATGTAGTTATTTGGGAGATGAGAAGGGTAGCGACGAAATGTGGGGCATAAAAAGCACCATTACTCATGCAGATTAAATATAAACATTTATATCTTGGCTAGTATGTAGTATAAAAGAGGGGTGCACCAACACACAGAGACAAAGAAGTTGGCAAGCCTCTACCTTGTACTAAACCTGAAAAGTCTAATATCATTTTTAAAAATCTGATATGTGTTGAGATAAGTCTCCTTTAGTCACTACATACAGGCTCACAACAGATACGTTTCTCCTTTTTGTCTCATTTTAGCTTCCTGCTTGCGCGTTGGCTGCACAAGTGCAAACACACGCTCTTCTTTTCAAGGGGACAAGGCTTTGGGCAGCTGTTTTTGTATGTAACAGCTCCAAAATTAGACAGAAAACACAGTCCTCCCTCTAAACCATTGAACAACTGATTTTGAGAGCATGCAACAATGGGGTTCTGTGTTTATAGACCTTACTGGGCAGCTGCACATGGACACAAACACCGTTCTTTTTGCATTATCCCCAAACCCGCTCATCCAATGAATTTCTCCTCAAGCAAGAAAGCAAGTATTGGTGGTGGTTGGGTGCACACAATGGCAGAAAAAATGCCACGCCACACCAGCATAATGCACAAGCAGGAGAACACTCCATTGCCAACTGGTCCAGCACAGCACAGTGAAATTTGTAAAAAATTCCTGCTTTGGTGATAAAGCCAATAAACTTTATCTTTGAGTCCTGCTATTATGTAATGTTTCCTTGTGTGTTGCAGTTTCATTTCCACAATGAGGGGGCATTTGGGCAAATTCTCCTCCCTAATCTGCCAGGAACCCATGCCATGGTGGGAATCTCTGTTTAAACCTGCCAGCCTGTCCTTGCATTGTTTGCAAAAGCATACAGAATAGGAGGGCTAGATGCTGTTTTTTCCTTCACGGGACAGGAAATAGAAGGAGGCCCTCTTTTTTCCTATTTTTCTAATAAAAAATGGGAATAATAATAAGTGGAGGACTGTTGTCCTCCACTAGAGATGGGCACGAACAGCAATACAAACTTTAAAAAAGGCACAAAGAGCCTAATCTAGGTATGTCAAGATATCTGACAAAGAGGCCTTTGGCTAAGAAAAAATGATACCACAATAAATGTGTTAGCCTTTGAGACTCTTTGTTGTTTTGGCTACAACCGACTAACAGAACTTCCCCTCTGAAATTATAAATGTTTCATTTCTTCTTATCTTTCAGTATTTGAATTCAAAGACTGGGAGTTGGTACATGACATGGGAATATGGACATCTGAATCAATAAATATATACAGCCAAATAACAAGATTACACCTAGTATGCCGGAACATAGGTGTGATTGTGCACAAAAATGGCAGAGTCCAGTGGCACCCTAAAGACTAATGACATTATTGATAGCATAATCTTTCAGTACTAGAACTCATTTTGTCAGATACTGATGGGTATTGATGAAGAAAAGTGTAAATACTAAACAGTAGCACCAAAGGGCAAGAAATGCAAAGGCTAGCTGATATATCTGTGCAAAGCTGAAAGGTATACCAAAACACATTCACAACAGCAGCCGCTATCTCATGATAATAGTTTAATGCCGCTAGTAGTAAATGAACACACAATCCCAGCAGATTCTAGAATTTTGCGTTCTGTGATTTTTGAAGATGTTTCCATTTTTCCATATGTTGGCACTGCATATTTGGGGGACACATCCTCAGAGATGGTTGTGCTAGTTTTTTGCAAAAGATGGTCCAAATTATTGTTGCAAATCAAATGCATATTGCTTTCCACAAGTGCATATTGTGGGTCACACTCAGTAGCACAAAGAACAAAATTAGGGTTGTGTATCATGCTGAAAGGCTTGATCTGGAGCAGCTGCTTAATACTGCAGCAATATGGCCTTAAATCTCTAGATGGCAACTAATTATTATAATGGCCATATTTTCAACTGAGCAAAGGCTGAAGGGAAAGCAATGCTGGCTCCATCCACCAACTCACTCCCACACGTCAAAACATGGGCAAAGGGTTTTTTTCTCTTTTACTTCTCTCCTTTAGCATAAACAGCAGCAGATTATGGTTAACTTTCTGCCTTAGCTTGGACATAATAATGAAAACTGAGTTGATCATAAGAAGAGAGCTCTGCCAAATTCTCCCATGATATTTATATCACTGAGTACCCTTCATTCAGAGGCAGTAGCACAAACAGGAGCCATACGTTATCATATATTGTTGTCATTATTTGCACCTGGGATTTTCCTTTCCTCTCCTGTTACTATGGCTATCCTAGTCTACTGTTGTACAACTCCACATAAGAAACCTTTAACATGGAGCTATACGCCTAGAACTGGACACCTTGGACCCGGCCAAGGAGTGGCAGGAGTAATGATGTTAGGCATCCCAGCTCATTGCCTGCTAATACTTCAATGGGAGGAAATGGGAGGGAACATGTCTGTGCTGGCCTCAAGCCAACATACTAACATCACTTCCAGTAAAAAAACAGAAGTGACACTGTGGTTTTACCATAGAGGTTTTTGTAAAATGATAAAGTTTCTAGATGCCACTTTTGTTTTTTTACTGAAGGTGACATCAGTGCACCGATGCAATGTAGAACATCAAGCCCCAACCCCCAAGTCATCCTGGGTTGTGTCAGCTGTAGCCTGGCAATCCTAGGCAGGAAAAAGGGGTGGAACCATGGGTTAGATCCAGGGCTTCTTTTCAGCTGGAATGCTGTGGAACGACTCTTAAAAATACTCACATGGCTGGTAGATATTTGGGCCCGAAATAGTCAGGATCAGGCCACTGCCAGGCAGGGGAGTGCTCTCCCGTGTAGCAGCAGCCCATTCCAGGCCATTTCGGGCCCATTTTGGAAACTGAATGTTGGCAGGAAAGTCTGCTTCACGAGGGAAGAGTGAAGGGGGGGTTCCATCTTAGTATGAATGGGGCAAGTGATGCTATTCAGAGCTGCTGAAAGGTCAGTGGTCTAAAGGAACAAAATTCTGTGAACCGACATCGCATGTGGCCTCCAGAGCCGGGCAATTTATGTGATTTGTTTTCATATGATATTTGGGCTGGATCTGGATGATGTGAGGGTAGGCCTGGAAGGAATCTTGTTGTGACGGCCTATGACAGATCTTGGCAAGTTAGATGTTATCTCAATGTTGCTGACAACACTTCATGTTGTTCGGTGCCTTCCATGCATGACTAATGTGGGAGAATTATCAGTTGTCAATATCATGATTGACAGATGGCGATGCAGTTGCCAGGGTGTCTCTTTCATGGTTGCTGTGTTATACTGTCATTGTGATTGACTTTGCTGCAGGGGGATCACAAGAAACAAAGCATCATGGGTTGCTATCCAAGTACTATGAATTGGTCTGTCACTGTGGCATTCAATGTGGAGTCAAAACTTGATACAAATATGTTATTTAATGGCTCTGGACGTTTCCAGAATGGGAGTTGCTAATAGGAGATGGTTTCCTGAATTTTCCGATTCCTGTGTTCAAGAACCCACCAGAGTTTGGAAAGAGTGACCCCCTCCATTTGAGAGGCAGACAGGCATAAGTGTGAAGGAGAACAAGAGGAGTGGGAGAGAGTGCTATGAAAAATGCAGCATCTCTCTTCATTTTTCTATGGAGGCCTATGTAGGATAGTGAGTAGGTTTGCCACTGTATAGGAGTGCCACTTTGCCTTCACTTGTGCTCTATTTATGCATTTGTAAATAAATCAGACATTACAAAAGTGCCATTGCTCATTCCCCAAAGGAAATCAAACCCAGGTAGCTTTACTCCTGGAACTTCTTGCCATTCAGGACAGTGAGGGACATATAACAATGTAATGAAACAAATATTTCCTCCCTTAGAAAAAAACAGAATAAAATGTGAGCCAGTGTGGTTTGGTGTATCGGTTAGAGTGACGGACTGGGTCTGTGCAGGCCAAAGTTCAAATTGCCATGGAAAGATTCACTAAGTAACCTTGTGCAAGTCATTCTTGTAAAAGAAAGGAAAAACGTAAGCACCTTGGAAGAAAGGTGGGATTCCAAATGTAATAAATAAAGGAATTCTTTGGAACCTATGTGTTCTTTGAGATCAGAGAAAGATCTGGGAACAGGGAACATCCTAAAAAGGTGATAATCTTTGTGAACCAATGGAATGTCAATTTTAATATTGTATTTATTTATTTATTTCACAGAATTTATATCCTGCCTTTTATGCACTCATAAGGGCCACCAAGTCAGCTAACCAATTAAACATACATAATAAAATCACATTTTAAAACTATTCAAACCAAACCAAACATCAACAAAACACATCATTAAAACAGTTAAACCAAAGCTAAAAACATAGACGGACATTTAGAAAACAATAAAAACAATTAAAACGTTGGGCATGAAGGAGGAATCACTGAGGAAATGCCAAATGAAACAAAAAAAAGTCTTCACTCAGTGGCAGAAGATGGCAACAAGGAGAAAGACAAACCTCTCTGGGGAGAGAGTTCCAGAGTTTTAGTTCCACAACAGAAATGGCTCTCTCCTGAGCTGCCACTAGCCTAATCTCAGAAGGTGGGGGCACCCATAGCAGGGCCTCCAAAGATGATGCAGTGGTTCAGTATGTTCATAAGGGAGTGGGCAGTCCTTCAGGTCCCAAACCATACAGGATTTTGAAGGTCAACATTGAATTGTGCCTGGAAACAGATTGGGAGCCAGTATAGATGAACCAAGACTGGAGTACTGGGTACTAATCAGTACCCTGCCTGCAGCACCCTGAACTACGCTTTACCACAGCTACCACCTGCTTATCCAGCAATAGGCCTGTACCCAAGAGCACCTCCAGATGAGCCTGTTCTTTCAAGGGGCGAGCAACCCCATCTAGAATGAGTTACACTTTAAATCCTAAGTCAAACCTTTCACTCTCCAGAAACATTACTGCTACGTTTTAAGTTCAAGCATATTCACACAGATTATTGCATTGTAATTAGGATGTGCGCTTTGGGTTTCAGAAACCCGAAGCAAACCCGAATCAACCCCAATTTGGGTTGATCTGTGATTCTTGAATCGGCCCCAACAGAGCAACCTGAAGCGATTCGGGTTGCTTCAGGTTACTCTGTGAAGACTTTTTCCCCTTGCTGCAGCAAGAGGGAAAAGGCTTCAAAGAGCTCTTCCCTCTCCTGTGTTTAGGAGAGGAAGGGGGAGAGGGTGGTGACTGGTGAGGGCTTGTGAGTCAGGGAAGGGACTGATTAGCTGAGATAAAAAGCCAGTCGCTGCAGCAGCAGGCTCTTCTGTTCCTGATTGGGTGATTCTCTGGGAATACATTATTTTTTAAATCTTTTTTTCAATGCTGCTGCAGTGACTGGCTGGTCTGAATTCGGAGCTTGTCTGACTTAAGCCCTAAATCCAAGAAATAAAATTTTTACAAAATATTTTTGGTGTGTGATTCTCTGGTGTGATGTTAGATTTCATTTCAATGTGGGACTGTATGTTGTGTGATCTGAACGTGCTATTAATGCTGTTGCCTGCCCTCATCCCGCTTGTGGGGAGGGTGAGCCAGAAATCCAAGAAATAAATGTTAAAAAAATTATTTTGGTGTGTGATTCTCTGGCATGATGTTAAATTTAGTTTCGATGTGGGACTGTATGTTGTGTGATCTGAATGTGCTATTAATGCTGTTGCCCACCCTCAGCCCACTTGTGGGGAGGGTGGGTGAGAAATTCAAGAAATAAAATTTTAAAAAAATATTTTTGGTGTGTCTTTAGTTTTTTTGGTGTGTTTTTGATTCTCTGGTGTGATGGTGGGGGTTGCTTTAATCTAGGACTGTAAATTGTGATTTAACATTGATGTGATGTTTTAAATGCTGTTACCAAGATATATTTTTTAAAAAATTAATGTGTGTGTGTTTGTGTGATTCTCTGTTGTGATGGTTGGCCCCATAGAGAATCATAGAGAGTGACTGGCCAGCCTGCTCTGGGGGTGTTGGGGAATTTTGAGGTGTTTCTTTGCTTCTGTTGTGCTTTCCCAGGGATGAGCATGCATTCAGGAGTGTGCCTCTGCTGTGGCACCCCTGCTCTGTGCATAAGTACCCCTGGGAAAGAAATTTTAAAAGTTCTCATCATAGAGAAACATGGGGAGCGGCTGGCCAGCCATCACTGGGGTGGGGGGGGTGCTGGGGAATTTTGGGGAGTTTGTCTTTGATTTTGTTGGGCTTTTGGGGGGTTGATTGAAAGGGGGTTTCTGCCTGTGGCCATGGATGCCACATTCCATGTGTTTCTACTGTGGGAGTCTGGATTTTCCCACAATAGGAACAAACAACTGGGGTGGCTGGGGTGGTCCACCCTCTTTGGGGGGCCATTACATGCCCCCCAAGTCCAATCTCCCTGAAACATGGGAGGCCATGGGAAGAGGGTTGGTAGAGGGTCCTCTGTGTCAGAACCGTGGCTAGATAATATCCTTACTCCAGTCTGCCTTCTGCAATTAGACAATAGTCCATTGTTTCCAAAAAGCATTTAATGAAGAAAAAGATAATTATAGTCCACTGGCCTGAATGCAATATTCAGGTTGGTACATATGCATTGTTACCAATGACTAGCAAAGCATGAGGTACAAAGTAACAGATCACAGAAGGCCCAACCTCCCCCCATAGTTCTCAAAACATTCCCTTTGAAGTTAGGATAGCGAAAGTTCCCAAGGCCGGTTCTTGGTGGAACGTCGGTAGCCAAAACAATCTTCTTCTGTGAGATAGCTGCCTGGGAACCTTGGCACCTGTGGAGAAAGCGCTTAAACACTGAAAGGATTAAATATGGAGTCGGTTAAGCAAAGCAGCACAATACAGCAGTTGGAACCTGACACTCTGAAGGTTTGGTGCATTTTGCTTCAAAAATGCCACCCTCAGCCTCCTAGAACTGCCCATTTGGTTGGGGCTGAATTTAATGAATGGTTCTCTGGAGAGGTTCATCCCCTTTCATCAGTTTGGCTGTATTGAGGGAGGTTGATCATTAGTTCACTTCTAGTTGCTCACTCACTTGCTTCATATGGTTCTGTGTATTTTAAATCAATTTTTTCTTATTGTGATTCTCTGGTGTGAAGTTAGTCCTCAAAGGGAATAATGTGGTTGGGGATCTTCTTTGGGGGTACATAACTTGGCCCCCTGAAGTCCAATCTCCCTGAAACTTGGGACACCATGGAAGGAGGGTTGGGAGAGGGTCCCCTGAATGTTTGGTGCATTTTGCTTCCAAAATGCCACCCCCAGCCTCCTGGGAACCGTTCCCCCAATTTTTCCCATAGGAAACAATGGAGATAGGCGGCGGCATGACATGTCCCCCAGAAGTCTAATCTCCATGATACATGGGTGGCCATGAGAGGAGGGTTCAGAGAAGGTCCCCTGAAAATTTGGTGTAATTAGGGAAGAAAATGCCCCCCAGGCCCCCGGATAGCCGGAAACAGCATTTCCCATTGGAAACAATGGCTGAATCTTCCCTAATAAACCCGAATCAGCTTAAATACTTGAATGCAAAGCAGCTTGCCACTTCGGGTTTTGGATTTACCCAAATTTTTTCCTGCTCTGGGTAAACCAGAAGCAGGAAACCCAAATCTTTTGGGGGTGCACACCCCTAGTTGTAATCATTACAACAGCCCTATAAGATAGGCCAGTATTATTATCATCTCAATATTGCAGGTTTGGGTGAGGCTAAGCAAGAGTAGCTTGCTTAATACCACCTAGATCTCACTTGCATAGAAGAATCTCCCAGATCACAGCTGATATCACACTACAGTGCACAAGTTTTCACATTATTCCATGTTAAAAAGATACTCCACACACCAGTGTTATTATTGAATTGCAATGCTTTCAAAGACACAAAAAGCAGAAGTTTTACCTGAAAATTTCCATGAAATAATATAATAGCTTTGACATGTTGCTTGAATCAGCAAGCACACTAATAATGTGGCCACAAAGTCAATATGTCCTGTCGCATCCACTGAGCAATACTTGTAAAATTGTTACAAACAGAAGTTAAATCAAAGGTCCTTGCACAAGAGGCCATAAACACCTACCATAAAATGGCATTCAGCTAGGATTACATGTGGTTGAGGTAACTCATTCTGTCTGCCCATGTTTGTGTGTTATGTGTGTACTTTGTGGCTCGTTTCTCATACCAATGATGCCTAATGCAAAACAGGGATTAACAGGTTTGTTTCAAGTAGCTGTTGAGACAGAGAAAACTAAATGCATGTGTGTTGCAGGAATTAGATGTTGCCGGGGCGGGGGGGGTGGGAAATAACATCACCAGAAATAAAAGGAGTATGAACAGTTGCCAAGATCCAGACTATACACAGAACCAGAGATGGGCATGTTACTTTGGATTGCTGCTCAAAGAAACCAAACTATTTCGGACTAGAGCATCAAAACGCATATTCAATTTGAGTTGAAATCTGAGTTCTCTGAGATCTTGGAACATTACCCTGCACCTGATGATGTCATCATAAACACTGTGGGGCTCAGGAGCCACCCTGAATTTTCCTTCTTCTCTTCCACCCCACCTCAATTTACTTGCTGTGCTGCTGGGAAGTGGTGTGAGCACTACAGTCACAAGGAAGGGGAAATTCTTGCAGCTGTCCCATCAGCTGTCTTTCTCCCCTGTATTCTTTGTCCTCAAGTACATTCTAGGAATTGTAGTGCCCAAAGTACCTGATGTGGCATTGTAGGAATAAATAGGGAAGAGGGAGAGGAAGTACAGGAATAAAGGAAGCGGCTGACTTACCAGCAAGCTGGGTTGGCACCTGGGGCCGGACGGTGTGGAGGCGGGACCAGAGTGGAGGCAGAGCGTCCATCCTATGAGGGTCCAGCCGCATGGTCAGCGCCATTGCTGTTCGAGCATCTGCCGGATCAACGTGCACCCTCCCACCCTCCGCAGACTTAGAGCTATTGAGGGGGCTCTGTCACAACTTTATGGGTTGGCGGTTTTGAGGCATTGGGCCGGATCCCATCAGGGTGAGCTGGCCTGCAGGACTGCTCACCCCGACGGAGTTGGAAGCAAAGGTCGCCAGGCAGAGCCGGCGATGGAGCAGAATGAGCCGATGGGCCAGCGGGAGGCTGGCGGGGGATGCATCGGTCGGCAGGAAGGCCTACGATGTCAACGGGGATCCAGCCCAGATGCCAGGCCAATGCTCCATACAGCTGTAATCAATAAAGCTGTGGCCATTTCTAACCCACGCAATTGTCTGGTGTGATTATTTAGCCGTAACGCAGACCGGCATAGCCCCTAGGTGACAAAGAAAGATGGAGAAACAATGGTGAAATCACTCCCTGTCAACAGATCAGATAAAGTGGTGTGTGAGAGGAGAAAGGGGAAGCAACGTTCTTTGGTGGATCACATTTGCTATCCAATGTAGAAAGGAATGCTGCAGTAGGGAAGTTCATATCATTTTAAAGATAGAGAGCTTTTCAAGCTGTTGAAGCTTGTATTCAGAGCCAAAGAGAATGAACTTCATTCGCATCTGCCTAGAACAAGTCTGAATCCTCTACAAGAGGACAATCAGGCTGCTGTTGAAGGCACAGAAGCAAGCCCCATTTAAAAAATAAGATTTCACTGCTAAGAAATGTCATACCCCCATGCTCACGGGTTTTACTAGCCACTCAGAAGCTTCACACCTGCGAGGAGTTGTTGGTAGCTGTGGCCCTAGAAACCCCATCCATCACTCTCAACTAGAGATGGGCATGAACCAAAATATGAACCAAAGTTCGTTACAAACAGGGCCGATTCGTGGTTCGTGCACTGGTGGTTGGTAAGAGCCCATTTATGACGAACCGCCATGAACTTTAGGCTGGTTTGTTTGGTTTGTTTTTTGGTTTTCCTAGGCAACAAGGGATGGACTTTCTGTGGACCTTCTGCTGACCCGGAAGTGGCCTTCTGCTGGCCCAGAAGTGACCTTCTGCTGACCTGGAAGTAGCGATTTGCTGACCTGGATGTGACGTTTTCACAAACCAAATGAACTGGTTCACAAACTGGGGTAGGTTCGTGAAAGTTTGTGGTTAGTTCATGCCCATCTCTACTCTCAACACCTGAAGACATTTCCTCCAAAGCAGTCATTTTCTCCAGGGGAGCTGATCTTTGTTATCTGGAAATTAACTGTAATTCTAAGAGATCTCCTGGCTTTACCTGGAGGTTGGCAATCCTATCCAGTTTGGTGTAGTGGTTAAGAGTGGTGGGACCCTAATCTGGAGAACAGGGTTTGATTCCCCACTCCCCCACTCCTCCACTTGAAGCCAGCTGGGTGACCTTGGGTCAGTCACCTCCAGAGCTCTCTCAGCCCCACCCACCTCACAGGCTTCTCCCCCCCCCCCCCGCCCGTGCATGAGTGCATTGAAGCCCTCTGGGAAATGGCATTGTCTCTCTGGCAGTTGAGGACTTAAAAGGGAGATCTCTTCCATCCCTGCCTATCAAGCTTTGGAAATATTTGGAAGGGAGTCTTAAAACATAGGCTGCAAGTCAAAAGACACTTCTCTGGGAATAAGCACTATTGAATAATACAGGACTTACATCTGGGTAGACATGCTGAAGTACATCTTGGTTTGTTTTGCAGCATTACCCAGGCACTGGTCTGACTCCACCCCCATCATCAGTGCCCTTTGGATTGCTTTGAGTAAAAGTGCTGTGGGAAAGGGGGGCTAATGGTCTATTCAATAAATCAAACTTGATAAAAGCCTTGAAGACTGCAGTTATACACTGCAATTCTAAGGACACTTTCCTGGGAATAAGCACAAGGAAACTTGGCATTTATTGGACTATAGAAAAAGGAAAAAAAGTGATCATAAAGCAGGATTGTTTTTAATGCCATTTCCTCTACCGTATTTTCCCATAGTGTGCACCCACCAACCCTTGCCTTCTTCATGGTCCATTGTTGGATATTTATATAGTGTAACTGAGGAAAAAATCGTGGGTCAATTGTTTAGAGGGAAGCCTGTGTTCTGTGAGATTTTGGTGCAGTTAAGGGAAAAAACAGCTCCTTCAAACAGCCTGGAAGCCAGGGGCCAAAGCTCATGATAAGGAAAAACACAAATAGATGAGATCCAAAATGGCAATGCTTCAGCCAGAAAAAAAACATAATAGTGCATAGTTGGTTCAGAACCCCTGGATCCAAAACTGAAATGGAATTTTTTTCAGTGCACGCCCCTATTTGTAAATAGACATGCCAAGCATTTTTATTGCTAAAGAGCAGCTATGGGGATCCCGTTAGATCAGAGCCATGGTGTTGGAAGAGATTTTTTAAATCCCTTTTCTCTTGGGCCATTTTCACAATCTTTAAGTTCCCCCTCAAGCTTCTATGTGCCCCTTTGGGGGAAACAAAGAGATTTTTTTCTATATTGCTTGAGAGTTCCCCTCTCCCCACAGGGCAAAGGGTAGTTCAAAGTCAA
This sequence comes from Eublepharis macularius, assembly GCF_028583425.1. Classification (NCBI taxonomy): domain Eukaryota; kingdom Metazoa; phylum Chordata; class Lepidosauria; order Squamata; family Eublepharidae; genus Eublepharis; species Eublepharis macularius. The sequence goes on from NC_072793.1 coordinate 67,595,768, forward strand.
GAAACTGGTGCTATGGGAAGGGGTATCTTTTAATTTTAAAAAATCTCTATGGATGATGATGATGATGATGATAACATTCACTTTATATTCCACCCTTCAAGACAACTTAACACCCACTCAGAGTGGTTTACAAAGTATGTTGTTATTATCCCCACAACAATCAGCCTGTGAGGTGGGTGGGGCTGAGAGAGCTCTGGAGGTGACTGACCCAAGGTCACCCAGTTGGCTTCAAGTGGAGGAGTAGGGAATCAAACACTGTTCTCCAAATTAGGGTCCCACCACTCTTAACCACTACACCAAACTGGATAGGGTTGCCAACCTCCAGGTAAAGCCAGGAGATCTCTTAGAATTACAGTTAATTTCCAGATAACAAAGATCAGCTCCCCTGGAGAAAATGACTGCTTTGGAGGGTATTATATTCTTCTGGGCTTCAGCCCTTCCGAAATCCCACCCTTCCAGATTTCATTCCCCAAATGTCCAGGTATTCCCAAACCCAGAGCTGCAACCCTATGGCTCAGTTCTGAATTGCCCCCCCCCCCTCCGATGCTATTTTAACTGTTAAAAATGCTGGGAGGTCTATTCACAGCACTTCTAGCACAATTCTCTGTAAAAAATAATCTAGTTCAACTAGGATAGAAGAAAAGTAGTCCGCCAGTACCCTGCCCCTGGCCTGGCATGAAATACTCTTACAGAGGTCGATGGATGACACAGCTGCAGCATAGTAAGAAACAGAGCACAGGTGAAACTTGTCTGTAAAAAGGTGAAAATAGTATAGTATAGAACTAGTATAGAAAAGTCAACAGACAGAGCCAAGCTACAAGTGATACCTGACACAGGTTGGACACTTGTCAGCTTACCTCAAGTTTTGATGGGAAATGTAGGCGTCCTGGTCTTGCAGCTTGGCTCTCCGACTGCTGTCCAATGGACTTTTTGGCTCTTGTCAATGAATGTTCGTGTTTTTAAAGCACATCCCCACATTTCCTGGCCAAACTTCCTTCTCTCCTTCTCAAAATCAAAGAGAAAAATGCAAGAGGATATTGTGGTGTGAGAGCTCCCCTTCACAAACTTTAACAAGCCTCAGAATGTTGGAGAAGAGACTTCCAGTGGCAGGAAAAAATGTATTTATGCTTGAAAAGAATGCAAGCTGTATTTACTTGTATTCTGTGAAAAATGTTTATAGCATGGTAGTTTGCATAATTTATAAAACACTATGCAAATAGTAAGTGTGCAGAAAGAATTTTGGAAAGCTAACATTTGCTACTGATTTTATATTTAGTGCTTTAGAGTGCAGCCTCATTTCTGAATAGTCTCAAACACATTCAAAAGCATATAATTAAGATAATCAGGTGTTTAGATAAATAAAATTGTGACTTATAAAAGGATTGAAGAAACACAGAAGAGGAGAAAATGGGAACTGCAAGATAACAACAATTCTTCAGTTACCAGATATTTATTTTAGAATTCCATAGGTGTTATTCACTCACATACTTCCTCAAACAGAGAATCTTGGGTAGTTCTCTGTATTGTCGATTTTTTTTAAAAAAAAACCCTGTATGTCTTTGATGGTTATATGTATGTGAATGGGTTATATTTTTCTTTTTCTTTTTTTTTGAAAAATTTTTATTGGGTTAGAATCCATTATTTCCACATTTACATTCAATTTTCCCCAATTTTTTCATCTCTAACCCCCTCCCTTTCCCCCCCCTTTTTGTTGACTTCCAACAGCTTTCCAACCCTTTGTCCCCTTTCCCTTACTTTTATTAGCTTCCTCTATCTAAAACAAATATATATTCTCCATTATTCTAAGCAGTACATCCTTAACTATTTTTAACATTATATGCCCAAACTGTAAGTCTTTGTTTCCATCTTAGATAAACAATTTATCCCAATTTTTCAATTTCAGATATTTCTATATATCATAAACCATATAGATCATACATTCGTTTATATCAAACAATTTGACTTATTCTCTATATATATTACTCATTCTATCTTTTTATAATAGTTCTATATATCTCTCCTCACGTAGTCAATCAATTTGACCCATCTATATCTTCAGACATTCAGTTTGGTACAAAACTTATCAGAAAAAAAGAAAATATTGTTAGTTAATCGCTCCTTATATTTAGTCCTTATAATTAATTATTTTCTCTATGTTCTGTTTGTTAACCTATATATATCTATATATATGTCAATCTATTAATCTGACTGCTTATTAATTCACATTTATCTCTTCTCCCCCCGGTAAAGTCTCCCCCCTCTACTTCAATACTTCAGTAGTTCTCAAACTGCCACAGTTTTCCTCCCACCTCCCATTTCTTCTCCAGGTATTGTTTCAGCTTCTCCCAGTCTGTGTTGAACTGCCCTGAGTCCAGATCTCTCAGTTTTCTTGTCATCTTGTCCATTTCAGCCATATACAGCAATTTGTAAGTCCAATCTTCAATAGTTGGCACTTCTTGTACTTTCCATTTTTGCGCATACAAAAGTCTAGCTGCTGCTGTCATATAAAATATCAACGTCCTGTGTTGGGCTGGAATTCCCTCCATTCCCAAGTTCAGTAGCAGGAGTTCTGGGTTCTTATTAATTTGAAATTGTAAAATTTCACTCATTTCTCTTATTATTTCCCCCCAGTACTGCCTGGCTACCTCACACGACCACCACATATGATAGAGGGAGCCCTCATGCTTCTTACATTTCCAGCATTTATTAGAAGTATTCAAATTCCCTAGCGCAATCTTCTTTGGTGTCATGTACCAACGATAGATCATTTTGTAAATGTTCTCTTTGATATTAATACATGTCGTTGTCTTCATTGTAGTTTTCCACAAGTATTCCCATGCCTCCATTGTTATTTCTTTATTAAAGTTTATAGCCCATTTCACCATTTGTGTTTTAACTATCTCATCCTCGGTATACCACTTCAACAGTACTTGGTATACCTTGGATATTCTTTTCTTATCTTCTTTAAGAAGGGTCTGCTCTAGTTCCGAATTCTCTATTCGTATACCTCCCTTTACAGAGTCCGAATTATATAAGTCTCTGATCTGTCTATACTGGAACCAATCGTAGTTAGGTGATAGTTCCTCTTGTGTCTTTATTCTAAGTTTGGATGCTTCAGTTTTAGTTATTTCTTTATACGTTAAACATTGTTGTTCATTATCAACAGCTCTCGGGTCTATCACCTCATATGGAACCACCCACAAAGGGGTTCCTTCTTGTAGATAAATTCTGTACTTCTTCCAGATTATGTATAGACTTCTCCGAACAAAGTGATGCAGGAACATCGAGTTGACCTTTACTTTGTCATGCCATAAATATGCGTGCCATCCAAATATTTTTTTATATCCCTCTAGGGCTAATAGTTTCTTGTTCTTTAATGTCATCCATTCTTTCAACCAAACTAGGCAGATTGCATCATGATAAAGTCTCAGATTGGGCAGTTGCATTCCGCCTCTTTCCTTTGCATCTTGTAAAACTTTCACTTTCACTCGAGGCTTCTTGCCTGCCCAAACAAAATCTGATATTTTCCTCTGCCATTTTTCAAATTGTTTGGAGTCTCTGATGATTGGTATTGTCTGTAGCAAAAACATTACTCTTGGTAACACATTCATCTTAACTGCTGCAATCCTGCCCAACCATGACAAATTCAATCTATTCCATTTAATCAAGTCTCTCTCTATCTGAGTCCATAGTTTTTCATAATTGTTTTTGAATAGATCTATGTTCTTTGCAGTTAATTCGACTCCCAAATATTTCACTTTACTTGTTACTTCACAATCCGTTGTTTCCATTAACAATTGTTGTTTCTGCTTAGTCATATTTTTGCATAATATCTTTGACTTCTTTTTGTTAATGAAGAAACCTGCCAAGTCTCCGAACTCCTTGATCTTATCTATCACTCTTGGCATGTTCTCCAATGGGTCCTCTACAATTAACATTATGTCATCCGCAAATGCTCTGACCTTGTATGAATAGTCCTTTATTTTTATTCCACGAATTTCATCATCTTGACGTATTTGTATCATCAGAATCTCCAATACTAAAATGAACAACAATGGAGATAACGGGCAACCTTGTCTTGTTCCTTTACTTATCGTCAATTTCTTGGTCAATTCATCATTCACCACGATTGCTGCAGTCTGGTCTCTATAAATTTCCTTAATTGCTCTGATGAATCTTTCTCCCAATTGTAGCTTTTCCATAGTGGCAAACATAAAGTCCCAGTTTAAATTGTCAAACGCTTTTTCAGCGTCTACAAAGAAGAAACCAACCTCTTTGTCACAACGCTTGTCATAATATTCAATAGCATTGATCACTGTCCTTAAGTTGTCTCTTATTTGTCTGTCTGGCAAAAAGCCTGCTTGTTCCTCCTCTATGACTTCCGAGAGCCACCCCTTCAATCTCTCCGCCAATATCTTCGCAAAAATTTTATAGTCATTGTTGAGTAGCGATATAGGTCTATAATTTTTCACATTAGTCAGGTCTTGGCCCTCTTTTGGGATCAATGATATATTCGCTTCACTCCAAGTTTCTGGAATCCTTTGATCCCTTAAAACCCCATTCATCACCTCTTTTAGGAATGGTGCCAGTTCATTAGCCATTGTCTTATAGAATTTAGCCGTAAGTCCATCTGGCCCTGGCGCCTTTCCTAGATTTGCAGATTGTATTGCCTTACTTATTTCCTCGTCAGTTACTTCACTATTCAACTTATTTCTCCAAGCTTCCGAGATTTCTGGAAGTTTGGTTTTCTCCAAATATGACGCTATTGATTCTTTGTTTACTTCTTTTTTATTATACAGCTTAGCGTAAAATTTATAAAAGGCTCTACTAATGGTAGCCTGCTCCAAATACGTTTTGTTATCTTCGCAAATTTTATTTATTATCTTCTTTTCCCTTTTCTTCTTCAATTGCCATGCCAGGTACTTCCCAGGTTTATTAGCACCCTCAAACGCTTTTTGATTCAGTCTTTTGAAATTCCACTCCAATTCTTTATTGCTCATTGCTGTTAGCTGTTCTTGAAGTATTTTAATTTCCTGGTATACCTTCTTTTTCCTTGGTCTCTTTTTTAGCTGTATTTCTTTGGCTTTTATTTTCTCCTCAATCTCTTGTCTTTTCTCCTCTTTCTTCTTTCTTGCTCTACCATTTAAGTCCATTAGTATGCCCCTTACAACCGCCTTGTAAGCATCCCAAACTTTATTGGTTGGTACTTCTTTATTCACGTTGTATTGTATAAAAAACTTTGTCTCTCTTCTCAATATTTCCATATTCTCTCTTTCCTGTAACAAGTCCTCATTTATTCTCCATGCTTTCCTTTTTCTCTTTTTTCCAAATTTCCACATAATTGGGTTGTGATCTGAGCCTACCATAGGCATTATTTCTACCTCCTTAGTCCATAATGCTAAGTCTTTTGAGGCCCAGATCATATCAATTCTTGATAATGTAGAATGCCTTGCAGAATAAAAAGTAAACTGTCTGCTTTTAGGATATTCTCTCCTCCATACATCTTCAAGAGTCTCTTGTTGAATCAACTCAAAAAAAAGCTTTGGTAATAGTCCTCTTTTCTTTTGTGCCGTTGTAGTCTTTTTGTCTAGTTCCAAGTCTGTCACTCCATTGAAGTCTCCAGCAAGAATTATCTGGTCATATGCAAGATCGTCTAAATGCTTCCTTAAATCCTCAAAGAAGCTTTCTTTTGCACCGTTAGGTGCATAAAGTCCGACTACCAACACTCTCTTTAAATTCCAAATACATTCCACTGCTACAAATCTAGCTTCCACATCTCTCATAACAAATTTTGGCTGTAGCTCCTCTTTTATGTACAACACCACTCCTCTTTTTTTCTTGTTGGAGGCCGCTACAAATTCTTTGCCCAGTTTTCCAGATTTTAAATATTTTACATCCTGCTTTCTGATATGGGTCTCTTGCAAACAAACAATGTCACATTTTTGTTTTAGTAGCCAGTGAAAAGTATTTTTCCTCTTATTCGGTGAGTTTAGTCCATTTACATTCCAAGATAATACTTTACACTCCATACTCATGATCTTGTTGGTAAGTCTTTTTCATTGTCCTTAATAAATCGCTCCATCTCTCGCTCAGATCTGATGCGTTTTTTGGCCCCTCCAAACTCAAAGGACACTCCTTCCGGTAACTCCCATCTGTACCTGATTTTCATGTCCTTCAAAATCTGAATTAGCACTTTATATTTTTTCCGGTCCAGTAACACTGATCTGGGCAGTTCCTTCATTATAATAATCGTCTTGCCATCAATCTCCAATGGATCTTGAAACTGTTTTGTCACAATCCTCTCTTTCATATTTCGTGTTGTAAACTGCACAATCACATCTCTTGGTAGTTTCCTCTGGGTTGCTATTCTCGAATTCACACGGTATGCCACATCTAGGATAGCCACAACTTCCTCCTCCTCCTTCCCCAGGTACTCAGCCAACACCTCAGTCATCTGTTCTTGCGCTGACTTTCCTTCCACTTCTGGCAAGCCACGAAAACGTAGCTGCTTCTCCATATGTTTAGTTTCTGCAACTGACATTCTCCCCTTCACCAATCTCATCTCTGTTTGTTGCGTGTCTGCTAAATTCTCCATCGTGTCTTCTACTGTTTTAACTCTCTGCTGCGTTCCTTGTAATTCACTTCGTATTGTTTCCATACCTTTTTTCACTTCTGACAGCTCCGATTTTACTGTCTGTGTAACCTCTTTAACCTCTTTTATCAGCTCCAATTTCGTGTCCTTAAGTTCTTTAATCATATCTAAAAGTTTTTTGTCCAGGTTTTTATCCAGGTTTTCTATTGCCGATTGCCACTCTTTTTTTGACATCGTGGGGCTTGCTTTAGCTCGCTCCCACGAATCCGCTCTCTTCCTTAACTCCGTGGCGTAAAATTTAACGTTTTTCTATTTTAAATGTCCCGGTCTTCTTATAGAAATTAAATTTTAAAGAGTCCAAAATGTCGGGCGTCTTTTCTCTATGGTTTCTCTATGATTTTGTAATCCAAGATGGCCTACTTCCTCTTCCGCTGAAGCCGCGACCCTTCCCCTTTCAAAAATGGCGATTCCCTACTTCCTGCCCTCCAGCAAGGGCCACTTCTCTCCAGCCACTCTATTGTTATTACGCACTTCCTGTCTCCCGTCTTCCCACAGCAGATCTCGCGATGGTGTCTTTTTCTCACAGCTCCAAAGCCACAGGTATTCAAAACAATAGTCCCATTTCTTTAATAACTTCTTTAAACTTAGTCTCTTTTTAAATTCAATTCCTGCCGAGTCTTCCCCTCCTTTTCACTAGTCTGTTGCAGTTTAAAAATCTACTTTTTTTCCTCTCTGTTTTTATCAATCTGTCCCGTCTCAGAAGATAATGATCTTTACCTTCTCTTCACTTTTCTCGGGTTGTAATCGCTGTTTCGATTTTAAGTTCTCCTCTCAGCTTCTTCCCCCAATCGAAGCTTGGGTATGTAGGTCTTATGCCAGCCGAATTGGCCCCAAAACTGCCGCAGAGATTATAGCCGACCCGTCGCAAGGTGGGACCTCAAGGATCGGGAGGGGACCCGTTGTGTAGAGCCCCCCCTCGTCCGAGATCTAGCTCACCCTAGGGTCTTGAGCGTTCTTTGCCTGCTCCCCGCCTGAGAGCAGTCGGCCGCGGGCTATTTTCACCCCGCCGGCCGGTTAAAACGGCAGTCCGGTCAGCTCCGCAAATGGAGCTGCGTTAGACCTCCATGGATCCCAAACAGGAAGTCATCGTGAATGGGTTATATTTTTCTTGCTGTTTTTTGTATTTTTATGATCTCCTTTATCTGTTTATAACATTTATAATCTGCATTTCTCCAAAAATAGGACTCAAACACCAAATACTTCAAAACAAAATCCAAATGCAAGAACATTAAAGAAACCCATGCTAACGATGCTTTAAAACATTAACTAAATGCCTTTCTAAAAACTGCCTTAAACATTTCTCTGAATTTCAGTGAAGTGGCAGCCATCCTGACAATCTTAGCAAGGCTAGGCCACAGAATAGGGAAGCACTGCAGAAGCCGCCTCACTGTCATTAGGATGCGGGATGGGACAACAAAGGGAGAGAAGTCCAGGGACTGCTGTTGCCACACAGGTTTGTATTGAGAGAGATGGTCTTTCAAGTATATAGCTTTAATGGTAACACATTGAATGGGATCCAGGAACAAGTAATATACCTCTGAGGGCCAAACTACAAGTGATGCCTGACACAGGTTGGACAATTGTCAGCTTCCCTCAAGTTTTGTTGGGAAATGTAGGCCGCTTGGCGGAATGTTGGACAAGTGACAGTTGAAAAGTCCATTGGACAGCAGTCAGAGAGCCAAGCTGCAAGACCAGGATGCCTACATTTCCCATCAAAACTTGAGGGAAGCTGACAAGTGTCCAACTAGTGTCAGGCGTCACTTGTAGCTTGGCCCTGAGATGACTGTTGGGCGTATCAACATGGCTAGCTTGTCTGGATATATGTTCAGCCTGCGTGCAAGATAGACCCGAAAAGAAGTGCTTCTCACCACATGCTTTATTGGGTTTTTTAAAACAAGAACAGTGAGTTTGTCTCAGCACCCAGTTTCCTAACTTGCTCACATAAGGACAAAGAGATCTCAGCCAATGGCAGTGCTGTGCCATTCATACCCCAGCCTTTCCAGTCAGCATCACCTCCATCTACCCTGAATTCAGCTTCAGCTTGGTCTCTGACCACAGCAGAAAGATTCTGGCTTTGCATCTGGCAGCTGACCTATGAGATTTCTTATATTTAAAAGCAGCAAAATCGGAACAGCTCTCCTAGAGCCTGTTTTATCCACCCTTCTTTCAAATAAGGCTCCAGGTGATAGTGGCAGGGCTAGACTGCTGCCCAGTCCATGGAAGAGTCAGAGAGGCTTTATAAGTCTGCTCTGCCTGTCTTCTACATGCTTCTGATCCCACCCCCAACGAATGTGGAATTAGCTGGTGACCTCAGGGATGAGCAGAGGTTTCAAATTAGCATTGAATTTTTTTTTAATCTGCTTCATGCTGTTTGTAGGGTACAATTAAAATAAAGAAACAGAGGCCCTGCAAGAATCACAGGGTGGGATTCCCCCATCCCCATGTATCCAATTTGTGCACTGCAGCAGCATCCCCCGCTCCATCCCAGTTGAGCGCTGCTTTGCCACTGTGCCTCCCGCCCAAGCAGTTAATGGACTGTATGGTCGTTGCCTCAACTGCAGCACTGGCAGCAGCCACATTTGGTCAGGGTGTCCAAGAAGAGTTTTGCTGCCAGGAGGCCAGTGGCAGTTCCCGCCTCATCTCCTGCTCAGCTGCCCAGCGGACTGTATGTTGGTCGTGTCAACCATGGCAGTGGCATCCACCACCTCCCGCATGACTCCATAGGGGTTCCCCAAAGTTGCAGAAGCATATGTTTGTAGGCAAGTGGCCCTAATCTGCAGAATTAAGGTTCTGTACAGAGGGCCATTTGTCTATTAGATATATGATTGTCCTGTTCTTTGTGCCTGGTGGTTTGACCATAGAAAGTGATGGCATATTGCTGGTTGCTAGAACATAGGTAGGGATAATTGGAAAGTACCTGGAGACATCTAGGATAATGAGCCATGTCTAAGTCATCCCATTGCAGCCAGGTGGAGAGGGGACTTCCTTCATGCGAGCAGCATCAACCAACAATTACTTGAACAGCACACTGGCACACATGTCACATGAAAGCTGAAAAATGCCTGTACCTGCCATATGTTCAAGCTGGTGATCCACACAAACCAGGACTGTACAATTTGTGACTCACTCACCTAGGTAAATGCAGTTGACCAGCTGTGTATGGTGTCCCTGCAGAGACCCATTAAAGCTCCAAATATTGTTTCCAGACTGGAAATGTAAAAACAGTGTATGCAGAGGAGGGGAAGTCCAGCCATAATACAGGGCAGATAGCTAATTAATGTACTGGTGAGTCAGTTGTTGTGTGGGGGAGTAAATGTACTGGTGCCTTGTGGTTTTCAAGGACAGGTGCTACGTTATCATGACCCCACTCTCACTTTACTCCACGACTAGTTAAAATACCTGAAGTTGTTCAGTTAAAGAAATGGGCATAGAATGGTGTGTGGATGAAACAACTTATACGTCAAGTTGGCTAGACAGGCAGGAATTGAGTCTTTATAAACAGAATGAATCTATTTATAGATACTTCCTAATACCCTGCCAATTTTATTTGTAGCAAGTTTCCTTACCAGCTTCGCCAAAAGACATTGCAACTCCTTCAACCTTTATTTTTCCTAGAGAAAGACCTCATTTTAGCATTTCATATTAAAATGTACTTTTCTCATGGAGAACTTATTCTGAGCAGATCTAATTGGAATACTATGAACAATAATTGAACAGTTCCTAATTATGTCTGCTGCCCATGAGCAATGCATACGTATAAATCTAGGCTCTATATAAACTATACTGCTAAAAGAGCATAAATCTATCTATCAGATGCTTTGCTGAGTAGACATGATAAAACCATGGTTTAAAATGTAGAGATTATTAGAACAGAGGTTTTCAACTGACACAGACAGAGAGTGAGAAAGTGTGCGACCTGTACCTTCTGGCTGTTAGCCCTCATTAGGTGGCATTGTCACCCACTCACCCATTGGTCTGACTAGATCTTCACAATGACCGGATAAGAATCCGAGTCTATAATTGCAAGCAAAAGAACAGGTGCTCAATTCATCATTGGCCCAGGTGTTTGTAGCACTTTTAAAACTGTTTAACTCTACTTAATTTATTTATTTTGTTAGACTTTTAGTCCGCTCTCCCTGTGGTCTAGTGAGGGAAGGAGAAAGGTCCTCGACTAGTGTTTCCCCTTACAAGGACATCAATGTAGACACTTCTTTCTGTGCCAGGAGGAATACCTGGTATGTGGGTATAACATTCCCTTGTCCTTATACAACAGAAATGGCACCAGAGGCATTTTTTAAAAATTCCAAAAATAACTAATTAATTTATTTACTTTAGAGGGGAAAGGTCAGGTGAAATCAGTGGCTGAAAATGTCTGAGGTAATTCAACTATACACACACATTTTCTAATACCCAGTCCCCTTCTCTTCACACACCAGTACTTTCCTTCCAGTCTTTCATGTAATCTGAAGGTCTCCGCAGGCAGTTTCCAACAACACTTGACCAATGATCTCTTCACTTTCCAGAGCGGCCTCCCTGTTTGACTGGGTAGGAACAGGGCCGGATTGAGGGGGGCAGGGGGGTAGCCTGCCCCCGGCGCTGCCAAAGAGGGGGCGCCGGGCGTGGCTGCCAGCTGCCTGGGAGGCTGAGCGCAGGGTTGGGAGACCCTTGCCCGCCCCGCTGATGGGGCGGCTGGCTGATGGGGCGCCAGCTCCGCGGCTCACCATGCGCTGGGGCAGCCGGCTTGCCGCATGGGCGGCACAGGGCAGCGGGGCACGCTAACTGCGTGGAGGGCCTCCTAGCCCTGCGCTCAGCTGGCCGCGAGGCAAGCCAGCCACCCCAGCACCTGGTGACCACGGAGCTGTCGGTAGCAAGAGCATGCGCTGGAACAGCTGGCTTGCTGTGCGGGGTGGATGAGAGCAGGGCTGGGAGGTCCTGCGCGTGCGGCAAGCCAGCCAGCCACCCCAGCACATGCACGCGCCGCCGCCAGTTCCATGGCTCACTGGGTGCTTGAGTGGCCGGCTTGCCGCGCATGGCTTCCGCCCTGCATGATGACGTCACAAAAGTGACATCATCACAGAGCGCTGGGAGCATGCGCATGCTGCGCGCGCGCAGAGCACCCGGGCAAGGTTTGCCCCAGGCGTCCGCGTGCCTGGATCCAGCGCTGGGTAGGAATAATCTTCTCTCCTTAGAAGATCTATCCCCTTTATTTGGCCTGAAAGTGAGTCTGCAGTGCACCTACTTCTCAAACCTCCTTGCCAACTTCCCCCCGTTCTCCTGCCTGTGTTAAAATTGCTGTCTGTTAGGACGCTGTCTCTTAGCTCTTCACATTCTATCTCTCTCTCTCTGCAAGGACTGGAAAAAGACCTTCCTCTTCTAATGAGTGGGATCTAATGTGTGGGATCATAAGAAGTTCAAATGGCACTTTAATTTGATTAGAGAAAGGAAGTGCAGAATAGTACATGTGAGGCGGCCTACTCCCAATTTCATGAAAGATTAAAGTGAAATTCACCCGCTGAGACAGGAAGGATTAAAAGGTCTAAACACCTTGCCAGAAGCATACAAGCTAATGTCCAGGAAACAAAAGGAGCAAACATAGTGATGCTGGCTTCTATCCATTCCAAGTAAGGGAATGCCAAGGTAACACTAGTGACTGTACAAGCTTAGTTACCCTCAGTTTTCAAAGCAAGAGATTAGCAAAGGTGGTTTGCCATTGCCTCTCTCTGCGTAGCAACCATGGTCTTCTTTTGAGGTCTCCCATCCAATTACTAAACAAGGCTGACCTTGCTTAGCTTCTAAGGTCTGACAAGATCAGAGTTGCCTGGGCTATCCAGGTCAAGGCATTTCTGATACTACTAACTTTAAATTATGATTTTAAGGAACCTGACTTATGTTGTAAAATTACATATGAGATGACCTCACTCTCAATTCATTCTTGATAACCATAGTTAAAGCTGTGAATTGCTATTGGGGAACGGAGCACTCTGCAGTTTGATCATATTAATGCTGCAGCTTGACTCCAGCTCCAGAACTGACCATGATAAGAGGAAGGATACTGTGCTTCAGAGATCATTTTCTATACTCTTATTCGGTATTGGGAAGAAGAAGGCTTCATACACTAAGGGCAATGGGAAGGTCGTCTTGGTCCAAATGGTTTAAGAAATACTAGGATTTCCTTTATATTCTTAACTACAGAAACACAATGACTGAAGCTTAAAATGCTTAATAACTTGGCAGTCAAAAATGTTTCCTGAGTTTATAATTCTACAAAATAACAATGGTAGCTGTTTCCTTCCCCTAATGGTGCAGTCTTGTAGGCATTGATGGACACATCTTCCTTGCATAGAAAATGAATTTTGGGGTAAGTTTTCCCAAAGCTGATTGCTCAGGTAGATCTATGGTCCAATGTGTTATTCCCATCCCCCCTAGACTATTATAAACATACTTCATAAACTACAGCTGGAGGACAATGATCATTATACATGCTGTTTTACTCGCTAGGCAGATGGTCTGTGCCCACAAAAATCAAATGATTGGCTTTTTCTACATTTCTTTTAAAAATAATGATCCACAAAATTACATTTTTCCACCAGATAGCAATATCCTTGTTGCATCACAGTTAAGACAGCAGATTTACTCATTGCAATCAGCCATTCCCACCTTTTTTAAAGTTAGGAAACATATTCCTTTGCAACAATCTGCTTATTTTGATTACAGCTTTTCTGTTTGTTGACTTGGCAGGGACCGTGTTGTTCACTGGAATTTAACAAGCAGAAGATTAACAGGGCAGTATTAAAAATTTCTTAATCTTAGCCTGTTAAATTCCATTGAATTACATGGCCTCTACTAAATGCTCAACAGTGACTAATTCTAATCTTCATTTATCACAAAATACTGGAGAACAAACATTGTTTGGGAGTCAGAGAAAACAAAAAATGCTGGAAAGTTTATAATTTAAATCCAAGTTACTTGTTTTTTAAGGGGAAGGGTGCTGGAAATTCCAGCAACACACATGTAAATTTTTTGCCATGGTGCTTCATGAATTGGTTTACTTTTTGAAAGTCAAATTGAAATCAATTCGTCAAATTAATAAATTAATAAGAAGTGGGTGAGATTTATGACCCTTTTGAACATAAGCTTTATACCGGATTACACACATTACTGATATGCAACTGCTAGACATTTCTGATCATAATAACCCAATTCTTCTTTCCATTCATAGAATAATAGATTTGAATTGGTTCAAAAACCAGCTAGGTCAACAACTGCATACCACCCCTCCACCCCAAATTCACCTACACAATTGTAAGCAAGACAAGCAGTTCTCTGGGTTAGCAGAAAGGCAGACCAGGGACCTGAGATCTCTCTGGTCTTGGATGGGATTACACTACCATTGAAAAGTCAAGTTTGCAATTTGGGAGTGTTTCTTGCCACAGAAGTCACCTTAGAAATTCAGGTGGCTGCACAGATTCACAGTGCTTTTGCACTGCTTTGGCTGGTGCATCAGCTGTGCCTAGGTTTACTAGGTTCTCACCAATGGTGGGCAATCTCTCAGCAATTCTATCCTTGTACTAAAAAGGTGCTGTGGTGTCCAATATACCCTAAACATAATTTTCTGATGAATTAAGTCGCAGCTTAAGATCAATAGAAGCAACTGATATAAGACTTAAAGTCATATCCCATTCCATTGGCAGAACTGGACGATCTACCTAACTACTTCTTTCAACTTCGAGACTGTACATATCATATTTATTGTGTGTGTTATGTGCCATCAAGTTATCTGCAACCTATGGTGACCCTATGAATGAAAGACTTCCAAAACATCCTATCATTAATAGACTTACTCAGATCCTGCAAACTGGAGGACATGGCTTCTTTTATTGAGTCAAGCCATCTTGTTTTAGGTCTTCTTTTCCTACTGCCTTCCATTTTTCCTAGCATTATTGACTTTTCCAGAGAATCTTATCTTCTCATGATGTTACCAAAGTATGATAGCCTTAGTTTTGTCATTTTAGCTTCTAGGGAAGATTCAGGATTGATTTGATCTAGTAACCACTTATTTGTCTTTTTAGCTGTCCATGGTATCCACAAAACTCTCCTCCAGCGCCACATTTCAAATGAATCAATTTTCTTCCTGTCAGCTTTCTTCACTGTCCAATTTTCACATCCATACATAGTAAAGGGGAATACCATAGTTTGAATTATCTTTATCTTGGTTCCCAGGGAGACATCTTTAGCTTTAAGGATCTTATCTAGCTCCCTTACAGCTGCTCTTCCAGGTCTCAATCTTCTGTTTTTTTCATTGCAGTTTCCCGTTTGGTTGATGATTCAGCCAAGGAATAGAAAATCTTGAACAATTTTAATTTCCTCATTGTCAACTTTAAAATTGTGTAATTTCTCAGTAGTTATTACTTTTGTCTTCCTGATGTTCAGCTGTAATCCTGCTTTGACACTTTCTCCTTTAACCTTCTTCAGTAGTCGTTTCAAGACTTCACTATTTTTTGCCAATAACATGGTGTCATCTGCATATCTCAAATTGTTAATGTTCCTTCCAACAATTTTCACTCCATCTTCTTCTAGATCTAATCCATCTTTCCTTATGATATACTCTACACAGTGGTTGAACAGGTAGGGAGATCATATGCATCCTTGTCTGACACCTTTGCCAACTGGAAACCATTCTGTTTCCCCATACTCTGTCCTGACAGTAGCCTCTTGTCCAGAGTACAGATTGCACATCAAAACAATCAGATGTTATGGAACTCCCATCTCTTTTATGACTCACCATAGCTTTTCATGATCCACACAGTCAAAAGCTTTGCTGTACTCTATAAAACACAGGCTGATTTTCTTCTGTAATTCCCTGGTATGTTCCATTAGTCATCATAAATTTGCAATGTGATCTCTGGTGCCTCTTCTTTTTCTAAATCCAGCTTGAACATCTGGCATTTCTCATTCCATACATGGTAAGAGTCTTTACTGTAGATTGTTGACCATCTCTTTGCTTGCATAGGAAATTAAGACACTAGTCTGATAGTTGCTGCATTCTTTGACATCCTCTTTTTTTGGAATTGGAATGTAGACTGAGCGTTTCCAGTCCATGAGCCATTGTTTCGTTTTCCATATTTGTTGACAGATTTTTGTTAAGATTCTGATCTTCTGTAGCTTGAAATAGCTCTAGTGATGTTCCATCTACTCCAGGTGCTTTGTTTCTCTCAATTGCTTTGAGTGCAGCTTTTACCTATCTTTCTAGGATTTCTGGTTCTTCATCAAAGGATTATTTGATGAAAGTATCTGTCATCCTTCCATCTCTTTTGTATAGTTCTTTGGTGTATTGTTTCCATCTTTCCTTTATTTTGTCCTGATCAAATACCATGTACATCTTTCAGCATCCCAAGCCATGACTTGAATTCCCCTTGGATTTCTCAGATCTTTTGGAACAGATCTCTTGTTCTTCCTTTTTTGTTGTTGTCTTCTATTTCCTTGTACTGCTTATTATAATAAATTTCTTTGTCTTTGCGTGGAAGTCACTGAAAAGCATTTAGAATTTTGACCCTATTTCTGTTACCTTTTGCTTTTGCTTCTCATCTATCTTCTTTAGCAATTTTAAAAGTTTCCTCAGTTATCCATTTAGGCTTTTCCTTTCTTTTGGCTACAGGAATAGTCTTTGCATGTTCTTCCTTGATAATATCTCTGGTTTAAGCCCATAGTTCTTCTGGCTCATGATCAATTAAACCTAGTATTGCAAATCTGTTCCTTACCTGGTCTTTTAATTTTTCAGGAATATTTTTTGTATGTATTTTAGCACTATGATTCTTTTAGTGTTACTCTTCACTTCAGCTTTATTCTAATTTTTGATATTAGCAACTCATGATCTGTATTGCAATCAGCTCCTCGTCTTCTTTTATCAGAGAGAATAGAGCTTCTCCATCTTCTGCTTCCAATTACATAATCTGTTTCCTATAATGGTCACCCGGTGATTTCTGTATACAGTCATCAACATAATTTATCAATTTCTCTAAATTATCATCATAATTTATCAATTACTCTAAAGCAAAAATGCCCCTGTCTGTCCAAGCCTTCCATCAAAAAGATTTTCTCCCAATTTTTAAATCTGTATTGGCCCATAATGTTAGTTTAGCGTGTGAGAATGGGTCAAATTGATCATGATATTATGTGCCATAATTCTCTAACTGCAGAGATTGTAGGAGGAACAGAATATGTTTTAACGTAAGTTGATCCTAATGCATTCCATTTAAAAAGTGACTCCAAACACAAAGCCTCCAAGAGAGTTCAAGATGGATAATTCAACTGAGAGGAGAGATCCCAATAATTTGTACTGATTAAAAAATATGCCTGATGATATAAACTAAGATCAGGAAAATCAAATCCTCCTTCATTAATTACAAGCTGCATGCTTTTAAAAGAAATCTCAGGTGGTGATGAACCCCACATAAATTTCCAAAACCAAGTAATAATTTTATGAATATATCTACAAGTCTATGAAAGGGGATTGCACGCAAAACATATACGAGGTACAATATTCATTTTGAGTGTTATGATGTTCCCTCATCCTTAAACAGCAGAAATGACACCTGAGATGTTTTGAAAAATCAAAAAGCACTAACTAGTTTATTTATTTTAGAAGAGAAAGGTCACGTGAAATCAGGAGTTGCAAATTTATGAGGTAAAATCAGAACATACACTTTTGTTTTGATTCTGGCTTATGTTAAGCATGCTCCTATATCTACTTCCTTATTCCCTGAGGTCAAATGCTCTCTCTATATGTGTTGGATCCAAACCAGACCTTACCTAAGCAGAAGAGGGAGGTCTGCAATTTCTATGGATGTTTGCCTTGGACTACAGATTCCCATTACACCTTCCATGTGATCCAAAAATCCCCAGTCCATAGCAATGTCTGCAGCAGTAAAGGAGTCATGAAAGTTCCACTTCTAGTGCAGATCTTTGGTAAATAGGCAGAAGGAGCTCCTCTGCAATTTTGGTGTCATTTGGTTGAAAAACTATAACTCCAGCCCCCGAAAAATTTCCCTGTGGGGAATAATGGCAGACTGATGAGATGGGATAGGGACATCTGCAACTGAAGCCTTCATCATTTTCTGGAAAGAAAGAAACAACACACTAAAACAAGGAAGTATGGCAAATGCAGAATTTTCAGTGGAAAGGGAAAATATATATTGTCAGTTACTGTTAGAGTAGGGAAATTAAATCAGTGCAGACAATGCTTTGTTTTTTTTTTAATTCTGGTGGCCAGCTGGAGCTCTCCTGAGGGCTGCTCCTTGATGGCCATTTTAGAATTAGTAGCGAGAACTTAGAACTTAGAACTTAGCAGAGAGAGACCCACTTTAGGAGTCTGTAAAATCACCTCCCTTTGTTCAATCTGCAAGAAACCTAAGAGAGATTTAGATTAGAGGGAGGACTGTGTTATGTGAAAATTTAGTGTTATTATCTTTATAAACAACTACCCTAGACCCCCATATACATTCCACATTGAAAATAATGGTCCCAGAATTCCAGAACCCAAAAAAACACATGGAATTGAATCTGAAACAGTAATGTCCTACCCGGAAATAAGCAATCTTGGTAAAAACTTTCCCTCCTAAAGCCTTGATCTGAAGGTATAATGAAAATTTTCTCTTTGGGCACTCCTATAGTGCTGCAGTAGCAACCGGACCCAGTTGCTTGGTGGGGAATCAACAAGGACATGCAGGGGACTCCTCAATTCCCACTGTATCCCCCTCCCCACACTTTCATCTTTTCCTCCTCTTGGCAGCCCCCATATCTTGACCTTTCTTTGATTCTTTCTCTCCTTCCCAACCACCCATCAACCAATCTTTTATCTAGCCCTCCTTTCTGGCTAAACTTATTATTTACTTAATTTTGCTAGTTCTTTCTCCCTAATGAGTACCCAAAGCAGCTTACATCTTTCTCCTCTCCTCCATTTTATCCTCACAACTGTTGTTGTTGCCTAGCAACAGCAGTTAATAGGGTATTCATTTCTTAAAGCTACAGTGCTGCTTCTATTATTTGGGGGTTTTAAAAAATGGGTTTTTTTTTAAGTTTCAGATTCTTCTGCAAAACTGGGGCTTTTTCAGGTTTGTATAAAGATCTGTCTTACATGTTCATGGTTCCAGTTTCTGGATTTAAGCATCCACAGATTTGGCTGTGTTGAAAATTTAATTTATTGATGTTTCCTCCAAGACAGCTTATAAATCATAGATTCATGGAAAATATTTAAATATTGACAATCCAATTATGCAGTTTCCGGGAATTGGGGAGAACCAACACCTTAGATTTTTCATAGTTTAACTCCAGTCTGTTGGTCACACAGTATTCAAGGCAACGGTTCAATAAACGATTCAATCCAACATGGGAAGAAGACAGAAGAACCACATCATCCGCATATAATAACAAAGGGATAGAAACGGAGCCAAGTCTAGGACTGTGACCATCAACCAGTGACAAAAAAGGGGCAAGATCATTTTTAAAAATTTAATTTAATTTATTATATTTATATTCCGCCCTCCCCGCTTTCGCAGGCTCAGGGCGGATAACAAATACAAACATCACCCAACCATTAAAAACATTTAAAAGCATTAAATAATACATTAAAAATAATTAAAAGCATTAAATATTACAGTTCATACTGCATAGTGGTTCATACATGCCTCTGTGTTTGCATAGGGGGGGGCACCACCTGGCGTCAGCCATATGCCTGGTGGAATGGCTCTGTTTTACAGGCCCGGCGAAATGCAAGCAAATCTTGCCGGGCCCTTGTCTTGCAAGACAGAGCATTCCACCAGGCCGGGGCCAGGACCGAAAAGGCCCTGGCCCTGGTAGACGCCAGGTGGGCCTCCCTAGGGCCAGGGACACTTAAAAGATGTTTTCCACCAGAGCGGAGAGTCCTCTGGGGCTCATAAGGTGAGAGACGGTCCCTCAGATACGTCAGTCCCAATCCGCGTAGGGCTTTGTAGGTTAACACCAAAACCTTGAACCTGATTCGGTACTCCACTGGCAGCCAATGCAGCTGGCGTAGCACCAGTGTAATATGCTCCCACACCGGTGCTCCAGCAATGTCCTGCGCTGCTGCATTCTGTACCAGCTGTAACCGCCGGATCAGGCCCATGGGAAGCCCAGCGTAGAGCGCGTTACAGTAATCCAACCTAGAGGTGACCATTGCTTGGACCACTGTAATCAAGTCACGGGGAGACAAATAAGGGGCAAGCTGCCTGGCCTGCCGAAGATGATAAAAGGAAGACCTGACAACTGCAGTGATCTGGTCCTCCATCTTCAGGGAGGAATCCAGAATCACCCCCAGGCTCCTAACTCTCGGGGCCAGTGTAAGTACTGACCCATCAAGTGTAGGAAGCCGGGGTCCCAAAGCCATCTCCCCACAACCCACATACAGGACCTCCGTCTTCGTGGGATTCAATTTCAGCCAACTTAGTCTCAACCAACCAGCCACAGCCTCAAAAGCACGCTCCAGGGCATCAGGGGCCGATCCAGGCCGCCCATCCAACAGCAGATAAAGCTGGGTGTCAAAAAGGTTAAACAAATGGGGGACTAAAATGCACCCTGCTTAACCCCCTTCTTAATAAGAATCCTGGGTGAGAGTCTCCCAAGGGGAGAACATCTGACCTGGCAAGACGTTGATGAATAAAGTCTTTTGATAAGAGATAATAACCTCTTATCTAGTGACATCCCCTCGAGCTTTGCCCAGAGAAGTTCTCTTGAGGCAGAGTCAAAGGCTCCCTTAAGGTCCAGAAAGGAAATATACAGTTTAGATCTTTTCCTGCTCGTGTATTTATTAATCAAATGAGCGAGGACTAAACAATTATCCAAAGCTGACTTCCCCTGGCAAAACCCCACCTGTTCTGGGCCTAATATTTTACTAGATGTCATCCAAGTGCTGAGCTTAATTTGCAAGAATTTAGCGTATAGTTTCCCAATAACGGATAGAAGGCTGATTGGTCTGAAGTTAGAGGGGTTAAGATGACAACCCTTTTTATAAATGGGAACAATTATCGCATTGGTCCAGGCAGCTGGCATCTGGCCAGTCTTATTTACCATAGTGAAGAGAGAAGCAAGCAGAGGGGCCCACCACTCTGGATCAGCTTTCAGCACCTCTGGGATTATCGCATCTGGACCAGGAGCTTTACCTGATTTGAGCTGATCCATAAGAGTTGTTATTTCCTCCGGAGTGACAGGAGGCCACATATTTAAATATTTATGTTTTTAAAAGTTAAAGTTTAGTAGTAAGTAATATTAAAATGTAGTCAGGATGGAGGAGAGAAACTTTGCTTCCTTACCAAGCAACAGGAGAATGGGACAATTCATCTATTCCTTTTCTGTTCCTTTCACTTTGGGGAAAGATGCAACCTAGTTGCAGATGCAGTTAAGAAGCCAGGAACAACCCATGATTTAAAATCTCAGTTTAGCACCTCTGCCTCAAAGCAAACCTTCATTAGCTGGAGTCATGTTTGTCTGCAGTAGAAGAGAAATATTCTATTCCAGTACCACCTTAAAAGACCAAAAAGATTTCTAGGGTATAAGCTTTTAAGAGTCAAAGCTCCCTTCTTCAGATATAGTCAGGTATATGACAAAAGAAATTTTGACTCTCTGTATTCCCTGGTTCTTGTTGGTCTTGAAGATGCTACTGGAATTGAATCTTGCTCATAGTTTGCTGGGCACTATGCATTCAGACACTAACCTACAATTTAATCAATCCACGGTCTATAAACTGTTCTGTTATTTTTTTAAAAAAATTATTTTAATTTAATGTATAACTTGCCTTTCTCACCAGTGGGGACTCAAAGCAGCTTATATCATTCTCCTATCCTCCATTTTATCCTCACAACTACCCTGTAAGGTAGGTTAGACTGAGAGTATGTGACTGGTCCATGGTCACCCAGTGAACTTCCATGACAGAATGAGGAGTCTAACCTGGGTCTCCCAGATCCTTATCTGTCATTCTAACCACTGCAGCACACTGATGTCCAAATGCAGCCATTTATAATAGGATCTCTGGGCAACAGACTGTGGATTTGTCCATGTGGTGCATTTTTTTGGCAGAGAAAATTTTCATTTTGGAACCATGCTGCTTTCCATAGTAAACTGCTGCAAACATAATTCAGGATTTCAATTCAATATAGATTTCTAGAATCACTGCACATATTTCCATTGCGTATCAAAGAAAAATATTCCAAACAAATCAAGTGCCAACAATAATAATAATAAATAATATCATCAACAACAACAACATTCCATTTATATACAGCCCTTCAGGACAACTTAACGCCCACTCAGATCAGTATACAAAGTATGTTATTATTATCCTCATGACAATCACCCTGTGAGGTGGGTGGGGCTGAGAGAGCTCTGGATGATCTAAAGTCATAAAATAATTGTACCAGGAAATATCAGGAGACATTGAGGCAACTTGAGGTAATTGTAGAACTGCTTTTACAATTCTACAATTGAGCATGTGGACTGCTCATGGTTTGGGTGTATTAGTTAATATACACCATTTGAGAGAGGTGATTATCATTTATTGAAACACTACACATCTATACGGATTGTAAAAGAAGTTTTAACAGACCACTTTCTCATACAGTTCCTTTCATTTAAATGCCCATGGTAGAGATCAAAATTATAGACACATAAGAAAGAAGTGACATGATTTTATAAGATTTGCTTGATTAACATAAGCATATGCTTATGTCTGTCCTGCACAAATTAGGATATTGTTGGGAGGAGTATTTTTTCTTGTGTCTAAATTTGATCCAGGATTAGAACCTAACCACTTCTTGTATGATTCTTCTTCCTATTTTCTAACCTCTTATTATTGGAACTGTATCACAACAGTAGGACTGTGGTATATTTCACAATTATAGATTCAGATTCAGTGGAGTTGAAGGATAACTCTCTGAGCTGTTTCAGATTTAGCAATTGGGCAAATTGTACTTGCCTGTCAGTAAGTTTTCTTACCACTCCTTATGGTTGTTCCCTCTAGGAGGTACAATAAGGTCATGTAGTAAACCAGTCAGCCACCCAACTTGAAAGACTAGTATGTGACACTATAAGCTTGAAATTCAGCAGAGAATCTTGCTTTTCAGGTTATACCAAGTGGTATAACTTCTTTTGTTAGCTGAATTTATTCTAGTAGCTTTTCCATGGTCTAAGAGAGCCTAAAGCTGCCACAAATTAATGGGATTAGGCAAGAACCCCAGTCTTGTATTGTAGATGCATATGAGAACAGAGTTCAAAAGGTTTCATGTCAAAACTAAATCTTAATTCTGGGGACCACCCACCAAATAACACTGAAGTTTCAATAAGACACTGGGAAAAGGCCAGGTAGGCTTCATTAAATGACTACCTCTAGAAAAATGAGGCACAAATATAAATATTATTTTAGAAGCCTGTGAAGCACTGGAAATAAACTTCAGATTCACAGGCCCAGTCTAAAACAACTGCAGTGATTACCACTTCCAAATCCATTGTGAAAGGTTCTAATTTATCTATCACTGGCACACCTCATAAACCTTCCCCACATTCTCAATATAGACTGCTCTGTTTACTTAAACCAACACTAGATATTCATTTCTAGTTACTAAAAGATAGGAACTTTATTATCAGACTCCTAAAAATATTTTCAAGAGGAAGATTATAATATTCTTGTTGTAACTATGGAGTCCACCCTCCTCTTCCACATACACACGTAGGCTGTGACCCTATGACAGAAAAAATGCATTTAAGGGTAATTGGATTTCTACTATTCCAATTTTCTAATCTATATTTCTCCTGCAATTTTTAAAGCAAGGGAAGGAACAGTGTATTTATGATATACCTTAGTTATAATTAATAGTCAACCCTTACATTGGCTGAATAAATATATATTTTGAATTTTTCAAATATAAAGAATTTATAGATACAATAAATGACTAAGACTGCAATCCTAAAAACACATTACTGGGTACTAGCTCATGACTAAAATGGGACTTACTTCTGAAGAGACATATTTAGGGTTGCTAAGTCTACAGTCTTAC
Organism: Eublepharis macularius; assembly: GCF_028583425.1. Lineage (NCBI taxonomy): Eukaryota > Metazoa > Chordata > Lepidosauria > Squamata > Eublepharidae > Eublepharis > Eublepharis macularius. The sequence continues at coordinate 67,619,480 of NC_072793.1, forward strand.
GCGCATAACTGGAAGTTAATACTATTGATGTCAATAGAATTTACATCTAAATAGGTAATTTAGGGTTGCTTCCCAACAGTACAATTTTAAACAGTTACATGCTTCTAAATCCATTGAATTCATCAATCCTAAATCTATTTAGGATTGTGTGTGCGTTATGTGCCCTCAAGTCACTTAGACTTATAACAACCCTATGACTGAAAGACCTCCAGAACAGCCTTTCATTAACAGATTTGCTCAGATGATGGAAAATGGAGGGTGGCTTCCTTTATTGAGTCAAACCATCTCACTTTGGGTCTTCCTCTTTTCCTACTGGCTTCAGTTTTTCTTAATATTATTGACTTTTCCATAGAGTCTTGTCTTCTTATGATGTAGATAGCCTACGTTTTGTCAGCTTCCAGGGAGAATTCAGACTTGATTTGATCTAGAACCCACTTATTTGTCTTTTTCACATTCACATATTGTAATGGGGAATACTAGTGTAGATTAGCCTGATCTTGGTCCCCAGAGAGACATCTTCATCCTTACAGATATTTTCTAGGATATTTGTTTCTATTTAGAATTCTTCTGATACAGGTATCAAAAAAAAAAGGATTTAAAGAAATGGCAAAAATTGCTCAGTGATTTTATGTTGGCATATAAAACGCCTAGAATCTCTTTTAATATTTTACACAGACCGTCCCACAAAGGAGGTTTAGACCTACCAGACTTAACAGTTTGTAATGAAGCAGCTAACTTAGCAAATACAATAAGGATATTAAAAACCAAGAAGCCAGAAATTTAGATGCGAATATAAAATCTTGGTACTTACCCATACTCTCGTAGAATATTTCTCACAGTGGGACAGATCCTGTCAATCAAAGGAAAATATATACTTGAAAACCCCATTAAAGATATGGGATAGAAGAAGGGGAATCTTAGCTCCTGAGATCTCAAAAATGTCACCCATTTTAAATCAAGAATGGTTCCCTCCAGGAAAAGAAGCTTTAGCTTTTAAATCCTGGAGAAAAATGGGCCTCACTCGCATAATTGATCTATTAGATAAGGGTAAAACATTAGATAAAAAGCAAAAGGAGCTTTGGGGAAGCACCATACCATGATTCTGATATTTAAAAATAAATTATATGCTAAACTCTCCTGCACTTAAAAACACATTGTCAAGACCTCTCACAGAGTTTGAGTTGTTACTGCAAAAAGATGATGGCTCATCTTCAAGTCTAATATCTAAGATATACAAAATGCTGATTGACCATGATACCGAAAAACTAAATAAAATGGCAACTAGATTGTCAAAACAGAATACAAGAATCTGAATGGCTACAGATTTGGAAAGCTCCATGTTTTAAAGCAAAGGTATTCAACATTAGATTTCGAGCAGTCAAAATAGCAACAAGATGGTATGTCTCACCAGTAAAACTGTATAAAATGGGGAAAAAAGTAAACTGTTAGAAAAGTTGTGGTCAAGTGGTAATTTTTTGCATGTTTGTTGGGGATGTGCTAATATTAATGCCTTTTGGGGACAAATCTTGAGAAAGATACAATTAATAACTGGTTGTAACTTACCCTGCCTTCCAGAGACAGTATTGCTAAACTGCTGGTCTGAAGATCTATTTAATAGAACAAAGGCAGAAACTCTCTCTTTATTATTGGCAGTAGCATGATTAGCTATAGCAATGCATTGGAAAAATAAGACAGCGCCTACAATACAATCCTGGAGAATACATTTATGGGACTACTTTATTTGCGGGGAAATGACAACGTATGACTTTCAGTCTCAGTCATGTAAGAATTATGAAAGATTCATAGAAGTGTGGTATCATATAATGCAATATCTTTCAGAAAAAGAGATATTTCCTAAAAATCCAGATTACCACAAATTAATATATTTTTGAATAGAAATTACTTTCTTGATCCAGTAAGGTCCATCTCATTAGATGCGGGGAGGGGGGGGATCCTCCTGAGCTTGGAGTCCTTCAAATGTTTAGAGGATGAATATATTGAGTGAAAAAAGAAGTCATATTGAACTTGTTTGATCATTTGGTTGGCAAAATTGTTGAAAATTGATGTATTGATGGTTGTTGTGGGTTTTCCGGGCTGTATTGCCGTGGTCTTGGCATTGTAGTTCCTGACGTTTCGCCAGCAGCTGTGGCTGGCATCTTCAGAGGTGTAGCACCAAAAGACAGAGATCTCTCAGTGTCACAGTGTGGAAAAGATGTTGGCAGGTCATTTGTATCTACTCAGGAGGGGTGGGGTTGAGCTGAATCATCCTGTAAGAGTTTCCCTTGCAAACTTCACATGCAAACTTCGTAAGACTTGTGTTGTTACTCAGATTTACTCACTGTTTGTAATTATGCTAGTCAGATAAGCTGTTGTACTGCTTGTTTTGTTGTGAAAATTGTTTAAAATAAAGAACAGACAAGAACAGACAATTGGGAGGGGGAGAGAATGGTCCAATAGACATACTTGCATTTCCAAGAAGTGTTTGACAAAGTTCCTCATAAAAAGTTCCTCATAAAAGAACCTGAAGTATCAGGATAAGGGGAGTAGAGATGGACACGAAATGGGAAAAAATGAAACGAGCATTTCATGTTTTGTTGCATTCCACAAATCATGAACCATGAACTTTTATAAAACTGTCTTGTTTCACAAAATGATTCGTTCATTTCATGATTCGTCAGAACCCAGGGCACTTCAATGGCCTCCTTCATACCTAGAGAAGCCAAACAGGGAGACTTCAGCAGGCTCTCCTCCACCCCCCCCCCCCGCACCCAACAAGCCAGCAAGAACAAATGCTCTAAATTAAAATATAAGCAAAGAAAATTAAAGGGGAAAAGGTAGACCTCAATCAAGCTAGGCCCCAGAGCCAGGCAATGCCCTGAGACTGGGGTTGGGTGGGGTGGAGGAAAGAAGGCACCCTCACCCAACGACCTTCCCAGAAAGGCCAAGAGCTGAAAATAAGAAAGAGGCTTTTCAGTCTCTTTTAAAGCAACAGCAAATCCAGCCAAAGCTCCCAATTCCACTTTTAAAGCAACAGCAAATCTAGCCAAAATCTCCCAATTCCACTCACTCACTCCAAATCCCAGCAACAGGTCCTCCCTCTCCCTCTGTCTACTGGAACTGAAAAACACGAGGCAGAGAGCTGTGCCTTATATAAGAAATGCTCACATAGAGCAGAACAGGATGTCTCTGGTTTGTAGGGATGAGATTGGTGTTCCCATGGCTACAGATGGCCCATCTCCTCAGTTGCCATGGGGATTAACCCCCCTGCTCCTTGTAATAATAGGGCAGAATGGAAGCTCTCCAGTTGGCAGGGAGAGCTGCCTATCAAGGTTATGTGGGCTAAGATTGGGGTTTCCAATGGCAACAAAAAGTCTTCAGACATTCTGGGCCTATGTTGCCTAGGGAATTAATGGATTGGCACCAGCCTGTCTGGCATCACAAATCATTCACGAATTGAACGAATCGGCCCCAAAAGTCATGAATTTCATGAAAACTGCAGCCCTATGAAACATGTTTCCTGAAACATGAATTGACACGATTTGTCATGAAATTTGATTTGTATTTCGATTCGTGCCCATGTCTAAAGAGGAGAAAACATGTAGAGGGAGGGAAAAAAATTCTATTCCTCACTCTCATAACCCAGAATTTAGGTCATGAAATTGGTTAGTAATAGATTTAGGACAGATTAAAGAAAGTAATTCTTCACACAGCACATATTTAACTTGGGGAATTCACTACTATAGGATGTAGTGATACCAATGACTTAATTAAGATTGAGAAATTCCTGAAGGAAAGATATTTTAACAGCTATTAGACATTGTAGTTATAGGGTATTTTCATGCTCAGAGGCATTACAGTTCTGAATGTCAGTTGTCAAACAATAAACTATGGGCAATATGTTCACCTTCATGCATTACTTTGGCTTCTTAGAAGTATCTGGGTAGACAGGGCTTTTTTTGTGGTCATATCATGCATTACTTGTGGCTTCCTAGAAGCATCTGGGCACTGGGGCTTTTTTTGTGGTGGTTCTTACTGGCACCTTTCAGAGGGATTCTCCCAAGTCCTAAGGGGAGAATTGGTGGATATCAGTGCAATATGTACCAACACACACAAACAAACAAAAACAAAAAAGCACTGGTGGAAACTATTGTTGAAAACCAGATAAATTCTTTGTCTGACTCAAGAGTGCTCTTTATGTAAATAATAAATTGGTCAGTTAATTAATTGGAAACTGGATGTGCTGTCTCTTCAAGACTTGAAATGCCTATGAATAAAAACCAAAAATACCAGTGGCAATTAAAAAATGAGCAATAATAAATATAACAGAGGAAGCTGTATCAACACAGGACAAGAGTGCTTTATCTGCAGATATAAGCCTTTAGGATAAGGAAAGCATCCCATGAAAGTGAGGTGAATGTTTAGAAGATTCATATTTCATGCAGAATCTCAGGGGGTAAGTAAAAACTTCCCTTGCAAAACAATGCACAGGCAAATACTACTGTTCTCTTCGCAAGCTCTTTGCCAAATGAGAGAAGTGATTGTAATGTTCATTCTGCTGCCAAATGCTTACTTTTAAGTGAAAGGTACCACTGTAAAGAAAGGTACCATCTGTGTGGCTATGCCCCTGGCAAAAATCTCACCAAAGGAATCATCATATTCTTGTTCAGCACAGATGTTATTTTTCACAGTTGTCACATTAACAGAAATGAATATTTTTATCCCTGTCCTTATACACCCCTGAAAGATTGCCAAAAGGGGGGGAAGTCTTTGGCAGAGGGTGAAAGATTTACCAGAATGGGGAAGATCTGTTTCAGATTACTAATAATTGTGCATCTTATCTGAAAAGCTGTAACAATCAGCCTCTGTTGTCGAAGGGGATGGCATTCCATAAAGATTTCAACCAAGAACACAGAGAGTAGCTAAAATGGTTCATCTCATCATGACTTCCTATCTGGACCCCCAGAGGTAAATTGCTTAAATGTTCCTGAATCAAAGGAGTGTAAAAATTGTTGCTACGCTAATGCTCTGTTTAACAGGTACTATTATGTTTTTTTCTTTTAATGGGGGAATTTACCTTTTAAAGGAATATGTAGGGTGCCTAACAAATGTGTGGTGTGGGCTTACAATTGTTATTGCCTTTTGTAATTAGTTATGTTAGTTGCACTCTTTTCTTTATGTGGGCTAATTTTACTCAGGTGGATATGAGACAAGCAGTACCAGTCCTTGTTTTCTTCTCTGGCAAACCCATAAAGCTTAGTATTACTAAATTATTAAAAGAAAAAGAGATGTGTAATAACTAAGAGGTATTGTATGACAAATAACTCTTTGTGTTCATGCCTAGAAAAAAAACTTGTGAGCATAAGTTCAGGTTGGCCTGTGCCATCTGCCCTATATGTCATTTGACACCCTATTCCAAGAGAAATCTTTGTTGGGTAAACCCAGCATTGGTGTGCAATGAATTTCCCTTTCTGTACCTCACATCTCATAAGCATACTGAAAAGAAAGAGGAACAGGGTTGCTGCTGCTGCTATGAGATCGTGGTATGTATTTTTTTCATTAATGATGTCTCAAAAATGTTCATGAAAACACGGGCTTACTTCTCTAATTTCATTGCAATTTTTTGCAAGATGGAGGGGGGTTGAAACTTGGTACAGTTTGTAATCTGAACTGAAGATTTTATTTATTTATTTAATCGCATTTCTAGACCACCCTCCCCGTCAGACGGGCTCAGGGCGGTTTAACAGCAGCTTAAAACAATAAAAACATTATGAAAACATTAAAACATCATATCAAACAATTAAAATTGGTGGGTATAAAATATTAAAATACAGCATTGTCCTGCATGGGTGGTGGAAGGTCTTCAGTGGTATGGCCGGCAAGAGGACAGCCTAGCCCCCACCAAATGCCTGGTGGAACATCTCTGTCTTGCAGGCCCGGCAGAAAGATAACAAATCCTGCCGGGCCCTAGTTTCCTCAGACAGAGAGTTCCACCAGGTCAGAGCCAGAACTGAGAAGGCCCTGGCTCTGGTAGAGGCCAGGCGGACCTCCCTGGGGCAAACCACTGCAGAGCTGTCCGTCGAATCCCCACATCGGCAAGGCGGTGGACCAACAGGTCATGATAGACCGTGTCGAATGCTGCTGATAGATCTAACAATATCAGCAGTGCCGACCCGCCTTGATCCAGCTGTCTACGGAGATCGTCCATCAGGGCAACCAGCAATGTCTCTGTCCCATGTCCCGGATGGAAGCCCAACTGGAAAGGATCTAGGGATGAGGAATCATTCAGGAAGACCTGCAGCTGCTCTACCACCACCCGCTCAATCACCTTACCCAGGAACGGATGGTTCGAAACTGGGCGGTAACTGACCGGGTCGGTAGGGTCCAAAGATGGTTTTTTCAGGAGAGGCACAAGATGGCATAAGAATCCCAAGCTCTTTCTTGATTGTTATACGAATGCCCTCATAAACTTGGTTCACAATGACACCCAATATTTCTACTGGTTTTTAAAATGGAATCTTTGCCTTATTTGTTGGTTTAGAGAATGATGCTACACACAGAAAATGTCATTCTATTCTACCTAGTGGAACACTCTGTCTACTGAGACCAGGGCCCGGCAAGACCTATTATCTTTTTGCCAGGCCTGTAAGACAGATCTGCCAGGCACATGGCTGAGGTCTGGGCCTCCACTGGCCTGAAACGACAAGGGGTGTATAAAATCTAACCCTCCCTGTGAAGGCTGTCCACCATCCTTTTTTAATTTGTATGGCTGAAAGCTGTATAATTAGAAATATGTTTGTATTTTAATGATGTTTATAAATGTTTTATGGAGATGGAATTTTACTGTATTTTAATGTGTTGTGATCTGCCCTGAGCCCACTCATAGGGAGGGCAGAAAATGAATGAATGAATGAATGAATGAATGAGGACTTGCAACCAGACTACACCTGTGTGCCCCTGTGGCAATGTATGTGTATAGAGCTTAGACAGGCTCAATTCTGATCAGGACAGTTATGGCGAAACAATTTTTGGCAGCCCAAATGACTTGGGGGCTGCATGGGCAGGTGTTATTCACCCTCTTAGGAGGCTACATGTGTACCTATGGGGAAAACACCTGGCTCATTTTAGCTGCCAAAATTATATGAGGGAAGCCCCCACACCACTGTCCCAATCAGAATTGGGCCTGTCTGTGCTTTTACACACAAGCTGACACAGGAACTTGCAGCTGCAGTATGGCTGCAAGTCCCCATGGCAAACTTGTGGTAAAAGTAATGTCTAGTGTTGCTCTGACATTGTCATCCTAAGCAGTTACACTCTTCTAAGTTAAATTCAATGGGCTTAGAAGGGTATAACTCCATCTAGAATGAGACAGTAAATACTCTAACAAGTACATGGTTCAGACATAACATGAAACTATGGTATATTTTAACTGGTTAGTTCAGCTTGCATACAGTCATTCAAACATCGGCTTTCCTCAACAAATGCTCATTTCATTGTCTTCAATCTTTCTTTTGCTACCTTCACAGATTACCTGGTTGGTATTGTGGCCTGAATTCTGCAAGGGTTGTACTAGGGAACAAGCCATGATCAAGCCGGGCTGATCATACATCACATAGAACCCTAATGTATAAAACCACTTCAAACGATGGTTTCAGATCATAGTTTGATGTACCTTAGCTAACCATTGATACAGTGAAACCTCAAGCAGAGTTATTCAAGTCTAAGCCCATTGAAATCAATGAGCTGAGAGTCTCTATAGACGAGACATCTTACACGAGGAGTGAAGAGAGATGCAATGTTAGCCAGGAAATGTAGGAGACAAAGCAGAAGGCTTCATCACTTTCACCTCTCTACAAAGAGCCAGGAAATAGCTCCTCTGAGGGTTTATTTCTTCTTTTCCTCCCTTGACCAGGAGGTGAAATTAACATAGCCTTCATGGAGGAGAAGGGGGAAGGGGAAATTAACAAACCCTCCAAGGAGGGTGTAACTCTGATGTAACTCTGCTTAAGATTTCACTGTTAGTAAAGTGTCTTGTGTTCAGACAATCATACTAACCACTGTTTAATTAAATTTAAAGGTAAACTCAAACTTACCAAAATTAAGACCATGCATGGCTCATCAGAGTCGCTCCATAATGGAATGTACTCTGTATGAATAATTTGTACAACATCCTGTAGGAACAGAACCAGAGGTGTGGCTTATGAGGAACAGTAGAAAGAGAGAAACTTGAAGGAATCAGATAGTGGGTTTTGCATAGGTTTTTTTAAAAAAATGTTTATATAGTTTTCTGAATACAAACTTACAACAAACTCATTTAACAGCTCACAATACAGAAATTGGTCTAGTCATGGAAAACAATATTCAGTGATAAGAATAACAATATGGGTATTTAGCAATCTTAAATATTAGCGTATTATGACAACACTATGAAGCTACATATAAATGGATCCTGTTTTGTGGTATATGTATAGTCTGAGAAAGGCAATCATTGTTTGAGAAGTGTTGACTGGTAATGGAGATTATCTAAAGATTGAAGATGGTCTGGGATTTTATTCATAAAAAACAAATCCCAAAGTTTCACAAACCAGTTTGACAAAAGAGCGAACGTTTCTTTTTTCCAAGATGATGCTATTAATGATTTTGCAGCTGAGAGCATTGTCAGGATTAAGGTTTTCCTGATTGTGGGAACCGTAGGATCTTCCCAAAACCCTAATCATTTTCCAGTAAGATTGGATTTTTAGACATTTCCACCAACAGAGAAAATAGTCTGTGTTTAAGCCACAATGTTTCCAGCAAAGTGACTGGACATCTGGGTTTATCAGTGGTCTTTCCCCCATAATTCAAGACTTGGTCCAGGCCCTCTTTCACTTATCATTCAGATGTTGATTAAAAAGGAAGTTTATGGACCTAAGGCTTCTTTTATTTTGTCAATCTCATAAGAATGTTTTGATGTGAATTGTATTTTCAGGAGGGGAATAAGGAGATCTAGAAGGAAAATGTAAACAAGCATACCTAACTGTGTCCATGTAATGGTTAGAATGCAGGATTCCATGAATGGCAGCCATAACATATCTCAGGCCTTCTTTGGAAAAAAGACCATGGCAAGTTGTAAAAGAGATATTAGCTTTGTTGACAATCATTTTAAATTCATTGCACTTAGGCATTTTTGTATTCTTGGGAACTGGAGGTTCAGTATGGCAAAAAGCAGGCAAAAGATTTGTAAACCACAATATATTTCATTCAAGATTAATATGATCTGGAACAACCAGGACAGCACAACACTCCTGACAAAGCAACCCCCACACTAATTGTCCCCTACTGTGGTATAGATCACACCAACAGGAACACACATTGATAGCTGAATGAACCTACAGTGCATTTCAGATTACACAGGTAGTACTAACAGATATCCGATTTAAAACCAAGCAATAGATTTTCGTTAGGCACAGCTGGAGTAATTTTCTCTAGGAGCCTCTTTATTCTTTGCTTCTATCAAGAGGAACTGTGGTTCTATTGTTAAAAGTTATATGCAATGCCTGCAATTGATTTGGAAGAGCATGTCAGCCTTGAATTGAATTCTTAGTGCCATACCTAAGCTTGTAATACCCATAATGCTTCCAATTGTAATGTGAGATAAGTGGATGGTTTTTGCAGTCAGACTCTGGGACTGATTCAGTAAAATGGCTGGGACTGGAAAGGAGTACTCCCACAAATTAGAAGGAGGGCTGGATAAGGATTCTGGAGCATGCAATCTTTGTTATATCCTGATGCCCCCCAACATGAAAAAAAGAATGGGCTCTACTGAACCTTATAATGATAATTCCTCAGGACCAGGGCTGGCATGTCCATAGAGGCAGGTCCGGCAGCCGCGCTGAGGCACTGGAGGGGGTGCCGGGGGTAGAGGCGCACGCCACAGAGTTGGCAGCGGCAGCGCTGGAGGGCTGGGAAGCCACCCACACGCCACCCCAGCCACCGGCTGTGCCTGGCCCACAGCTGTTGCAGCCTCCCAGCCCTCTCGTACACCTGCCCCATGGTGCCACCACTGCCACCAACAACAACACGTGCACCCAGCCAGGCGCAGCAGCTGCGGACCAGACACAGCAGGCTGCCAGGGTGGTGCGCAGAGCAACTGAGCAGGACAGCTGAAAGGATGCACGCACGCCAGGTGCCTATCATGTGATGTCATCATGCAGTCCAGGTGCGTGCACGCGCGCTTTGCGTGCGGGGGCAGCTACCATGCTGAAGCTGCCCCTGTCCTCAGACACAAGAAAACCTGACACCAGGCCTGTTCAGGATGTAGGCCACTGTGCAGGTTGAGCACATACTGGTTGCAGTGTACTCTAGAATAAACCTTACTTTGATATTAAGATGACAAATGAAGTTAAACCAAAATGGATACGGGAATATACTTTTTATCTTGCAAATCTGTCTGTAGAATGGCAGTATCACACGTTATAAAAAAATGGATCATTTCAATATATGCTGAAGAGAAACTAGAGGACAACTCTAGTAAGCATTGTACTTGCCTATATGAATTTTATGAATAATTTAAGGTCATAAGCTAGAATCATGCTGGATCTAGTCAATGTGAATTTATATGATAATATCTTACATCATTGGATTTTCAAGTCACCTTAACTCCCCCTGTGGTGGGAGAAAGTGTGAGGTATACTTTTTAAAAACTAAAATAAATAAACAAAATATGGCCATCCATACGCTTCTAGGAAGCTAACAGGCAGGACATTGAAGCTATAGCCCACCCTTGTTTTTTGTACCTCCAAAACAGGTAATTGGTATACATCTATTGTGAGTTTAAAATCTATTCAACTATCATGGCTAATAGTTCCTGAGAGAAGTATCTTCCAGGACATTTCACCCATTCTTTTTAACAAACAGGTTGATAGGTGTGCTCTAAGAAAAATAAATGTTCTAATTTCAAATCTGGGATTTGGGGGAGAAATCTTTATGGTGACTGCTGATTTTCGGGTAGGACATTACCAGTTTGGGATTCAAATCCATGTGTGATGGATAGGGGGCTGTCCTTCCCCCTATCCAGCAGCTCAGCTGTTTCATCCTTGAGCCTATGGGATTGTTGCTCCAGCATCCAATAATCTTTCAGAGCGGGGATGGAATGCAGCAGCAGTTCAGTTGGTAGTATCAGGTACAGTATCAGGGTATAAGATACTGGCACAGTATCAGGGTAGTATCATGATCTACCTCTGGGGACAGAATACTCAGTCATGAGGCGTTTCTCTGATGATGAGCAGAGCTGATAACATTTAGTCTGACTCCTGGGAAATGGCAGGCTAGTGTGGGTGGAAACCTGTGTGTGAAAGGAGCTAATTTGGGGTTTAGGCAGTGAAAGCTAGTTTGTAACTATACCATTAAAAGGAATTTAAATCAACCCGAAGCCATAACTAGCTTACATTTAGGTGCCTCAGCCAGGCTTCTTCTGTGACTCTCTGGAGACCCGAACTGCTGTTCTGTTCTTTCAAAACCACCATCTTTGTTGTTTTGTTGTTTGTTTTGTTGAACCTACTGGTCCAGTGATCTCTGAACTCTTCAGGCACAATACAAAAATTATCTCACAATAGCAAACCCAATGCCTTTACTCTTGCTACCATAAGAACATTTAACAACTGAGGGGAATGTTTATATTGAAAAACAAACCTAATTCTCCAAAATTATAGGAAGCAATGTGAATTGTCTCTGTGGGAGAACTGCTGAGGCCCTGGAGAACTGCTGAGGGAGAAGGGTTTTGACTCTGTTGAGATATTGCAGGGTGATTTCAAACCTGTTCCGTTACATTAAAATATACTCTGTTTAACTCCAATTTGTTTATTAGTTTAAAATTGGTTCTCTCCTATGTTCCATCTTGTAAATAAAGTTTAGTTTAGTTTTGTTTAAGCCTGGCTGGCTTGAAATCATTAGCTGAGGAGAAATAAGACACTCTGGTCATGACTAGAGATGAGCATGAACAGCAATACAAACAAAAAAAAAGCCACGAACAGCCCAATCTGCTGTTCGTCAAGCCAGACAACCTGGCACCTGCAATCAATTCCCTTGGCAACTTAGGCAGGGATTGTCTGAACTCTGTCTGTCCAGCAGGAACTCTGTCCTGCTGTTGCCCTGGAAACCCCAATTTAAGCCCAATTTAGCTTGATAGGCAGGTCTTCCTTTCAAGTGTGGAGCTCCAAATTTGTTACAACAAGGGAGCAAAGACCAGGGGGGAGGGGGATCCCTGCTCTGGCTTTGGAGAGGGAGAGACAGCTGCTGTTGGCATTTTGAAAGAGAGAGTGCATTGGAGCTTGAATTTTCTTTGTGTGTGGTGGGATAGGGATCTACCCCTTCAAGTTCCAGGGCTGCTGCCAGGCTCTGGGCCAAGATATTATTTATTATTGGTACCTTTCCTGCTGCGTGCTCAGGTAAGGTTTCTGGGAGTGGTGCGGTAGGGATCTTGACTTGGATGATGGCTGGAGGAGAGCCTGCTGGCCCCCATGAACAGCCAACCACGAACATGTTTGTGAACAGGGCCATGTTCGTGGTTGTTCGTGAGTCCCTGTTCGTGGATGGCAATGAACAACAAACATAATGTTCGAGGTTTTTTTTTCTGTTCATGCCCATCTCTAGTCATGACCAAGGGACCACATTTAAATGGTGGCAGCACATATATATATAGGGAAGGTTACTTCTAAGTTCCCTTTTCCTCGATAGCCCTGGTTGTAGCTGAGTGAGGAGAGGTACATACAGGAAACAGGCTGCCTGTCTGGTGGAGCCTCTGGAAGAGGAAAGAGGAGAGCTTGTGAGGATTTGGGTCAGGGCTCACTGCCTGCTATAGTGGAGGCTAAACAGTTGGCATGTGGTGACCCAGCCTTTACCTGCCTGGGAGCCCCAAACCTATGAAGGGAGATTTGGGTTGGCAAGTGATGTGAAAGGCTTGTTTGAAGAGTGATAATCATACTAAGAATCCCAGGTTTGAGTTACTGTTCTGGAAAATCATAGTAATGACCAGAAACAGTGATATCTAAATATATTTTCAGCTCAGTAATTTCAGAATGCACACCCCTAACCTTCACATCTGATGACATCAAATTCCATAATTTAACAATATCTTGTAACAAGAAATACCTTGTTTTGTCTGATTTTCACCTAACTGATCCATAGTTATAGGGATAATTTGAAGGCAGTGCTCCTTTGGAAATACATAGTGCCTTGTCTTTTAATTGAAAGCTCCCCTATTTTTTAGCAAGTAAACTTTTCACCCTTTTCATTGTGAAGAAAATGTAAAAGTAGTTTATGACAGATTGGTTTGGAAAGAATGGGGGAGGGAAAGCTGCAAGACAGCTGGAGCTGAGTCAATTATCCACTTCCTAAGGGTCCTACCACCTTACCACTAGCCCCACCCTGTGATATCACTGGATGGCACCCAGGCTCCACCCAATGTAACACATGCTTTAGGATGAGGAAGAGGGACCTGGCACCCCTACACCCCCATGTTCTGTAATATCCCTTCACTCTTAAAGTATTGCTATGCCAGTACATCTTATTAAGTGGCTGTGAGCCTCAGTGTTATATCGGGGAGAACTTTTTTTCTAGTTCTATGGACTCTTCATAATGTTATAAATCTCTATCTCATCCCCTCTATCCAGTCATTTCTTCTTGGTAACTACCTCAGTATTAATCTGATCAGTCCGAAAAGAATGTTTCTTCTTAAAGAATCCTTTTTTGGGATGATGTCATCTCTTTTCCTACTATAGGTGAGTGCTACAGAGGCATGTAGATATGACTGTCATTGCATAAAACTGATTACCCCGTCCCTTTTTGTATTATTATGTTTTCTTATTTTTTATTAGCTAAGACATTAGAAAAGTCAGCATTGCAAGAAGAATTATAAACATACCCTGGAAATTCCCCCCACCCCCGCAAAAAAACCCAATTCGTTAAAATATTTATTTTAAGAGAACATGATTTCTTACAGCACCCATTAATCTGGGTGTGTTTCATTTTTGGCAATGATGTAAATTGAAGACTATCAGCAAAAAGACTTTTTATCTAATCAGAAAAGAATATTAAACTTTCTGCTGGCTTGGATTATTTTTGCAAAGTCAGTGAGGAAATTTTTATATGTTTATTAAGAAGTCCAAGACATTGATTCAGCTCGTCTAGCTTGCTTGGAACATGGGTAAATGTCCATTATGTAGTACTCTTTCAGTGCAATGAGTTACTCTACACTGTTAATAACTTAAAGCCCCTGACAAGTTCTAATTTTGCTGTCATTTGTTCTATTTGCTTCACATTCAGTAAATTATCTCAATAGAAAAGATTAGTTAAGGAAGACAAGGAGATGGTAGAGAAGCTGAATGAATTCTTTGCAGCTGTGCTCGTTTTGGAAGGTTTGGGGCATGTAGTTACAGTCACTATTTGGGAAAATGGAGACTGAAGAACTGTTTCAAATTGAAGTGGTAAGAGATGAAGTTTTAGGGCTACTGGGCAAATTTTAAAAACATAAGGGTTTAAGGAACTTAAATGTGAAGTTCTTAGCTGGGACATCAGTCCCAGGTAAATTAGTCAAAACTGTTATTAAAGATAGAATTATTAAGCACATAGAAGAACAAAGACTGCTGAAGGAAAATCAGCATGGCTTCTGCAAAGGGAATTCTGCCTCAAAAACCTGTTGGAGTTCTTTGAGAAAGTGAACAAACCTGTAATCATTCATTATATACTTGGAATTTAAAAGGGCTTTTGACAAAGTATCTCACTAAAGGTTCTTGAGAAAGCTTAGCAGTGTTTGGATAATAAGATGGGTACTCTATTCAATTAAAAATTGTTAAAATGACAGGAAGCAAAGAGTAGGAATAAATGAACAATTCTCCATTTGGGAGGGAGGGACTGAGTATCTTTTGTGCCCCATGGAACAATCACAAATGTTCATTGAGCATTTTTGAGCAGGACCTCTAAGAGGTCAAGAGAAGGCTGGGCCACTTGCAGATACTGAGGCTCCAATAGCCATTATATAAATAAAAAGTGATGACACATGATGCACATAAAAATAAGTTCCAAAACTTTTCAAATACTAAAAAACCCCTAGTGTCTAAATCTGAGCTTGAAGCTGAGGCCAAATGGCTCTCCACCCCAGCCCATCCCCCACTGGCCTTTTTAAAAGTGTACCAGGCTCTCAAAAATACAAGGCGGTTTGTATGGAGCATGGGAGTGTTCACTGATTGCTGTGGAAAAGAGCAAGAGTCCAGTAGCACCTATAAGACTAACAAAATTAGTGGTAGGGTATGAGCTTTTGTGAGCCACAGCTCACTTCTTCAGATACCACTGGTTGCTGTTACTGATCCTTTAATATCTCCCTCTGGAAGCACCCTAAATGGAAATCTTGTCATTTGATCCCATTTAAGAAAAAAGGGTAGATATTAAACATTTTAATTTATCATTAAAACAGTCCTACACAATTTGTTTAGCTTAAGGTGTCACAAGTAGGGATGTGCGTTTCGGCATTCAGAATGCCGAAAGAATGCCGAAACAAAAGTGTTTCGGCTTCTTTCGGGGAATGCCGAAACGTTTCGGGGAATGCCGAAACGTTTCGGGTAGCCGAAAGAAAAAAGCCGAAACGTTTCGGGATTCTTTCGGCTTTCTTTCGGCTTTTCAATGGGAAAATGCCTCCGTCTTCCCGGACGTCTGGGGGAGGCATTTTCCCACCGAATAAGCCCAAAATTGGTGGAGACCTTCCTCTAACCCTTCTCTAACAACCACCCAAGTTTCAGACAGATTGGACTTTGGGGGGCCATGTTATGGCCCCCCAAAGCAGGTCCCCCCATCCTCCCATAAGAAAGCGAAGGAGCAGCATATTGTTAGCATGCTGCTACTCATCTTCTTCATTATTTCCTATGGGGAAAAAATGAAGAAGCAGGCTTCCTTTGCCAGGGGTGGCATTTTGCATGCAAAATGCCCCCTCACCCTCAGGGGCCCTTCTCCCACCCCTCCTCCCACCCCCCACCAAGGCTCAGCCTGCTCCCACTTGGGGGGGCCATTTCATGGCCTCCCCAAGTAGGTGCTCTAATCTCTACCACTGACAGCTGGGGGAGGCTTGTGTTGCCAGGGGTGGCATTTTCCCCCACCACCTACAGAGATGGCTGGCCAGCCAGCCCCATTGTTCCCTATGATGGGAACCAACTGCACAACAAAGAATAAAACAAGAACAACACAAAATAAAGTTTTAAATTTTTTTCTCCCTTCCAAAGTACAAGTAGGCAAAGCATTATGACACATTACACCAGCAGTCCCCCACACAGAAAAATAACACAACTCACTTAACATCAGAGAATCACAAAGCATGATTCCTGTCAAAAACACTTTATTTCTTGAACAGCTTTAGGTTACACAGCAGGGGGGAACACCAAAGGGCATGGCAGCACTATCTTACACAAAAATAACACAACTCACTTAACATCAGAGAATCACAAAGCACAATTCCTGTCAAAAACACTTTATTTCTTGAACAGCTTTAGGTTACACAGCAGGGGGGAACACCAAAGGGCATGGCAGCACTATCTTACACAAAAATAACACAACTCACTTAACATCAGAGAATCACAAAAACACAATTCCTGGCAAAAACACTTTATTTCTTGAACAGCTTTAGGTTACACAGTAGGAGGGCACAACAGGGCATGATAGCAATGTACTACAAAAAATAATACAACCCACTTCACCGTTTTTGACAGCAATTGTGTTTGTGTGATTCTCTGAGGTGAAGTGAGTTGTGTTATTTTTGTGTAGTACACTGCTTTCCTGCTCTGTGGTGCCTTCCTACTGTGTAACCTAAAGCAGTTACAGAAATAAAGTGCTTTTGACAGCAATTTTTTGGGGTGATTCTTTAATGTGAAGTGAGTTGTGTTATTTTTGTGTAAGATACTGCTTCCATGCCCTTTGGTGTTCCCCCCCTGCTGTGTAGCCTAAAGCTGTTCAAGAAATAAAGTGTTTTTGACAGGAATTGTGCTTTTGTGATTCTCTGATGTTAAGTGAGTTGTGTTATTTTTGTGTAAGATAGTGCTGCCATGCCCTTTGGTGTTCCCCCCTGCTGTGTAACCTAAAGCTGTTCAAGGAATAAAGTGTTTTTGACAGGAATCGTGTTTTGTGATTCTCTGATGTTAAGTGAGTTTTGTTTTAATTTTTCTGTGTGGGGGACTGCTGGTGTAATGTGTCATAATGCTTTGCCTACTTGTACTTTGGAAGGGAGAAAATAATTTTTTTAAAACTTTATTTTGTGTTGTTCTTGTTTTATTCTTTGTTGTGCAGTTGGTTCCCATCATAGGGAACAATGGGGCTGGCTGGCCAGCCATCTCTGTAGGTGGTGGGGGAATTTGAGGGAGGGTGTCTGTGGTTCAGGTGCTCTTTCACAGGGACCAGCTGGCACTCAGAAGTGTGCCCACCATTGTGGCACCCCTGGGCTGTGCAGAATTGCCCAGGGAAAGAGAGTTTAGAAGTTCCCAGCATAGGGAACAAAGGGAGAGGGCTGGCCTTTGCCAGCCTGTTCCTGGGCTTATGGGTGTGGGGCAGGTGGGGGTGGATTTGGGTCTGTGAGGGGCTAATGTGGGGATTTGGGTCTGTGTGTGGCAGCTGGGGGGGAATTGGGTTTGTGTGGGGCTGTAAGGGGTGGACTTTAGGGGCTGAGAGGACCTACTTGGGGAGGCCATGAAATGGCCCCCCCAAGTGGGAGCAGTCTGAGCCTTGGTGGGGGGTGGGAGGAAGGGTGGGAGAAGGGCCCCAGAGGGCTGGGGGGCATTTTGCATGCAAAATGCCACCCCTGGCAAGACAAGCCTCCCCCAGCTGTCAGTGGTAGAGATGAGAGCAGAGCACCTACTTGGGGAGGCCATGAAATGGCCCCCCCAAGTGGGAGCAGGCTGAGCCTTGGTGGGGGGTGGGAGGAGGGGTGGGAGAAGGGCTCCAGAGGGTTGGGGGCATTTTGCATGCAAAATGCCACCCCTGGCAACACAAGCCTCCCCCAGCTGTCAGTGGTAGAGATTAGAGCACCTACTTGGGGAGGCCATGAAATGCCCCCCCAAGTGGGAGCAGGCTGAGCCTTGGTGGGGGGTGGGAGGAGGGGTGGGAGAAGGGCCCCTGAGGGTAAGGGGGCATTTTGCATGCAAAATGCCACCCCTGGCAAAGGAAGCCTGCCTCTTCATTTTTTCCCCATAGGAAATAATGAAGAAAGATGAGCAGCAGCATGCTAACAATATGCTGCTCCTTCGCTTTCTTATGGGAGGATGGGGGGACCTGCTTTGGGGGGCCATAACATGGCCCCCCAAAGTTCAATCTGTCTGAAACTTGGGTGGTTGTTAGAGAAGGGTTAGAGGAAGGTCTCCACCAATTGTGGGCTTATTCGGTGGGAAAATGCCTCCTCCAGGCGTCCTGGAAGACGGAGGCATTTTCCCATAGAAAAAAGCCGAAAGAATGCCGAAATAATGCCGAAAGAATCCCGAAAGCCGAAAGCCGAAAGAGATTCTTGTTTCGGCTTTCGGCTTTAACGATAGAGAATCTTCTTTCGGCTTTCTACTTTCGGCTATAGCCGAAAATTTTTGGCTTGCACACCCCTAGTCACAAGTTGTATAGACCTGTTCTGTAATCTTACATTTTCAGCTTCTTTAATACTGCAGAAATATTTGGAGCATCCTTCTAGTTTAAAGAAATATTCCTAAGGAAGTCTGACCTGGAAACTAGTAATTGATCTTTTTGAGGAAATGGTTTAGCCATTTATCACTTCAAAGTTTTCATAATGGAACTGCCATTGTCCTTAATTGCTGTGATGATTGCCTTCAATTGTCCAGAGAGAGAGCTTGCTTTTTCCACCTATCTCTTCCACCTACTTGGAAACAGCCTCCTCCATCCTTCGGCTGGTTCTAAAGGGGAGAGGACATTAGCAACTGGTAAAAGATCTCAGATTTAGTCGATTGGCACAAATTGCTTGATTTTTGGAAAAGAATTGACATGTACATATTTTTTGTTCCCCTTAGCTTCTTTCTTTTGGCTAAGAATCAAGCAAAAGGAGATTTATGGTATATAGTAAGCTGTTATCTATCTGACACAGCTGTGGTTTCCCCATAATTAAAGGTGGATATAAAGAAAAATGAATAATGGTAGCTGGCGCAGAAGCTACCTACAGAATGTTTCACTGTGGGTGTGAGCTCTTTAGCAGTCATACCTTATTTTAGATGTTGGTAGCAGTACATAATGCATATGGAACAAGGAGCAGGAACAGCTGTGTCATGTCTGTGTCCCATCCATGCCATTATTTGATGCTAATCTGTTGTTCTGAACCAATGTATCATGCTATAACTTGATGTCATATTGCCAGTGCCACAACTGCTTTGCTTTCACAGGCTTATTGAAGCTGCAGGTGTCTTATCTAATGGCTTTGGAAGCTCTCAGTGCTTCTGACCTTGTACACTGCTTGCTCCCATGAATTACTATGGGCCAAGCTACAAGTGACGAATGACACTTGAACGGCAAGTGGATTGAGTGGAGTGCAAGTGAACAGGGAGAAATACACTTGCCATTCAAGTGTCATTCATCACTTGTAGCTTCGCCCTATGTTTCAACTTTGATCTCCTGCTTTCTCAGTGTCTAGATTTGATAGTAAAAATATGTAAGATGTTCTCAGGACGGGTTCGCACCAAAAGACCTGTTTTACTAATGGGAGGGGGAAGGAGTAAATTTGTTCATTAAGAGAAATAGTTTTCCCACATGTAGTCATTCCTGTCGACTGTTCTTACTGCTTAGTTGCTTACTTTGCTTCTGAGTAATTCTATGGACATATCTGTGGAAATGATCTGATTCCTGAATAAAACCTTCTAACCAAGAGCCTGGATTCTTACTGTGATGGTACAGGGGTCTATCTACCATAGCCTGTCATCCATAGCCTGACAAGCTGGGCTGTTGATCAAAAATGGCATCAGATGTTTTGTTGTAGTTGAATATTATCTATCACATTACAATATTTTACCATTACTCTTGTATTTCAACCTCTATTCATGGAGTTCACTGCAGATTCATGACAACACTTGTGAGATAGACTAGGGTGTGGCACAGAAGGATAAGTAAAGCATCACTTGTGGAATGGGACCTTCCTGCCTCTACCTCCCCATGTATTTCATAGTGTTCTACAAAACACTACCCCTAGGGTTCAAGGGACTCACAGGAACAGTGCTGGGCATAATGTGGCAGGACCATAGAATTCTCTATTAGGAATTGGTTAATTCATATTAAGAAGAAATCTGTTGGAGTAAATTTTCCTCTTCCATTAAAGATCTGGTCATTTTAGCCAAGCTGAGGGCTAACTTTTACCATTTAACCACAGGAGTTCCTTTTTTGATGTTAAGTTTCATGCCACATAAGCAATGGAGCAGACATGGAAAGTAAGTTATCTTTAAGATAAACTAATAGAAAGTGACGATCGGAATGTTGACCAGCATGCATTCCATAAGCTACAGTAGGTTGTTTCCACCATATACTAAACAAATGAACAAGCAGGGGTGAAGCAGTTCCCCCTTCTCTTCAGCTACCTTTTGTGCTGATTTCCCTCCACAGATTCTTCATGTACATTCTGAGTTAGGAGAGGTTGTTGCAAACTTACCCTATTTTCCCCTTCTCCCTTGCACATGCTGATGGACTACACTATCCCCTAGGGGTGTCAGTTCCAGAAGCATACGTTATGAATATTGTTTGTGCTTGGGTGCATAAGAGAGAAAATAAAAAGGCAGCTATAATGTCACATGTGTCTTTTAATCCTAAAGCTACATCTCTACCCAGCTTTGTTCTTCAGTTATGGGTTCTAGGTGATAGACTACCTGAAGTCTAAACAACTGAAGTCTGCCAGTTATTCACAAAATACTCATTATGAGATATGCTTATAATCTCTTGTGGGGAGGATGTCTCTTTTTATATAACACCTTAAATAAAAACTGATTTTTACATTTGTGCATCCACTTTTCTTTTTTTGCAATGACAAATTACAGTAATTTAACTCACAGTGTCATCTTCTTCAGCTGTTAATATACATGAACTTGAGCATTGTTCACACGTTTTTTGGTTCCTAGGAGCCACGCGTACTTTAAATGCTATTTGGTTAAAGATAGGTGTCTTCTAAAAGATGTGACATTCAAAAATGAATAGGAAGACCCTCAAAGAGGTCTGTCAGAGCAAGCTCCTTCAGGATTCAAAATCAGAACAAAATTGGCTAAGATTCAGACAGAAAATCCAGTAACCATTTTTCAAAATGGCTTCAAATATTCACAATGAAGTAATTTTTATGTCATCCCTAGCTGTTCTCTTTATGTATAATTTTTTTAAAGGATTTATACTCTTCAATCCAAATAATTTTCAAGGTGGCTTATAACTAAAGTTACAAACAATGGGTTTGTTCAAAAGGTCTGTGAGTAAAATGAAAGTTCCCCACCTTCCCCTCTCCTGCCCATAGTGCCATATTATTTATTTGAAAATGCCTGGTCTTCAGGGAACCTGCCTTAGGCAGCTTATAAAAAAATAATGAAAAATATAATACATCATTAAAGTTATTAAAACCCACCATTCAAAACTCAGTAGAGTATAAAACAACTGAAACATGAAGCATATTAAAAGAGTCTTAAACAATTTTCAGGCTAAAGACAGATTATAGAAAATGATGTTTAAAAGATCAGCCCCTTAGTTAAAAGCATGGGTGAACAGAAACATTATGAATTTGCACCTCTAAGAAAATAATGTAGGTGCCAAGTAAGCTCTCAAGGGAAAGGGCATTCTGCAGACTAGGTGCCACTACTGAAAAATCCTTGCCTCTGCTTACCATACACCTCATCGCTGAGGGTGAGGGCACACAGAGCAAGACTTGTGAAGAAAATCTTTGCTGGTGGGCTAAACAATATGGGAGGGGGCTGGTACTTAAGACTTTAAAGGGAAGAACCAGCAGTTTGAATTGTTCTTAGAAACAAATGGGCAGCCACTGCAGATCTCTCAGCACTTGGGTGATGCAATTCCTGTATCCCACCCTTGACTGTAACCTGGCTGCTACATTTTGTACAAGCTGAAACTCTTTGACTGTTTTCAAAGATAGTGCCACATACAATACGTTACTGTAATTTATCCTGTATACAATCAGAACATGGAGCACTATGGCCTGATCATGCTATTCAGGGAACAGCAATACCTGGTGAATCAGCCAGAGTTGATAAGAGGCCTTATATGCCACAGAGGAGGCCTGGGCCTCCAACTACATGCCAGGTTCCAGCAGAATCTCAAGTTATGAATCTGCTCTTTCAGGGGGAGTCCAGGACAGGCTGACTCCCCAATCCTCAAGCAGCTCTGTGACTGACCAACCATAACTCAATCTTGTCTGGACTGAGCCTCAGTCTATTGGCTCTCATCCCACCTATTACCATCTTCAGGAATTCATTAAGGGCTTCCATTTCCACAGATACACACTTAGCTGTTAAGGAGAAGTAGAACTAAGTGTCATCCACACATTGGTGGTACTTTAAATCCCCTGATGATTATTCCAAGCATTTTCATGTAGATGCTAAACAGCATGGGGGACAAGATGGAACCATTTGAGACCCCATAGCATAAATGCTGTGGGTCTGAACAAAAGTTCCCTGGCACCACCTTCTGGAATCAGCCATTAAAGTAACAGTGAAAACCACTGAAATGTGGTACCTACCATATCCAAGTCATCCAGCCTTTCCAGAAGTTTACCATGATCAATGGTATGCACTAGCGAATCAACAGGGATGCACTCCCCATGTCACCCTCAGCAAAGATTATCAGTCATGGCAACCGAGGCTTTTCTGTACTGAACACAGGCCTGAATCCATACTGAAATGGGAACTGTGATTCTCGAAAGTTTATGCTACAATAAAATTGGTTAGTCTTAAAGGTGCTGCTGGACTCTTTTTGATTTTGCTACTGCAGACTAACAAGGCTAACTCCTCTGGATCTATGAAGCTGTGTAGTCACCTCCTGCTCAAATACTTTGCCAAAAACAATAAAAGAAAGAAAAGAAAAGGAATGTTGGCCACCTTGTATTAGTTGTTTAGATTAATGGGGTCCAGGGATGACTTTTTCAAAGGGGGTCTCTTGACTGTCTCTTTCAAGGAACGATACCATCCCACAAAGAGGTATTTATTATCTTCTATACCCACTCAACCAACCCAGAGCAGCTTGATACTAATAGCCATGAAGGGCCAGGATTGTGTAGAAGTGGTGAGCTGCTGAATTCTAAGCAGCTTGTCCACTTCATCAGGCCTTACCAACTGAAAGTCATCCATTCAGCTAGGGCTAAACTGCACTCTGATGGCATTCTAATAGCAACCCAGCATCTCCAAGTAAGGAACAGTGCTGGGTGCAATATGGAGATGTGCAATGGGAAAGAGAGGAATCACCTTTGATCCAGCCCAGTTTCAGAATATTGACATAATTCGTGGTTTGGATCCAAAGAAACACAAGCTCTGGGAATGATCTTTCCAAGCAGCAGGAATGGAGAGCAATATGCCTTCCATTTATAGATGGCTGGATACAAGACAATTATTCCCTATGTATTTATTTAATATTTTATACTTTAATAATTAATAAATAGATTATTAAAAGCTTGAGAAAAAACACACCTGCTGCTTTAATTATAATATTAGAAGATAATTTTCCCCAATCAAGGCAGAAAATTGTCATATCCCTAGAAGTCACACAGGCCAAATTCAATGGTGGAGGAGGCATCTAGAGCAGTGCCTCAGCTGATGTTCTCAGTGAACCTCATGTGAGAAAAAATGTCTTTGAGTTTATTTGTCATGTTTGGAGCTCTTTTGCATAATCAGAGCAATGGTTCATATATCCAGTACTGGTTTCCAAAATATTATTTAATTATGAACGTGTGTCTATAGGTTCATTTCTCATATTTGTCTTATTGATAGGTTTTATGATATTGACTTCAGATGAGATACTTCTTTCCCAGTTCAGTACCAATGAAGAATCTACCAAACCAGACTGTAGGCCAGGGCCCCCCCAACCATGGGACCCATGGTGCCAACCAACACCTTCCCTCATACCTATGCGGTGTTTTTAGAAATTGAATGGGCTTTTACTCAGCAGGACTTCCGACTGGCCATTAGAGATTTTAAAAAGTTGTTTCAGCAGGAGCTGCCACCACAGCACAAGGATCATCACTGTGTGAGTAAAGGTAAGCTGTGTGTATGCAGGAAAATATTTTTAAACAATATGTTCCTTTTTAAAGAGCTTCTGTCTGAAATTATGAAGAATTATTATTAGAGTAATACATGACTTCACTCCCTGACATTTTGTGGTTGGCTCTACCCAGTGTGGAAGCCATTTTGTAGTTGTGCCTATCACCCTGTGGCAGATTTCCTAAGGTGCCCACAGGTTTAAAAAGGTCGGGGGGCTGTTGTAGGGTTCTGTGATGGAGTTCTGAAAGTAAGATGTATAATAATTGTAGTTCAGGTTATCAAACCCTGGATCTTTCAAAATCTCTCTTAGAGATCATCAGATCCTTTTTCAAGACTACAGTCACATTTTGAAGAGTGAGGCTTACTTCTATATAAATTTGGTCAGGATTGAGTTGAATAAAATGTAGTGTCAAGGGGACAACAACAGAGAAAATTCCAGGGGTTATTCTGAGGTCTCATGGAGACAGGCAAGTTATGAATATTCTTCTCACATGATATTTGGGTTAGGGTTAGGGGGTATGAGAAAGTTCATAGAAGCTCTTAATGACAGTAGGCAACTTAAGCGTTTAGTAGTCCAGTCCTATGCACATTTACTGAAGGCCACTTTAAATTCAATAGGCCTTACTTTTAGGACAGTATGTATAAGTATGTATGATTGCAGCCTACACTATCTATTATGCATTTAAGATTTGAATGTAGTATGCCTTTTTGATCACTTACTATGTACTGACCGATATTGCTATTTTTCTGGGATGTTGCTGAGACTCTCATGCAGTTATGTAGGACATTTTTTATTTAATTTTTGGTGCAGAAGACTTGACAATAGCAGTCCCTTTTACCCATCCAGCTGCCAAACGGCCTTTTATTATTGGAATGTTCTTAAAAAAGCAGCTTGGAAGAGTCTATGTTCCAAGGAGGCCAACTTTTTGTTTATTTTTTATTTAGGCATATTTATCTTGCTTTTCTCTCCTATGGGACCCAAAGCAGCTTAAAAAAATACTAAAATACAGTTTAAATGAATATACAATTTAAACAGACAAAGATGGTATTTAAATAAACAGAACCAGCAAAGATATCTAAAGACAGCCTGAGCTGGTCTGGGATGCACTGGGCTGCCTCATTCAGGGCCAAGAGCTTTTGGTCATGTCCAGCACAGGCTGAATTCCCCTCTCCCTCTGGCAGTATCAAGCTCCTGGAGGCAGGCCTTATACCGCTTCAGGCACAGGGGAGGATAAGGCTGAGCAGCTGGTCTCCCTCAGCACAAGTTGAAGTTCTCTCTCCCTCTGGCAGACACCTACCACAGTCAAGGGGCTCCAGACTGCCAGTGTCAACTCAAGAGTCTCCATTCTTAAGGGAAAGTTAAAATGAAGATGAAGCAATTATAACTCAATTCAGTTTAAAACATTAAACAAATGTATAAAATAGAGTCATCATATAGTACCTCAGAATGCTGTCTGGACAGCTCTTTTAAATTAAGCAGATAAAAGAAAAACTAAGGATGCCTAAAAGAATAGGATTAAACCTATAATCTTTTTTAAAAATGCTGCTTTGACCCCCAAATCCTTATTTAGGGTTTACTTGTTCCTTGTGTGATTTGAACCTGTCATTCTTTATTTTTCTTCAGACTTCCCCATAAACAATAAAGCATAATGCCTGCCCATTCAAACCTCTGGCAAGTAGAATGGATTAGAACATAAGAACAGCTTTGCTGGATCAAACCACTGGTCATTCTAGGCAGCACCTTGTTTCACACAGCAGGCAACCGCACCCTGGATGGCAAACAAACAAGCCATAGAAGTCTGTGCCTGATAATGTTGCCTCCCAGCACTGGTAGCCTTTTCTCCAGAAATCTAACCTCCTTCTAAAATCATCCACGGTTGAGGCCATCACTACATCAACAAGCTGTGAAATCCACAACTTAATAACTTGTTGAATAAAGAAATATTTCATTTTGTCAGTCTTGAATCTATTTCCCACCATCTTCATTGGGTGCCCATAGGCACTATTATCATGAGAGAAGGAGAAAAAGTTCTCTAGAACTACTTTTCCCACACTATGTATAATTTTATAAAACTTTTCATGTCCTCACTCAGTCGACTCTTTTTTAAACTAAGACTCTTCAGCCTTTCCTCGTAGGAAGATGCTCTAGCCCATTAATCGTCTTGGTTGCTTTCTTCTATACTTTCTCCAGCTCTACAATACCATTTCTGAGGTACAGTGACCAGAACTGTACACAGTATCCAAATGAGGCCCTATAGATTCATATAGGGGCATTCCAATACTGGAATACTGGCCATTTTACTTTCAGTTCCTTTCCTAATAAACCCCAGCATGGAGTTTGCCTTAATCTCCACTGCACCAAGTCAACATTTTTATTGAGCCCTCCACTATAACCCCATGATTGCTTTCTCTCTCAGTTTCACTCAGTTCAAACTCCAGCACAATATATTCCAAGTTAGGAGGGTGGTGGTTGTTGTTCCAATGTGCATCACTTTTTACACTTGATTACATTGAACTTCATTTGCCATGTTGTTGCCCACTCACATAGTGATATCTCTCTGGATCGCTTCATAATTCACCTCAAGTTTTCAACATCCTGGATATGTGGTATCATCTGTAAACTTGGCCACTGTACTGCTTGGCCCCAATTACAAATTACTTATAAACAAATTAAATAGCAGGCAAATTTGAATTTTGGAGGGAAAATCTGCTTCATAGTGAGGAAGTGGAGTTCATCATAGAACTCTAGTACAGAAGAATTTTTTTTTAAAAAAAGAATTGGAAGTCCACAGGTCTATGCATTATTCTTTGCATGTATTGTTGCATGCATTCCAAATTATTTCAACACTAGTCAGTCAGTAGGTAGACATTATTTGTCCACAAAAGGAAAGAACATTTCCCTTGGCTGCCCATTTGGCATATAGTTACTCATTAGCAACTTCTTCTTTAGCATTGCATAAAGTAAGTAATATTGTCTGTTTTTCATATTTGAGGGACTGGAATCACAGCTTGCCTGAAGCCAGACAATGAAAAAAATGTCAAAACTAAAAATATCTTGCTTGTATTATATTTTTAAAAGTTCCAGTCTTATGGAAAAGGCTTCTGAATATGATGAATAGTAGTATGAAGCATATTTTTTAAAAAAAGGATGTCATATCAGAGCTACAGTAAAATCAATTGCTTCTTTATAGTAGGTGAATTCTACTCAAAGTCATTGTGGATTATTACAGAATGTTGTAAAAAGGAGTCACTCAATCACACTGAAGATTATATTTTGAAATAAAAATTAGTGTGGAGTTCAGTCTTCAAAGATTTAGTGAGATAGAGTACATAGTCAAAGCTCTATCCTGCTTTTGTTGTTTTAAAGTATAAAACCCCCAATTTTCAATATCTGTCTTTAATGCAAAGCACAGACCTGGCTAAGGTATCTGGAACAGGATGTAGGTTGAAATTATCCATTACTTCCTTCAGATATAATAACTTTTATTAAAACCACCTGAAATAACATCCTACATTGTCTAGCTTTTCATAAGGCTAGGGGTGAAAAGGTAGAGAGGGAAGATCTCTCTTCGGCTTGCTGGAATCAAGAAGCAAAAAATGGAAGCTATACATCTGAAAACATAGAAGCCAGCAGTGGATCAAATGTCTTTCTGATGTAGAGATGTTAGGTCCCCTTACCCTCCTAGTGGGAGGGGTTCCTGACACTTACCTTTGAGCAACCACCTTGAGCATGTTTTGAGCATGATGACATCACTTCCAGAAGTGACATCATCATGCCCAGCAGTAGGCATACTCCCCAATTTGGGCCCCTGTGAGGCACAGGAGCATGCCTGCGGCTGGGCATGATGACATCACTTCTGGAAGTGACATCATCGAGACTGGTGGAAGCACTCCTACTGCCCACTGGACTAAGAGGTTTTTTGCTTCATGAGCCCATTCCCTGGAGCTTTCCCCCTCCACCGGCCATATGAGTGGTGGCGGGGAAAAGGTTGGGAACAAGGGATCCCCACCCAGGGACCCTATTCTGATGCCAAATTGAGCTCAATGGCCCTTAAAAGGCTGAAAACAAAGGAAAGACTGTAGTTGTCTTTATATTAAATATATATAATTTTATAATCAGAGGTAGCAAACCTCTGAATACCAATGCTAGGAGACAGCATCAGAGAAAGGCCTTGGCCCCTGTGCCCTGTTTGTTGGCCTTACAGGGCAAATGGTTGACCAGGCCACTTTGTGATACAGTATATATCATCTTCCTGCCAGTCTGTCTTCCTGCCAGTCTTCCTGCCAGTCTGTCATCTTCTTGCCAGGGGTGGGAGATCTCTCACCCCCGGCTCTTAGTTCCCTCTGACCTTGGAACCAGGAGTGGGAGAAAAATTAGGGGGAAAATGCTCTCAGGCTGGCAGCATGATATTCCTTCTGAGGAAAATCCAGAAGTAATGCCATGTTTCTCTAGGAATCACTGGAAACTCTGGCTGAATCCACACGTACCCTTATAGTGCTAAATTGTTAGAATGCCAGCATCTTCCTAGCGGGATTTCTGATGTCATCACACCACAATGCCACCCTCATGGCGTTATGGCGTGATGACGTCAGAAATCACGCCAAGAAGACGCTGGCATTCCAACAGTTTAGCACTATGTGAGTACATGTGGATTCAGCCTCTATGATTTTACCATAGAGTTTTTGGCAATTCCTATGTCACGCCATAACCAATGGTGTTTCCCTCCCCGAACTCTGACCAGGCTATGCAAGGCACCCCTAATGTTGGACTAAATGAACAATTCATCCAGCAGGCATCATTTATGTTCTTATGTTTTAGTTGGTAAACTAAGTTAGGAGTCAATATTAGCCAAATTGTAACTGACACATCTAGTAAAGCCCATTCAAAGCACAGGAGTTATTTAATATATAGCTTCTAACAATGTGTAGTAGTGGGAATAATGTGCGAACATAAAAGTAATTTTATAACCAAATATTATAATCAAATGTGGAGTTATACTGTTCTTGTGTGTTCCCATTATCTATGTGCAATATCCCACCCCAAAATTGTTTTAGCATGTGGCTTTTAGAATCCCCAAACAAATGTTTAGATTAAGCATTTTCCCAAAGTTTTTTTTTATTGTGTACGTGCACTGTGCCTACCTCCTACTTCAGTTTAAAGAGCAGTTGGGATGGTTCTCCATGCACACTTTTTGAGAAGGAAGCTCTGGGGAAAACTTTTAGATGCATCTTTCGATGATGCACGTGGCACCCGTTATGCATTTCAGATGATGGAGGAATCAGTCAAAATAAACCACTCTTTTGTGAGCAGAGGAATCTCATTGGAGCAAAGTGTCTCCTCATCCACAAGAGATGGCAATTTGACTCAATTTCTTCACTTCATTACAGTCCCTGTGTTCTTTGTTGTAACCTCCACCTTATGGAATGGCCTATCTGATGAGGTCAAGAAGGCTCCCTCTCTTCTGGCATTCTGCAAACTATGCAAAATTGAATTATTCAGGAAGACATTTTTACAAAGGTAATAGGATTTATTATAATGGAATGGTTCAGGAAGATGCTTTAAGAAAGAGGAAGGGACAGTGAACTATACAACTGTGTATCTGTACTGTATGTATCTGTCACTATGTATTATCCTTCTATTATCATTATCAATATTCTATTATCCTTCTATATCATTTTTACTTTGTTTAACATGTCATGTACATACTTATGCATTGTTTCAGCTTTTTCTCAGATTTCTGCTTGGTTTCAGATTTCTGCAGTCCTAATCCTATTACATTGCTTTATGGGTATTCCATCCTGTTGATTTTATTTATTTACACTGTGAAATCCACTTAGGGTTGCTAAGCAATGCCTGTCAGCTGGTGGGAGAATTGTAGGGGACAGTGTCCAGGAAGAAGATTTTAAAAGAAAAATAAAATCACATCTACTTACAAGAAGTTCTTATCACAGAGTTGTAGCAATTCCTAGAGCTAGTCAGAACTTTGGTAATAATTTCCAGCTTTACCATAGTGTTTCCTAGAGTTACTCTGTTACTTCCATGTAGCTCTAGAAATTGCCAGAACTTTATAGTAAGAACTTTGTGTAAATACATGAGGCCTTATTATTTTTTTAATTTTTGTTGCTCCACTAATTCCAGCAGTGGAGGGCAACAAGATGGGGGGGGGGGGGTGAGGCATCCCTCACACCTGCTGTAAGATATGTAGCACTTGAATCTCAATGAGAAAGATGGACTATAATTAATGTAAATAAAATACAAATAAAATTTTCCATTCCACATGACTTTTTGTCCATTAGGTCCGCCCATTCACCAGCACCAGACTTTAGAAAGTCCTGACGACCTGCTGGGGGAAGGAGAAGGCAAGTTAAGATCTGCACTTTGTATTATTTGTATGGTTCAACCATTAGAATTTTACACTCCTCATCCATGGTATGTATGCTATTATTTCTCATCTGTAGGCCCCATGGCACAGATTGGTAGAAATTAGTGATAGGCAAACTTCTCTCAGCTTAGTTTGCAATTTGCATTTAAAAGGATCAAGGAAATAGTAAGGGGAAGCTAACTAAGATAAGCGATTGGTGTTTGGATTGAAGAACTTTCTAGATAAGCTCCAGAATTTGGTTCCTTTGATCATCTGGAACTTTTCTGGGTTTGCCTACAATTTCCTGGTCCCTTAACCCTTAAACACCCATTGGGGGTGTTTGTACATTGCTACTGAAGTTGTCATTATTTATTTATTCCTCTTATTCCCACCTTTCCTCTTGTCTCAAGGCGGCTTACAAGTAATAATTAAAACCTTACAAATTAAGACACAACATCATCAACAACAACACACCTCTCTCCCCTTAAAAAGATGCCTGCTGTTCATATCCTATCCAAAGCCCTAGCTAACAAGCAAGTCTTGCAGCAGCTCCTGAAGATGTCCAAGGAGGGAGATTTCCTCATATTTCCATGGAACCCATTACACAAAGCAAAGGTCAGGATGGAAAATGTCCAGGCTCTGATCAATGCCAGACGGGTCACCATAAGTGGAAGAACAGCCAGCAAGTGGTAGCCTGAAGATCATTCGTTAGTTAGTTTAGTTAGTTTAAAATATTGTACACCTCTTTTCCACTTAAATGGGTCCCCAAAGTGGTGACATTTAAACATTAAAACATTAAAATATTTAAAATAATATAGAAAATTCAATAAAAATATAATTTCATAAACACACACACCAAAACCATGAAAGAAGGCCAATAACAGTAGAAGAAAAGGTTGCACCAAGAATGAAACAAAAAACAAAAAAAGTTGATGCAGTAGAAAAAGGGGTTGTTTTATTCAAATACACTGCCTCTATACCTTTCACTGACACTTCTTCAGGGAGGTCTGTATAATGAATCAGTCAATTCCCACAGTTTTTCAGAAAGTGAAGCACACTTCCACTCTCTGAAAAACTGTTGCTGTAAGAATTACCTGATACATTATACAGATCCCCCTGAAGAAATGTCAGCAAAAAATATATGGACAGTCTATTTGAATAAAACAACTACTTTTTCTGCTGCATCAACTTTTTTTCTTCTTTGGTATGCCAAATGAAAAAAAAATGCCTTCATCATATGACAAAAGACACCAATAGGGGGAGACAGATGACTCCACCAAGGAAGGAGTCCCAAAGTTTTGGAACCATGACTGGGACGGCCTTTTTCCAGTTGACACCCATCTAACCTCAGATGGCAGGGGCACAAGAAGCAGAGCTTCTGAAGATTTCTGAGGTGAACAGTAGTTGGTCACAGCAACCTATGAGAGGAGCCCCAGCTAGAGATGGGCACGAACAGCAATATGAACAAAAAAAGCCACAAATAGCCCAATCTGCTGTTCACGAACAAGCTGTTCGTGAGACCCCATTCTAAATGAACAGGTGATCATTGCAAGCCCCATTCATTGCTGTTCGTTGCTGTTCGTCAAGCCAGACAGTCTGGCACCTGCAATCAATTCCCTTGGCAACTTAGGCAGGGATTGTCTGAACTCTGTCTGAACTCCTGCTGTTGCCCTGGAAACCCCAATCTAAGCCCAATTTAGCTTGATAGGCAGGTCTTCCTTTCAAGTGTGGAGCTCCAAATTTGTTACAACAAGGGAGCAAAGACCAGGGGGAGGGGGGCTCCCAGCTCTGACTTTGCAGACAGTGGATAGGGAGAGAGACAGTTGCTGTTGTCATTTTGAAAGAGAGAGTGCGTTGGAGCTTGAATTTTCTTTGTGTGTGGTGGGATAGGGATCTACCCCTTCAAGTTCCAGGGCTGTTGCCAGGCTCTGGGCCAAGCTATTATTTATTATTGGTATCTTTCCTGGTGCCTGCTCAGGTCAGGTTTCTGGGAGTGGTGTGGTAGGGATCTACCCCTTCAAGTTCCAGGGCTGTTGCCAGGCTCTGGGCCAAGCTATTATTTATTATTGGTACCTTTCCTGGTGCCTGCTCAGGTCAGGTTTCTGAGAGTGGTGCAGTAGGGATCTTGACTTGGATGATGGCTAGAGGAGAGCCTGCTGGCCCCCACGAACAGCCAACCACAAACATGTTTGTGAACAGGGCCATGTTCGTGGTTGTTCACGAGTTCCTGTTCATGGATAGCAATGAACAATGAACATCATGTTCGGGGTTTTTTCTGTTCATGCCCATCTCTAGCCCCAGGCTATAATAGGCTTTAAAGGTCATAACCAGCACACCGAAATGAACTCTGACACAAACTGGAAGACTATATATCTGTTTCAAAACAGGTAATAAATATTCGCATTGGCTGCCCCGGGCCATAATCAAGCTGCTACACTCTGGACCAGAAGCAATTTCTGGGTTGTCTTCAAGGACAGCCCAATGCAGAGCATGTTACAGTAATCCAACCAAGAGATTACAAAAACATGGATCAGCATGGCCTGATCAAAAAAGGAGGGAATTGGTGAACCAAAAGCAGCTGATACAAGATGCTCTTGGCTGCTGCACCAACATATTTTTCAACCGGCAAGATTAAGTCCATGAGCATCAGCAAGCTCTTCTTAACATGATCTTTGAGGGACAAAAAAATCCTTAAACTAAAAGCACCTTTTATCCATAAGTTTCACAGGAAAATGATGTTTGGGTCAAAATACATCCAAGAATTATGTGTTGTACAAATTCATTTTGAGTGTTATTTTACGACTATATTTTATTTTTAACTTTCATAAGCCAGCTCAGAAATTATTTAACAACATAATGGTGTTTAGGAGATTCAGAATTCTACTTCAATCCCATTCGATTTTTGATGCCCTTACAGACTCTCTGCTTATTAAGTTCTAAGTAGTTGGAAGTATACCCTTCCCATCAATATATAAACGGTTCAAGTTTTTGTAATAATGACCTATGATGTTTACTTAAACCAAAAGCAAAAAACCCAAAAGTTTCACTTTAATTCTATTCATGATTATGTCAAATATTCAAAGAGCACTTCAGCCTCTTGTTTTAAAAAAAAACATTTTATTACATTCACTCCTTGCTGTCTTAATAGATCAGGTAATACAGAGGAAAATAAAAATTTCTTCTGAGATGCACATTACCAAACTAAGTAAACTGAGTTTACCAAAAGTGAATCCAATTGACAAGGTGGCTGAAAGCAAAATACGTGTCTTTAAAAAGGCTTAACATTGTTATTTTGTTTTATTGTGGAAAAAATAATTCTTTAAGGAACAGTACCAGAATAGTTAAATAGTAAAGTGGAGGATTATGTACATGAGAATTGATAGGTGTTTTTTAAAAGAAATATTTATAACATATCTTTCAAAATTAGAGCTCAAAATATACCAGTGCAAATAATATGAAGATGAATGGAGTTACCAAGATTTGAACATGAAGTTCTCAAATAGCGTTATATGAATTCAAAATGACCTAATTTTCAGATGTTATTTATGATTGGGAAAAGCCCTGTTTGTTTTGGCGATAGTTTTGTTACAAAAAATTGTGTACAGTTCCATTCAGTCCACCGCTTTGGCAGTATCAATCTCATGCCTGGCCAACACGTTCTCCTTTGGAAGTTGACTTAATTTTCCAGGGCAATTTGTGTACGTTTGCTATTTTTGGATGGCACGTATTTAATCTGCTGAAAGAAGTAAATGATCAACTAATTCCTCTCTTCTTTTTCAACATCACTCCTTTTCTTTTTTCACAATAAAATTTCTAAACACATTCAGGGGGGCTTCCTTTGATGATCTTAGATTCCCTGGCCAACATTACACTGCCATTCTACAAGACAGTAAAAATACTCGGCATCTTATTCAATGAATGCCTCTTTTTTCACATGGAAGAGAACCAAAGGCAAAGAAACTGTTTTTAAAAAACGGACACATTTCTAAGCAGTCACAGGTGTTGGCACCTCTTAACAATTTTGTATTCAGTTGTTTAGTTTTTGATAAAATGTAGACTTTGTACTCGTGTAAAGCATAGTTTGGCAAGGGCTGAACACTTATCTAGAGTGGCATTGAAACCAGAGGGCGAGGAATGAAATTGGAACAATTCCATTGGCTGCTAATGCGATAAAATGTTTAGATGATTGTTTCAGCTAAATTGCAAACTACAGTGCAGGTGAAAAAGTTATAGGCAACCCATTGACCTCTGTTTAAGTTTGGCAGGTGCAGAGCTTGGTTTTTACTAGCTCTAATTCTGGAGAATGTGAAATAATAACACTTACTGAAAAATGTACAGAGCATGTTTTCTGTGACCATAACCAGTGCCCAAATACCAAGTGGGGTCACCTAGTGGGGGAAGAGTTTCTTAAAATCTCCTTTAACCATGAAGCTCATTGGATAGTCCTTGAAGAAAAGATAGAACATAAATATGATACTATTTATTCATGTATGAATGCATTTATATTTCAATACTACTAACAAAGCCCATTGTAGGGGAAAATACAATGGGCTCTAGAAAGGGGAGGTCGGGCATTGCAGGGGGAGGGCACTGCCCACTGCTCCTCACCTGATTCCAGCTGGGAGAAGGCAGGGGGTGGGCATTGCCCCTGCTCTGCACCTGATCCCAGCTGAGCAAAGGCAGCAGGGGGGCATTGCCACCTGCTCCACTTCTGACTCCTGCTGGGTGAAGGCAGGGGCAGGCATTGCCTGCTCCGCTCCTGATCCCAGCTGGGTGAAGATGGGGGAGGGCATTGCCACCTTTTCCGCTCCTGATCACAGCTGGTTGAAGGTGGGGGAGGGCATTGCCACCTGCTCCGCTCCTGATCCCATCTGGGTGAAGGTGTGGGGCACCATTGCCACCTGCTCCAGTCCTGATCCCAGCTGGGCAAAGGCAGGAGGTAGTCATTGCCACCTGCCCCGCTCCTGATCCCAGCTGGGTGAAGATGGGGGGCAAGCATTGCTGCCTGCTCTGCGCCTCATCCCAGCCTGGGCTTCCTGCCACAGCGCACTCTCTGGAGGGACGGGCTGCCTGAGCTGGGCTTCCCTCCATGGCAGAGCCCTCTGGAGGCACACTAGGGTAGGAAGTGAGTTGTCAGGAACATGTTCTACCAGAAATGATCTTTACAAGATGGCTTAACAGCAACAATGGCTTGGATCTTATGAATAATTCCCATGCACTCTGATAGTTTATGACTATCTAAAAGTTCTGCTAAAAGTTTCATGCATGAAGATGAATGGTTTTAGGTAGCCCATGCACAAATGAAAAGTGCTGGAGGAAGAGGAAGTACTCTCTGCATCAGAGACTATCTAGAGTGCATGGTAAAGGATCCAAGCCAATTCATAGGATCCACGCCAATGCCACGAATCCATTATAATAACAATAGAGTAGACTGTACAGTTTTAAAACATCAGCATCAAACAAGAAGCACAATAATAAACACAGTAATAAAATGCAGCAAGTTCAAGGATCAAAAGAGGCTTGGAAGAAAAGATTAGATTTCACAGAACCTGAACATGTCAACAGGCTGGGTGTAAAATTCCCTTTGGTTGGCTGCTTTATAATACTGGGCCCACTACTTAAAATGCTTTGTTTTTTTGAGTAAAGTTAATCTCACTTTGATACCAGCAGCCCTACAATGACGGCTGTCCAGATTACCTTCGTTCTTTGTAGGGAGAGGGAACAATGGTAGAAGACATTCATTAAGGTACCCACTCAGGCTGCTTAGGGCTTTGTAAGATAATTCCAGCACTTTGAACTTAGTCTGGAAACAAGCTGATAACCAACATAGCACAGAAAGAATCAGTATTTTATGTCCCCTGTTGCCTGCTCCAACTAAAATCCTTCCCCTTAACAGCTTATATGAGCCAGAACGTGTAATGGAACTCACTTCTCAAAAGATTATGTCCACACCCTTAGGTTGCACAAACTGAAAGATATCCATTTGAATATGAGAAGCAGAAACTTCAGGAACATTCTCTTTTTTTGAAATGTAATTCTAGGTCAGAATGAATATTGGCTCATGACAACAGAATTTCCCACCTCCATATTACCTTCATCCTACCGACCATCCACCAGATTGAGTGTGTGTTCTGTGTAAGGCCAGATGTTAATTGAGACTGTCCTTTGATTGTCATAGCAGCCAGGAAATCCTCAGCTGTCCCCAGATAAAGGCCTCAAGATAGATTTTGAAATCACAAGGCTGGAGGTATCCAACTATAGACTAACTTAGTCAGCTGAGACACAGAGACCATTGAACCGGGGGCGGGAGGAGGGAGGAGATAGAATAATGAAGCCCTGTGCTATCTTTCAGTACAGTATATATGGTGACCATAAGCAGTGGGAGTCTGCTGATACATGAGAACTAGGGCACAGAGACATAAGAGTTCTACTCCTCCTACTTTATCCATCCAGGTCAGCATGTTCATTTACATTTAAATCCCGGCTAAGAGTTGTATCCGTGGGAAATGAGGGATCTCATTTTCTCCTTTACTAATTCCTCCTACTTACTACCATCTCCCAGTCTTGTTCACCTCCAACAATGCTACCACTTTCCTACCCCTTTCCTCCTTGGATCTAACTCCCATACTCCTCAATCCTTCTCCTCCTGCTTCCTGCCATCCACATTTCCTCTGCCCCATCCTGGTTGTTGCTTCCTCAACACAACCACATGGGTGTTTCTGAGGCAAACCAAAAGTGATTAAAGCCCAGAAGCTTGTTACTGGCAAATTGGGCATACCCCAAAAGTCGCTTTTCTCCACAAACTAAGATTTTTCGTCAAATTTCTATAAATTTCTCTGGATTTGTATCATAATCATGACCGGCCCTATTGAGAGAATTTAGCTATTTGCAGTTAAATGCAGCCATAGTGGCATCTTTTTAAAAAAAAATTCACTGACTTGGATATTGAGAACTAGTGATTTCCTGATACAACAACGAGAGTTCTTGGGGCTGAGAAAAGTCACAGAAGAGACACAAGTTTAAGCTCCCTTCTCCTACTATAACACAGTCCATTCCCACCACATCTCACTCTCTCCTAGCCAGGATTCATGAGCTAGGATTCATGAGCTAATGGATTTCTCTCTTTCCCCCTAAATTAGGGATTCCAGAAACTTCGGAGCAAATATGTTGTAAAGGTAAATATACAATATTCAATAGCATTCAACTATGACCCAAAACTCTTATGCATTCACCCGTCCACTGTCAACCTTGGATTTCTGTTGAACAGCTTTGCAGCTGCACGGTAATTGTGGCGGTGGACTTTAGTTTGCTTATGAATGATGGTGGAGTTTTGGCAAACAGTTGACTCCCTGTTTGCAGCTAGTGAACAGATCATAAGCCAAACTGGCTGTGTTTTAGTATCCGTATATGGAGGAAAGGTGGTTTCCTTTATCTCTTTTTATGTGAGAATTCATATGTATGAATGTATCTAAGAAAGCTCTTAGAGATAGAGATAATAAAATGTTAGGTTATAACTTAATTGCCCTGTCCCTTCTACATCAGCCCTTTTCCTCTTTGCCTATGCCTATACCATTTATACATGTATACATTTCTGATTCTATTCCTCTATGTTCCATTGGAAAGTTTGTTCTTGGAAAAAAGCAGCTACATTCTAGCCCTTCCACCTGCCCTTCCACCAGCATTTTGAAGCAAGGCAAACATTGTGATCTATAAAAATGGAATATCTAATCTCTCAGCTAAAGTGTCATATAAATGAATCTAATCACTTTCCAGTTTGACCTTGCCACCTCTTGTAATAGAGGGGTAACCTTTTGGTATTTGACTAATATTGAGGGAACTGATCTTTTGCAAATAAAGAAAGCTATGTGATAATTCAGGTAGTAATATATTGCCAAAGAGGCCCACTCTCACATCACATTAATGAAATTAATATTCCTCTAGCAGGCTAACATCTTGTTATTGTGACATGCATGGCATCAGTAGGAAGAGAGTTGACTAATCCATTTTAAACTGTGCTATGCAGGATAATTCAATCTACCCTTCCTTAGCAACTGAATGTTTTATCTTATTCATCCCTAAAGAATTGCAGACCCATCTCCCATTTCAAAATCATGATGACTACAGTTCAACCCCTAATCTGAATAATTTTACAAGTGTCATATGGTGTTGAGGTTGAATGGCACACCCATTATTCAACTCTTATAGCCTCGATATGTAAAGTGGGTTGCTAATATTTAATGCTGTGGAGTATTTTGAACATCATGATCGATCATGGACAAAACTTTCAATGATTGTACTGCTCTATTGACACATGGTTTTAGCATGTCCCAGCATAGATATTCCAAGTACAGCATAATGTTTAACAGGTCTGACTTCTCAAATCACTTTACAGTCTTTTGTACAACTTACCCCTCACCCCAAAAAACCCATGGGGTCTGAGTTTGAAATTTAGAATGGTATCCTGAATGCATTGACACTTATTCCTCTTTGATATGCAAGCCAAATATCACACTGTAATGTGTTTTACGTATTTATGGTTGCCTTAAGAATGGTACTGATATCAAAGATGGTTTCATACTTGAAAGGTAAATGGTTGTTCTAGGTTTACTTTTATTTTGGCAAATATTGCATTGCAGTGCCTTCTATATCTTTCTTTGCCTTTTTAAAACACAAGGATGACAGACTAGTGCTTAAATTTGATACAAAGTACTGAGTCCTGCACATCTGAACTGATTTTAATTACAATATTTCAGTTTTTAAGAGTGATATCACTTTACAAAGGCTGCATAAAAATGTCCCTTCTACTCACAGAAGGATCTTCTGTTTGTGGAAGGACTGCTGTGAGTAGTAGCCTTGTGAGAACACCTAAATGAGTGGAAAAGTCTACGGTGAAAGGAAGGTGAACCTAGATTCAAACCAGTACATTGGCATTTTCTTCCCCTCTTTGAAAATGGCTGTGTTCCACACAACTGGTGGACCGAATGTCCCTTGGCCAATTTCAAGAAGAGACACACAAAGAGTCCTGTCAGAGAATGCAAGTCTACAATGTTTATTTAAACATGGAGGAGGACAGTGACACAGAAAGTAAAGACCCCTCTGTGCCCATTGCTCATCAGGGCTCCAATAGCTGTGCAAGACATTTTGTACCCTCTGGTTCATTAGAACAAATTACAATATTGATGACCACATTAGTCCATACAAGTGACCACCGCAATGATCTGGCGGTCTCACATTGGCAGAACAATTCTGGTCATCATTAGACATGGGCACGAACAACATTATGAACGAAAAAAACCCACAAACAGCCCATTCATCTGTTCACAAACAAGCCGTTCATGAGGCTCCATTCTAAATGAACAAGTGGTCATTGCAAGCCTCGTTCGTTGCCTTCGTCAGCCGTTCGTCAAGCCAGACAGTCTGGGGCCTTTCAATCAACCCCTGGCAATGGCAGGGACTGAACTCTGTCTGAACTCCTTCTGGCTTTCCTTCTGGCTTTAACTCTTCAAAGTACTTCCCAGCAGAGAGTCCCGTTTTTGCCACTGTGAAGAGAAAATGACAACAAAGGGAAGGAACCATGGATCATGCCTTTCCTGGGGTGCAATCTCTCTGAAACTTGGGGGGTCTTTGGAGGACAGAGGAATATGTCCCCTGCAAATTTGGTGGGTATTGGACATTGGGAAGGTCAGTTTGTAACCTCTCAAAGTCCCCTGCAAATTTGGTGGGTATTGGACATTGGGAAAGTCAGTTTGTAACCCCTCAAAGTCCCCTGCAAATTTGGTGGGTATTGGACATTGGGAAGATCAGTTTGTGGGGTGTTTAAAGGGCCCTGCCACCTGCCAACTGATAATGTAAAGGGGTCTTTAAGGGGCCACAAAGAACGAACAACAACATGTTTGTGAGCAGGGTCATGTTCGTTATTGTTCGTTGTTCGTGGATGGCAACAAACAACGAACAGCTTGTTTGTTTGTTTTCCCATTCGTACCCATGTCTAGTCATCATTAGCCATGCATATTTCCCAATTAACATTGCTTATCACTTCAAGAATATTGTTTATCATTTCAAGGAACATCTCCTTCTTCCCCTGTCACTTTCCCATCCATAAAATTGCTATCAGTTCCTGCTCTATGGAAAGTGTATCATTTACCAAGGGTGCCTTGACTGTCATGTTTGCAATATCCTGTACATAACTATTAAACAAATGATCTCTTTATTGTGTGTAGCCATAGATGGCTGTGGGAACAGTCTCTCCCTTTTCTGAAATACATTTGAAGCCACTCATGCACCCATTCTCTGGCGCCTGAATGTCATAGGAGGACCTCAAGACCTTGAGGAGCTCTGCTGATATCAGGAGCTGAAGCAAGTTTGTTTCATCCTAGTTACTCCCTTTCCTGCATTCCAATGGCGATTGTTTCTTTACAGTCATCTGCCTGCTTCTTCAGACCAAGGTTCAGCTAATGTTCTCTTGCCCCTAAAGTAAATCTCTTTGGTTCTTCTTAAAGCTGGTTTCTCTCACTACCCTATAAATGTATTGGTATATATGTTCAGCTACTCCTTAGACTAGCCCTATATGTATATGTGGGCTTCCTTTTATTAAACTACAAATAACAGGTGCTCAAATACATTCATTACAGCTGGCATCACGCAAGTGGCATGGTCTTCTTGCTGGATTAATTTCTTCAGTGCTTATTCTCTGTCTTATACAGTAGAGAGACAATAAAAGCACATGAAAATATTCCAGTCCATCCAATCCACATCCTACAGCTGCAGAGTCAAACTAGTATTCAAACTTGAAACAATGAGCTGGACCCAAAGAAGTTAAAGTGGTGATGTGGACTGGATTTCGCCCACTTTTACTTGTCCATTACAACACACTACTTCCTTCCCAAAGCCTGGGGAGACCCTCAGAAAATCAGTGGAAATCACACCTCCACCAATATGCAAACAATTGTATTCTTCCACTCATGGTAGATTCAACCCATACAGTAGTGTTCTATAAATGCCTACAAAGTTTCATTCTAATGTTTAAATGGAATTAGACTATTACAAAACAAACCCCTTATAAACAAATAAAATGCCAAATTATGTGGATTAAATCAGAGACCAGATGGGGGGGAGGGGTTCCCCATCATAATTTGTATTTCTAACATTCAGGAGGTGAGGCCATCACTAGAAGCCCTTGTTTGTTTTTTCTTTGAGTTGCTGAGAGGGAATGAGAAGATACAGGGAAGCATCTGGCTTTCTCATGTGGGTGTAAAACTGTCAAGCAGCCTGCCAATGACAAGAAGATAAATGTTAATTTGTATAATCCAGAAGGGATTACTGTAGTGACAGTGTGGTTCTTCTTACTACCACTCTTCCTAGTGTACATCTAAATAAGTGGAATTCTATACAACTGCAAAGGGAGGTTGCCTTCCACTTCCTATTTCTTTCTGAAACTTTCTGGCGTATGGTACACGTAGAGTCAGTTAGATGAGATACAGTTCCCTGCCCACAATAGAAACACAAAATTCTTTGACATTTTGACATAAACAAAATGCTGAAATTACTATTTTCCCCAGTGAAGTGCACGGCTATTAATACTGCATCTCCTTTTAGCTTTTACATTTTCAATGAGGTAGCAAAAAACTCAAGAATTCCATCTTCTTCTGAAATACAGAATGGCTAGAGACTGACATAATTTGTGGTGTTTTTTCACCCTTGTGAGCTGAAGATGGCACAACAGTGATTGCAGTGCACACATTCATCTCACCCTTGTCTCCAGAAATAATTTTTGCATATTTACTCACCAGTGGGTCAGAACTGTCAGTGGCTAACCAGGAAACGAACCTTGGGTTTGGGCAGATATTGAAATCCACTTAGGCTGTGGCAGAAATGCAAAAGGCAAATCTGATACTAGTAATTAAAATTGTTAGCACCATAATGCTATTACATAAATGTATGGCACGACTGCATTCAGAGTGCTGTGTTTTGGCTGTCTCACCTGGGAAAAAAGATGTTTTAGAGCAACAAAAGGCGCAGAAAATGGCAAACAAAATGATAACAGGGTTGAAGCACCTACCCTATGAGGAAAGTCATTTTGGGATGTTTAGACTATTAAAAAGGAAGGGTATGACTGAAATTTATAAAATTGTACGTGGTGTAGACAAAAGAAAAATCTCTCCCTTTTGCACACTTGGGGCCACCTAATTCAGCTAATGAACAGTAGAATCAGGAGGACCAACAAGGTAAAGCACTTCTTCATACAATGCATAATTAACTTTTGGAACTCACTACCATATAAGGATACCAAGCCCCCAGTCAGGGCAATGAACTCCTACTGAAAAAATACTTTATAAATACACATGTACACATTACATGCACCATTACATCACTTCTGGTGAAAACCCAAAAGTGATGGCAGGTATCTCTAAGAATTGCTAGAAAACCTATGGTTTTACCATAGAGTTTCCAGCAAGTTCTAGAGTTACCTGCCATCACTTTTGAGTTTTCCCTGGAAGTGATGTCATCATGCCCACAATGCCACCCCCCCCATTTCTCCACCTCCAGCTCTATTGCCATAGGAAGAAGTGAAAGCCATTAGTTTAGAAGGCATTGGGTTGGACTCAAGCCAGTGTTTCTGTGGGCACAAGGATTTCTGCCCGTTGGGGGAAGGGGAGCTCCCACTCCCAGCCTCTGTCCCCTGCCACCTCTCACCTGGCTGGTAGGGAGAAAGGTGCAGGAACTAGCCAAAAAATCCTGACACTCACTCCTGCATGCTCTGGAATGCTTCCATGTCGCACCATGCCAGGGACTGATAGGAGGCCAATTTTTACCAAATTGGCTCCTGGCATAACCTGTTGCTTCACATTGCGCTGGGAATGATGTAATTCTGGGCACAATGCAAAAGCATTCTGTAGCACGTGCTGTGCACTTGTGTGAGGTAGGTGCTCTCGTTGCTCACCCTTATTGCTTTCTTCTCCAGCTTGTGGGTTTCCTATGTCCATCTGTATGAACACTATGGGAAACAGAACGGTGTACTGGGTGGGCTTTTGGTCTGCTCCACTGAGGCTCTTCTTGTACATTTATATTCTTGTGGTTTTGTAAGCGTTAATTAACCAGAGCAAGCTCAGGGACAAAAAAAAACAAGGGTGTACAACATAGGAGTAATGCCTTTGTCATATCATCTTCAGCTCTCTTATGAACATTTATATTTTTCCTGGCTAAATATCATTAAGAA
The DNA here is from genome assembly GCF_028583425.1 of Eublepharis macularius. Classification (NCBI taxonomy): domain Eukaryota; kingdom Metazoa; phylum Chordata; class Lepidosauria; order Squamata; family Eublepharidae; genus Eublepharis; species Eublepharis macularius. Next base: position 67,663,282 of record NC_072793.1, read on the forward strand.
AACAGAAAGCTCATTGAAGAAGTTTAAATTAAGGGAAAGCAGTGATAGAATCACAGAAGCAAGCACATTCCATACTAAAAGAAATATAGCAGGACTATTACTTAAAACATATCTATATGGATGTGTCCAAAAATTCTCAAGAGTATTATGTCACCAAGGATGTAATGAAGAGCAAGTGTGCAATCCTAAGCAGAATTGTGCTCTTCTAGGCCAATTGAATTCAATGGATTTAGAAAAGTCTAACATTGCTTAGGATTTTACTGTAAATCTCTCTTTTTTAAACTCTTTGCCTTTTGGAAGCTGCTGGAATTTATATATTGAATTGCCAAATACAAATATAACATCAACATTCTGTCTCTGTTTTGGTCAGTTTCTGTTAATTAAAATAAGAAATAGAGCATAATTAGCAATATTAATTAGGTTTTCAGAATGTCAGATAAGTCCAGTAAAAATTATTAACGCCTAAAAAGATGGCACTCAAACCATTGTATGTATGTATGTATTAGATTTGTAGTCTGCTCTCCCCACAAGCAGGCTCAGAGCATATCACATCAAATTAAAAGATACAAAGATAAACAGTTAAACATAGGTAGTAAAGCCTTTGTCATACTACGTTCAGCTTTCTAATGATCAGTTATTTAAAAATCATTGAAGTACTATTGAAACCAAACTGATCTCAGACTCATGACGGTGGTGTTCTGCTGATCATTCATAACATTCCACTTCATGCCAAGCAATCCTGTGCGCTTGTACATGGCATTAAGTCTCATTCACTGACTTCAGACAGCTTATGCATAAGATCACAAGCATAAATATGAAGGAAGTCTATTGTCATCTATTTGCCGTAGTGTAGCAGTTAGTGAACTGGAATCACAACTGAGAGCTCTGTGTTCAAATCTGAACTCTGCAAAGAAGGTCACAGGGGTGATTTGGGGCTGGATCATTCTCTCTAAGCATAATCTGACAGGTTGCTATGAGGATCAATCTTGAGGGTTGCCCCCCTGTGTCCCACATTGAGTTGTATGGAGGAAGGACAGGATAAAATAATTCACTGCCCATTTTTAAAGCACAAAATATAAAGACTGCGTTGATATATTCTTGTTGTAGAGTAATTATATTATTTACATATTTGGGACATGAGTGGTATTTATTTCATGTAAATTCCAGCTTGAAATTACATCTTTACTTATTTTGAATAAAACCAGATCTCTATTAGATCTATTTTGAAAAAAAAAATCTGGGAAAGCTCAAACTTTTTATTTCCTTAGGAGAAAAGCTCACTTACTGTAGCTTTTTATACCTTTCTTTTTTAAAAAGGGTTGCGTATGTGTCTACAATAAAATAACAGGTGTTCTTTGTTTGTTTGTAACTCCTTTTTCTTGAAGCATTCTGACTTCCATCGCCCATAGAATAGAACTAAGTATAAAAGCATAGTTTGTATACCCATATTATAAACTTAGGAGGAATGCCAAACCCTGTACCCAGTACTGGGCCAAACCCCTATACAGAGTATCCTTCCCAACTTTTCTTTGAAATGGGGAGGGAGCAGGCATACTATGATTGTGAGCCAAAAATAATGGCAAGTTAAGCTAATCTTGTTATGAATGCATCTTGATTGAAGAAGTTTTATTTATGCTTCTTTGAATATCAAATGGTCCCCATCTGATGACATCCCAAGCCAATTTATAAAATGTAAAAGTCTCTGTGGATTTGTGGTTCTTTTAAAACCCATCTTTTTTCCTTTAAAAATGCTGATAACAGCATGGGGAGCTCAGCTTTGATGAGTGAATCAGAGGGTTGAAGGGTTGAATCCCCTCTCCCATATCCAAGTAGTCCCAGTCTAATTTAGGGATGCAATGCAGACAAGACAAGAGATCCTTGACTATCATCATTTCTGTTTTGGCCCTTATACAGATAAAAGTATTGTGACTCTGGCAGTGGCCCCGGCTCATACACATACACCCCTCCTCTATATCAAAAACTCTACTACACATGCAAACATTGAAATGAATTATGTAGCCCATCTAATGTGTTCACACCTAATTTTAAATGGATATAAGTGGCTTTGCTATCTTCGTTTGAAAGCAAAGTTCCCTTAGCCTCTGAATTTTATGGAATTGGCAAGAACACATTCTTCAGCAAACTTAATATACCTTAATGAATTTGCCTTGTTACTGAGTATGGTCCATGTGTTTTCCAGTATGATTGTACCCAAGAAGATGAACCTCAAGCTTCATTGTGGCTGACGCTAACTTTTCACCATTTTCCGGATCATGCTGAGAAATGGGACCGCTTTTAAAAAGCTCCATAAAACGTTTTTTGCAGCATTTCTATGTATCATGTAAGTCCTATCAGTTCCAACAACAGTCACTTTGAAATTGGATTGCCAACCTCCAGGTTGGTCCTTGAGATCTCCAAGAATTCCAACTGATCTTCAGATTAGATATTTCCCCTGGAGAAAATGACTTATTTGGAAGGTGGACTGTATAGCATTACACCCCTCTGAAGTCCCTCCCCTCCCCAAACTTCATCCTCCACAGACTCCTCCCCCAAAATCTCCAGGAATCTCCCAACCAGGAGATAGATGGCCAGATGGTTTCAACAAAAAAATGCTGGACACAAATGATAAAAATTTGGTGACCAGAATATGCATGCATGCACACACACACAATAAAAGGGGGAAATGCCCTGTCCCTTTAATAAAGGTTTATGTATGCAAATAAACTGTTGAAGTTTTTAATGGCATCGAGGTAAATAAGATCCTATTAAGCCTCTATTAATGGGACAAGACATTTTTCTCCAGGAAGTTGGCAATCCTTTTTTTTTTTTTAAATAAAATTTTATTGGATTAGACATATTATTATTCCACATTACATTCAATTCCCCTATTTCCTAATTCTAACCCCCTCCCTTTCCCCCCTTTTTGTTGACTTCCAACAGTTTTCCAACCCTTTGTCCCTTTTCCCTTACTCATTTTAAATTCATTCTGTCTAACTAACGTATACATTCAATTTCTTCTAAGCTTATCTCTCTACCGCTGTATTCTCTTATTTACTTACATTAACATAATAATAAGAATAATAACTAAACAATATCTTTCTTCTAATCATAATTCTTTAACTATTTTGATACTCTGTACTCTATCTTTTGGTCCCTTCTACCATATTAAACAAACAATTTGTCCCCTTTTGCATAATTTCAGATATTTCTATGAACAATTCATATAAGTCAACCAATTTAACTTGCACTCTATATATTACTTTTCTACATATCTCAACTTCATCCTACTTTAGTTATATAATTATTTTACTTTGATTATGCAATTATACTATCATCAAGAATCATAAATCAATTTAACCCCTATATATCTTCAAACCGAATCGTTCAATTTAGTACATTGTACAATTACCAGAAATGATATTAGTTAGTCTATCCCTGTACTTAATTACTTTCTATTATTCTTCCATATATATATATATATATATATATATATATATATATATATATATAATAGTCTAATAAAATAGCTGCATAGAAATTCACATTTACCTCTCCACCCACCGGTAAGATCACCCCCCTCTGCATTTTATTATTGGGAAGTTGGCAATCCTAACTGGGACCTATCCAATCTATATCACACAAATACTTAAAACATACAAATGCATACAAAGCTTTCTGGGTTTAAAATGGTTGTGCAGGAGATGGAAATTCAACAGACAAAGATAAAAATAGGTTAAAATTTCTTTATACTGCTATTTTATATCTTCTCAAAAGCAAATCCACTGAGTTCCTGATCATATTATGGCCTCCAGGGGACAAGTAATAAAATGTAAATATTTATTTAAGTGTTGCACATGTTTTGTCACAGCTGCTGGTTCACATTAGTTTCTTTCAATCTCTTTCGGCTTGTCCCCCCCCTCCCAGCTTTATTCAGCTTGAGGGGAATAACATGGCACCAACATCTGCGCAGAGATCTTTACACATAGAAAACTAACATGCCAGGGAAAAGCTACAGCTCTTCCTCCTGACATCCAGTTTCCTATATGTTCAGAATGATTTGTTTGTTTTATTTTATTTACTTCATTTATACCCAACTTTTCTCCCCATTGGGGACCCAAAGCAGCTTACAGCATTCTCTTCTCCTCCCTTTTATCCTCACACAACCCTATGAGGCAGGTTAGGCTGAAAGTGTGTGACTAGCCCAAGGCCACCCAGCAACCTTCTGTGGCAGAAGAGGGATTTGAACCTGGGGCTCCCAGGTCCTAGTCCAATACTCTAATCAGCATACTACACTCTCTCTCTCTCTATTTGTTGTTTTTTTCTAATATGAGAGTTCCATTTTGAATCTGAAAGTGATACAGCCGAGATCCAGTTTTAAGCTATCGGTGAGAACTAAGCTAGAGAGTTCTGTGGCATCTTGAAGCCTAACTACTACTACTACTAATAACTGTGCTTATATACTGCTCGTCTAGAAAAATTAGTGCCCCACTCAGAGAGGAGAACAAGTTAGTGTTGTTTATTATCCCACAATACAGCTGAGGACCTGGGGCTGAGAGGAGTGGCTTACCCAAGGCCGCCTACTGTGCTCATGGAAAACGAACGAGAAGAGTGCTAATTCACAGCCATAACAGTTAACCACTGTTCTATTCTAGCTTTGTAGTTATACATTTCTAAATGTAAAAAATCTAACATTTCTAACATTATGATTATATTTATCACATGTACATTCGAATTCCATGAATGGAGTTCCCAGGTCCCTATCCCTTTCTAGCGGGAGGTGGGGGAACTGGGACTTACACTCTGATGCATTCTTGTGTGCCCATGAAGTGCATGTGCACTCCCAGAGAAGTGTGATGATGTCACTTCCAGGAAGTGACATCATCATGCCAGCCAATGGGTGTACTCTTGCACTTTGTACAGGGCTAATTGTGGCCCACTTGGGGTCAAAATTGGCCCCTCTGAAGTGTGGGAGCACGCCCGCGGCTAGTGTGATTATATCACTTCAGGAAGTGACATCATTGTGCCCCCCAGGAGCACACTTGGTAAATGCATCCCCAGGTTGCCTGCCGGTGGCATTCAATTGCTGGGGTGGGGTGGGGATTGTCACCTCCCACCGATCGTCAGCGATTGGCAGTTAACTCAGAAAAACTCTGGAGATTGCCCACCACTAGTGGGCAACTGGTAAGCCTACCTATGCAGTTACTTTCAGTCTAAGCCCATTGAAATAAATGAAATAATTAGAAAGGAGTAAATCTGCACAGGATTACACAGATAGTCTAGCAAATTATACTTTATACAGTATAAAAGGGGCATAGTAAGTGACACAATCAATCCAAAGCTAATCATTGTTTTGAATGGGAAACAAGAATATAATAATAATAACATTCGATTTATACACAGCCCTTCAGGATGACTTAACACCCACTCAGAGCAGTTTACAAAGTATATCATTATTATCCCCACAACAAAACACCCTGTGAGGTGGGTGGGGCTGAGAGAGCTAGAAGCTGGACTGACCCAAGGTCATCCAGCTGGCTTCAAGTGGAGGAGTGAGGAATCAAACCTGGTTCTCCAGTTGAGAGTCCTACACTCTTAACCACTACACCAAGCTGGCTGTCACTGATTAAACATATGTTTAACCAATGCTTTTTTGTTTCTAAAATAGATACTGGCATTCATGTACACAATGCACCAATTTCCACCAATTCCCCCCTCAGGATTTGAGAGACCCACTAGAAAGATGCCAAAACTCAGTACCAGTGAATACTGTCTCAAAAAAAAATAGCAGTAAAGCACCTGCAGCCACCAGGTCTGTGCAAAGCATAAACCCTGTCCACATACCATCCTCTAAGGGACTAACTGCCTCCAAAGTCTCCAGTCTGATTCCCTAAGACCTCTTTTTCACTTGTCTTTAGAAGATTCAATCCTGCCACCATCTCCCCCCACAGTCAGCTAAAACCACCATGGGAAGTTGATAGGTTGACCATGAAAGTCTTTCTCTTTCCAGTTTTCAATCTAATAGGATTTCTCCAGGAGTGGCCTGCCTGGCCACTGCATCATGAATTTGATTCATTCAATCCTTGCTGGCTGCTATAGAAAACAAGCGAATGGGGGAGTCAACATTTTAGCAAGATGCAAGGGAAAGAAAGAGTGCATGTATGGAGCTTGGCCTCAGCGGTTGAAGACCTACTTAATAAGAATTCTCAGGTTTTTTATTGGACAGAAAGAAAATACTGTTCAGTTCAAAACTGGACACCCGGCAGCCCTACCTGGAGATGGCAACCTTACTCAGAACTGCCATTTTGTGTGTTTCCTACTCTATGCTGTGGTACCTGGCCCAGGGCTAGCTAGGAAGAAGGGAGATTAAGTAAGTCTGTTTACCCTCCTGACTATCCTGTTACATGCAGCTGCAGGTGAGAAAGATCAACCATGCACTTTTATAATACTGAAACATTTCAATTGTTAGGCAATCTAAACAGTGGGATTTGTAAAGATACTGGAGGATTCTCTGTGCATCAAAATAGCTTGTTAGATCTCAAAACCTGACACATATGCAGTTCGGTCATAATGTTTTGTATACCTCCAGGGGAAAAGAGAAGGCTATCCTTGCAACAGCAAGAACTAACAGCAGATAAGACAAAATACTTATTAGGGGAATCACATGGGTAAGACCATTATGGAACTGCTCAGTTTGACAATTAAGTCCCTATGCTGAATAAATGGAGATAAGACAGGGTATCTGGAGATACACTGGCATTATACTATGCTGATGCCCTGCTAGTATAAACCTGTTATGCAGAACTTGTTCAGCATCTTAAGCTGAGTGTACCTCTGATGCTCTGCAGCAAAGCAGAGGTAGAGAGGAAATAGAAGAGAACAAAGTTACAAGGCACAGCCGTGCCCTTCCCTCTTGTCTGAGTTCACCTAAGTGTGGGCAAAGAGAACTCTAAGGAGACCTCTATGGCCGGAGAACAGGTGGGTGAAACCCTACATCACAGTTTCTGGAATAAATCTCACTTAAATTAGCTTATTTGAATGAATCTGTTTGTGATTGTAATTCTAGTCCCTTCAGTGTAAAATATATGACATCCACCTGAAATTTCTCCAAATACATATTTGAGCTTCATAAATGTTTCTCATTACTTATTCCTCAGAAGACATTCACCCCAAATGTATTTTATGCCCTTAAGCATCACAGCTTAGAAATGCAACTGAACGTTTTCATGGGATAAATTATTGTTTCTGTTTGGTTTAGTGCCAAGGACTGAAAAAATTCAGCATGTTGAAGATTACAATTAGTTATGGATTTTCATGTACATTGCTGTATGCAAGGCATAGGAGTTCATCACAGTCATGCTGGTGCATGCTGTTAAGTCCCTTCTGAAATTATCAAAAAATATTTAATTAAATTAAATCTGCTGTAGAACTAGCAATACTTGTTTTTTCTTTGGAACTGATGAAATAGAACAAAAATCTGAAGTCTCAGCATGTTTCAAAATTAGCAATATTATGACTTTCACTCACTGCTCACAATAGTATAGATGAGTTATCTGAATCTGGCATGTCTCTATGTTTATCACTCCACATAGGTGGTAATTTTAACTCAGGTCTTCAATGAAATCTAATAGTGAAAGGAACTGTTGCTTGTTAATTATTAAAACCAAGATCATTGTCAAAAATAGTTTTAGGTGGGTAGCCATGTTGGTCTACAGTAGAACAATAGGATTGAGTCCAGTGGCACCTTAGAGGCCAAGAAGATTTCCAGGGTGTAAGCTTCTGAGAGTTGTGACTCTTGAAAGCTTACTCCCTGAAAATCTTGTTGGTTTCAAAAGTGCCACTGGAAACTAATCCTGCTGTCAGAAGAATATTCCACCAAGTATATTTTCAAGAAATGTAAACATAGAGTTAGATGCAGCCAGAATCTAACAGAGGGTTACATTCAGCCAGAATTTTCATTTAATCTCATGACATCTCCCTTCTTACCAGAGCCCCTGTCCCATGTAGCTTTTATCCATGGAGGATAGGCTTGCCATTCCCACATCCAGGGCAGGGGATTCCCTGCTCCCACCTCCCAGCCCCCACCCCCAGTTTCCGGGCCAGTGGGTGGCATGCCCCTTGGGGCACCCCCGGTGGCGTGGCACACCCCCAGGTGGCACGCTCCCATGGCCCACATCGGCCTGCTCCCATGGCCCACAGCTGGTCCGTTTCAGGCCAAATCAGGCCCTGCAAGGGGCAATTCAGCCCTTTGGCGAGCACAGGAGCGATCCCAGGCCACCCTTTGACCTGTGTGATGATGTCACTTCCTGGAAGCACACCAGCCAGGAGCGGTGGGTGCACATGAAGAGAACACAAGGGAAAGGAGGGAATATAAGATGCAGCATCCCAATTTCCTGCCAGTGGAGTGAAGGGACCTGGCAACCCTAATGGAGGGTCATGATTCTCAGTATAGCATTTCTGGTAGTTGACTGAAGTTGAACCCCATGAAGACAGAGGTTCTGCACCTGGGCCATGCACAGCCATGTTTCGGGATCTGGCTCCCAGCACTTGATGGGGCACCGCTTGCACTAGTGTCCACAGTGCAGAGTCTGATCATGGTCCTGGATGTCTCCTTATTAATGGAGGTCACAGCAGTTGCCAGGTCTGTTGGATGCCAGTTTCATATTACAATCTATGGACTTTATTGCACCTTTAGAGAGGAGGAGAGAAAGAATGAACTGCAAACTCTCTGATGGATGTTAGTTTCATATTACAATCTATGGACTTAGTTGGCCGTAATATTGTATTTATTGGATTGTGGATATTTTGTATGTCTTTTAGATATTTATTGTAAATGTATTTATACTGTATTTATATGTATTTAACACATAGCATATTGCACTTATTTAATTATAAAAAACAATTTTGAGAATTGTGTTATAGTATCCACTCCCAGCTGTGGGTTTGTAAGACTGAGCTGTTCTGCCAGGCTTATGGGGTTGAGAAGGGCAGTTTCCCCAACCGGCCTCCCACCAGTGGATGAGGGGGGGGGGAATATGTGCCCTCCCAATTTAGGTTGTCATCAGGTGGATGGCCACCCTACCCCACAGACCTTGATATTTAGAGAATAAGGATGCACTATGTGCACTCCATTATGATGTTTTAATAATTATAATGGCTACCCTTGTTTTTATCCTTATGTCTGTTATCATGTTGTGCTTCTCTCTGAGCCTGCTCACGGGGAGAGCGGACTAAAAGTCCAATAAAATACATACATACATACATACATACATACATACATACATACATACATACATACATACATACATACATACAAAGGGAACCCCACCACCCTTTTTCACTAACTGAAAAGCTGATAGGATTCAACCCACAGTATTATTTGAAAAGCTATTTTGTTTCTTTAAAAAAATCCTAAAAGATCTGAGACCCAGTTCATACTTTACTGGTGCTGCATGACACCTGCTTCCCTATGGCTACTCAAATGGCACTCATAGGTTATGGGGAGAATGGCTTAGTCTATCAAGTGCCTTAGCCAGAGTCATTTTCTGATTTTTAGTGTTTATTCCTGATGCAGAGCTCTGTCCTGAGATAGAACTGGAATTCTGGTGGTGTGACAGCTGCTTGACAGCTAGCCTCAGTGGTCTTGGAGGTGGTGACAGAATCCCTCAGACCTCTTATAGTTAGGAACATCAACATTCACAGTTAAGACCATTCAAGATGAAGCTGATCAGGAGTCAGGACTAGAGATGGGCACGAACCACATTACGAACATCAAAAACCCACGAAATTGGCGATCGCGTGATCGCGATCCGGTGGTTCGTGATTGTCCATGGCGAACGAACCAGCATTCGGGAGATGCCTAGTTCTGTGCGTTCGGCCACGGTTCGGGAAGCCAGACAGTCAGGCGGCAGCAATCAATTCCCCTGGCAACAGAGCCGGGGGAATACCTGAACTCTGTCTGCGCTCCTTCTGTCGCCCTGGAAACCCAAATGGAAGCCCAGCTTACCTTGATCGGCAAGTCTTCCTTCCAACCATAGAGCTGCAAAGCGGTTACAAGTTGGGAGAAGACACCCAGGGGAGGGAGGGGGAAGGGGGTATTCTGTAGCCATGGGCACTCCAATCTCATCCCTGCAAACCCTGATAGGCAGCTCTGATGGCCAAACACAGACTTTCTGCATTGCTCAATGGGACCTGTGCTTATAAATAGCCGTGGGCTCCCAGGCTGGCTTTCACTTTCAGCGAGCAATGGAGTGGGACAGAGCTGTTGCTCGCCACTTGCTAGCCTTTGGGGAGAGAGACTGAGAGTATAATTGAGCTTGGATTTTTGTGGGAGTTTCCTGGGGGCCTTGGACTGGAGAGGATATAACTCCAAGATCCTTTTTGCAATCTTGTCCAAACTTGGGCGATGGCTGTAGGAGAGCTTGCAAAACACTCCCTGGGAATATGGGCTCTCTAAGTGCCACTGGGGCCATTTTGTGCCCAATGAACCATGAACCACAAACCGTTTGGCAAAGGAAAATGTTCGTTGCGGTTCGCGATCTCGGGATTGTCGTCGGCACCGAACCGCAAACTGCTGATTCATTAAATTTTTTTGGTTCGTGCCCATGTCTAGTCAGGACTATTAAATTATTCTTGGCTTGTTTTTAATATGTTGAGTTTGTTGTTTCAAAATATTGGATGTTGTGAGTTGCCTTGAGTCCTCCTGTTTAGGGAAAAAGGCAGCCTAACAATGCTAGAAATAAATAAATGCCTTCTACTAGCTCTCTATAGAAAAATAATGAAAGAGATAAAATTGTTATTTTTAAAGATGCCAAACCAAGCCACATAACTAAGAAGAAGCAGACCATACCTGTATATTCTACACATTAGAATTAATGTTATGGTTGAGATAAATGAAAATGATTTGCTTTTTAAAATTGTTATTCTTCATTACTAGTTGGCCTTGGATTTTATGTGTGAAAGAGGACTGGCTGTTCTCTTCTCTCATTGATGTAGGCCAAGTTGGAAACATCTGGTTAGTATTAAGAGGGTTTTGAATTTACCAGTTAGAAAGAAATTCAACTACCAAGGTTGAAAAGGACACAGTCTAGAGATAGTATGTTGCTATCCTGATCACATTCAGAGCAAAAAAAGGTGCATTCTCAAATTTCACTGCAGTTATTTAAATAGCAGCTATATAAGAAGTAGTCTTAAGTAGAAAAAAATTCCAAATATTACAGTCTAAAGCCTCTAGATTTTATAACCTGTTTGAAATCAACAGGTCTGCACACAGTCTTAAGGAAGAACATTATTCATCCATATATACATGGTAGGGGGTGTTCTTGTATTTCAGAATGCATGTATTATTCCTCAGGAACATCTATTCCATTGGTTATTTGTAAAATAATAATTAATAATCATTACAACTACACTTAAATTACAGTGCTGTTTTTGCAATTGCTATTTAATCCTGATTCTGAATAGACCGAAGATAAGACCTTAATGTGTAAAAGGAGTCTCGTGACCTCTTGTTTATTGTGTCATACAACATATTAACCAGTGGCTTTCTTGAACACAACCTAACAAGAAGACTGCAAATTCCCAAACAACAATTTATTAAAATGGAAATAGTATTCATCATTTAAAAAAATCAGCATATTTATTCCTATGTATCTATTAATGTTTTCTAACAGTAGTGTGCCCTGCATCGGTGGGAGGGTTGCCAATCCTGAGTCAGAAAGCCCTGGGAGATTTTGAGGATGGACTTTTGGGAAGGGAACTATCAAAAATGCAACAAAGTCACTTCTGGGTGATCATCCAGAAGCAACATCACCACATCAGCAACACTTAGGGTTGTCCAGACTGAGCCTCGCAACTGGCAGAAGGTATAGGGGTAGGGACAACGGTGTGTGTTTGTGACATCAGCAACATTACCAACATCACTACATTATACCTGAAAGTGACAAAGGGCATCTCTAGGAATCAGTGGAAACTATGGTAAAACTAAAGAGTATCTGGTGATTCCTAAACTAGAACTACCCTTTGTCACATTCGAGGTGTACCTAAAAATAACATAGTGATGTCAGTGATGTCACTGTTTTTACTGTTTTTCTCTGCCCACCACTCTGAGTAGCAGCAAGCAATGGAGATTACTGATGGGAGGCCTTGTGCCATAGCAGGAGGGCTGGCAAGCCTAGAAACACTCTAGGATTCCCCCCTCCCCATCTCTGTGGTAAGGACTATAGAGACTGGGGGATTCCTAAAGTGTCATGGACATAGCAATCAAAAGTGATGTCGCAACCACAACTTCACACACACCCATATACATACACACATATTCTCCCACCACTCAGTTGTCCAAGAGCAAGCAAGAGCAGATGGGAACTGGAGGTTGCCCATCACAGTCATCTGGCAGCCCAAAAGAGTGAACCATTGTCAGGCTATTGCCAGGGCACGACCCAATGGGGCTTCCAAACTGACTATTGATACCAGACTTCCATTAGTTAGTTAGTTAGTTAGTTAGTTAGTTAGTTAGTTAGTTAGTTAGTTAGTTAGTTAGTTAGTTAGTTAGTTAGTTAGTTAGTTAGTTAGTTAGTTAGTTAGTTGTTAGTTAGTTATACCCTTCTTTTCCACATAGTTCAAGGCAGTATACAAAATGATTTAAACATTTCCAAATTAAAACAAAGGTAAAATTTCTCCCACCCCTCCCCTAAAAGATGCCTGCCCATCACACTAGATCAAAAGTCAAACAAGCAATGTTTGCAATGCCTCCGGAACATCTCCAAGGAAGGAGCTCCCCTCTTCTCCTTAGGATCCCAGTCAACAGAGAAAGGACAATGGAAAAGGCCCAGGCTATGGTCCTTGACAGATGGGCCACCCTACATGGTGAGACAGCACACAAATGGCTGCCTGAGAATCATAGCTGGCACACTGGGGCATATGGAAGGAGATAGTCCTTCAAATATGTGGATCCCAGATCGTGAAGGGTTTTAAAGGTCATGATGATTAATACCTTGAATTGAACTTGGAAAGAAACCAGAAGCCAATGTAGCTGTTTCAAAATGGGTAACATATGACCTGGTGGCTAGCCCCTGACAGAAGTTGGCTAGCCCCTGACAACAGTTGGGCTGCCTCATTCTGAACTAGTTCTAATTTCCAGGTTGTCTTCAGGGGCAGCCCCGCATTGTAATGTTCATTGGAGGGGGGCGTTGTATTGCTGTTCGTGCCCATCTCTACTTCAAGGGATCAAAATGGAGCTCATAAATCACAGTTCTGATTTCAGTACTAATACTAGAATTGTAACATCAGGTTTTGAAAAAATTTCTTGTACTTTTTGAGGACACGTATGGTAAAATAACATTTTCAGTCACAATCAGAACAAGTTATACTTACAAAAAATGAACAATTGAAAGATGTAAGGTGTGTTTAAGTTCTTCACAAGAATGCAAGCAATACTTGTTTCTTTTTATCGCTTATTTGTTGTTAGCTAACAGCTAAAAGTCATATATGAGAAAAGGCAGTTTAGAACTGGCAGTTTAGAAAAGGCAGTTTCTAAACTTTGCAGTTCAGAAAAAATACAACTGAGAATATGACAGAAATTTATAAAATTATGCTTAGGGTAGAGAAAATGGATACAGAGCTTTTCTTCTCTCTCCTATAATATTAGAATTCAGGGGGACTCAATGAAGTTAATGAACAATAGCTTCAGTACATACAAACAGAAATACTTCTTTACTTAAATAGTAACTAAATTGACACAGTGATGGCCACAAGCATCGATGACTTTTTAAAAGAGGGTTAGACAGATTGAGGGAGGAGAAGTCCATCAGTGGCTACCACAGTGAATAAAAGGAGCCACCATAGTCAGGCAGTGTCTTGAGGCAGGAGAAGGCCTTGCCCTCTATGCCCGGTTTGGTGACTGGATCTCCAGGGGAACAGGTTGGCTGCTGTCTGAAACAGTCTTCTGGACTAGATGGACCACTAAGGTGATCCGGCCTGGTTCTTCTTACGTCTTATTTATTTGTTTGTATGCTTTTTTATAGTCTTACCATTTCTCACTGAGACTTTAAGTGGATTACCAAATTTAAAACTGCAGTGGGATGAGACATACAAAAGACAGTATAAATTGAATTGCAGAGTTACAAGACAATGCAGTAAGAACAAAATGCATACAATAAACAGTGTCATAAACTACAGCCATTGTAACTTCGTAAAAGCATCCTTCTGAACAATTCCATTTTACAACAGCCTTAATCCTCATATAAAAATGCCTTCTGAAAAAATCCATTCTGGGGAATGATCAAAGTATGGGAGCGTTCCTAAGCTTTTACGGTAGGCCATTCTCCAAAGTGGGAGCCACAACACACAATACTCACAGATGAGCTGCTGCTGATCTTATCTATTTGCAGGGTAAGAACAGGCCCTGATAGGGTTCCTAATCCCCTGGTGGGAATGGGGGATGCCCTGTGCCCTGCGCAGGCTCTTCCCCTGCTGCCTGTTACCTGGCTGATGGGGGGGGGGAAGCTGCAGGGAATGAGCTCCAGACCCTTTGTTGTTGCCCCTGGACTGATGTCATTCCTGGTGCAACAACGAAGAAAAGGTCCCCGGGGGGAGGGGGTATTTCCCATAAAATAGCTGCATTGGTGACTACTCCCCAAGCACACAGCCCAAGCCACCCCTTGTCTCCTCTGGTTTGGAGCTCAAGGGACCTGGCAACCCTAGGCTCTGACCTTCAGCAGGCTCTGATCTGGATTGCCCAGGCTAGCCTGATCTCATCAGATATTGGAAGCTAAGTAGGGTCAGCACTGGTTAGTAGTTGGATGGGATACCATCAAGGAAGACCAAAGTTGACTTTGTGGGTGAATCAAAACTTTTAATTGAATTTAGAAACTAACTGCTAACCTATGGAGCAACTGCAGAACAGATATAACATGAATACTTGCCTAGCTCCAGATAATAATCAAGCTGTGGTATTCTGTAGCAGCTGGAGTTTCTGGGTTGACTTCAAGGTCAGCCCCATATAGAGTGCATTACAATAGCCCATCTTCAAGGTTAGTGGTACATGGATCCAAGTGGCCAGATCAGCTGAGTCTCCCAAGGAAGATGAAGATGTAAGAAAGCATTTTTTTCACCAAATTAACTTGCTTCTGTTAATGCTAGATCCTGTATAACCTCTAAACTCTTAACTGAGTTGGTAAGTGTCAGTTTAATTCCTCAGTTACGCCCCCATCTTAATAGGCAATGGCTCCATGTGTCCTTCTCCTCTTGCCCTCAAGAGGGTTATGGGATCTATCATGCCCTCTGTGCCCTATCCATTCTCTACATACATCCTAAACAAATGTTGGGGCTGACCTGATGACATTTTCTCTAATGCTGTTAGTCTGTTAGTTAGTTTATTCATGTGTGCTTATCACAGAGACTGTTCCCTATCTTCTCTATACTCTGTTCTTCTCAGGTTAAGGCAACATTGCTTCAAGAGTAGAGCTTTGCTTCCTTCTTTCCTTCCATACCTCATCTGTTCTCAGTTCTCTTCTGCATATCTCCTGAGACTATGAGCCACTCCAATAATTATTTCTCTCTTTAAAAAAAAAACATGAATAGTATAATGAACAAGCTAGATGTGATGGAGATTGTGTATCTTTGTTTGACTTTTCAAGGCAAATTACAATCATGCATGGCCCCCAGTCTGAATCAGAGCTGTATGGAGAAGGGAGCTCAAACCTTCTGCCATCATTTTGCTAATCACAGCTTGGGACCTATCCTGTTACTTGTGCATTATAATTTTAAAACATGGGCATGCAAGGATGGAAGATTTATACCCTTCTGTCTGTGCTGTATGGCCCCCTGATCCAAATGGGGACTGCATGGAACTGCAATTTGTTCTAAAAGACAAATGAATTTAAACTGTGGAATCATCACCCCCGCAACTTCTCAAAGTGACTTAATTCATTCGAAGTTGTTGACTTAATATTTTTCAAATGAGCAAAGCAAGCAGCATTTCGTGAACAATGACTCATGAGAGCCATTCATGCTGTTTGTAAGTGGAATGAACTGGAATACCCTACAAAAATAATGTTCACTTAGTCCAAATGGCAAATAAAAGAATGAGCTTTTTGACTTGATGGCTGAAATCAGGGAACATTGAGAAATACAAGACAGCGCGAAAATAGGAATGAGTCAACTAGGCCCAAGAATGAAGAGAAAGAGACCACAGAGGCTAAGAAGATTTTAAAGTTAATATGACCGCATCCCAAATCTCTAATTTTTTCACAATAAAGAGGCATCTCAAATCAGAACAGTAAAACAGTTATATGCAAATTTAAGGTTCTTGGCACCCACAGTGGTGCACCCCATGTGGTGTAGTAGCTAGAGTGTCAGAGTAGGACTGGACAGACTTTGGGTTCAAATTCCACTGGGTCATGATGTTCAGTCTATGATCTTGGATCAGATGCAGCTCTCCGTTGAGCAAAGCTGCTTTGTTGTGATGATGAAATGGAGGAAGGGGGAAACATCTATACAACCAAGAACTCCCCGGAGGAAAAAAAAGAGATAAAAATGTGATAGAAGTTGACTTCCTCATTTACTTACAAATACAGTGTGACAGTATTCATTCATTTCACATTTTGATTCTTTCCTACTTCAAAACTAAATCTTAATTACTGAAATGCTACATTCCTTCCTTTTATCTTTTCCCTATGAAAAAATGTCTCTTTATGGAAAACCTGAACCTTCCTAAGATCCCTCACGAAGTGCAGAGAAGGATAACTAGCATACATCTTAATTGCAGTGCATTCTAAGCTTAGTAAGATTAATTACCCATAATGAGCATTTTGAATTCACTGACATAACTAAAAACGTATTAATAAAACAATTCACTAAACAGAGTATCATTATGGTTTTTTAATCCATATGTCTGGCAAAAGTAAATAATATCATAACAATTCTTTATGATTCGCAATCCAGTTTGTGAAGGAAAGATTTAGTATATTGGAGAGAGGGAAGAAGGAAGCAAGGGGCTGTTTCCCCACATCTTAAAAGTAGCACCCCACTCACTGAACGCAGGCAGCTTTTCCTCGTGATTCCTGACATCTACGTTTCCAAAAATGGATGCTGGCAGCTATGATTCCATTTCCGAATCATAACTGTCTGCATCCGTCTTGGAAACAGTAATGTCAGAAATCGCACAGAAAAGCCACCAGCATTCAGTCAGTGGGGCACTATTTTTAAGACGTGGAGAAATGGCCAAGATTCAATAAGGCCTAGAAGTTGCCATAAAGTCTAGTTTGGCCTCATATCATGACAGCTGCTGTGATTGGCTTCCTTCACGTGTGGTATGTTTACTTTAAAAGTAGAGGCATAAGACTAATAGTTCCAGGTACAAAGAAACAAAACCTATCTACTGTGATTGGCCACTAGTCATCAACAAAGCTGCGTAGCTCAGTGCTTGAATCTGGTGGTGAATAAATCAATCCATGATAAGGTGCAGTCGACAAAAAGGTATGTTTGCTAAGTGAATAAATTCAACATAATTCTCAACTCGCCGATTCTAGAGGAATACATCAGCTGTGGGCTTAAATACAGAGTGAGAATTGTTCCTCCCTTGCAATTTCATAGATTGACCCCTTTCATTTGGGTTGCATGATCTCCTCTTTCTCTAAGGGCCAAGCTACAAGTGACGAATGACACTTGAACGGCAAGTGGATTGAGTGGAGGGCAAGTGAACAGGGAGAAATACACTTGCCGTTCAAGTGTCATTCGTCACTTGTAGCTTGGCCCTGAGTGTACATTTTCCTGAGCACAATAATCAGCAATTTAGATGCCACCTAAATAAGCCAGGGGAAATAACATTTATTTTACTTATAATACTTACATTAGTTAACTGTGACTTCATTGAAGATAAAATAAATTCAGCTTTTGAATTTGAGTCTGAATACAGGTTGTGTTCATTGTCAAGAAGATTTCTAATGTATCTATTTAAATTCCACACAAAATGTTTCAGCAGTATCTAGACCACTACCTTTCTTGTCTTTACATATTCTTGCAAATCTAGTCTCCTAAACACTAAAGCACAAAAAAGTCAGATTAAAGGTTCCCCCTTGCAAATTCCAGTGGTATGATCAGACTAACACAGGGGTGAGCAAATTGCAGCCCGCGGGCCACATGCGGCCCGCTACAGAGTTTTTTGTGGCCCGCCAAGACAGTCAGAAAAATCCGCCTTGAACCGAGATTTCCTTCTAAAATTAAATGTGCTTGCAGCTATAGATGACATGAAATTAGCACAATAAATAAATTGAATAAAACTACCACTATTTTATTTAATTTATATTTATTGATTTTTATGATACAATTTATACCTTTTCTGAAATGCAAAGTTAACTAATGAATGCAATCATTTTAAAAGGTGTGGCCCTCCGCTAACCTCCGCTCCCACAAAGTGGCCCCCGAGCCAAAACAATTGCCCACCCCTGGACTAACAGATCATGCATTAGATGTTGAGCTATGGAAATGTATCTGGTTAAGTAGGCTGCTCCTCCTTAGAGGAAAGGAGAAAGGACCCTTTGAAATTCTACCCAAGTGCATACAATTCCTGCATACAATTAAACAATGCAAATATTTGCACATTTATTGTCTACCTTCAATAAGTTGCAAACCAATTGTGTTATTTTCTAATAGAAGTTGAATACATCTTGTTAATCTTGTTAATTAATCCATTTAATTTTGGCTTCTGCCAAATCAGAGGACATGGGAAAGCTTTGGGAGAAAACAATATGTTAATAATGGCGAACGCCAACTCACACAAAACTCTGATGAAATGTGAGCACACCACATCTGAACTGCACTTGGGATCATGATGAAGCAATTGTTACAAATGAGCTAAGCAGTATTTTTTCTCAGCCGATCAATGGCTGACCAGCAATCCAGGCACATTGTGAAATGCAGAGATTATATGGCCAAGTGCAACTGCTTTTTAGTCCTATCTTTCCTCTCAGGAGCTCAAACTAGTGTACTTGATTCCCACCCACCCCGCTCCATTTTGGTCTCCTAAGAAATCATAATTTCACCTTTTCTCACCACAGACTTTTAAAGACAGCTTAGATGGATTCATGGAAGGTAGGCCCATCAAAATGGCTAACAGCCATGGTAACTAAAGGTGGATTCTACTTTCAGAGGCAATAAACTGGTGAATACCAGTGCTTGGAGGCAACATCATGGCCTTGGCCTCTATGGCTTATTTGTTGGCCCTCCAGGGCAACTGGTTGGTTAATGAATGAAACAAGAAAATGGCCCAGATGGACCACAGGTCTGATCCAGCAAAGCTCTTCTGTTCTTATGTAGACCCAAAAATCTTTAAAGCGATTTTTAATATGAAGAATATAGGTTGAAAGCTGGGCTTAAAGGGAAGATCAAAAAAACTGAAATGAACTGAAGAAGAAAGAACAGCACTCTCAAAAAACATTTATACATGAGCACACATTAAAAGAATATTTGAAGAGTATGCTTTTTAGCCATTAAAAGTGGATAAAAGAACACCAACAGGAAATCCAGGGATGGAATGGTAGAGATTTATGGCTGTGGTAGAGCTTTTATACAGTGAACTACTAGTGGGAGAAAAGGAGCATAGTCCATGATGCTTTACAGCCTAATCCTACCACACTTACCACTGAGTAGGAACTCAGTGACATTTACTGCTTCAGAGTAAATGTGCTCAAGATTGCACTGGCAGTCACTGAAGCCTAAATGTGGTTATAGCCTACCCTGTGAATGAAATTCCACTGGCACTAGAGTGCCAGAGTGCTTTATACTATCTGTGGACTCTTGCCTTGCTCCTCTTCTAGTGCAGCTAACAAACATAAGTTTATAGAGTCAGCTGCATCACTCTCACTCTCCTGACTCTAGTGGTTTTAGCCAAAGCAGGAATGTTCCCATTTGCTTGACTCAGTCTGGTTGTTTATATATTAAAATTGGGGCTAATCTGGCAAAGCTGTATAAATGAATCATATTCTACATTAATGTGTAAAAAATGCTAATGTTAACTCAAGAGAATGTTGTTTTGATCCTGTTAAACTTTAGTTTCTTATCAATTTTCTTCTACCATCAGGGTAACCTATTCTGTTATTTTTAAATGAAAGACTATTTTTTTTCTCCAGATACACCAGTCTCCATAAATCGCTGTTGCAACTTTCAGACTCACTGGCACAGGCTGATGCATGTGACCATAGTTCTCTGTTGTGTTTTTCCTCTTGATTATTCATCCATCTTTTCAGTATTTTCATTATGCACAGGCCAGCATACAAATACACGCCATGGACAGGCACTGCCAAAATACCTACAGAATGAGACATTCAGTCTTTCGAGTGCCAGAAGAAAGTGTTTGGCTGGAACTGGGTTCCTGTAAATATTCTCACTGGCCTGAATGAGCCAATTCATATGAATTGAGGGACTAGCCAAGGTGTAACAAGGTTTGCAAGCTATTTAATCTAGACACGCTGTACCTCCCACATTACATGCCATTTGGCTTTTCCAAAGGACTATGGATAGTAATGAAGCCAGATCTCCTGTGGGACAGTGGAAACTATACTATGCAGGAATGACTGTTTAGTTATACTGATTTAAATTCTTATTTTGAGTAACTTGTGCGCTGAAATATGAAATAATCTTAAAGTCTCCATTAATTTCAATAAGATTTACATAGAACAAATTAAGAGATGTGCATGGACTATGTAATTCACTATTTTTCATCTATTTCACCCTCAAGCTTTTTTTATAGTGCATGCTAGTTGCTTTTTTATATGATCCTTTCAGACCAGTTTTAATGATGTTCCTCATTCAACAATTAATACTCTTTAGCAAATGTTTTAAAAGACCTTTCCTTGTCTAAGACCCTGAAGAGTCACTAAGGATCTGAGTAGATCATAAAGCAATGCGGCACCTACCTGGCTGGCTGCACGCAGCTCCAGCCGGGTGCCGATGATTGCTGCACTGGAAGGAGGGAGGCTGCACCAACTCCACCCTCCTTCCATGTTGGGGTTAGCTGGGCGGGGCAGAGCCGGAGCCGTTGAGGCTGCTCTGCCCTTGCCCAGCCGCAGTTGCCTTTGGTTGCTCGGAGGGTTAGGTCCGTCCGAGCGACTGAGGGCGGCGTGGAGGCGGCGGGGGCGAGTCTCAGCGGCGAGGCGGCGCGGCGGCGGAGAAGCCCTCAGCGACGGAGGAGGAAGCGGGAGCCTCCGGCTCGGCGAGGGTTTCGGCGGCGGCGGACATCGGCGGAGCTGGGGGAGGCTGCTGCGGGGAGCTCCCGGCAGCGGAGCAAAGAGGCCTTAAGCCGCGGCGCGGCGGTTGAGCCGGCCGCAGCGGCGGGGGCAGTCAAGGCTTCGGGCCGGGATTAAAAGGGGGCTCGTCAGGCGGGAGGCCCCTTGCCCCTAGGGGGGAAGCATTTTCGGTGCCTTGTGGGGTGGTGGGGCCTTAGAAGGCGCGGCCAGTCGTGACGCTGGGCGAGGCCGTTTAGGACCCGCGCTTTACTGGGCACTTGGTTTGGCTGCCTTGGCCAGATTGCTGGGGAGGAACGGCCCGGCCAGGCGGGGAAGTATTTTCTATCCAAGGGCAGGTTGGGGGCCCTGTGCTGTGAAGGGCCCAGGGAGGGGGTAGCCCTCATTCTCTCCTTTGCTTGCCCAGGTGGGCCTGGCACTTGTTGGGTCAACACTGAGTGGCTGCGGGCTTATTTTACATCGGCAGCCATTTTGTGCAGATTGGGAGTGGCCATTTTGTGGGTGCAAGGCCACTGGTTTGAGATGCCTCCAAAAAAAGGTAGGGCCGCCCCCAAAGGGAAGCAGCCTGCTGGCAGAGGAACAGTAAAACGCCCTTATGTGGCTGGGTCTTCATCTGAGGAAGAGGGGTCTGTAGACCAGCAAAGCATAATTAAAAGGTTGGTGGCTTTAGAACAGGCTAAAGGTTCCTCTGGGACAGGGTAGCAGGTAGCAAGTGTTACTCGGCCTATTAGGAGTGCTGCCAGGAATGCTACTAACAGAGACATTCTGCGTCGTTTGGCTATTTTAGAGGGAGCGACCGGAGCAGCGGCTGGTGAAAGCAGCAGCGGGAAAGGCACGGTTGCTGAGGAGCAGGGGAAGTCAAACTTGGATGTGGACCAGGAGTGGCGCGATGATTCTTCTCCTGTGGCGGTCGCCGTAGAGCCGGTGGATGGGGGTAAGGACAATGCACCACACGCTAGTACACATTGGCCTTGGGGGCCATGGGGGCAGGCGGCAGTCGGTACGGCTCCGTCAGCGTCAGGTGGGGCCTATACGCCCTTAGCTGGGATGTCCACTGGGGGAAGTCAGTTGGCATGGCCAGGGTCGGGTGTTGGGTTGGCCCCGCACCAGCTGTCTCCAGCTACGGCAGCATGGGGCGGTAGTGGGTCGGCCTATCCTGGTTTCCCAATGGGATGGCCCGGTTTTGCCGGGAGCCTTTGGAGTTTCTACCCCCACCCTGGTTTAGCTTATGGTCAAGTTCATTATGGTGCCTTACCTTTTGGTGAAACTGCTTTGCCACTGGGTGATCACCTTACCCAGGCCACTAAGGATAAGATACTGAAAGGGGAATATGTGGACGTTTTTTCTCTGCTCTTTAGGGAAAAAAAAGACAAGGATGAGATGGACGAGAGGGATAAGGAGCGCCTTAAAAGGCGACGCGTAGATAGGACTTGGAATAACTGGTTGCCTGGCTTTTTGATATATGCGGGGGTCGTCGTCAGGGCTCAACCCAATAGGGCTGTACAGTTGTTTCAGTATCTGGATATTGTGTTCAAGGCATATACGGGCTTCTCTGGCGCTGCATGGATGCAGTACGACGAGGAGTTCCGTATGCGAGCTGCCATGAATCCAAACATCCCTTGGGATAGGGTGCATCAGGAGTTGTGGCTGCATCTTATGTCCCCAGCCAAGCCGAATGCGGCTGATAGATCGGATAGAAGGCATGTGGTTTACCGCTCTTCTCAGACCCCCAGTGCCCGCAGTGCAGCGGGCCAGCCGGTTCAACCCCGGCTTTTGTGCTGGGAGTTCGCATACAAGGGATCGTGTGTTAGGAAGCCATGTCGGTTCAGGCATGAGTGCCCCTCCTGTGGAGGGGCCCACCCTTATAACTCCTGTAGCTGGGCCAAGCAGGTCTGGAACAGTAAGAAGTCAGGAGGGGGTGGCACTGGAGGGCAGCACCCTTCTGGTAAAGGGACCCAGCCCAGTAAAACTGAGGGTCCTTAAGCAGCTGTTGGCTAGTTATCCCAAGCGGGATGATGCGGTTTATTTGTTGCAGGGTTTTAGGGAAGGTTTTAGGATACCAGCGTTGGGCGTTCGGGCCCCATTTCTATCTGATAATTTGCGCTCAATTGTTGGAAAGGAGGACATTGTTCAGAAAAAGATTGACAAGGAATGTGCCGAGGGCTGGGTGTTGGGGCCGTTTTTGGCCCCTCCTACCCCGAATTTCAGGGTTTCCCCACTTGGGATAGTGCCAAAGAAGGAGGCTGGTGAATTCCGCCTTATCCACCACTTGTCATATCCCAAGGGTGGGTCTGTGAATGATGCTATACCGGGCCTGTTGCCTCTGTTGTTTGGTTTAGGGGGGAATGCACCCCCTCACATTTTGGTGATTCATTTAGGCGGCAATGACCTCGGGCTGATGCAAGGCAGGGCCCTGTCAGCACAGGCGCAATCTGATTTGCGCATTGTAGCTGAGCGTTGGCCCGGAGTGCTGATCATGTGGTCGGCTATGGTCCCGCGCTTGGTTTGGAGGGATGCTGGGAGCCGACAGGCTCTTGAGAGGGCTAGAATTAAAGCCAATCGGGCTATCCAGAAGGCATTGGAAGGGGGGCTGGGCGTTTATTTGCCTCACCCCAGAATTAGGGCCACCAGTCCCGGCCTCTACAGAGGTGATGGGGTGCACTTGTCCGAAGAGGGCAATAAGATATTTTTAGATGACTTGCGGCAAGGGCTTCTGCTAGCTTTGGATTATCAGTGGGGCGCCAAGGTCTAAGCAGAGGCTTGGCCTTGGCGTTGGCAGGTTTTGGGTCGGATAGGGTGCACCCTTGGCGCTTCCCCATTAGCGGGGAAGAGGGGCCTGCCTGAGGGCCTGGTACTGCTTTGACAGCTGCCAGGCAGGGCAGGCTGCCTTTGGAAACCCCTGCTTGTGAGTCCTTCCTTCACTGCTATACGGCTGAGGGGTTAGGAACTTAAAAGGGGGGTGACCACGTTGCCTGGCCGGCCGGGTCCACGCCATCAACTAGATGGGTCGCACCCGGGGCTTCGGGGCTCGCCCAGACAGGTCAAGGCGGTGGTCCAGGGGGACCCCGTGTCTTTACCTGTACCGCTTTAGGCCCTTGCCGCTGGTGTTATCTTTGTATATAGTTAATAAAGTGGCCCTTAGATCCAACTTGGTGTCTGCCTCTTCATTCCGACTAGTGTGGCAATGCGGCACCTACCTGGCTGGCTGCACGCAGCTCCAGCCGGGTGCCGATGATTGCTGCACTGGAAGGAGGGAGGCTGCACCAACTCCACCCTCCTTCCATGTTGGGGTTAGCTGGGCGGGGCAGAGCCGAAGCCGTTGAGGCTGCTCTGCCCTTGCCCAGCTGCAGTTGCCTTTGGTTGCTCGGCCCACCCTCCTCACCCAGTCTCGATGCAGGATTAGCCGGCTGCTGTGATCAGAGCCAGGTAGGAATTTTTTCCTCCTTTCTAATTGGACATATGGAATGGGGTTTTTTCGCCTACCTTGCACCGTGGATGGGTTGAGGCAATTGGCTTGAGGTGGTGCTGGTTAGGGTGCCATGGCAGGTTTTGGGTCGGATAGGGTGCGGGCCGGTGAGCACCCTTGGCGCTTCCCTGTTAGCGGGGAAGAGGGGCCTGCCTGAGGGCCTGGTACTGCTTTGACGGCTGCCAGGCAGGGCAGGCTGCCTTTGGAAACCCCTGCTTGCGAGTCCTTCCTTCACTGCTATACGGCTGAGGGGTTAGGAACTTAAAAGGGGGGTGACCACGTTGCCTGGCCGGCCGGGTCCGCGCCATCTACTAGATGGGTCGCACCCGGGGCTTCGGGGCTCGCCCAGACAGGTCAAGGCGGTGGTCCAGGGGGACCCCGTGTCTTTACCTGTACTGCTTTAGGCCCTTGCCGCTGGTGTTATCTTTGTATATAGTTAATAAAGTGGCCCTTAGATCCAACTTGGTGTCTGCCTCTTCATTCCAACTAGTGTGGCAATTATTTTTATGTATTGTCGAAGGCTTTCACAGCCGGAGAACAATGGTTGTTGTGGGTTTTCCGGGCTGTATTGCCGTGGTCTTGGCATTGTAGTTCCTGACGTTTCGCCAGCAGCTGTGTCTGGCATCTTCAGAGGTGTAGCACCAAAAGACAGAGATCTCTCAGTGTCACAGTGTGGAAAAGATGTTGGCAGGTCATTTGTATCTACTCAGGAGGGGTGGGGTTGAGCTAAGTCATCCTGTAAGAGTTTCCCAGGGTGTGGAATGCTAATGGCGGGAGGCTTCACTGTATCCTGAGGAGGTTCTTTTGCATATGGATTGGTGCTTGATGTGCTAATCTTCTCCGCAGGGCTATTGTCGAGTATAGAGTGTTTTGTTAGCCTGGTGTTTTTCAGAACTGGAAACCATGCTCTGTTCATTCTTAAGGTTTCTTCTTTCCTGTTGAAGTTTTGCTTATGCTTGTGAATTTCAACATCAAATACAACATCAAAACTGACAAGTATGTCTTGTAGATTGAGTTTCAGAGAACTGATTTTGTTGATGAAATCTATATGGACTCCCTAAAATACATAAGGATTCAGTCCCACTCCGACCCATTGTGAGTGCCATTGGTTCACCGACATATGGATTAGCTAGACATCTGGCCGATCTCCTGCAGGACCACATCGGGAAAACCTCGTCTTACATCAAAGATTCAGCAGATTTCATCAACAAAATCAGTTCTCTGAAACTCAATCCACAAGACATACTTGTCAGTTTTGATGTTGTATCCCTGTTTACCAAGGTTCCAGTAAAAGACACTATTGCACTTATTAATCATATTTTCCCAGAGGATGTAACATCATTGTCTGACAACCAGTTACTTCCAATGGGATAACGAATTCTATGAACAGATGGATGGGGTGGCCATGGGGAGCCCTCTCAGCCCAGTTATAGCAAACTTCTACATGGAACATTTTGAAAAAACAGCTCTAGAATCAGCACCCCACAAACCTAGTGTATGGTTCCGGTTTGTGGATGATACATTTATCATTTGGAGCCATGGGGAGGAAGAATTGATGGGGTTTTTGAATCATCTCAACAACATCATGATGCAATCTGCCTAGTTTGGTTGAAAGAATGGATGACATTAAAGAACAAGAAACTACTAGCCCTAGAGGGATATAAAAAAATATTTGGATGGCACGCATATTTATGGCATGACAAAGTAAAGGTCAACTCGATGTTCCTGCATCACTTTGTACGGAGAAGTCTATACATAATCTGGAAGAAGTACAGAATTTATCTACAAGAAGGAACTCCCTTGTGGGTGGTTCCGTATGAGGTGATAGACCCGAGAGCTGTTGATAATGAACAACAATGTTTAACGTACAAAGAAATAACTAAAACTGAAGCATCCAAACTCAGAATAAAGACACAAGAGGAACTATCACCTAACTACGACTGGTTCCAGTATAGACAGATCAGAGACTTATATAATTCGGACTCTGTAAAGGGAGGTATACGAATAGAGAATTCGGAACTAGAGCAGACCCTTCTTAAAGAAGATAAGAAAAGAATATCCAAGGTATACCAAGTACTGCTGAAGTGGTATACCGAGGATGAGATAGTTAAAACACAAATGGTGAAATGGGCTATAAACTTTAATAAAGAAATAACAATGGAGGCATGGGAATACTTGTGGAAAACTACAATGAAGACAACGACATGTACTAATATCAAAGAGAACATCTACAAAATGATCTATCGTTGGTACATGACACCAAAGAAGATTGCGCTAGGGAATTCGAATACTTCTAATAAATGCTGGAAATGTAAGAAGCATGAGGGCTCCCTCTATCATATGTGGTGGTCGTGTGAGGTAGCTAGGCAGTACTGGGGGGAAATAATAAGAGAAATGAGTGAAATTTTACAATTTCAAATTAATAAGAACCCAGAACTCCTGCTACTGAACTTGGGAATGGAGGGAATTCCAGCCCAATACAGGACGTTGATATTTTATATGACAGCAGCAGCTAGACTTTTGTATGCGCAAAAATGGAAAGTACAAGAAGTGCCAACTATTGAAGATTGGATTTACAAATTGCTGTATATGGCTGAAATGGATAAGATGACAAGAAAACTGAGAGATCTGGACTCAGGGCAGTTCAACACAGACTGGGAGAAGCTGAAACAACACCTGGAGAAGAAATGGGAGGTGGGAGGAAAACTGTGGCAGTTTGAGAACTACTGAAGCACTGAAGTAGAGGGGGGAGACTTTACCGGGGGGAGAAGAGATAAATGTGAATTAATAAGCAGTCAGATTAATAGATTGATATATATATATAGATATATATAGGTTAACAAACAGAACATAGATAGAAAATAATTAACTATAAGGATTAAATATAAGGATTGATTAACTAACAATATTTTCTTTCTTTTTGGTAAGTTTTGTACCAAACTGAATGTCTGAAGATATAGATGAGTCAAATTGATTGACTACGTGATGAGAGATATATAGAATTATTACAAAAAGATAGAATGAGTAATATATAGAGAATAAGTCAAATTGTTTGATATAAATGAATGTATGATCTATATGGTTTATGATATATAGAAATATTTGAAATTGAAAAATGGGATAAATTGTTTATCTAAGATGGAAACAAAGACTTACAGTTTGGGCATACAATGTTAAAAATAGTTAAGGATGTACTGCTTAGAATAATGGAGAATATATATTTGTTTTAGATAGAGGAAGCTAATAAAAGTAAGGGAAAGGGGACAAAGGGTTGGAAAGCTGCTGGAAGTCAACAAAAAGGGGGGGGAAAGGGAGGGGGTTAGAGATGAAAAAATTGGGGAAAATTGAATGTAAATGTAAAAATAATGGATTCTAACCCAATAAAAAAAAATTTCAAAAAAAAAAAAAGAATCATCTCAACAACATCCACCAGAACATACAATTCACAATGGAGAAAGAAATCGAGGGAAAACTCCCATTTCTGGATACCTTGGTCATCCGCAAAGCAAACTTTCAGTTAGGTCACAAGGTCTACAGGAAACCAACTCACACTGATCGGTACTTACACAAAAGCTCCAATCACCACCCCCGACAGAAAAGGGGCATAATGAAAACATTAGTGGATCGCGCAAGACGGATATGTGAGCCGCACTTTCTCAATGAGGAAATTAATCATCTAAACCACGCACTTCAGGCAAATGGCTACTCCAGAAATGAAATCTGAAGAGCAATCAAACCCAAGATGAATCAAACAACCAAGGAAAAACAGTCTCCTACAGGAAAAGTGTTTTTGCCATATATCAAAGGAATTACTGATCAGATGGGAAAGCTTATGAAAAAGCATAACCTCCAAGCAGTATTCAGACCCACCCGAAAAATACAACAGATGCTACGATCAGCAAAAGACAGTAGAGACCCCCCTCACCTCTGCAGGAGTATACCGTATACCCTGCAGCTGTGGACAAGTTTACATCGGGACCACAAAGCGTAGCATCCAGACAAGAATAAAAGAACATGAAAGACACTGCAAACTTGGACAACCTGAAAAATCAGCAGTGGCTGAACATAGCCTAACTCAAACAGGGCACAGTATCTTATTCCAGGACACCAATATATTCCAGGACACCAAAATTCCAACTACTTTGTCAGACTGCACAGGGAAGCCATTGAAATTCACAAGCATAAGCAAAACTTCAACAGGAAGGAAGAAACCTTAAGAATGAACAGAGCATGGTTTCCAGTTCTGAAAAACACCAGGCTAACAAAACACTCTATACTCGACAATAGCCCTGCAGAGAAGATTAGCACATCAAGCACCAATCCATATGCAAAAGAACCTCCTCAGGATACAGTGAAGCCTCCCATCATTAGCATTCCACACCCTGGGAAACTCTTACAGGATGACTCAGCTCAACCCCACCCCTCCTGAGTAGATACAAATGACCTGCCAACATCTTTTCCACACTGTGACACTGAGAGATCTCTGTCTTTTGGTGCTACACCTCTGAGGATGCCAGCCACAGCTGCTGGCGAAACGTCAGGAACTACAATGCCAAGACCACAGCAATACAGCCCGGAAAACCCACAACAACCAATTATTTTTATGTTTTTGTAGGTTATTTTAGCTTCATTTTAACTGTTTTAATGATGTGCTTTTATTTTATTTATTTCATTTATTCAATTTTTATATCGCTTCTCTTCCATTAAGATTTTGAAGCAGTTCACAACAATTATAACAGTTAAAAACCAATACAAAAATATAATAAATATTCAATAAAATTACAATAAAACAATAAAATAGTCAATAAAATTACAGTTAAAAGCCAATACAAAAATATAATATTCAATAAAATTACAATAAAATAATTATAACAGTTAAAAACCAATACAAAAATATAATAAATATTTAATAAATTACAATAAAACAACAGCCTAATACAAATAATTTAAAACTGCTCTATAATCTTTTATCCAAGAACAGACAAGTTATTTACTTTTTAGGATATTTATTACATGCATTATTTTATAGATAGGTGGAGACATCTCGCCCCTAAAGAGGTCCTGGTGACGAAACAGAGGAACAAGCTGGTGTTGCTTGTAGGGAATTGTGGCTCTGCCTCGTGCATCCTCTTCTATATCTACTCCACCTGTAGAATTAAATACTCCGTCATTACATGGACTTTACCTTGTTACTGATATGCATACTACACATTGTACTTACCTGGTGATAGTGCTCTTGATATAGCACCTAGTTGGAATTACTTGTATTATATTACATTGCTTTGACTGTTTTTCATTACTTCAATTACATGTGACTTGGTTATATTTATATTTTACATATTTATTGTTTCCCTGATTTTGTTTGTACCCAGCTCTTGTGTTTTCACCTACCATATTTACACACGTTTGTACGGGTTCCTCTTTTGTTTGTGCTAGTTCCAACCCCAGCCTATAAAATCCTACAAATAATATAAAATTGCAGATAGATAAAAGGCACAGCAATTTGCTCTGCCTCACAGTAGAATATTAGGTACCAAAGGAATGCTGGAATAGCTCTGCCCTGCAGAGTTTCTGAAACATCAACAGATCCCAGTGATCATGAGTACCTTCTGACAGTGCATTTGAAAGGGAGGGTACTACAATTGTGAAGGTACTTTTCCTGGTGGAAGGAAGTCATGCCACCCTGGAATCTGGAACCACCAGCATTCCTTGCAAAGAAGAACGAAGCAGGTGGAGAGGGGAGGGCAGTTCATACTGGGAGAGGCAGACCTGAAGGTATGAAGGTCCCAGAATGTGATGGGTTTTAAGGTGAGGACCAACACCTTGAATTGGATCCAGAGGCTAACTGGTAACCAGTGTAGCTGCTTCAAAATTAGTATTATATGAGCTGACCATGGTGACTTGGTCAGCAGTCTAGGATTCTGCACCACTTGAAGTCTCTAGAGGGTCTTCAAAGTAGACATATGTAGAGCAACTTGCAGTAGTCTAAACGAGAGGTGACTGTCTCATGGATCAATGTGGCATGGTCGAATTGAGATAGATAGGGGAAAGTAGTCAGGCGGGCCTAGTGAGGATGGAAGAATGCTGCTTTTGTATTTCCATCCCATGTTTATTAGTTCACAACAGCTATTTAAACTCTGTTAAATACCAAGATAAAATATACAGTTTGTTTGGAGAGAGGAAGAGTTCCTTTTACTTGGGAATGCACACACCTGAGGCCTAACTATTATACTAGCTAAGGGCTCATTCATATGAGCTCTTTGATCCACTTTGGCTTCTGAGACTAAGAGATTTTTTTTTACCTTAATGATAAATCATTGTCCTCCCACATTTAATGAAGTTCTAATCCAGGTTTTTTAAAACCTCTTTTGCTCTGAAGTTTGTTGTTTTTATTGCAGCTGTTGCACTGCTAAGTTGGGGCAGATTGTCAACTGAAAATTCTGTTGGGCTTTTAAAGGCCCCACTTCCCTCTCTCCCACCTTGTTTTTCTTCAGCTGTTTTTTCTTTAGCTGTAGAAAGGAACTTTCTACACAATGACAAATGGGCTAATCAACAACAAAATTCCAGTCACAGCAGGTGTCTTGCAATCTGTCTTCTCAGAAGGAAATGAACATGTCTTCAAACAGCAAGCTGAATGGGCTGAGGGAAAAACCCATAACCTTTTAGCAATATGGGGTGAGGGAAAAATCTCTGAGCCTCACACTTAAACAGCACTGTGATCTGAAAAGGAAATAACAGTTTACAGCCACTTACAAAAGTGGCTTATATATTGTCTGAAATCATCATTACCACCATTCCCATCTCACAACAGACAAAGTATGAGACAGCACTGGGGAAAAAAGGGAGAGGGAAATTGTGGTGTGAAAGGGACCTAATGCTCAAGCAACTGGAGAGGATCCAATGCTATTTCCTCTTTCTCTCCTACTGGCAGCTCCTGGCTTGCCAAATCCCCTGCCATAGCAATGGATTACTTGCCACCAGATTCCACCAACCTCTGCTCCCCCATCGCTCATCTGTCTGGCAGTGAGAAGAAGCACCTAGAAAGGCCAGGGACAGACCTGAACCATTCACATGAAGTATACATGCACCCAGCCATCCCACTGGAAAAAGACATCTTTTCCAGTGTGACATGGAAGCAACAGGTCACAATGGGAGGGCAGTTTAAAGGGCCCTGCCGCTTGCAAGTGGCAGGTCGCTTTAAACTATCATCTGGCAGGCGGTGAGGGGGGATCCCCCTGTCACCTGTCAGCTGATAGTTTAAAGGGACCTGCCACTTGCAAGGTAGGAAAGGGCCCTTTAAACTGTCAAATGCCCCTTTCCCTGCCACTGTTAAGCAGCCAGGAAGAGGTGTTTAAACCCATGAACCATGAACTGGTTCGTAAACTTGCCCCAGTTCATGCCAGTTCGTCGTTCCTGGTTTGTGAAAATCCACGAATCATGAACCTCATGGTTTGGTTTTTTCATGGTCCATGTCCATCTCTAGTGGCAGCATATACACAAAGTAACCACTGAGTTCCCTTTTCTCCAATAGCCCTGGGCAGTGGCTGGGTGAAGGAAGGCAAATACAGGGTAGTAGAAATTTGTCACTGAGAAAGGAGTAGAGCAAGAGTTCTAGTTGTGCTACAGCCATACAGACCAACATTATAGTCAAGAGTATGGATGTAGGATACAAACTACAAATGTAAAATTGAAGAAAAATATTTCTTTTTGCAAATTTCCATCAGCTTCTACTATTTAACCACTTCCTCAGAGTGGTATAGGTTCTGAGGGCTAATTTTATGAGTGCTTTTTCATGTTAAATGATCGGTCTCTACCATGCTGCCTTCCCTCCACCTGCATTGATGTTAGTGGTACTTACTAAATACACATTTTACATAGTGTGATGCAGGAGGACTTTACATAGTCTGGTAGGCTATGTACCCCAGCGCTGGCAGCCAGGAGGTCATTAGCTAGGGAACATCTCCCAGGGCTTCTCAGTTTTTTACATAGTTAGTTGTCTGTATGGCCAGGATGCACTTTGAACTAGAAACCAAAAAGAAAAAAGAAAAGGGCTGGAAAATCTTGAAAGGTACCTAAAAAGAAATGTTTAACAGAAATGAACACACTTCAAGATCTCTCTCTTCATTACAGTAACTACTATTTGTAATAGCAAGCTGTGCAAATAAAAGTACTTTGAGGGAAAGTATCAGCAGAATATAGTTTCCTTAAGAAGTTTGCAAGTTTATTTGCACATCTCTCTAGCAAATAGTAACTGCCCTTCATGAAAAGACTTATCACAAACTGTGGTGAGTTACATTAAAGATTTTGGGTGGGGGGTTAGCTTTTGAGGTCTTCATTACTTTTGTTTCTTTTTCTTGGTGTGCTAGAGATGGGCATGCAATCATCCTATACAGCAGCTCTGACTGTTTCCCTCTGTGTCCAATACTATGGCATCATTAAAGGCTCGAGCATCAAACCCAAAAAATAGGCAGTTAGGAAAGGTGAAGTATACATCTATCTTTAGTTCAAAACCCACTAGTACCACTCATATCCTGCTTGCTAATCACAAGCATGGAAATGATCACTCTGCAATAGAGATGGGCACAAACTGAAATACAAACCAAAGTTTGTTACGAACCAGGCCATTTTTCGGTTCATGAACAGGCAGTTTGTCAGAGGGCATTTCTGACAACCTGCGACAAACTGCTATGATTTTTAGCCAGGTTTGCTTGGTTCATTTTTCAGTTTCTCACTGCAGACAGCCTGGCGCCGATCAATCAGTTTCCTAGGCTATATCCAGTGGGGGATGAGCTTTCTGCAGATCTTCTACTGCCCTGAAAGTGATGTATTCACAAACCAAACGAACTGGCACAAGAACCAGGCAATTTCATGCCAGTTTGTTGTTTGTGAAATGTGATAAACCATGAACCGCAATGAACTGCCATTTTCCCGATTCATGCTCATCTCTACTCTGCAGGCTTTCAAGATACATCTAAATGGATTTGAATGTTTCCATTTGCATGATCACTAGTTTTTTCTCACATAATTAAACTTTCTTGCCACTACCACTGCCCCCCTCCTGCCCCCCTGCTACTGATACCGCATTTGTTTTTGAAATTTGAATGCAATGAAATGAAACGAATCAAGTTGAGATTTCTGAGCTGAGACCTACTACTTGGCATTTCAGTATGTCTTTTACATGCCCATGAACTCAGTTAATCTTGTAATCAGTTCTAGAAATGGGTTCTCAAATGTATGCCACAGTTTTCACAGTTACAAAATGCAGGCAATGCAATCTAGCCAATGGCATTTAAAGGATGTACCCAATGCTGAATGTGTAAAGGAAAGATGAACAGCAAGACACCCCATCCTTTATACAATTTGAGCAATTAAATGGCTTGACCCAAGGGGATACTGTCTCTTCTCTCATAAATGAGATTATTTTAGCTCTTGGACTCAGAAAAAGCAGCAGTAAATTGTAATGGCGAAACAGCTATTGTGCAGTCACAAAGCTGCTTGGCACAGTGCTCTGCCCACAATGAGTTTCACTACAGAACATCCAAGTGATCCAATGAGGAGTTTGCCTCAAACGGGATATGTTTGTCTAATAAGCATGTTCATGGCAAAATTCTCAGTAAGACTAGTTGTAAATAGTGATATTCCAACTGCCCCCGCATCTTCCTTTCTAATGGGGCCATGGTAAAATTCCAGGATCATAGACTATATGTCCTGGTCACTTGAGAGACAGTGGGTCATATGCAGTTCATGATCTTCCTTTGTCATCTCCAAGGCAGCCTTGAAAAATTCAAAAGTCCATTTAAAGCACCATAGAAGTGACTGCACAATGCCCAAGTATAACCCTGCACCACAAAATAAACTTGTTAATGCTTACCCTTCATACAGGATGTTAATCAAGATGCAAAATGTTTTACTTTGTAGAGATTTTCTGCAATTGTCCATTGATTTTTGTGGGTAGCAGAGAAAAACTGAAGTTCCAATAAGCTATAGGAGCAACCAGTGTGGATGAGGAGGGGCACAACAAGCTGAAGAGGATTTAGTCCAAGGAGGATAGTATTTTGCTCAGTGAAAGAAAATGCTTAAGATCAGCCCTGAGACATACAGTTAGTTGAATTCAGAAAATCTGGTATGCTATCTCAAACAGTCTTGTTAATATGTCTGATGGATAGCCATATATGTTAAGGGTAAGTTTGCATGAACTGGCATGGACTTCCTGATCCCTGATTTCTCTCCAGATAGCCAGGTATATGGAACAGAACAGGAAGTACCACTACCTTAGTCTTGGGAGCTACTAGCTTAGGTTTTAAAACCTGACTAGGGAGAAATGGGCCAAAATATAGATTAAAACTTGTACACTATGATTATGGGACTTGTAACTTGATTAAATGTCAAGCTATTCTGTTTAATAGTGTAAAAGCCTTAGTGCTTGGTAGATCTGTATCTCTCTATGTTATAATATTTCTAGTGAGTTGTGATAGATTTATCATGGACCACCAGATCCTGTCCTCCCCCCACCCCCACAGTAGGTTCTCAGTCATTGAGTCTCAAACTGTTTTTTCTAGGTACTACCATGTGATTGGCAAAGGCAAGCTGCTGATGGAGCTACGATGGAGTGGAAAGAGAAATACAGAGGGCTGAGGACAGTAATCTGTTGGACAAATTTTGAGAAATAAATACCAATTTCAGAGATAAAATACAGTCTAAAGCATAGCTGTGTTTTTAAAAAGATGCTTCACTGTTAGGCACAATGCTAAATGGAACGTTCAGTTTAGAATTAGATGGGGACAGACTATGGGGGAGGGAGGAGGTATTGCCGCTCTTTCTATTTTGTAAGCCTCTCAGAGGCATCTAGCTGTCCAATGCTGGATTATACAGACATTCTGTCTCATCCAGAAGGGAAGTTTCTGTTTTCTTAAACCCAACCTAACATCCAGCCATATGGTCTTAAACCCAAACTAACATCCAGCCAAAGACTCTGAGGCAGTCTTTAAATACAAAAAAAAATGTTGGACATGACTATGTATTCCCTCTGCAGATATATGCTGGGTTTTTTTATTTAAAAAAGTTGTTGCATTATTGTTTTCTCTGTCCTGTGACCACATTTTGAATGATATTATGAAAAACTGTTACTTCTGAACTATCATCTTAGATGGAGTAGAACTTTCAGACCATTTTTTTCAATCCACAGATATCCATCTGATTTTAGATACTGCACTATAATGAAAGCCATAGTATACTGACCTTTTTGTCCTCTACTGGACATTTAATTGAATTACTTCCAATAATTAATAACAAAATAACCATAAAATCAAATGAAACAGCTGCTTAAAAAGAAGATTAAAATATATAAAACCAGCCAATCTATGATCAATAAAATAACAACAAAAAGGAACAGTTTAAACACTCAAGGAGGGAGGGGAATTAGAATCAGAAATATTAGCAAACAAAATAGTTTTGTATGAAATAAAGTCTTCAGTTTCCATATCTGACTAACTGTACTTTTAACTTTGTGATGATCTCAACCATTTGAATTCATTGCTGTTTCTTCAGGATGTTCGGAAAGATGTATCCTATTACCTCCAATGCAACAAGTGACACATTTTCTTATTCCTTTCATTGCTCACCCTCTATCACTTTTTTATTTCAGGACTGTTTCTATCAATGCTATTTCTCTTTTTGTCTTTTGCCATTTGTTACTTGTCTAGGAAACATCAGGAAGAAATGAACCATATTCATTCATTATTTAAGTTGTGGCATTTGGAATCACTACCATCTGTTACTAAGCCTAGCCTCTGTAGTTGATTGCTTTACTGAAAACTTTCATTCTCTTATATGTAAATGAGATTGACAAAGGATGGTTCACAAAGGTCATCTGATTGAGAGCTCTCTGTTTCTTCCACCAGTCATTGTGTATTTAAGTTATGAAATGGTACATTTCATTGGTACATATTATTTCTTCATCGAGCACAATTGAATGATAGTTCTTATCTAGCACGTATTCTTATGAATGCAAATATTGCAGGTAGATAGTGGCCTGATTGCAAGTCTTTTTGTACATCCAATAGACAAAGACAATGTGTTCTTCTGGTGGGTCCAAAATAGTCTCATTTTAATGAAAGACAATGTTTTGGATCTTCTATAGCAGGATCTCAATGAAGGTAATCACCGACACAGTAACTGGATCATTGGAATTAACTGTTCTATGTTGGCAGTCACTATAGTAGGATTTGAACATGCTCATGCAGTAAAGATGTGCACAAATCATGTGGGTTTTTTATTTTAAAAAACTTTATTCATTTGTGTTCCATTTGTTATTAAACCCCTTTGTTTTCATTATTTAATTCATTTTTGTTTCAATTGGTTTCAGTGGAAACACATTTTCTTCTGTAATTTTTAAATTTTTCTATCCAATTTGAATGCAAGTTTTAGAGATAATACCTCTCATATTTAGAATCTCACCTGCTATGTTTCAGAAAGATAGGGAAAAGCCATTTTATAAACAACGTGTTTATAAGATTACAGTCTATTGAATGGTGTTTGGCATCCCAAAGAATGCAAGTGAGGATGTTATTACAAAGCTGACAGAGGTTTCCATTTGGCAACCTGAGAAATAAAAGCAGCATTCAAGAGTAGACTAAGAGACAGATGGATGGATGCATGAAACACATAGAAGAGGGGGAGGGGGAGCTGCCCAGAATTCCTTGTAGCAAAAATAGTGTACACACACAAGCAGTGCCATAGACAGCCTTGGCTACCTCTGAACCACTACAAGACGATCTACAGAAGCAGATTGCTGCTATTTGGGACCAAACCTTTCTGCCCACTATGTGACACTTTAGCATGCATTTTTCTTCCACTCCCATTCCTTACTGGAAGGTTAATTTAAGGTATTTTCCACACAGGGACAGGCTTGTATGATTTCCTTGTTGCAGCTGTGGCTGCTGATACAGAGCAGTGACAAGAAGGCTTCTACATGGTAGGTTTTCTGAAGTTTCCCTGGCCCAGTTCCTGTGCCAGCGTAGTCCCCCAGAGGCCAGGGTCTGGAGTGCAGAGGCCAGTCATGACAACCAGGGAGCAAAGAATAAACAGAGTCCTGTACAAGGGTCACAGTTCCAGAGAAGCCACAAGTCACGTCCAGTCCAAGGGTCAGAGTTCCAAAGAAGCCAAGAGTCAGGTCCAGTCAAAGAGTCGGAGTCCCAGGGTCTAAGCAGTAGCAAGGACAGTGAAGCAGCCATACAGTATACTAGTTGCTTCCACAAACTGCTGCTCCTTCCAGCTGTTTTTATGGCAAAGTCTTAATGAGCGAAACTGTCAGCCACTTACTAGGCAGACCCTACTCATCCTGGTTGTTTGACCGTTGCTGCTGACTCATGAGTCGTACATTCCTCCTGTGTTCTTGCAGCTCTACCCATCTCTGACAGTGCTGGCACTGCAAGGGTGTTGGCTAAGAGGGAGGGAAGGAGTGGGCTTTTGCAGTCTTGTTGGCCGTGTCAGAGTTCCCTGAGATGGGTTTGTTACAGCTGAAGGCTGTGCTGATTGATTAGCCGGCAATTGCTGTTCATCGGACTCACGGTCAGCTGCAGTTGGGTCAGTGTGGGGGGTGAACTGCAGGCAGCTCTTCATCTGATGATGCTTCACTGAGCTCAGGACAAGGCTGTCTTACCACAGCTTCCCTGGCAACAGCCATTCTCTCACACACACCCCATCCACAGAGTCTGTTTTAATGAAGTCAAGAAGAGAGAGAGAGAGTCAGTAAAGAGAAGATGAAACTAACATGCAAGCCTCCCAGTTGTCTTGTCAAGATCTTCCAACAGAAGAAAACTATGCTGATAGGAGAGTTTGTTGTCACAGTATTGTTATTCCTGGGGAATAAAGGATGTACAAATATTTCCTTTTTCATCCAAGTAGGAAGCAAAATTGAATTAAACCGATGAGAATGAGAAATTTGGTGGGCCAGTAATGGGATGGTGGCCCTTACCCATTCCCCTTCTACCAGTCAAAGGCAGTTCTTTTTCAGAGAGCCTTCGGAGCTCTGCAGTTCTCACAGAGTCTTTTGGCTATGAGTCATCATAAGCCCAGGATGATTTTATTATTCTGCTGATGTATGCTTGTTGATGTTCTGCTTCCATGATTGTCTGCTACCTTAACCTTGGATCTTTGTTATGATTGTGGTATTTCTTCAGTAGCTTTCAAGAGAATTCCTAACTGCTTTCCAGATCAACAAGATGAAGGTACTGGTTTTCACATAAAAAAGAAAACTGGGACAACATTACCAAAGTCAAAGTAAGTGGTCGGTAAGTACCTTCCTCATTCACTTTGTGGCTATAACCTCAGTCTTCTTAAGCACAGTCCAGGGTGAAAGAAAACATATTGGGATATGGTGATCCAAAGAAATAAAGACAGACAGACATTGGTCAACCCAAATGCCTTCCCTTGTAACATGCTGTGATATGGGCAGGTTGCATTTCTCTTCAAAGTACGTTATTGTGCACCCTATGAGATAAGAAGAGAGAGAAAGATTGAGTACATCAGTGAACTATGACAATGCCAAAAGCAGCTGTGCACTTTTGCCCTAAAAACAGACAAGAGGAGAGGTGCATTCTAGAGAAGTAGTGATGAGCAGCTCCATTATCATGAGTGCATCCCTCTTAAATTAGTAAACTAGACAGGAAGCAATAAATCCTGATCAGATAAACACAATGAATACAAATAAGTTTGCTCTCCAAAGACTTATAGGCTGCAATCCAGACCTCTGTGCCAGGTTGAATCCTATTACTTTTCATATGGCTTATACTGGCACACACTAATTTTAGGATTAAACATCCCCTTCACTGGTTTCAAATAAGATTGCTTCTAGTAATGTAAGAATTGTTGCACCTGTGTCCAATACAGATGCAATAGTGTCCCATGATCATTTTTATTTATATGGTGCATACAATCTGTAATTTATTCTTGATACTGGTATTCTGACTTCCAGCACTAGAAGAAAAAAGGAAACAGCTTGACTGTCAGTAAGGCACATCTGTGGGCCAGTGATAGTAGAATGCTGTGACTAGAAATCTACATTTAACCTTAAAAGCAGCCATGAGGGCCCAATAATGATCAGGCTTGCAGTACTGGAGAGGAGGAGATTAAGTCATCCATCCCCATTCAATCCCACCAATCAGAAATGCTGCCGGGCTGTTTCACTTTGGTGTATCTCCAGGGTGTCTGTCTTTTTCCCTGCTGGAGATTTAATCAGCTCTGTGGAGGGCATTTTTAACTGGAGAAATGACACAGGAAAAGTTAATCTCCTTTAGCATGACCTCAATCCTTACTGAGGCCCCTGGAGTGCTTTTTATGGCCAAATTTTTGTAAATTATTGTCTGGAGTTCCAGTCATGGAAGTCAGCGTGGTGTAGTGGTTAGAATGTCAGGCAAGATCTGGGAGACAGTTTTGAATCCCCACTCTGCCCTGAAAGCTCACTGGGTGACCTTGGCCCAGTCACACATACTCAGCCTAACCTCCCTCACAGGGTTCTTTTGAAAATAAATGGAGGAGAGGAGAATGATATAAGCCACCTTGGCTCTCTACTGGGGAGAAAGGTGGGGTATAAATGAAAGCATCATGAGTAGTTTGATTATGAAGTTGCTTGGAATCCTATAACAAATGGTTAATAATCCCCTTATTTTGGAATACCCCCTGCCCCCCGTGAAAAGACCAAAACATTGCAGTTGGGATCTGTTATTGATTCTGTTAGCCATTCATTGACCCAACAACCACAGATGTCACATGTACAGAAACCCCTTGCTATTGTTACCCTCAGTGTTCTAAAATTATAATGGCTTAGGCTGCGTTCAAATGACACAAGAAGTCCATTCTAAACCACAATTTAATTAAACTCTGATGTAAGCAAACTAGCCTGCCAAACCAGCTGTGGCTTGTTAATAGGTGCTAAACTAGGATTCGAAAGCACAATTTCTACCTGGCTTGTACAATGTGTTTCAAAATGGCCATGTGGCTTCTTATCACATCCAAATTTCAAATCACAATTATTTAGTGACACCACTGCTCTGAGCCCCTCAGATCTAGAGCCAGGTAAACTGAATAGCAGAAAAATGCAAGCTGTGAGTGTGGCAGGGAACAGCAGGCTGGAGTGCCGTCACTTCTCCATTTCCATACCTTCCTTGCTACAAGGAACCTTGGATCCAAGGATGGCGTTTCAGGTTCCCTTTATTAGGCAATGTGATAGATACAGCCAACAAAAACGGGAACAGGCTTGCACACTGGGGAAGTTCCTACAGCTGTGCTCTGCCCCTCTATCTCCCTTCTCAGATGCCCCCTGCCCTCTCCTCGTGGCCTCACCAAAGACCTGTGGGAATCTCCTCTACTCCCATCACAACTGTGATCCTCCAAACTCAGTCCAGCTAATTGGAACCAGGCCACCCAGGCTATGGGTCTCCAGAGCTGTGCCCTGCCAGTTCTACTGGGGAATCTCCAAGAGCTAACAGGCTAACTTCCCCCAGGGAAGCACTCTCTCTAGCCTCACCCTTGACTTCGTCGGGTGATGCCCGGCTTTCCTGGTCACCTATTCTGTTATTAATAGTGATATTATGTTATTAATAGTGCTTCTTCACTCTGCTTTTGATGCGTTCCCCACACATTAATGATGACTGACTCAGCAGAACTGTGCAGCTTTGAGAGGTACCAGGAGAAAAGAACAGGCTTGAACACTTTACTTTTATTCAGTTTACCAACGTACACAATAGAAATTGTTCCACACACAACATTGTTACTGACAAACACAATTCACAGCCCACCTACTGCCATGTCGTCCCATAAACATAAACAGAGAACCTTCATATCCCCTTTGTATCCCAGGAGACAGCAAATGAGTGAGCAACCTGGCCATGATGACCATGTGTTTCTTCCCAAGCATTTATTTTATTTCTGAGAGCAGAACCACAAGTGACAAAAGGCACAGATTGGACACTTGTCTGCTTCCCTCAAGTTTTGATGGGAAATGTAGGCATCCTGGTCTCGCAGCTTCACTCTCTGACTGCTGTCCAATGGACTTTTCAACTGTCACTTGTCCAACATTCCGCCTACATTTCCCATCAAAACTTGAGGGAAGCAGACAAGTGTCCAATCTGTGCCTTTTGTCACTTGTGGTTCTGCTCTGAGAAAAATCAAGGATACAGAATGTGGTAAAGTGACAGAAGAGAAAGAGAGGAGAAAGATCCATTTTGTTTCAGACTTTTAAAAGTTGATGGCAGTGCTACTCACTCTGCATCTTGTGAAGTGCCACATTTGCAATTATCGTCAACCAAAAGAGCCACATTTACTTCCACACCTTGCATAAGACCAGTACCTCAGGGAGACTTGCAGCATAACCATTCCCCTGATGGCAGCTGTTTCAAGATGAGAACTACCAGCCAACCACAAGCCTCATGAAACATGGGGCAGGTGCCACATTGGAGGATGGTATTCAGAAGAGCTACATGTGGCTCCAGCCATTAGAATCAGAATAAGAATGTTCAGACGTCACAAAAACCCTGTGGTTTGTTGGCTGCATAATCCCTGAGGAATCTATTAGACATACAGAACAGATCACAGTTTGATCTGCAGCTTTCTTTCAGACAGAATCCCCACTTGCTATTTGAGCTCCTTTGCATTGCTCACCTGTTTGAAAGTGTCACTACATATGCAGCTCACTCACTGTTGGTCAGCCACAGTAAATGTCATCCTTCTCTACCCAAAGCCTAGGATAAAGTCTTAACTGAGATCTAAACCAATCATTGACCACTCTTCCTCTCTCTCTTTCTGTCTAGCCAGTTTACTGTAATCCCTAAATCAGTGTTAGTCATTCATTATTGTGTTTTTGTTTTTTCTTTTTTTTAATATAGTTTCTTTGCTATTTTTGTCAGATCAAGAATAATAATTACTAAAAGGTACAATGCAGCCATCGTTTATCAATTTGAAGGCTGCAATTCCTATGCACACTTACTTGGAAGTAAATAATAATGAATCCAATGAAGCTTACTTTTGAGTAAGCATATCAAGTAAATTTGCTGACTGTTGGCTTCAGTAGGATAAGCAGTTCAAATATATTCATGTTTATTTGGAACTAAGGCCCAACGGTATAATCCCAAATAAGCATCTATAGGATTGCAACCTTAGTTGCAAGCAACTGTTGCTGGATTGTGGCCTATGTATTTGGAAAGTTTACCTGATGATCAGTTGATTCATTCCTTCTTAGCCTTTTCCTTCTAGCCTTTTCTCTCCTGAAACCTTAGCAGCATGTGGTAATAAACATGCAGGAGGGTTTCTGCAGATAGAATCCTGCATTTGGCAGGGAATAAATAAAGAACATGGCATCTAAAGTATATGTGCTCTTTAATAGTCATATACTAAAAAGCCAATACTTTGCTGAGATGAATGCTAAAAGGTTTAATTAAAAACAAAACAACAATGCTGTCTTTCAGTTACCGTAGGAGCCGAGAAAGTGTAGGTAAACATCCTTTCTGAAAAATGATCTTGTTTCTAGCAAATCCTACTGCCTTGTCTTCACTGATACAAATGCAGCTTGTTTTTTTAAAAAAAAAGTTTGTTTTTTAGCTGTTTCCTGTTGATGAGTCACTTAAACAGTTGGCTGAAAAATAAATTACTGATATCTAGAAGTAGTGCAAAATTAGGGACTGGGGATGCATGGCTGACGTAAGTAGAATAATAATGATAGGCTGAGAACTTAATAGGAACACAGGCATTTAATAGGTATGACTGTGTAACACCACAAAGTCAGCTTACAGCAACCACTGGGCTGCTGCTCCCTGTTTACTGAGAAATTTCCCCGCTTTCAGAGGCTGAGACATCAACTCATGCAGCACTCAGGTCATCTGTTAGTCTGTTTCTGGTATCAGATTTGATATAATTCAAAGCTGAAAACAGCTGCTCACAAGCATAAGATGGCCCAAACAAAGTAAGAAGAGCAAGTGCTTTCATTGACTTAAAATTATTTGGCAGAGAATTCCACACTTTAAGGATTTCATTTTCAGAACTACCAACTGCGCTGTCCTTTGTCATCCCTTCACATATCCCTTCTTCTCAAGCGTTGCACGCAGGTCATAGAATTTATTTTTCCAGATAGAGCTTTCTTGAAATTCCAATAGCTCCATTTCCTGATTTCCAAAATCTTACCAGTGTAAGCAGGAAAGATCAAGTTCTTCAAATTTGGCTTTATCTGGAGAAGTAAGAGAACACAGGGTTGTCTCCATCTTACGGAACAGTAAAAATCTGTTACTAAAATTTTCCTTTGCAGCTGCTACAATGCTAGAAAATTCTTTGTGGATTTCCTGATTGCTTGTAGGAGTGTCCGTAAATGTTGTAGAATTTTCCAAATGCATTTTTAGATTTGGAAAATATTTCAGCTTCCCACTTTCAAGGTCTCTTTCAAAAACCTGCAGTTTTCTCTCAAATGTTCTGATATCACAAAACATCCTTTCTGCTGTTTTCCCTAAACCTTGCTGTTTTTTGTTCAGTATATTGAAGTGTGCTGTAAAATCTGTAAAAAAAACATGAGGTTGGTAAGCCAGGCCATATCAGTGAGCTGTGGATATTCCTGCCCCTTTTCATTCATAAACAGCCTAATTTCATCCAAGCAGGGTACAAATCTCTCCAGGACTCGTTCTCTGCTCAGCCACCAGACATTATTGTACATAAGTAAAGTATTATACTGTGCCTGAATCTCATCAAGAAGTGCTTGAAACTGTCGAAAATTAAGAGCATGAGCCATGATGTAATTCACCATTTTTGTGACATCTTTGAGGATATTGTCTAATTTTTTGCTGCTGTCACTGGCACAAAGAGCTTCTTGATGTAAAATACAATGAAACTGAATGACTGGATGTTTTGCTTCTTTAACAAAGAACTGTATGAAACCAGATGTTACCCCCACAATGCAAGGTGCCCCACCACTAGTAACTGAAACCACTCTTTCTGGTCTTATGTCTTACAACAAAAAAGCCTCCATCACAGCATTGTAGATACCTATCCCTTGTGTTCGTCCAGGCAAAGATGACAGTTTCACCAGCTCTTCTCTCATGATGTCACCAACAGCATAACACAAAATTACTG
Source organism: Eublepharis macularius (assembly GCF_028583425.1). Taxonomy (NCBI): domain Eukaryota; kingdom Metazoa; phylum Chordata; class Lepidosauria; order Squamata; family Eublepharidae; genus Eublepharis; species Eublepharis macularius. Next base: position 67,708,093 of record NC_072793.1, read on the forward strand.
CTAGCCTTGCATGATTATTTATATCTGTGCTTTCATCCAAGCACATGGAGTAACAGGCTGCCTTTTGTAAGTCAGTGGTGAGCTGCTGACTAACATCACTTGCCATGCTCAGGACTCAATCTTTAACAGTATTTCTGCTAAGTGACATCTCAGAGATGCGTTGCATAATTTTATCCTTGTTTGGGAAATCATGAAAAGGGGAATTACTCCCAGCCAACATGGCCGTTTTGATAAAATCCCCATCAGAGAGGGGCTTACCATGTTTTGCTATGCACAGTGAAATTTGAAGGCTGGCAGCTGTCAGATGATTTGTTTTAGAAAGATAGTTGCAAAAACTAAGATACTGGGAGTGGTATTTCCTCAATTTCCCTTCAAGAAACCCTTTCCTTTCAGCTTCACCAAGTTCGACAACACTTTTGTGTTTGGTGTCAGTGATGTCTGACACTTGATGTGTGGGACACAACACTTTCACTACACAGAATACATAACACTTTCCCATTGCATTCAATTACTCCAAATGACTCTGTCCAGGCCTCTTGGAATGATCTTCTACTATCTGTTTTCAGTTTTCCTTTTTTTGCTGTACTCATTTTTTTTGTGTTCAAGAATTGGAGTGTACAAAAACACAAATTTTATTTAAAAAAGAGAAATGAAACACCCAATACAAATCTATCCCTATACCAAAAATATTATTGTCACATTTAACCCCACCCATATAAGATATACTGTAAATAGAGGTCCAGAGTAACGCAGAGTTCAGTAGTGAGGCAGTGGTCAGTCCCCCCTCCCCCCCGAGTGGCTGTTGAGCGGAGGGTGCTGACCGAGCAGCTCCTGACCTCCTCACCATCCAGCCATACACGTCTGCCTCTCCTTGCCGTCCATCCGTACAGGTCCACCTCTCCTCTCCCTCCTCGCTGTCTGTCCATACACATCCACCCCTCCTCTCCCCCCTCAAGATTATATCATAATCCATAATTTCAGACAAGTTCATTAATGCTGCCCAGTCCCTCACCACTGCCCCCCCCCACAGTGCTGTATACATGATTTCATTCATTTTTTTTTAATCATGATCCATAATTTCTGTTAAGTTCATTAATGCTGCCCAATGCCTCCCCCCTCCCCCGGGTGCTGCATACATGATTTCTTTTTTATATATATAAATTACTTGTACTTGCCGATTGTGAGCACAGACACCTTCCAACAGGGGGGGATGAGATCCTTGAGACCATGAGAGGGGTGACGTACACGCAACTTCACTCCTCATTGGCTCGGGGGCAAACTCCAGAAGGCAGCGCTGATTGGATGATCTCTGGAGAGGTGAGTATGGCAGGGCTCTTAATGCTGCCTGTGCACAGCAGCGTTAAGAGCCCTGTCACTTGCAAAGATTGGCAATCGGCGATTAGCGGCCTGCTTGAGTGTGACAGGGGCCAGGGCACACAAGCAGCCTTAAGGTCCCATCCTGTCACATTAAAACTAACCTAGTGATCCGGCGACTTATGGCTCGCGTGCCCACAGAGAGGGCTCTGCGTGCTAGCTGTGGCATGTGTGCAATAGGTTCACCATTGCTGGCCTAGGCCCTGATTTGAAAGTTTCTGAAAAGAAAAATGCACTTATATCAATTCATTCTGTAAGAAAAAAATACAAATATTTTGCAATTTATTACAGTAATGCAGCCCTGTAAACTAACTGAAGAAACATATTTCTTGGCAATTAAATGCAAATGTGTTTATACATGTGTGTCATTCACACACTCTCTCTTTCTCCTCTGTTATACACACACAAACTCATGAAGAGTCACAAATGCAAGAGATCAAGAACTGAACATACTACTAGACATGGAGGGAAAACCTTCCTTGAATTCAAATTGTTCAAAAATTACGTGGATTCTTTAATATCAAAATTAAAGCTAGTTGTGTTCAGGCAGAGGTAGACAACCTTTTCCACCAGAATACAAAAACAAATGCACCATCAACATGTGGAGAAGTTGGTGTGCCATCTAACAAGAGACAAGTGGTGCTTCACTGTGGGCTTATTGGGACCCCAAACAGGCTGAACTAGGCTCGTTTGATGCCCAAATTGGCCTTCAGAAAAGCAAGCATGCAACCTGCACCTGCATGGTGATGTCACCAGATGTGACATCACTGCACAGCCATGGGGCCGTGCATGCAAAGGAGGTAAGAGCCAGGTCTTCCCTCTTCCCACTGGAAAGGTAAGGGGACCGGGCAACCCAACTGTCAACACGCTCTGCATCTTGGAATGCTTTCATTCCTCATTAGACTGTTTTTGAGGTGTTCTTTTCTTTGTAGCTTGGTTAACTGATAAAGTTATTTTTCCTGCGTATCCAAGAAGTCCTCACGTATATAGAAACTCCTTCCTTGTATGTAGATAGCCTAGATTTGCTGCTTAATGTGTTTGTATACACACGCAGCTACAAACATCTGAGCAGGGCAGATGGAATTACTGCAAAGACATGTTACGTTGTAAAACTTTGCTGAAAATGAGATCCAATCAAAATGGCAGATTCAGACAGAGTGGGTGAATTGAATTGAATTTATTTCGGTCCACCAGAACCAGCTTTAGACTAATAAAATAAGACATTCCCTTATTGGTAAATATTATACAAGTTAAAACTTCAGTTAAAATAATACAAATATAAATATTATAAAATCTAATTAGCATACATCATATAATAGCTTATAACAGTTGTCATAAATATAGCCCTGCATAAACACTTTAAATTGGAAAGCAGAGATCTTAAACAGCCACCATATAGTAACCTCCTAGAGTGGTCTGAATTAAAGCCCGGATACACCTGGCTGGTGTTTGTTGCGTAATTTGATCACCATTGCACAAAATTTAGCTGTTGCCTTAGTAATGACTAAAGATTCGTCTTTTAATAGATTATCTAAACATGCACTGTCCGTCACTGTATCAGCTCTATTTATAATCGGAAGAATCGTCTGGACTCGAATTTCTTTATAGAGGGGACAGCGCAAAAAAACATGTCCCATGGTTTCCACCTCAGCTAGGGGACAGGGACAGATCCTCTCAAGATATGGAATCTTTTTATATCCCCCCTCCAAGATCATTGAAGGCATGACACTACATCTTGCCAACGTAAAAGCCCTCCTATGGGAGGGAAAATCTAGGAGCTTGAGGTCCCAGCAGAAAGGTTGAAGAAGTTAATCACCCATCTTATTTGCCTTCCCAATTAGCCCCCTGAGGTGCTAGATGTTGGCAGAACATCTATACAATACTAGTCATGCAAACTGATTAAAGGGCAAAGACAGAGTGGGTATAGGCCATTCCCAGATGTGGGTGAATTAGCAGAGTAGGACAAATCAGAGCAGTATACATAAAGCTATAAGGACAGTTGCTTTCTGTAGGAAGCTTGAGCTAACAACTCCAAATTCATATTATGAAAACATAAGCACATCCAAAGGATTTCAATATAATTTTCCATTAGGGTTCTCAGAGTTGCAGGCCTTAAACACTGGGGGCCCCATACAGCTAAAGTTAGCAATGCTAGACCAATTGCAGGCAGTGAGACAAGTTAGTCACACAACTACTGTAAGCTCCATTAAATTTCATGGAATCCCAGACCAATTCAGTATATATTTCAATGTATTTTTCTTAGGAAAACTGTATGTGCGTATTTGTGTGTGTGAGAGAGAGAGTGTGTAGATACCACTGTTAGAATCCACATTTTAACACACATTTTCTTAGGTTGCAGCTATACTTGTAAAACTTTTGCATTAATTTAAAAAGAAAAAAGGGGGGAGAATTAGACACAGCTATCCAGCTGCAAAACTCTCACTGAAAATTGGAATGTTACATGTTGAATGTTTTTTAAAGGAACAAAAATGGTCACTTCTTCTTTATTTAAAGCAACAATTAATTTATTAGCAGCTGATATTCATAAATATGAAAAGTTGACAGCCATGAGTAAACTGCTGAACTCTTTAGTGAAATGAATTTACTTTTTAGTATCATACACCTTCAAGTAGGCAGTATACAGCCCAGATATATTGACAAATTTAATTCAAGCTGCCAAGTTTGGAAGAGAAAGTTTGCTTAAGAAAGCTTTGAATTCCTCCTAAAAGAAAGCCAAGTGAATCTGGGAAAAGCCAAATCCAATGAATTGACTAATGTGCCACTGTAATGCTAGAGCTCCTCTTAGAAACACATAATTAGAAGGGGAAATGCAAATAGTGTATGTGCATATTGAGGTTGTCATTAACATACTTGGGAAAGGAACCAACGTAAATTATTTGTGTTACAGGGAACCTTTATGTAAAATGATGCCTATTTTATGTACGCTGTCACTGTGTAAAAATTATGGCTACTATCAGGACCCGTTTAAGAAGGTTAAATGTGAAGCTACTGTTTATGAATCTTAATATTATTGGCCCATGTTATCAAGGGCCCAACCTGTGACCTTCTGGGACTATTTTGCAGAGATAGTGAATGTTTCAACCTCCATTTAATTTCAGGTGAACTTCTGCATACTTGGCAACCTATTTGAACAGAATACGAAGCACCAACCATTAAAGGCTTCTGCTGATAATTTAAAGCTTAAAAACATAATTCTCACCATCTGACAGGCTTGGAGAATGATGTCTATCAATGATTCTAAGGGATTGTGATATTTATTGATAGCACTAATCAGCTGTTAGTTGTCAATACGTAATAGATGAGCAGTACCAAACATCAGAGCTTTGGCAGAGCACTTGCTTATGAAACTATTTATAATAAACAAGTAACAAAGCCTGTTGTGGGAAAAAAATACAATGGGCTCTAAAAGGGGAGGGCATGCAGGCAGGCATACCCTCCACCTCTGTGACTGATCTCAGCTGGGTGAAGGCAGGGGGGACAGGCATTGATGCCTGCTCTGCACCTGATCTCAGCCGAGTGAAGGGGGGTAGGCATTGCAACTTGCTCTATGCCTGATTCCAGCAGGTGAGGGGGCAGGGATTGCTGCCTGCTCCGTGCCTGATCCCGGCCGGGTGAAGGGGATGGGCATTGCCACCTGTTCTGCTCCTGATCTTGGCTAGGTGAAGGGAGGTGGACATTGCAACCTGCTCAGCTACTAATCCCAGCCAGGTGAAGGGGGGGCAAACATTGCCACATGCTCCACACCTGACCCTGGCTGGTGAAGGGGAGCAGGCATTGCAACCTGCTCCGCACCTAATCCTGGCAGGGTGAAGGGGTGGCAGGCATTGATCCTGATTGGGTGAAGTGGGGGTGGGCATTGCTTCTTGCTCCATGCCTGATCCTAGCTGAGTGAAGGCAGGAGGTGGGCATTGCTGCCTGCTCTGCTTTTGATCCCAGCTAGGTGAATGTGGGGGGCAGGCATTGCCACCTGCTCCACTCCTGATCCCAGCAGGGTGAATGCAGGGGGCGGGCATTGCCACCTGCTCTGCTCCTGATCCCAGCTGGGTGAAGGCGGGGGACAGGCATTGCTGCCTACTCAGCGCCTGATCCCACCTGGGCTTCCCACCAAAGTGTGCTCTCTGGAAGAATGGGCTCCCTTGTCTGGGCTTCCCTCCACAGCAGTGCCCTCTGGAGGGGCAGCAGGGTAGGAGGTGAGTTGTCAGGAATATGTTTAGCCTTTTATATAGAAAAATAATAAAATCAGCTCTAAAATATCTATGCATTTCTTGAGATGGCTAACATATCCTTATATTATTGTCAGTGCAGTCCTATACAGAGTTATACCAGCCTAAGCCCATTGATTTCATTTGGCGTAGACTGAAATAACTCTGTATAGGATTGCACCATATGTCTTTCAGTTAGCAACCAGAAATGTTTGAAACAGGATACAACTGTGGTGCTGTGTTTTAGGACAAGAATATCTTCCTTGGATTCAGAACAGAGTTATTTTTTTCTGTATTGATGATTCTTCATTACTATAAATCTAAAATAAATTCAAAAATATGCTTCTCTTCAAAGCATCCCCATTGGACAAGTCAGAATCTTTGCTTAATTATGGGGAATTCGACACTACAATTGAACTCAAAAGGACTCCAAAGTGTCTTCATTTGCCAATAAAAAAGATTTGTAAAGCCCCACATGGCTTGGGTGTGGGGCATCTAAAGGACTGTCTTCTCCAGATGTTCCTGCCTGGGAATTAAGATCACCGGAAGAGGCTCCCCTGACTGTCCCATAAGCTAAAGAAGCTCAGCTGATGGGTACACAAGAGAAGGACTTTTTAGTGGCAGCCCCATGATTATGGAACAGCACCCCCAGCGAGGTGCACCTGGTCTTGTTGCTTCCAATCTTTGGGTGGCAGCTGAAGATGTCTTTATTTAGGACTATTTTTATTTAACTTTATTTGTATTTAACTTTATTTCTATTTTTATTTAACTGTATGTTTATTGTACTGTTTGAATACTTGAAAAGTAAACTGGCAAACAGGCTCAAACTGCTCACAAACTATGAAATGGACAATCAGCTCCCTATTCACTACTGGTTCACAACTAGTGGATAGATGGTGAACTGAACTGGTGTTTGAGCATTCCTAGTCCTTTGTTCTGAGACTGCAAACCAACAACAGATTTTGCTGGCTTTTTCTAATCAAAATTTACATTCATTACATTTACATTTATCTCTGAAATGTTACCATGGAGTCTTTCTATGAATAGGAGAGGCTATGTCCCTCCAAAGCCCCACTAAAGGAAGCTTGCAAAATCAGCGTGGGCAAGGTTGCAGCCAGGTGCCAGGCTGGGGTGAAGTGAAGGAAGTCAGTGGATGGAAGGGAAAAAGCTAAGAAAGGAGTACTCCTTCTTGGGGGCCCACATGGTTGCTGCCATTCCCAGGAGACAGCAGATGGAGCAGGACACTTTCCCACCCACCCCCCTTAGCATAAGGTGGGCGGATAGTGTGTCACAACTTTGGGAGGTTTGGCAGTTTGGAAGCATTGGGCTAGATCCACTGGGATAAGTGGGCAGAAGGGCAGCTCACTCTGCCTCTTAAGGACCCCCCTTAAGAGGTCTGGGGCAGAGCCAATGGGTACACACATGCCTGGGTGGGGGCAGTTGCAGGCTTCACACCAGGTGGCAAGGGCTGTCCAGCTGCTGTTGGATGGCAGTACATCACCTGCCATCCCACGGTTGCCAGCAATGGTGCTGGAGGAACATCGCATCCAATGGTGCCGGGCCCTCTGATGCCATGGATCCCTAACCAATGCCTTGCCAATGCTCCAATGGCTGTAATGGCTGAAATAGGCCACAATAAAGTTGTGGCCTATTTCAACCAATTACACTGTATCTGTGTATTCTTTGATGGGGTCCCAGCCGCACATTGCCCATCAGATGCAAATGCTTTTCAAGATCAGTATTTTAAAAAAAACCTCACAGGTTTTTTTTTTAAAAAAAAACAGCAATATGTTATAATGACTAGGATTTTTAAAAAGTGCCCATGTTGCAAAAGTGATAGATTTCTGGGGTTATTTCATATCCAAGGTGTTTTTCTTTACAGAAATAAAACTGTTAAGTGGCTGTACTTTGGGGATACTGTTTACTAATCTGCTGGTGACAATGTCTTAAGAGCAAAAAAATGTAGAGCCATTTTATTTGTGCATTCTGCCAATACAAGCTATTGGAAGGATGACAGAAATGCTTTGTGTGAAAGTTTTGTTGTGTGTGTTTTTGTTGCTATCCTAAGGCCGTGTCCCGTGTCTGTCATGCATTGCAAAACGTTGCATCTTGGTGCATTCTCCCTCCTGGGGGACTTGAATCTTTGCCTGGGGGAGGCCAGGGCATTTCTGCAGGAGTTTTCTCTGCCACATGTCTAGATGATGTGACTGGAGTGGCAGTGCTTCCCTCTACAAGTTTCCCTCCAAGAGTGAATGTTTCCAGAAGGGGATTCATATTCCCATCTGCAGAATGCACAGTAATGTAATTCCTTCTGAATATGCCATGGTCTTCCCTACAGCAGAGGGTGCTGTTTCCTGAATCCCTTTTCTTGTATGGGTGAGGGGACGGAGGTGTTTCAGCATCACCATGCATTGGTTGATTGCTTCCGTACATGGTTTATACAGAGGAGTTGTCTTACATTGGGAATAGGTGGCTTATTCCCAATGTAACATGTCATGTGTAACTTCTTATTTGTGCTTTGAATAAATTGTCTGTGCCCCATTCCCTTCAAGTATCATGCCCAAGTTGCACTTGTATTTTCTCCCAGTCATCTGGACAACATTATTTAACTGATGATACCAACATAAGTGATAGCAGAAGGATGCTAGCAGAAGAAGAAAATAAATATTTGATAAGCGAGATATGCAAATAATTGCCTGAGAACTATGGTTAAATGTGGTGTTTTTTTCCACCTGAATATACTGAATAAGTTACATTTGCAGAATTATTGGATCTCTAGGGGCCCTTCTAACATTGTGGTTTGTATGTATTACACTCCTGCATAACTAGTTGCCTGTGTGCCTGGAACATTTTTCCCCTTTGTAAATGAAAAGATTTTAATTGCACACCATAGTCGTCTTGATATTCCAATCTTCTGAGACTAATTTAATCAAATGACAACAGTTGTAGTGTTAGCTTAGCCTGTTCATCCTAAAGTGCGTTCTTTTTTCGTTTCATCCAGTCAGGCTGATACATGATTAGTTTTTCACCTGTGATTATTTGCCTGTCACTCCTGTTGGGGTCCCTTTGAATAAATGTATTTAGTGCTCCTAAAGATCAAGCAGAGATGAAATAGAAGCAGGAAATGTGGCCATCCAAGAGACATTTATATTTAGACAAGTTTTGATTAATAAAACCGATCTGCTCCTAGCTCATTATAATTATTTATGGAGAGTCTTGAGTACACATAGTGTGTTACACAACTCATAAGAGACTGGGTTCATGCCCTGAGTGGCGTTCAATCTAATAGAAACACAATACTGTACTCTGGGTAATTGATCAAATGTTAAGGATAGGGTTGAGATCATTCAGATTTACAAGGCTAAGACACAATAATAATATTGGATGAAAAGATCCTAATATTGGGTGAGAAGAGAGGGCACCATCATTTTGAAAGAGGGTGTTAGAAAAACAGCAACATATCAGTCTACCTTGGTACAAAAATTCCAGATTAAATCCACCAAGGTTAAAGTCTCCAGAAGTTACTTCCTTTGTAGTTGGGATGTGAAGAGAGGAGCTAGACAAGGAATGCTGATTGGAGCTTTGTTGCCTTGGTGCTCCATGCTAAGTAGAGTGTTTCAGCTGAGAAAATACCCAAAACTATGGAAAGAATTAATCCTCAAGCACAGAAGTTAAAAGGAAAAACAGGTTTTTTTAGCATACAAGGATCTACTTGAAGGGCCAACTAACTGAGGATTCTCTTCATGTTGACTGACTATAATTTTAGATGTGGAACTTCCTAGATTTTTGTTGAGATGTTTGACAGAACACCCAACATATGAGGTCACTTGGCTGCCATTAGAGCCAATGTACTTAGGATTGCCAACTACTGGGGCAAACACCAAGATACAGCTCTTCCGTCATGCTTATAAACTTCCCAGAGCATTTGGCTGGCCACCGTGAGAGACAGGATGCTGATTAAATGGGCCCTTGGTCTAATATTCTCATGTCCTGACTGATATGCTTCATTATGTAACATTTCTCTAATTTCAGGCTAACATTCTTGTACACCAACTTCTAACCATCTGTATGCAATTTTTACTTCTGTAATGCCCAATTGGCTTGAGTCAATTAGTTTGTATTGATGAATAAATGAATTTAAATCAAATAAACTATCTTTGGAGCTTGTGCTAGACAGCTTCCCATTCAGCGGAGGAACATTCCAGTTGCAAGTGTAATTCCCAATGTCCTCATTAGCATGAAGAGTTTGTCTCCTCGTGTGCCATTTTTGAGTGTGTAATAAAAGCCGGCTGGGTGTGGAAAAACTGAAGGAATATTTGCAGAGTTACTCCAACATCACAGCCATATACAATTACTGTTTCTTCTTCTTCTTTTTTTCTTTTTTGTTGGAGAACAAACTTGCACTTTGACCTGCAACCATTTCCAGAAATCTTTTCCTGAATAAATAAAATTCCTTCTGCACTGACTTCATCTTTTGGCAAATGAAAATGTGCATGCATGCGAATGCACTTTATTTTGCTCTGTTTTATCTTGCACAAACCTTCATGAATGCTTGCTCCTTAGGGGGCATGCTGGAATGCAAGATTCAGGCAAGCTCCTGCTATGGTGCCCCAAACAGCTGCACTAAGCCGGCGAAGGCCAAGCCATGCTGTGAGCAATGATCTCAAGGTTCTCACCATTTAAATGAAACAGAATAAAAGCAAAGGAGACAGAAAGAGAATGCAACAAAAAAGGAAGGGACACCCAAAAGGTAAAGAAAAAAAAAGTGTTGCCAAAGAGAGCCACTTCTCTACTCCCTCCCTACCTCTTTATGAAATCCAGATGATGGCTTCTAATTTAGATAGCCTGAAAAGAGGATGTGACAAGTGATAGATGACTAAATGAAACCTCTATGTTTAAAAGCAGTGTAGCCCTGAATATCAGTTCCTGGCCGACAACCACAATGTGGCTCTGATTTTTATGCTTCATTTGTAGGCTTTCCGGGGGATCTACTTGACAACTCTGGGAAATAAAATACCATATTTTGTTATGAAAGTATTCATTTAGAACTTACAAATTGTCACCAGACAATTAAACTCTAGGCCTGTGCACAGTATTTAATAATTATATTTGGTACTTTTGTTTGTTTTTTTAAAAGATGCCAATGCGCCTATATAAGGCTGTACCTATTTCCGCCAATTCCCCCCTCCCTCTGCAGATCTTTAGTTGGCTGTTCCTAAGGGCCCACTCCCTTTCTCTGGCTGAGTGTGGCAGATTTGGAGAGCCCCGAAAAAATGTTCCAGTACAGTCACAAAAGGAGCCCTTAATATCTTGATGGACTAGAGACTTGCATCCTGCTAGAACTTTCAAATTTGGGTTGAGAGAAGTAAATTTTAGAATGTGCAAATTATTAGTCTTTAAAACTGAGTAACAGTTTAAGCTGGTTACTAATCACAGTTCTTTTCAGATTTTTAATGTTTTTAGATTTTGAACAGTCTCAGACTTAGAGGAATTTTTACATGTGAAAATTAAACTGGAGCCTTCATAATTTCAACAGTGTTTTTTTATTAACTAAAAAGTTCCTAGAATCGATTACATTAATCTGTTTTGATGTTATTTATGGTGTCATTCATCAAACAAAGTCTATAAAATGTGTGAAATATTTTTGGCTTGTAACATGAAACAAGCTCCTCAGTTAAATGTCCTCGGTTCACCCTGCTCTTCCAGGGACTTCAGACTAAATATCTAACCATGCCATTGCCTCATAATTGTGCAATATGATGCTGTACCGAAGCACCATAAGAAAGCACTGGGCGGAAATTACTCTTTGTTTGCAGACCTTAGGTTGCTCGTTCTGTAGGAGTTGCATAGATTTGAAACCCTGACTTTAGGTCAATACAACTGTAACAGAGTCAGGGAGTTTGAGGCCTGTGGACTTTATTAGATGTTTTCGCTTAATCTAGGTAGCTTGTACGATCAACACAGCGTTCCCTTTCAATAGCTGTAGGTCTGCCTATGAATAGGAATATTCAGCAATTTTAACTATGTGCTATACTCTATTTTAATTGTTTGTTAGAACAATTTGTGCTCTGTAAACAAGAGGAATTGCATAATCAGCAGCAGGAAAGAAACAACATATAAATAGGCCTATTCCCCAGCAGTAAAAGGTGCAGGTTGGTATCCAGAGAAACAGCATGAAAATACATTTTGTGCCCTTTCTCCTATACAGCTGTGTATGGACATGATAATAAATCTGGTGCTTTGGGTAATTCTGCATGTCAGCCACTGAAGGGACTTTGATTTACCTTTAACCAAAACATGTTAGATTAATCAGCTGCAGAGAGGAAATGTATGAGACCTGGGGATAATGCAGCTCAGTACAGCAAATGAAAACGGATGGTGAAGACAGAGCACTTGTACCAATAAAGGCCTTTTCATGAGCTGGCTTAGTTACTCCAGCTGTGGCTTCTTTGTGTACTTCAGGGAGTTTGGAAACAGCTTGAGTTCTATAGAAGCCACTCCCCAGTGTCTTCAGTATTAGGCATGCCACATTTGCTTTAGTTTGGAAATGGGTTTCCAAAAATAAAAAGTATTATTAAAAGAGGAAGACATCTGTATACAGATTCATGGCCCAGCATGCAGACTTCCAAGGGGCGAGGACAGAAATGGATCTAGCGTAGTCTACACCTTCAGAATAATTACTTAATGCACCCCTGTTGGGTCTGTATCTGGTCTGACTGCAGGAGCTCTGGTTTTAAGTTCCCGTATGAAAAAATATCCCCACTCTGTCTTTGGAAAACTTGTACATTAGAGACAAAGTTTCTAGCTTAATCTCCTAATGTACTTTTTTGTTGATTTGTTTTTTACATACAGTGAGTACCCCTGGTGTCTGACACATGGTGCAGAGAAAGCATTGCACCACAGCACTGAAATGTCTTCCCAGGGAATGTTCGTCTTACCCTAACCTTGCTTATACTCCATTCTGTGCTAAAGATGGTCCTCTTTAGACATGGACACGAATGGGGGGGGGGGAATGAACATGCTGTTCGTAGTTCGTTGCCGTTGACAAACACAAACAGACAAACAGTAACAAACATGTCCTGTTAATGAACATGTTCAGTGTTTGTTGTTCATGGGGGACAGAATGGCCCCCGTTGGACTTAGGGAGCCCATATTCACAGGGAATGATCAACAGGCTCTCCTCCAGCCATCACCCAAGTTTGGTCAAGATTGCAATACGTATCTTGGACTTCTACAATCCGAAATCTGACACCCCCAGGAAACTCTCATTCGATATAATTGGAGCCACCAATTGATTTTGGCCCCGTGTACAAGCGGTGGACTCGAAGGCGAGCTGCCTCCCCTCTAGGGGGTGCGTGGTGTTGCTGCACACCAGAAGCACCCCCCAAGTGCCTGTCAGCCAGGCCTCCCAGAGGCTACTTTCTGCCTCGGTATAGAGGTGGGTGATGTTTGCAACCACCAGCCCTGGTGGGCTGAGGGAGGCAGTGGCATGCCACCTCCCCTCTAGTGGGCAGGGTGTGTGGATGCTCACCGGTGGCACCCCCCTGTGCCCGCCCACCAGGCCTCAGAGAACTTGATATTTCTGGCGTAGGCCGGAAGGAGGGAGACGTCGGTGGCTACCGGGCATGGCAGACTTGGGGAGGTGGTAGCATGCTGCCTCCCCTCTAGGGGTGGGGGTGTGGCCACTCACCAGCAGCACCCCCCATGTGCCTACCCACCGGGCCTCCGAGAACTTGATATTTCCAGCGTAGGCCGGAAGGAGGGTGATGTTTGTGGCCGCCAGGCCTGGCGGGCTAGGGGAAGCAGTGGTGTGTCACCTCCCCTCTAGGGGGCAGGGGTGTGGCCACTCACTGGTGGCACCACCCCTGTGCCTGCCCACCAGGCCTCCCAGAGGCTACTTTCCACCTCGGTATAAAGGTATAGTATAGACAGGTTTCTCAATAGACAGGTGCATAGCTGTATGGGATAGATGTATAGGATAGAGGGATGTGTGGATACATTGAATACCTGTATTGGATTGACAGGAGAGACAGATACAAAGTACAGGGATATTGGGAAGACAGATGGATTGCATAAATATCTGAGTTATTCCTTCATTAGAAAGTTGGAATAACCAAGGGTGGGAGGTGGGGCCCGCCCCTAACATGTAGAAGCGGATGCTCACATGCTGGCCATTGAGGTGGTTGAGGATGCCTTCCCCCACGTCATGGGGGAGGCATTGGTTCCCTTAGGAAAGGGGAATGTGGGCAGACAGATAGGTGCCCTCGTGGGGAGCTGTAGGCTGCCCCCTGCATTACCCACCGACCTGCCTTCACAGACACGGCAGTCTATTCAGCATCAACACCCGACGGAAGATGGCAGTTCCACAAAATCCACACCACTCAGAAACACCTCACCTGTGCAGGCAGTAAGTAGTGTAGGGAAATCAAGCAGAACCAGAGGAAGTTAAATGGGGTGGGGTGGGGTGGGGGGTAGCGCTAATACATGGGAGGGAAGTGGACACAGACCCAGAAGGGAAATTGAGGTCTGGTAGGGGAAGTAGAGGTAGATCTAGAAGAGGGGAGCAAGGGATGGTGAAAGAATGGGACTTCCCTTCTCCCTTGAGTCCTCACAGTTCCATTTCTTCTAAGAACTTAAGAGGGCCATACTGGGCCCGATCAATAGTCCAGTCTATCTTTCTGTTTCTCAGTGCTGAGGGCGAGCAACCCTTGAGGACTTCTGGGGCTGGAGTTGGACACCACATAGCTCTCTGGGACTCCATACAATGCCGTGATGTCACTGCTGGTCGTGAACCCAAAAGTGATGTCACACATTGCTGGGAGGCTCTAACAACGGTAACCGTAAGTGATGCTGTGACTTCGCTTCCCTCCCCAAACTTCTCCTGCTCTGCACCAGGCATTGGCAGGGGGCTGGTGCGGGTGGGGCAGGAGGTCTCTTGCGTGTTCCACAAGCTAATATGCCCCAAAGGTTTGAAAGCAGATTTCAGAGTTATATAAGTTCTTTATCTGCCTATATTGAAACCATCCATAACATGAACCTAACTCTTCTTCTGTTTTGATTCTTAACATATTTTGTTCCTGAATGAGAATCTTTTTATAGGACAGAAGACTAACACATTTCTGATGCCATGAGATTATGTAAGCAAAAATCTACTTTCCAAGAGGCAAGCTAAGTGTTTCATTTGTAAGTGCCTGCACACCACAGTTCATCAGGAGTGGCTGTCTGAACAACATCTGGCAACTATCTGGAAAATTAATACAAACTATGACATCAAGGGTCTTCAGAGCAATCCATCATGTAGACCCTCTAGAGTCAGTGTTATACCAGCTTCATGGGCTTCCTGATTGTTTCAAAATGTTAGTGCAGAACTTTAAAGCTCTTTATGAGATTGAAGGAGCTATCCTGGCCTCCACGCCTCTAAACCTGCATAGGATTTGTGGTAGGCAGGTAATGGTTTGCTTCCTGCGCCAGGTACTTGGAACAGAACCTTTGCAGTCTTCTCTTCCAAATTATGGACATTGCCAACAGAGGACCAGACCAATGACTACCAAATATTTTCTGTACTGTCTTCCAAAAGGGCATTGTGAGTCTGACTGGTTTACTCAAAAATGTCTCTATTGGTTGAATTCTGTTAATGCCTGTGGAGTTTAATTGTTTTGGTGTCTCTTGCCCAAAAGAGCAAGATGGAACTTGAAACCCAGTGTCATTTGTAGCAGCTCTGCATCTAACACCCAACACAGGCTTCACCAGGACTCACCATCATAAGAAATCTTCTTTTTCCTTTTGAAATTTGCTGTTGTTGTTCTTAACATCCAGGCTAAGGATGTTATGTGTATTGTATCCTTTACTTTTGGACCTGCATAGCTGATAATAACTTCTTTCTTCCCAGCTGTTTGACAAAGAGGGAACCTTCTAGTTTTAGAAGCCCAATTTGTCCCACTGATCCTATAGATATGATTGCTGTCTGCTTTTATCTCTTTATTAGTTCCTTTCAATTTTGTTGCTGTTCTGAGGTCTTACAGGGTTAGATTCCATTATTACTGTTTCATGATGTCTGTTACAATGTAATGTGCTTACTGAAAAATGCATTGTTACTCATTCATTGTGTGCTATATATTGTATATTATAGTCATGATGTTAATGTTCACATTGTATTTTGCATTTTAATTATGATTAACAGACATGGGTGTTGTCAACAGAAAGGCAAAATATCAAAATAAATCAACAAAACAGCTTTATAATCTTAGGTTCACAGGATTGTTTGTTATTTTTGTTATTTTTACTGCAACAGGTTAACATAACTACACCTCTAGAATTTATCCCCAAATGATCCCTGTCACTAACCGAAGGAAATAAAAAAATACTTCAGAATAATCATGAGGGCATGAGATCTAATCCTATTGTATTTGGCCCAAGATGCTTTGGGAGTGAAATTACACCTGCATCATATTGTCATGTCTTTGTTGGAAATAGTTATTTTTGAGATATAATTTTGACTCACTTTTTTAAAAATGGCCATGGCTTTTCAGTAGAAAATACTAAGTAAGTCCTCTGCAACGTGCTTGTGATAAACTATCCCGTTTTTAATTTTTTTCCCTCCCTTTGGTTCATGAGTATAATAATGCTCAAGTACAAGCCAAATTGCACTCAGTCACATAAACTATATGAATGATTTATAAGCTTTGTCCTTAGTCTTGCACATAGCCACTCTATTTATGTGATATGAGAATATAATATAAATACCGTGTCCTGTTAATCGTACATCTGTGTGCATTTCAACTTAATCAGAGGAACAGCAATTATTCCTCTCTGGTGCAGAGCTGTTTAAAGACCTCCTAATGTGCCAGAGAGAAATTACTCAATAAACAAATGCTTAAATACACTGGCAGTACCCAGAAGCATATTGCATTACCCTGATTCTCTCATAGACCACCTCCTCCCTCCATAGAGCTGCAAGGAGTATTTGGATGCTCTCCATCATGAGGCTTGTGTGTATATTTACACACACAAACTAAAGATTAAATATATATGTAATACGGGAAGAGCTGGTTGCTCAATACTGCCATGGTTGGAGTATGTGCTAGAACATATTTTTCATTTCCTAGCAAATGTTTCATTTCCTAGCATCATTTCAGAGTGGCTGAGTCTGTAAAGACTGAGATGTAAAGTTTTGAACTATCCAAGATCATATAATAGACAATGTTTAAAGTGATTTAATGTATTGAATGTTTTGCCAATACTCCCATAAAATTATACTGATATTCTCAGCCTGGTGGTAGACATGGCTGAAAAATGTTGATGCAGTTCCATAACACTGTGCCAGTACTCTGTATCTGTCTATTCCTCCAGGTTGTCACTGCTGCATCCAATTATGTGGGAAATCCTTAACTGATAAATAAAGCTGCATTTAGCGGTGTTCTGGGACTATATTCGTGGTTTATCTTAATTAGGCAAAATCAGAAGATAAGAACAGCAGGCCTAGATGAAGCTGTATTGTTTCTTCTGGAAGTCTGGCAGCATGTTTGTCAGCTGCACAGCTAGGGAGACATCAGAAAATAAGTCCAAAGTACCAAGCCTTGACTACCATTGTAGCACTTTCAGGCAAGCAGATTCTTTTCCTGCTAAGAACGCCTCAGGGGATCTATTATATCTTTAAAGATATAATAGATGTGGGCACAACTCATTCACATTTGAGATCTAGAGTATAGTGTGCCAATTTATGGTGTATAAAAAGAATGTATTGATCTCCATGCAAATATATACTATTTTGAAATTAACACAGAGATTCCTAGCATTCTGTAATGGGATGAGTGACTTGAGCTTTTACTAACTTCATATTGGGCCAAACTAGATAAGCCACTATGAGACACTCAGTGGTGTTTTTTCCTAGAATATTTTGTAAGGCCAATTGCAGCTGTGCAGGGCCTCAGTTCAGATTGGGGCTGTGGTGCAACAAGAAAGGAAATTTAACCCATTCTCCCTATATGGTTTTTGCCAACTGAAACTGTCCTCATGTTATGAATGATTAGTCCTCAGAGAAAGAGATGCATGTTTTTCCTCTATTTCCAAGACTAATAACAGTACTGGGGAGGGTCAGTTTCAATGGGCAAAACCATGCCTAATGGAAGAGTTAACCAGTGCTGCGGTTTTGATAAAAATCAGAGGACAATGCAGTTGCTATTAGCCGTTAGAAATGTTGTACAGACCTAATTTTTGTTCTTTCATCATCCTGTCTAGTCAGATCATTCAATCATAATGCTGTGCTGAAGCAGAACTTAATATTCTCAGATTCATGTAAGAAAAGAAAAATGTTAGAATTGCCTTGCTGGGCCAAAGATCAATTTATTCTACAAATTCATTTCTTTTCCAGCAGTGATTAGCCAGATGGGGAAGCTCTTAAGCAGGAAATAATTGGGACATACTTTCTTTGTTATTTGTCACAATCAGAGGTATACAGCTTCTGAACATGGGGTTCGGCCCTTAGTTATTTATAGCGATGACCATTGAAAGGTCTATCCTGCACAAATATTATTTCAGCAAATCTTGAGACTATCCACATTTTACATCCATGCTATCAAGATGTGTACTTTTGTATTAGTTTAATTCTCATCATGATTGATTTTAAACTGTACTTTAAACCAAGTTGTTTGTGCATAAGTATGCATGCACACTACACAAACACACACAAAATATTCTTTTCATGCATTTCACAATCCTTAAGAAGTATGAATGACTCATGAAAGCTTATATCTTGAAAATCTTGTTGGCTTCTAAGGCACCACTAGACTTGAAGCTTGCTGTTCTACTGCAGACCAACATGGCTACCCACCTGAAATTTCATTAAATATCAACAAAAGGTATAAGACCATTTGTGTTTATAAAGAGAAGAATGCAAAAAAACTATAAAAGTCATATAAATGTACTTTTGAAGCTCATCCACTAAAAATAAAGTGAGAGGGCAAGACAAATAATACAAAGAAAATCAGTCCAAACCCACAAATCAATAAAAGCAAGAGAAAACCTGGGAAAATTACAAGTCGATCACACTGCGGACAGCTAGCATAGTTAGTAGCAAAATACTAACTGCTTTTTATGTATCAAGGGGATTTCAGTACTTTAGGAGAGAGAGAAACATACTCACACAAACATACACACGTATCAGTGATGAATTAAAAACAGGTGTCCATCCAAGATTTCAGAATTAATTATTATAATGCAATTAAAGAAATATGTTTTACATTTCCAAAAAACCAAAGCAGTTCATAATGGTTCTTAATCCTAGCTGCTGTATATTTACATGTTCCTGCCTTCCTTGCAGCTCACTTACCCACATGCACATATATCTTTCGGTCATATAACTAAGAAGAGCAATAGCCGTTAACAGTTATTTTGGAGGGCTGTTTCAATGCTTTGACAGGCCCAAACAAAATGCTAGCACTGCATCATTGCTGAGAAACAACTGAAAGGTGACAAGACAACAGCGTTTTTAACTGACGGCACTGTTTCTGTTTCTGGTGACACTTCAAAAGAAACCGACTTGACACCTACATACAATTCTGTCTCTGTGTTTACTGCATCATTAGAATTCTGCCAAAAGTACAAACTCACTAGAAGCAGTATTCAGAACAGATGTTATTCTGCTACATTTGTTATTTGTGCTGAAATCCTGCACAAGAGTACTTACACATAACTATCATTACTGTCAGTAAAATCTTCATATGCAGAATTATTGGCATCAGTGAGTCTTTTCTTCTTGAATGGACTCTTAGAAAGATAAGACTTGAGATGCAGGCTCATCTACATCGGTGCGTAAACGGAATGAATAGCTCAGAAAATAGAGCAACAGAGCTTAATCATCTCAACCCATACCCAGGCATTGGCTGAGCAGTCATGGAGAAGAAGATTTCTCCTTCCCACGGCCTAGTCCACATCCTTATGTGCATGATTTTACAAAAGGTATGATGTTTAGGCAGTTTCTTCTCTTCCAGGTAGAGCAGAGACTGTGGCTTGCCAGAGATTTTCACATTAGAACTGAGCAAGGCAGACGGACTGCTTATGTCTACGCTCTAGAGAAGACTGCCAAACCTAAGTACGGAAGATAGTCAGTAGGAAGCATGGCACCTATACATTAGGAAAAGGATAGCTCCCAGACTGGACTGTGGCTGCAGTGACTCATACATCTTAACTTTTAAAAATAATTTACTACATCAAGGCTTCCACAAAAAATTAGATCTTGCTTTCAGAACAGGAAAGTGTCTGCATTTTAAAAAAAATAGTGGGTGCTGGTGCTCGTTTAAAAGTAGCCCCAATCTACACACTTCCAGTTCTGCCTCCAGGCAAGATTTTCAAGATTACGATCACTCTTGCCATATCTCATTTTAGTTATTATGACTCCAAATCCAGATGTGTAGGCAGCAAAACAAGAGTCCTGTAAAGTCTACATTTAACACCAGATAACCATGGCGACTAACTTGCAGCAGGATGCCAGCTGTAAGTTCCACTGGGGGAACTAAATGTAGAAGTGTCGCAGGGGCCCAGTTCTGGCTGGGACCATGGCACAGGAGGAAGGGGCTCCTGCCTCCTCCTCCCCCCACAGCATTTCCCCAACCCAAATTGGCCCCAGGGGTGTTACTTGCCCTGTTGGTGTGGGTTGCAACGCACTGAATGCTTTGGCTGGAAAAACATCATGTGGGTACGGCTGGATCTCCTCCTCCTCATGCCACAGTCCCAGTCCAAACTGAGCCCTGCAGTACTTCTAAATGAAGTTTCTATGGAGCACTCATAGCTGCGATGTGGTTTCACCCATATAGTTTATAGTTTCCCTGTGGCTGCTGTGGCTGCCGATACAGCACTGCAGCAGCAACAGGGCTTCCACATGTGGAGTTGCCAGGTCCCCTTACCTGCCTGGGGGAAGGGGGAACTCAGCACTCACATTCTCTTTGCTCCTTGCATGTTCCTCCTGGGTGCACTTCTCAGTTGGCCCACTTGGGACCCAAGCTGGCCCAATTCAGCCCATTCGGGGCCAAAATCAGCCAGCTGCAAAGCGCAGGAGTGTTCTTGGGGTGACATGATGACATCGATCCCAGGAGTAATGTCATTGTGCTACCCTGGGAGCACGCCTGTGTTGCCAAGTAGGCCCCCTCCCCTGCTTTAAGGCCTGCCATGAACTGTGTTAAAGTTTCCTGCGTTGCTGTTTTATTACTACACAAAGATTGCTTTGCACGTGTGTGCTCTGATGCACGTGTCAGTTTCCTGCCTGCGTGTCAGTTACCTTGCTGCTGCAATAGACTGTGTAGTTCCCTGACTCCATGTTTGGGTGACTGCACAAAGGACTCTCTTTCTGGGCAGCCCTGCCCTGACCTGTATCTGGACTTCCCAGTGTGTGCTTTGGACTGTGTTACAAGTGTGCCCCGTGCCTGCATTGCCATCTGCCACGGACTGTGCCTGTTCCCTGCTTTGGACTGTGTTTTGTGTGCTGTTTCCCCTGCCGCCATGGAAGCCTGCCTCATATGGGCCCAAGCCGCTGCTAGCAGCCGGGCGCCTGCCGGGGAAACCTCCAGCGAGCCTGGCTAGGCGCTCCCTGGTCAGTTCCCACCGGGAGCCTCCCGCGAGCCGGTCGCCGAGCTTGCCCTCGCTACCGGGCAGCCTGCTATCCAGCCCCAGCTATGCCCAGCCGGCATCCATGTTCTTAGGCAGCCAGAAGACCCGAAGGAAAAAACTGCTTTGGGAAGCCATTTCGGCGAAGCGGGCACACCACGTCCGCAGCGAGAGTACCTCGCCCCGCTCTGCATATCTTAGGAGCCGCCCCGGAGAAGGAACTAAGTGCCGACCATCCCAAGCACTTAGAGAATGCATCTCAAAGAAACCTCTGCATTCCAGAGCTGATGACATCAGGACAAGCCCTGTCCGCTGGAACATCCATTCAGCCCACTCGGATTTCCCCCTCCCTCTTTTGTCCCCTCTTCCTGAGGTGTCACTTATCATGATCAGATTACCAAAGTGGCCCATCTAAGCCATTCAGTAGCCCATTAGAACCTTTGTTTTAATCTGTGAGAACCACCAAGTACAGCACCTGCCCCAGGGTACGTTTTGGGGTATTTAAGCTGGTCTCCCAGACCACTCAGTGCTTAGGCCATTCCTATCCACACACCCCCCTTGCTGTCCATGGCACGTGCCATCCTATCCAGAACCCCTCGCTGTCCGTCTGTGGTCCCAGTGCTGGCATTGGGCCACCTCGCTGTTGTGTCTCTGCTTCGCTCCAGGATCGTGAGTATTTCCCTTATCATCGTTGGGAACCTGCTAAAGCGAAAGTCTCTATATTTCCTGCTCTATATTTCTTAGACCTTGTATGTTTTCTTGTATGTATGTGCAAGCTCGGGCTTACGCCACACTATTAAAAAATACACGTGTTGGAACCTATTTGTAGTCTGCCTCTTTTTCACTAGAGTGTCTGGAATCGGGACCTCCGTAGACATAGGTTAAGATCCGCACTTATTTAAGTTACAGACTGCTAAAGCTAATTTCCCCTTATAATAAAAAGCAGTTCTGGTAACAGTTTACTGGTGGAGAATGCAGGCATAACCCAGTTCGTGTGAATACACGTGAGTCGACACGCGTGTCTTCAGCAAACTGACTTAGAGGAAAATTTTCCAGACCTCTGTGTAAAGAGCGCAATTTAGCTCAGGGAATTAAAAGTGTGAGTGTGTGTGGCTCTAGCGAGCAATTCTATCTTGTAGGTTGGCTTTTCCCCATTTCCTCCTTCAGCCAGCTTTGGACTACTTGCCTTTTGTGGTGCACCGCGAGGCCCTCCAGCCGTTATAACCGGTGTACTGTGGGTGAGGACCTCTGAACTGGTGAAGTTCCTGGCCACCTTCCGGGCCGCCTAAACGCATCTATGTGGGTGGGATCCCAGAAGTAGGCTCTCTCTATATATATCCTGAAGCAGCACATATAAAACTCTCTTCCGCCCTCCCCTGTCTCTCCTAAGTCCGTCCAAACCCCGTTCCTGCCAGCACTTAGGCTTCAATCCCCGCTCCGGAGGAAACGTGAAGGGATCGATAGTTCGTTTGGTCAGTTTAGCTTTGGGAATCTAAAGCCAGGTTCCTGGAGCCCCGCGGCAGCCGGCCGCACCGTGCTTAAGAGTTTTAAGTTAGACTCTTGAGCGCTTTTCGCCTGCGAGTTTTAAGGAAGACTCTTGGGCGCACCTCGCTTGAGAGTTAGTAGGACTCTTGGGCGCACCTCGCTTGGGAGTTAATAGAACTCTTGAGCGCACCTCTCTTGGGAGTACCGTAGTTTTACTCCTGGGCACTTTTGCTTGGGGACTTGCAGAGGCAGTCCTTGGGCGCATTTAGTCTTTTGGTCTTGGCTTGGAGACAGTTTATCCGTTTGTCTCTGAGCACGAGGCCTGGGGACACTTTGAGTTTAGTTCTTGGGCAGAGAGCTTGAGAGCATTGTAGCTTCTGAGCAGAAGCTTGGGAGCATTTCTGGTTGCCTGAGCAGAGGCTTGGGAGACCCCCTTAGTTGCAGTTTCTGAGCAGAGGCTTGGGAACACTTTCTGGTTTTCTGAGCGCATAGGCTTGGGAGACCCCTGAGCTTTGGTTTTCCGAGTATAGGCTTGGGAGACCCCTGAGCTTTGGTTTTCCGAGTATAGGCTTGGGAGACCCCTGAGCTTTGGCATCTGAGCAAAGGCTTGGAAGCACTGAGCGTTTTGGTTCTTGGACTTAGAGAGCTTGGGAGCACCTTCTGAGCCAGTAAGCTTTCCTGGTCCCGTGGCTTGTAGGCAAGCTTGGAACGGGAATAGGAATTTCCCTTCTCCCCCGGTGGAGAAGAACCGAGTGTAGGACCCTTAAAAATACCCTTGTGAACCTAATAGTAGAACCTTTAAAACCACCCCTGGTAAAAAGCTGTGTAGAACCCAGTTTAAAAATCCTTGAGGACCCGAGGTAAGGATAAACCTCCCAAAGGAACATAGAGAGGAAAAAGTTGTTAAAACCCTTGAGTAGCTTTAAACAAAAGGAAAAATGTACCGGGCAAACCCCACCGTGCCCCGCCTGGAAAAGTGGCTAGTTAAGAAGGGAGACTGCTCTTGGGAAGCCGGTTCCTTCAAGGGACCCGACCCACTCCAGATAGTTAGAAGCGCCTTCCAGGACTTCTGTGACAAGGAGAAACCTAGGTCTAGCAAGAAAGATAGATATGGAGCTTGGGCACTTTTCACTGCCCTACAGGACAGCGTGTCCCTCATTAGTAAGTTGCAAACAGCGCAGGAGGAGCTAGAGGAGAGGTCAGAGCGAGAGCAGGACGCCTTGCATCTAGAAATCCAGACTCTCAGGACTAAGCTAACTGAACAGGAAAAAGAGTACGAGAGAAGAGCAGTTGAGTGGCGCGCCGAACGCGTCAATTTCATATTAGAGAAACAAGGACTATCCACTGCCCTCCAGGACGCTCAGCACAAGGCTGAAGCGGCCACCGCTCGTGCCGATATGGCTGAGCACGCACTAACTGAGGGACAAGAGGAGATTACTAAGCTCACCCATGCCGCCCGGTTCATGGCGGACCACAACCAGTCTAAAACCGCAGCCGCGGACCATTCAGCGTGTAAGAGGGAGCTAGAGGCCCTGAAGCGACACTTGGGGATGCAACAGGCCGTAATTTCCGCCGTGCACCCCTCAGCCCTCTTGGCCCTCCCAGAAGATAGTAAGGATAGCTGGGCATCTCAGTCGCCCCAGCCCGAGGAAGACCCACAGCCCGTCCATCCGATAGCTACTAAAGAAATTGTATCGAGCTAGAGT
The DNA here is from genome assembly GCF_028583425.1 of Eublepharis macularius. Lineage (NCBI taxonomy): Eukaryota > Metazoa > Chordata > Lepidosauria > Squamata > Eublepharidae > Eublepharis > Eublepharis macularius. The sequence goes on from NC_072793.1 coordinate 67,732,478, forward strand.
TTAGAAGGGCAGTCATAGACGGGCTCAAAAGTACTACCCGCCTAGCTCTGGCAGGAGTTGAACCCGGGAGCATCTCATGGGGAGACCTGGAAGCTCGCATCAGGAGCATTGCTGGCCTGTTGCGAGAAACCGGAGCGATCCGCCATGTGAAGTCCCCGTCCTCCCGTAGGAAGGAGAGCGAGCCGATCAGTGCAGTCACTTATGCCAACCATGGCCCCCACTCCCAGTACCGACCGCAGGGACGCAACTCGTACTCGGAGGCAAGGGGAGGAATCCTGCGGGGAAGGAGTAGCAGTTTCAATCGGGGAAGAGTGCCGAGGGACTACCGCCCGGGAGTTTCCTTTGCACCCACCCTGAGTTACGGCTCCTCCGCCCAGCAGGGGCCCCATGAGCCCTGGTCACAGGATGCGCCCCTAGCCCCTTCTCACTCTCGAGCATCGCACCCGTACAACCACCAGGTCTACCCACCCCCAGATCAGTCTAATGCTTGGGGAGCACCGCAGGGCGACCACGAGGGCTACCGGGACCGCGGAAGCACGCCCCAGTCCAGGGACCCCCTCCGTTGGGAACTGTGGATGCGCCTCAAAAACATTGGAGCGAACATGGAGCTATTCGATGGGAAGCCCACGTCCGTTCTAATGAAGGCGATCATGGAGTGGGAAGACCAGCAGCAGCCCCCAGTACCCCCGTCGGCGCCCCCTTTACCACCGGACCCTTCCTTCTCGAGTCCCCCGATAGCTGCGGTCCGGGAACGCCCGAGCCCCAATAACCCCTTCAGAGGAAGCGCCATGTCCGCCGACCAGGGTGCAGGATCAGAATAGGGCCGCCCCGAGTCCCAGTCTCCCTCCGTGGGCATAGTTGCCAAACTAAAGCCGGACACATGGGGGAGACTGACAGTGAAGGCAGGGATCGGGACTCCCGGGGAAAAGAAGAAGCCTGCCACCCTCCTCATAGATACCGGAGCTTCACTTAATATACTCCGGCCCACCCTAGTCACAAAGGGAACCCAGACCCCGACAACCATGCAACTCGCCGGTTTTGGAGGTGGCATGCAGGAATCCCTGGTCTGGCAGGACATCCCCCTCACCGTTGGGAGCCTGGCCACCCAGATTTCGGCATGCGCAAACCGGGGAGAAGACGACGGCCTGTTGGGCATGCCATTTTTCCGAGCCGAGGGACTGACCATTGACCTGGCAAACGGGCTCCTGTGGCACATCCCGGGAGGCCCAGACTTTGTCAATGCAGTCCATCGATGTGCAGTCCTTAAGGCCCCTTTGCCTCTCGCCCCCATCACAGGAGACCCCTGGGTTCAGGACTTTCCCGAAGTTTGGGTGACAGACAAAGCCGAGTGTGGGATAGTGAAGGGCGCCTGCGTCCTCATTGAAGGAAGGGACCCCCCTCCCCAGAGACAGTACAAGTACCCAGCGGAAGCTGAGGCAGGAATAGCCAAGACTATAGAAGGACTCCTTGAGTGGGACGTCATACTCCCGATGCAGTCCATCTGCAACGCCCCATTGTGGCCAGTTCTAAAAGCAGATGGAGTGACCTGGAGAATGACGGTCGACTTCCGTGCCCTGAATGCAACCACCCCGCCTGTTGCCCCAGTTGTGGCTAAGTACAATGAGATCCTGACGGCCATTGCCGCTGGGTCCTGGTTCTACTCGGTCATAGACCTGGCCAACGCCTTCCACTCCATCCGGTTGCATGAGTCTTGCTGGTACAAGTTCGCATTCACTTTCCGCGGCCAGCAATACGCATTCAAGCGGACACCCCAGGGATTCCACTCCAGCCCCAGCATTTGCCATGCCCATGTAGTTCAGATGTGGGAACGCCTCCAACCCTCCTCGAGGCCCCATGTTCTGAGCTACGTGGATGATATCCTGGTCCACGCCCCCACGGAAGAAGTAGCTCGCCAAGTCACAAGGGAAGTCCTAGAGCTCCTCCGCGAGACTGGGTTCAAGGCAAGCAGGGAAAAGGCCCAATTGGTTCAGACCAGTGTCAAGTACCTGGGTCTGACCCTGGGACCCGAGGGTCGCACCCCGGACGCCCAGCGAATGGAGGTCATTTCCAAGCTGCCTGCACCCACCGACGTCCCCTCTTTTAGGGCCCTGCTAGGAACCTTCAACTTCTCCCGAGATTTCATCGAGTCTTTTGCAGATAAGGCTCGCCCTCTTTATGCCCTACTTAAAAAGAACACTCCCTGGGAATGGGGACCAGATCAGCAGACAGCCTTAGCCAAGCTGAAACGTAGTCTGGCCGCAGCCCCCGCTCTAGCCCACCCGGATGTCACCCAGCCGTTCTTTATCCAGCTAGCAGTCTCGGACAAAAGCATAGGAGCCACGCTCACCCAGCAGCAAGCGGGAACCACTAGAGTAGTAGCTTATGCCTCTCGTAATCTAACTCCGGTCGAGACCAAGTTCAGCCCATGCGAAAAGACTTGCCTTGCTCTGACCCATTGGGAATTTATCATAGGTGGCTCGTGCACAATAGTCCAAACCACCCACACGCCCCTCAAATATATCCTATCTGGCAAAATACAAGACGGGCAAGTGTCGAACGCCCGCATAGCACAGTGGACCCTGGCATTGGTTAACCGCGGAGTAGAGTTTAAAAGGGAAGCAACTGAACCACCCGCCCCATACGGCCTATTGGTAACTGGGACCGAGCACGAGTGCCCCCTGGATCCACCACCGCAGGTTGCTTGGCCGGTCACCTGGGGGGTCCCGCTAGAGGAAGCCCGACTGAATGGCTTCGCATGCTGGTTCTGTGACGGCTCCTCCTTTCACGTTGGTGGCTCCCCTCGGACAGGCTACGGCGCCGTGCGAGTAAGCGATGCATGCACTCTAAAGGGTCCAGCCCGCCCCCATTCCAGCCAAGCGGCTGAGGTGTGAGCGCTTCTGGCAGTGCTTGAGTTTGAGCCCCCAGAAAGCCCACTCTCCATTTACACAGACTCAGATTGGACGGCCAAAGCCGCCACGGTCTGGCTCCCGGTATGGCAGAATCAGGGATGGAGAACCAGCGATGGGAAACCCGTAGCCCACCTACAGCTGTGGCAACACGTAGCCACGCTCCTTCAGTCTCGCACAGGCCCAACGCAGGTCACGCACGTTAAAGGGCACCAAAAGACTAACTCAGAGACCGCTTATTGGAATGATCAGGCAGACCTCGCCGCCAAGGCGGCCGCCACGGAAAGTACTCCCCTACCGGAACCGGCCTCAGGCTGTCCCCTCCACCCTGTCACCACTCGGGCACAGGCCCGTAATCAGGCACAGGGAACCGCAGGCACGCTAGACCTGGCCCAGCTGCAGGCATCCGACCCAGAAGTGGCCGGCCTCCTAGCAGCAGGAAGAGACCAGACAGGGAGATTAGTGATTCAAGAAGAGGAAGGCGTAGTCTGGGCAGTAGATACAGCCGGTGAACGCCACTGGGTAGTGCCATTGGAAGTCAGGGCCGACCTGATCCAGTTTGTCCACGAGCAGGGACACCGGGGCAAGGATCTGACTCTGGAGAGGGTCAAAGAGGTTGGATGGTGGCCTGGCATGCGCACCGAGGTAGCGCAATGGGTAGACAACTGTCTGTCCTGCGCTATGGTCAACGCAGACCCCACCGGACCTAGAGCCCCCCTCCAGCATCAGAGAATTGACGGACCCTGGGCTCGCATACAAATTGATTTTATCGGCCCCCTTCCCCCCACTCCCTGCGGCAATCGCTACTGTCTCACTGTCATAGATCCCTTCAGCAAATGGGTCGAAGCGTTTCCCTGTAAGCACCACAATGCGGCCACCACAGCCAAGCTACTGTTTAATAACGTATTTTCAAGATGGGGCACTGTGAGAGTCATGGACTCTGATTTAGGCTCACACTTCATCGGAGAAGTCACCCAGGAGCTTTGCAAGGCATTAGGCATCCAACAACGTTTTCACATAGCCGGCCACCCTCAGGCTTCAGGCGCCATAGAAAGAACCAACCGGACCCTCAAGGAGGCCCTCCGCAAAATGGTTCGCTCCTCCGGGAGAGACTGGGATGAAAAACTCCCCATAATCTTAATGGCCATCAGAGGTACCACCGCAGTTCATGGGCTCACACCCCATATGGTAATGACAGGGCGAAGAATGCAGCCCCCGGAAGCCTTCTGGCTAGACACGCAGCTCCCTTCCGATATGCAACCCATAGTGATTAATGACGCCTGGGTCCAGGACCTGCTCTCATCAATACACGCCATCCACATGCAAGTGGCCCAGAAGTTGGGCGTAGCTCAGAAGGATATGGACCGCAAACTAGGATGGGTCAGGAACCCAAGGCAGTGGGAGGAAGGACAGCTCGTTCTATATAGGAAATTCTCACAAAAGGCGCATTCACTAGCAGCCAAATGGCAAGGCCCCGTCCCCATCACGAAAAGAGTCTCCTCAGCTGTTTATCAGGTGGCCATTCAAAGGAAGACAGGAGGCACTTGGTTAAAATACTTCCACGCCTCACAATTAAAAGAATGGAAAGGAAAGCCGCTCCAAACCGCCCCGCCAGTATATGACCCTGGGGGAACAGCCGTCAGCCCAGCCCCCCTCTGCCCAGTGATTCGCCAGATGTCTCTTCACCCTGGGCCAGAGATACCCTGTGTTCCCTTAGACCAGACCTTTGTAGCCTTAATATAAAAGAAACAGCAGAATATGTAAATGTAGTTGTTAAGAGTTTTTCTAGTTCTATTCTTTGACCTTATTAGGCGGGCCCCACAGTTGGGACCCTAGGGGGAAACACGGCAACCAAAGCCAAATAGGACCACCACCGAAAGTGATTCTTAATTGGATTTTAAGCCGCATGTTCGGAAAAAAATTGCACAGGCAAAAGAGAGCACTGTGTGTGAAAGTGTTTGGAGAGGCTTTAGCCCAAAAGTGAATGCATTTCCAATATTGGAGACACACCAATAAAGGTGATCTCTGTATTTGAAAACATTTCACCCGCCGTGCTGGTGAAGATCCCGCATCTACGTAGATTCGGGGTCTCACCTGCCAGACCCACGCTTTCGCATGATGGTCGGCTTTGGCTTTGAGGGCCATGCCTCCCCTGGAAAAGGACCCCCAGGAAACCCAACATCCCTCTTTTACTAATGTTCATATTCGTCATGGTGAGTTGCTATACGGCGCCACTATCTAGTACGCTTTAGTGCAAAGGTAAAAGACCCGCCAGTATTTTGTAAATATGTTACCTCTGGAATATGTTATTGAGGTGCGTTCGCTACGCACAAGAGGCAGCGTGCCTCATTTACATAGCCAGAATCCCCCGCGCCAAGATGACCCCCGAATAACCCAGACCCAGCGGCGCCGGAAGATTTCCGCCATCTTCGCCGCTTTTCTATAAATGCTGCCGAGCGCCCTCAGCTCCACTTCGGCCTTTTCCGCCAGCAGCCGCCCGTCCCGCCCCACGTAATCTTTTCCGTTGCCCGTACCGTATAAGGGGAAAGAAGGGGGGGGGAGACATATTGAAGTTTTAATGAAGCCATGCCAGGCCTTCCAAGTGAGGGCAACCCGAAATCATCCCCCACCCGTGTGCTTTTGCTTCGTGTGTTTCTTTCTTTTAACATGAAAATGGGGCCTCCCGAGGGAGTCCCTCCAAAAATTGATCCTAGGAAAAATGGTCCGCCGAAATACATACAAGAGGTCCTGCAAAAAAGCAGAGGGAAAAAGGCAAAGCAAAAGCAAACCATCATAAAACATACCTTCAACCCTAACCACCCCTACTTAAAAATAATTTTTAGGAAATAGAACGAAGGTCTCCTTAAGCAGCAACCCTTATAGTTGCTGGAAACCGCTCTCTAGTTTTTTTCTTTTAAAACGGCAAGGCCAGGCCGAGCCGGACCGACAATTCTCAGCCCGCAAAATAAAAGCAGCCCGCCACCGAGCAAGGGGCACCTGAAGGCCACATAGTCTAGGCACCCAGGGACCCCTGGGGCGAGTTTGCATAACCCCGCCTAACGCATAGCCGACCCCTGCCCGACGCAAAGACGTTCCCCCTCTGAAATATACATGCTTTAGGAAGAAGCCTCCGCACAGGAGTTCCCCAGAGCAACAAGCTGGAAGGCTCGCTTAGTGCCCTGGGACTTCTCGTTCGAACCCCGCCTAATAGACAGTGCTGGCAGAAAAACGCCTTCCCTTTTTCCTTGCTTCACTTCATTTATTTTGCTGCAACAAACTCAGGGAACCTGTACTTATATCCGCAGGTCTCCCCAGGATATTTTCACCACAAAAGGAAAAAGAAGGCCAGGAGATGAGGTACCTGGCTACCCTGTGTTTGCTCGTGCTGGCAGGCACCCTAATAGAGGGACGCCCGTCCAAATTAATGCCCTACCCCCACTGGAGATATATCAATACACTAGCAGGGAATGAAATGATGGTCTGCAAGGTTGTGCAGCAGAGCAATATGACCACCCCCACGGATCGCACTAACTTCCGCAGTTGTGAGGAGCAGTGGATCCGACCCCCAGAACTTGTTATTTTATGTGTGGGAGTAAAAACCATGTCCCAAGAACTAGTGTGCTACTCGCCTACTGATACGGTTTCACCACTTGCTCCAATTCCTTGTATGTTCCTTCCCCGTGTAAGGCCAGCCCCCACCGCAGTCCCGGTGGTAGACAAATATACCACCCCTGCCAATTTCGAGACCTCGCCATTTGTCACTGAGGCTTTCGGACCATACTGTGAAGTTATTTTAGTGTCGGCCGCAGTATGGAAGGCAGGAGACCCCTTTAGAATGACCATCCTACTAGGCACTACTACCACTGAGTCTGCATCTGTCACTATCACGCCCCCTTCAGGCACAGTCCTCTTCTTTGCTATAGAACGCTGGGAGAACCTGACCTGGATTGTAAAGGAGGAAGACCTAGCCAAACATGGCCCACCTGATTGGATACTGGTTCAACAGACGCCCGAATGCCAAACTAAGCCCTTAGTAGAGAAATTTCACCGGCTTGGGCTGCTCTTTGTAAATTTGACTCACGAACCAAGCAATTATTCCCTGCTGATCCGGACCCAGGAGACCCACACCATCCAAATTGACCCTTTGATTGCTAGCAATGAACAATTAAGCCAAGGCGGCACGCATATAGTGGGCTCCCATGTTTTGAAAACTGACATACGAGAGAGAGTTCTAGTCCGCCCGCAAATGTCTTTGAAAGAGATCCGCATAGACTTAGCTGAGCTAAATGTAACCCAGAGGCTGCCGCAGTGCGCTCCCTATCTGGAGGCCGGTAGCAAGGGTTGGAATGCATGGCTACAACTGTGGATCGATCCCTCTCCCTCTATCTCGCGTGCCAGACGAAGCATCGCCGACTGGACTGCTCCTGCAGCCGGAGGCTTAGCAATCATGGATTCGGTCAACATTGAGACTCTCGCTAATAAGTTTGCCCATGTCACGACCAGCATCTCCGACTTAGGTAAACCGGTGGTGCAGTCCCTAAATTCCATTTCAAATGGGCAACACGAGATCAGCTCCATTTTAGTTAACTGGGAGAGTCAAATTGAAAGAGATTTTTCTCTGCTGCTCAAAGGAACGCAGTCTTTTGAACGCAACGTGTCAATAGCCATGGCATGTATGCAAGCCCAACAATTAAACCAGGCTGTGGCCATGGGGCTAATTCGGCAAGCCACGGACGGGCACTTGCCCCTGGAAATTAAAAGATTGATTATGCCCAAATTGTCACCCACTGAACTGGAGCTTGAATCCTGGTGGTCCCTTGTAAATTCCTCATTCTCACCGACCACCCAGGAGCTTAAATTATTTTTATTAACGGCCAGTGTGCACGAGTCATTCCACGTGTATCCAGTTGTGCCTCTGGGACTCCAAGTCAGCGACACCGAAGTCCTCTACGCCCGCCACCCCAACCATTGGGCCCGCTTCACCTCGACCGGATGGCAGCTCGTCAGCCTCCAAGGGTGCCAGCATCGAGACCAGACCGGCTTCATCTGCCAAGACCAAGCCTTTGCACCTCATCACCCCTGTGTAGCCCCGCAAGTCGACGCCCTCAACGAATGCCCTTTCGAGGTCGTCCGGGAGAACAGCTCCGCTGTCGTCTACCTTGGGAAAGGATGTGCCTGCGTGCGAACGGCCTGCGATTTTGTGATCCTGAACTCGTTCCAGCTCAAGCCCGTGATCCCAGGAGTCAACCGCTGCTTCTGCAACCTGTCTTCAGTGGCAGCCTGCGACTTCACCTACACGGTACCGGTCTGGACCCAAGAAGAGATCCTGCTGGCACCCTCCATCTATCGTTATGTGAAGCCCATCTCCCTTAGCATCGGTCTGGAGCTGATCCACGAGCTCCTGGCCCAACCGCAGCTCCACCGCACCCTCCAGAGCATCCAGAGGGATGGGGATACCACTGCTTTGGTTGTGTCCCACAACGGAAAGGAAATTTTGGATCTGGTCCAACGAATCAAGACCACCGGTGAGCACTTGTGGTGGGAAACCCTCTTTGGCTGGAGCCCCACTGCCACTGGAATTTACAATTTGGCTTTGCACCCGATCATCGTTATTTTGGCTTTTCAAGTTTTATTATGTGCCTCACTACTTTATTTGGGCTGTTGGAGCCGCCGACAGCTCCAGCAACTCCAGATGTCTCACCGCTTGGATCGATACAATCCTGACCTCCTTCTGCCTTAATGGTTGTTCTTGGCGCCCCATTTCTATTCCTTGCTTATTTTGTTGTTTATGAACTATGCTTGTGTTGTTATGATTATGTGTACGGATCCTGAGCCAGCCCCATGGACGCTTTGCTGCCGGACACCGCTCCGAGGCCCTCTTGCGGACTAGGGGGGGACATATTTCTCTGCCTCCCAGCCCACGGCCCGTCTCCAAACGACCGCCAGCAGCGCCACCTCCATGAGGACTAGAACTGTGTGCCTGAAGCCCTTCTTGCCGCTGGCCGACCCTGCTCTGCGGATTGACGCAGACAGCAAGGGGGGGTGGAAGTGTGTTTTGGAACACATGGACTAAGTTTGCTTGTTCCTGTATGTATGCAACCCAGTCTAGCAGCTGTACTGCAGACTGAGCCGTCTGTGATCTTTGTTGCCCTGTTGGTTTATGAATTTCTTGCCATTGCTTTTTATGAACTTTACTCCCATGAATTTAGCCCCGAACTAATCCCGCCCTCTATTTACTGCAAGTGCGCCCATGATCTTCCCATGAACTGGGACCCTTTTATCACCCCCTATTAACTTTATCCCTATGAATTTGATTTTAACTTTATGAATTGCCTTTTTAACCTGACTCCCTCCGCCGAGGTAATTCTAGCCTATTTATCATTTTATGAATTTGGTTTTAACCGGGACCACTCCTGAACGGTCTCTTTTAAAGGTTATTTTATTCCTGATTTTAGACTCTATGAATTTGGTTTTAATCTGGCTGCATGAGTTAGCCTTTTAATTGCGAAGTTTATTTTTCTGCCCCTATGAGCCCTTCCGCCGCTTACCCTCATGAATTATTTCCTCGCACTTGCTTTTATCATTGCTGCTTTTATCTATGAGTTGGTTTTAACTTCCTGGTTTATTGCTTTTAATCATATATATATCTATGTATTTATGATTTTAACCATTCATGAATTGTTCCACCCTAGATGAATTAGTCCATACCTGACTTGCACTTCTCACTTTACCCTTTATGAATTGTTCCTTGCTTTTATTGCCCATCTATGAATTGCTCTATGAATCGCTTGTGCTTTTACCTGTATATGAATTGGCCCGCTTTTAATCCGGCATTCATGAATTGGCTCATGAACTGCCCCTGCTTTTAACCTGATGGATTGCTTATTGCTTTGAATTGCTACTGCTTATGAATTGCTCATTACTGCTTATATCACTATGAATTGCTATTACTTATGAATTATTGCTATTTATTCTGACGGTTGCACTTAGCACACCTCCTGGTGTGAACCCAGAGACCTGCAGTCCATTGGCTGATCTAAATTGCACTTATTCGGTTAGGTGGTTCTCCAAACTAAATTTTTGAGTGACGCCTCCCCCTCCTTCCCTTCCCACTCCTTCTTCGCTCGAAGCTCGACCACCGGACATTGCCGACCACCTCGCCTTTGAAGTCAAGTTCGGGGACTGCCGTGCCTGACGTCCCGGGGTCCCTGAGGGGGGGAATTGTTGCCAAGTAGGCCCCCTCCCCTGCTTTAAGGCCTGCCATGAACTGTGTTAAAGTTTCCTGCGTTGCTGTTTTATTACTACACAAAGATTGCTTTGCACGTGTGTGCTCTGATGCACGTGTCAGTTTCCTGCCTGCGTGTCAGTTACCTTGCTGCTGCAATAGACTGTGTAGTTCCCTGACTCCATCTTTGGGTGACTGCACAAAGGACTCTCTTTCTGGGCAGCCCTGCCCTGACCTATATCTGGACTTCCCAGTGTGTGCTTTGGACTGTGTTACAAGTGTGCCCCGTGCCTGCATTGCCATCTGCCACGGACTGTGCCTGTTCCCTGCTTTGGACTGTGTTTTGTGTGCTGTTTCCCCTGCCACCATGGAAGCCTGCCTCATATGGGCCCAAGCCACTGCTAGCAGCCGGGCGCCTGCCGAGGAAACCTCCAGCGAGCCTGGCTAGGCGCTCCCTGGTCAGTTCCCGCCTGGAGCCTCCCGCGAGCCGGTCGCCGAGCTTGCCCTCGCTACCGGGCAGCCTGCTATCCAGCCCCAGCTATGCCCAGCCGGCATCCATGTTCTTAGGCAGCCAGAAGACCCGGAGGAAAAGACTGCTTTGGGAAGCCATTTCGGCGAAGCGGGCACACCACGTCCGCAGCGAGAGTACCTTGCCCCGCTCTGCATATCTTAGGAGCCGCCCCGGAGAAGGAACTAAGTGCCGACCATCCCAAGCACTTAGAGAATGCATCTCAAAGAAACCTCCGCATTCCAGAGCTGATGACGTCAGGACAAGCCCTGTCCGCTGGAACATCCATTCAGCCCACTCGGATTTCCCCCTCCCTCTTTTGTCCCCTCTTCCTGAGGTGTCACTTATCACGATCAGATTACCAAAGTGGCCCATCTAAGCCATTCAGTAGCCCATTAGAACCTTTGTTTTAATCTGTGAGAACCACCAAGTACAGCACCTGCCCAAGGGTACGTTTTGGGGTATTTAAGCTGGTCTCCCAGACCACTCAGTGCTTAGGCCATTCCTATCCAGACCCCCCCTTGCTGTCTGTGGCGCGTGCCATCCTATCCAGAACCCCTCGCTGTCCGTCTGTGGTCCCAGTGCTGGCATTGGGCCACCTCGCTGTTGTGTCTCTGCTTCGCTCCAGGATCGTATTTCCCTTATCATCGTTGGGAACCTGCTAAAGCGAAAGTCTCTATATTTCCTGCTCTATATTTCTTAGACCTTGTATGTTTTCTTGTATGTATGTGCAAGCTCAGGCTTACGCCACACTATTAGAAAATACACGTGTTGGAACCTATTTGTAGTCTGCCTCTTTTTCACTAGAGTGTCTGGAATCGGGACCTCCGTAGACATAGGTTAAGATCCGCGCTTATTTAAGTTACAAACTGCTAAAGCTAATTTCCCCTTATAATAAAAAGCAGTTCTGGTAACACCTGGGAGGCCCGTTCCCCTGCCTCTCCCCCCACCAGCCAGGTGAGCAGCGGTGGGAAGAAGAAGGTGGGAGTGGAGATTCTCTGGCCTCCACCGGAGGACCTGGGATCCCTATCTGCTTGGCAAGTTTCCATGTAGTTTCCCTGCCCCAATTCCCTGGTAACAGACATTCTCCTACTCCTGTGTCTTCGGGGCTTTTCCAAGTTTTTTAAAATTGGCAATTAAATAACTATACAACAATCTGAGAAAAGCTGAGAAAACCCCTGGAGGTGCATAAATGCATTATCTTGTGTGGAAGCAGGAAAAAATCCACTTGCCCACAGCATTAAACATGGGGCAAACAGCCTGTGTTGAAAAGGCCAAAATTTGTCCCAGCATAATCTTTCTTGAGTTAGAGCTCACTTCATCTTCATGCAGCTGTTAAATTGAGCTTTGAGCCATGAAAGCTTATGCTGGAATAAATTTTGTAGGTCTTTGAAGTGGCACCGCACTACTGTTTTATCTTAAAGACAAATATTTATCATAAGGAGGTACAAGCTTCTAAATGTTCTCTTGTTCAAGCTCCATGACTGATGCTAACCATTCATAGGATATAATGTAAGCACAGACACTTGGGCTTGATGACAGAGTTACAGAAATTTGTTTTGAGAGGTGCTATGATTTGCCATTCATTTCTTGGAAGCCCCATCAAGGAATATTGCAGACCTGTCAAACGAGGAAGGCTGGCCCCATCCCTCATCCCTCAATATGCTTAAGATTTCTGGCCCTATGCCATACGCTCCAATATTTCACATATGAAAACTGGGACATGCTTGCAACATCCCAAAGCTTATACCAAAGACCACACTCCAAGTCTCCCTCCTGTGTTACACATTGTTGAACTCTCTACTACTGGCAGTAGGCCATATTCTTTCACTTTGCAATATCCCTCCTTCACTGATTAACATCCAATGAGTTTTTTTTAATAAACACGTATGAGGGGGACCCATAGCTCATTAGAGCGTTCCATTTAATCAGCACAATATAACACAATTCATAATCTGCCGCAAAAATGGTTATTACTAAATATTTTTTCAGAATTTAATGACCAAGCTTACAAATCTTATTCAGCAAACATGGTATCTATGTATTAATATATAAATGTTAATTGTAATGTGGCTATTGATTCTTAAAGATTTGTGGTCATGTGACATTTGTATGTGTATTTGGAAAGGAAAAAGGGAGAAATGCCTGATTGTGTAGACTATATTTCTAACAGTTCAAAATATCAGTTCAAACAGCTGCAGCGTGTGAAATGGCAGGTGGTGTTCTGCAAGGTGCCTTAATATTCATGCATATATATTTGCATGGATGTACACTAGAGATAGGATATACCCATTCCCTGCTCAGAGATTTCATTTCTAGAGACAAGGGAGGGGGAAGGAGCTAAACCCTTGGAAATGACAATGCTTGCAACTTACGCTCATAAAGTTTTAACAAGGTAGCGCCAAAAGACAAATTAAGGACAAAGGGGGACAGTGAATTACCAGGGACAAGAAATCACGGACTGTCCTTGATAATCAGAGACAGGTAAAGCACATCTCTTCAACTCTCCCTGTCACTCATCTATACCATAACTGAATTCTTTAGTTATTCTTCTCCCTTTTAGCTTAAGATGTTAGGGAGGATCAGGCTGCACATTAGGCATGCTGAGAACTTTGGCACAAACACCATCATCAGGCAAGCTTGTCTTCATCTAACTTTATTGCCAGGTCAGCTCTTGATGGGGGGGGGAACAAAAGGGGTTAAGTAACAACCTAAAAGTGTGTGTGTGTGTGTGTGTGTGTGTGTGTGTGTGTGTGTGTAATATTTAAAAGTATTTATTATAGATGTGCACCAATGTGAATGAAAACAAGTTTAAACTTGCTAAAAATCTGAAGATACAGATGATGGTACAGTGCAATGGCCAACACAAATAGACCAAGGTACAGTACAAAACTGACCAGACGCGTTTTGGCCCTTAAGCCTTCCTCAGTGGTCAATTGTAAACAATTTATGATCAAACACACCCACACATATGGAAACCAGTCATGCAATGCTCCTGGTGTTTTATCTAGAGCTGTAACAAAAGAAGAAGGGGAGGAAAAAAAATTAATATAATATAGTCCATTCTAAAGTGCTAGAATTATTCTAGGTAAAATACTGGATCAAAATTTACCTCTAGTATTGTGTGATATTAGGGTTAGGGTTAGATTGGATTGGATATGCTTTTGGGGCCTATGGCATCTATTAATGAGGTGATCCTAAGAACTGATTGCAAGATTAGTAGATAGGGGTGTACACGGAGAAAATTTTCATTACAGTTTCAAATCTAGAGTTTCTAAATGAACTCTGTCCCATTATTGGTTTGTTCTGGGTGGGCCATTGCCAGTTTGGATCAAATCCAGTTGGGTTTTTTTTTTCATTATCATGAGTTTTGGCTCATTGCATGCACTCAAGGTGAATGCTGGCTGCCCATGCACATACACATGTGTTCTTTTCAAGGGGGGGTTGGAGAAACAATGCTCTGGGGCAACCGTTTTTGCATTTCACAGCACCAAAATTGTATAAACCATTGATGCAGCAAGTTTTTCCTCAAGTACACTAAACACACACAACGGACTCCTGAAGAAGGCGAGTGTCAGTGGCTGAGCACTAACTATGGTGGGAAACTGGCCGGCAATGCAGTAACAGCAGTGCAGCATGAGTCCAACCAGTGCAGTGGAGTGATGTCATTAGATTAAAAACATCATGCTTTATATTCCCTTTTTTCCTTTTCCAGGTGGCGATAGAACCAATAAATTTATTCTTACTTTTGTGGACTTGCGAGTTGCTTGCGGCCATGTTTCTATTACTTTGCATGTTGCTTGCTGGCATATTTCCATTAGCTTCTTTGCAGTTTCATTCCAACCCACAGTGACGGGTTACCAGTGGCAAATCTGTTGCACTATTTTACTGGCAAACAGCGTGTCTCACCTTAATCACCACCAACTTCCTCCATTGTCCAAGTGGAAGTAGGCAGGCGAGTGGCATCAATTCCTAACCCCACCACCACCACCACCACCACCACCCGCCACCCAAAGAGAAGTCTATTTTCCTATAACTTTTCATTTTGTTGTGTGGGCGCTGGACAGGCAGAGGCAAGAAGGCCAATGGCTCGCAGCAGCAGACATTGTGGAGAATTGAGGTTTTTTAAAGTAGTGCTTTGGTGGTTGGATGCTTAATGGGGAGGGGGGGTGGAATCATATAAACCTGAAGAGAAAACTACATTGGTTATTGTGTAGGTGGGAACTACGAAATACTTGTGGGTTCCATTTGCCATTTCCACAGAAAGAGACAGCAGCAAGCCCTAAAAGACAATGATTGAAGTCTTCCATGGCTTTGATGAAGTTTGATTAGTCAACAGGCCCCTTCTTCCACCCCTTTTTCAAAATGCCATGATGGGGGTAGGGGGGAAAGATCAATGCCATGGCCCTGTTGGAGTGGTGCATTTCTCTGGCCACCCTACATCTTCCCTTCAGAAGACCTTTATTCCAGACCAAACCTTTCTCTATGATGCTTTCAGGCTACAATTCCCCCTTCATTTGCATAAATGATCATTTGCGCTCATCTTGGAAGATTTCCCAGTTTCCATTTTTAAATTAAGCCATGTGTGGAAGAAGGGGAAGGAGCCAACAGGATCAGACTCAGCTCCATCCTCTCTGCTCTGATCTTTAAAATTCTGTAAATGTGCCTAAAATAATTATCTAACTAGATCCTTTGAATTATCCTTCCCCCAGAAACCCTGAAAGGGTGAAAAGCTTAATAACAACAACATTCGATTTATATACCTCCCTTCAGAACGACTTAACACCCACTCTGTAAAACTCAGAACCGTTTATGAAGTATGTCACTATTATCGCCACAACAACAACACCTTGTGAGGTGGGTGAGGCTGAGAGAGCTCCTAGAAGCTGTGACTGACCCAAGGGCACCCAACTAGCTTCAAATGGAGGAGTGGGGAATCAAACCCAGCTCTCCAGATTAGAGTCCCATGCTCTAAACCACTACACCAAACTGGCTCTTGATGAATGTGAACAGAAAGAAGGAAGGGAGAATGCAAGTGGTATACTTCTTGTTGTATATTACTACTGCATTTTCCAGCTAAGAATAGCTTTCAAGAACAATCACTTCTTTCTTTTCACCTTAAGGAGGAACTGGACACAAAAGATAGGTAAGAATAAGAATAAGACTGCTGTTATTTGTAGGTTGTATCTAGGCTTCCAGTCAAGTCTGACAGGTCTCTCAGATTGTGCCAGCTATTCCCATAACACATGTAATTCCCAGCCCTAATGGAAGGGGTGAACCAATATTTATATATGGGAGCAGGTATACAGAGAGACTTTAAACAGGAAATATATTTGTGAATGTCAATTGCCTTAGCACTTGAACACGAGTTCTATAGAGGGACTTCCGGTTTGGGATTCATGGAGGTCTAACGCAGCTCCATTTGCAGAGCTGACCGGACTGCCGTTTTAAGTGGCCGGCGGGGGAAAAATAGCCCGCGGCTGACTGCTCTCAGGCGGAGAGCAGGCAAAGAACGCTCAAGACCCTAGGGTGTGCTAGATCTCGGACGAGGGGGGGCTCTACACAACGGGTCCCCTCCCGATCCTTGAGGTCCCACACTGCGACAGGTCGGCTACAATCTCTGCGGCAGTTCTGGGGCCAATTCGGCTGGCATAAGACCTACATACCCAAGCTTCGATTGGGGGAAGAAACGGAGAAGAGAAGTTAAAATCGAAACAGTGATTACAACCCGAGAAAAGTGAATGAGAAGGTAAAGATCACTATCTTCTGTTACGGGACAGATTGATAAAAGCAGAGAGGAATAAAAGTAGATTTTTAAACTGCAACAGGCTAACGATAAAGAGGGGAAGACTCGGCAAGAGTTGTATTTGAAAAGAGACTTAGTTTAAAGAAGTTATTAAAGAAATCGGACTATTGTTTTGAATACTTGCGGTTATGGAGCTGTGAGAAAAAGATACCATCGCGAGACCTACTGTGGGAAGTTGGGAGACAGGAAGTGCGTAACAACAATAGAGTTGCTGGAGAGAAGCGGCCCTTGCTGGAGGGCAGGAAGAAGGGAATCGCCATCTTTGAAAGGGGAAGGGTCGCGGCCTCAGCGGAAAAGGAAGTAGGCCATTTTGGATTGCAAAATCATAGAGAAACCATAGAGAAAAGACGCCCGACATTTTGGACTCTTTAAAATTTAATTTTTGTAAGAAGACCGGGACATTTGAAATAAAAGGACATTAAATTTTACGCCACGGGGTTAAGGAAGAGAGCGGACTCGTGGGAGCGAGCCAAAGCAAGCCCCACAATGTCAAAAAAAGAGTGGCAATCGGCAATAGAAAACCTGGATAAAAAACTTTTAGATGTGATTAAAGAACTTAAGGACACGAAATTGGAGCTGATTAAAGAGGTTAAAGAGGTTACACAGACAGTAAAATCGGAGCTGTCAGAAGTGAAAAAAGGTATGGAAACAATACAAAGTGAACTACAAGGAATGCAGCAGAGAGTTAAAACAGTAGAAGACGCGATGGAGAACTTAGCAGACACGCAACAAACAGAGATGAGACTGATGAGGGGGAGAATGTCAGTTGCAGAAACTAAACACATGGAGAAGCAGTTACGTTTTCGTGGCTTGCCAGAAGTGGAAGGAAAGTCAGCGCAAGAACAGATGACTGAGGTGTTAGCTGAATACCTGGGGAAGGAGGAGGAGGAAGTTGTGGCTATCCTAGATGTGGCATATCGTGTGAACTCGAGAATTGCAACCCAGAGGAAATTACCAAGAGATGTGATTGTGCAGTTTACAACACGAAATATGAAAGAGAAGATTGTGACAAAACAGTTTCAAGATCCATTGGAGATTGATGGCAAGACGATTATCATAATGAAGGAATTACCCAGGTCAGTGTTATCAGATCGGAAAAAATACAAAGTGCTAATTCAGATCTTGAAGGACATGAAAATCAGGTACAGATGGGAGTTACCAGAAGGTGTGTCCTTTGAGTTTGGAGGGGCCAAAAAGCGCATCAGATCTGAGCGAGAGATGGAGCGATTTATAAGGGACAATGAAAAAGACTTACCAACAAGACTATGAGTATGGAGTGTAAAGTTTTATCTTGGAATGTAAATGGACTAAACTCACCGAATAAGAGAAAAAATATTTTCCACTGGCTAATAAAACAAAAATGTGACATTGTTTGTTTGCAAGAGACCCATATCAGAAAGCAGGATGTAAAATATTTAAAATCAGGAAAATTGGGCAAAGAATTTGTAGCGGCCTCCAACAAGAAAAAAAGAGGAGTGGTGTTGTACATAAAAGAGGAGCTACAGCCAAAATTTGTAATGAAAGATGTGGAAGCCAGGTTTATTGCAGTGGGATGTACTTGGGACTTAAAGAGATTGTTGGTAGTCGGAGTTTATGCACCTAACGGTGCAAAGGAAAGCTTCTTTGAGGATTTGAGGAAGCAACTAGATGATCTTTCATATGACCAGATAATTCTTGCCGGAGACTTCAATGGAGTGACGAACTTGGAACTAGACAAAAAGACAACAACTGCACAAAAGAAAAGAGGACTATTACCAAAGCTCTTTTTTGACTTGATACAACAGGAGACTTTAGAAGATGTATGGAGAAGAGAATATCCTAAAAGTAGACAATTTACTTTTTATTCTGCAAGGCACTGTACTCTATCAAGAATTGATATGATCTGGGCCTCAAAAGACTTAGCGTTATGGACTAAGGAGGTAGAAATAATGCCGATGGTAGGCTCAGATCACAATCCAATTATGTGGAAATTAGGGAAAAGGAGAAAAAGGAAAGCATGGAGAATAAATAAGGACTTGCTACAGGAAGGAGAGAATATGGAGATGCTGAGAAGAGAGACAAAGTTCTTCATACAATACAACGTGAATAAAGAAGTACCAACTGATAAAGTTTGGGATGCTTACAAGGCGGTTATAAGGGGCATACTAATGGACTTAAATGGTAGAGCAAGAAAAAAGAAAGAGGAGAAGAGACAAGAGATTGAGGAGAAAATAAAAGCCAAAGAAATACAGTTAAAAAAGAGACCAGGGAAAAAGAAATTATATCAGGAAATTAAAATACTTCAACAACAGTTAACAGCAATGAGTAATAAAGAATTGGAGTGGAACCTTAAAAGACTGAATCAGAAAGCGTTTGAAGGCGCGAATAAACCTGGGAAGTACCTGGCATGGCAATTGAAGAAGAGAAGGGAAAAGAAAATAATAAATAAAATTTGTGAAGATAATAAAATGTATTTGGAACAGACTACCATTAGTAGAGCCTTTTATAAATTTTACGCTAAGCTGTACAATAAGAAAGAGGTAAATAAAGAATCAATAGCGTCATATTTGGAGAAAATGGAACTTCCAGTAATCTCGGAAGTTTGGAGAAATAAATTGAACAGTGAAGTAACGGAGGAGGAAATAAGTAAGGCAATACAATCTGCAAATCTAGGAAAGGCGCCAGGGCCAGATGGACTTACGGCTAAATTTTATAAGACAATGGCCAATGAACTGGCACCATTCCTAAAAGAGGTGATTAATGGAGTTCTAAGGGATCAAAGGATTCCAGATACCTGGAATGAAGCGAATATATCATTGATCCCAAAAGAGGGCCAAGATTTGACTAATGTGAAAAACTACAGACCTATATCGTTACTTAACAACGACTATAAAATCTTTGCGAAGATATTGGCGGAGAGACTGAAGG
The DNA here is from genome assembly GCF_028583425.1 of Eublepharis macularius. Taxonomy (NCBI): domain Eukaryota; kingdom Metazoa; phylum Chordata; class Lepidosauria; order Squamata; family Eublepharidae; genus Eublepharis; species Eublepharis macularius. Next base: position 67,751,830 of record NC_072793.1, read on the forward strand.
GGTGGCTCTCGGAAGTTATAGAGGAGGAACAAGCAGGCTTTTTGCCAGACAGACAAATCAGAGACAATTTAAGGACAGTGATTAATGCTATTGAATATTATGATAAGCGTTGTGACAAAGAGGTTGGTTTCTTCTTTGTTGATGCTGAAAAGGCGTTTGACAATTTAAACTGGGACTTTATGTTTGCCACTATGGAAAAGCTACAATTGGGAGAAAGATTCATCAGAGCAATTAAGGAAATTTACAGAGACCAGACTGCAGCAATTGTGGTGAATGATGAAGTGACTAAGAAATTGACTATAAGTAAAGGAACAAGACAAGGTTGCCCGCTGTCTCCACTGTTGTTCATTTTAGTATTGGAGATCCTGATGATACAAATACGACAAGACGAAGAAATTCGAGGAATAAAAATAAAGGACTATTCATACAAGGTCAGAGCATTTGCGGATGATATAATGTTAATTGTAGAGGACCCATTGGAGAACATGCCAAAAGTGATAGATAAGATTAAGGAGTTTGGAGACTTGGCAGGTTTTTATATTAATAAAAAGAAGTCAAAGATATTATGTAAAAATATGACTAAGCAGAAACAACAATTGTTAACGGAAATAACGGACTGTGAAGTAACAAGCAAGGTGAAATATTTGGGAATTGAACTGACTGCAAAGAATATAGACCTATTTAAAAATAACTATGAAAAATTATGGACTCAGATAGAGAGAGACTTGATTAAATGGAATAGGCTGAACCTGTCATGGTTGGGTAGGATTGCAGCAGTTAAGATGAATGTGTTACCAAGAGTAATGTTTTTGCTACAGACAATACCAATCATCAGAGACTCTAAGCAATTTGAAAAATGGCAGAGGAAAATATCAGATTTTGTATGGGCAGGCAAGAAGCCCCGAGTGAAAATGAAAGTTCTACAAGACGCAAAAGAAAGAGGCGGAATGCAACTGCCCAATCTGAGACTTTACCATGATGCAATCTGCCTAGTGTGGTTGAAAGAGTGGATGACGTTAAAGAACAAGAAATTACTAGCCCTAGAGGGATATAAAAAAATATTCAGATGGCACGCATACCTATGGCATGACAAAGTAAAGGTGAACTCGATGTTCCTGCATCATTATATACGGAGAAGTTTATATACAATCTGGAAGAAGTACAGAATTTATTTACAAGAAGGAACCCCTTTGTGGGTAGTCCCATATGAGGTGATAGATCCGAGAGCTGTTGATAATGAGCAACAATGTTTAACTTATAAAGAAATAACTAGAACTGAAGCAGCTAAACTCAGAATAAAGACGCAGGAGGAACTATCACCTTATTATGACTGGTTCCAGTACAGACAGATTAGAGATTTATATAACTCGGACTCTGTAAAGGGAGGTATACGAACAGAGAATTCGGAACTAGAGCAGACCCTTTTTAAGGAGGACAAGAAAAGAATATCTAAGGTATACCAAGTACTGTTGAAATGGTATACTGAGGATGAGATAGTTAAAACACAAATGGTGAAATGGGCTATAAATTTCAATAAAGAAATAACAATGGAGACGTGGGAATACTTGTGGAAGACTACAATGAAGACAACGACATGTATTAGTATCAAAGAGAACATTTACAAAATGATCTATCGTTGGTACATGACACCAAAGAAGATTGCGCTAGGGAATTTGAACACTCCTAATAAATGCTGGAAATGTAGGAAGCATGAGGGCTCCCTCTATCATATGTGGTGGTCGTGTGAGGTAGCTAGGCAGTACTGGGGGGAAATAATAAGAGAAATGAGTGAAATTTTGCAATTTCAAGTAAATAAGAACCCAGAACTCCTGCTACTAAACTTGGGAATGGAGGGAATTCCAGCCCATCATAGGACGTTGATATTTTACATGACGGCAGCAGCTAGAATTTTGTATGCGCAAAAATGGAAAGTACAAGAAGTGCCAACTATTGAAGATTGGATCTACAAATTGATGTATATGGCAGAAATGGACAAGATGACAAGAAAACTGAGAAATCTGGACTCAGGGCAGTTTAACACAGACTGGGAGAAGCTGAAACAATATTTGGAGAGGAAATGGGAGGTGGGAGGAGAACTGTGGCAGTTTAAGAACTATTGAAGTACAATAAAATGTAGAGGGGGGTGACTTTACCGGGGGGGAGAAGAGGTAAACGTGAATCTCTAAGCAGTTAGGTTAATAGATTGATATATATAGAATAACAAATAGAATATTGATAGAAAATAACTAACCATAAGGGTTAACTATAAGGATTGACTAACTAATAATATTTTCTTTCTGGTAAGATTTGTATAATGTACCAAACTGAATATGTTTATTTGAAGATATATATGAGTCAAATTGATTGATTATATGATGATAGTTATATAGATTTACTATTGAAGGGGAATAGAAATATTAATGTAATTAAATATAACTAAAATAGAAAGAAGAAGATAGAATGAGTAGCATATAGAGTATAAGTCAAATTGTTTGATTTATATGAACGTATGATTTATATGGTTCATGATCTATAGAAATATTTGAAACTGGAATTATGAAAAATGGGATAAATTGTCTATCCAATATGGAAATAAGGACTCATAGTTTGGGTACAGAGTATTAAAAATAGTTAAAGAAGTATTGCTTAGAATAAAGGGAGAATATACATTTGTTAGATAGAGGAATTTAAAAGGAGTAAGGGAAAAGGGACAAAGGGTTGGAAAACTGTTGGAAGTCAACAAAAAGGGGGGGAAAGGGAGGGGGTTAGAAATTGGAAAATGGGAGAATTGATTGTAATGTGAAAATAATTGATCCTAACCCAATAAAAAAATTTCAAAAAAAAAAAGAACACGAGTTCTATAAATCTGTTGGTATTGTTATTATACCATTTCCACAAATGAGACTGAAAGTTCTTCTTGCTTCACGGGGTTAAAATGTAAACAAAAACTCTAGTTATCCAGAACTCTCATTCGCATTACAAATGCCTTCCTTCTATTTACTCTTTCGTATTAATATCTACATTGACAGCGGGAAAGTGCTTGAAAATGATCGCTATGAAAATATTGCCCCCCCCACGCACAAATTCTTGACAGGTAATTAGCAGAAATGGCTATCTTCCCTTTCCAATTTTCATCCCTCCCCACCCCACACACCCTTTCTTCTGTTAAAAAGTGGTGTATTTTGCATTGACTCCTCTTTAGACTAACCTGATAATTTTTAAATAGCTTGGTTCTCGCATAAGAATAATTTATTTGGAAATGTACCTTTTCAAATGGCCAGTGGATATATAGAGAGTATAAATGCAGAGAGCTGTTCAAGTTCACGATGTACAAGGAAAGCAATAATATTTGCACAAAATTCCCTTCAGTGGGTGTTCAATATATGTAAAAAGAATGGAACATCTATCATAGTGTTCAAAGGGTCCATACAAGGCACTGTTTTATCCCAAGAGGTACAGTAATGCAGTCTGAGGGGACTGGGAACTGGTTGGAGTGAACTTGTGAAATCAATAGACTTCAGAAAAGATGGTGTAATTATAACTTGTTTAAGAGAATATTAGCTATCACAATCCTCTATAAGGCCGCTGCAATTCACAAGGACATTCGACTCAGATTTTTTTTTTTTACTCTTCATAGATGTAACTGTAATTTTCTCCATCTTATTTTCTATCCTGCCCTTCCTCCAAGAAGCTCAGAGGGGTATATATGGTTATCCCTCCCCTAGTCTATCCTCAAAACAAGAACTTTGTAAGTTCTATTATGTATTTCCTAAATGGAATAGTCAGATTTCTTTTCTATTTTATGCTTCGAGAATTTTATCTTGACCCAGGTCAAGATAATTGGGAGGCTAATAAAGTTGAAGAGGCCATCTATCAAGCAAGTATGAGTCATGTCTACAACTCCACCAGATCTCAGGCTAAGCTTTTAGTGGACATGCTGTGAGCCTGCGAGTCAGTGCTCCCTATCACTAGGCAGCCTTCCTTGCCTCTGTTCCTGTTTACATGCATAAGGGATTCTGTCCCAACAGGTTTTATTTTATTTTATTTTATTTATATCCTACCTTTCTCCTTTTTCCTTAACGAGGATACAAAGTGGCTCAAAACACAAAAATTAATTGAAACAATACATAAAACACAAACAGCAGAAAGGAAGATTCTGTTAATATCATCTCCCCTTTGGGGAGGCGAAGATGAAATAAACAAACCCTCTGAGGAGTGATCTCTGCAGGCTCTAGAGAGGTGAAATTGACAGAGCCTTTGGCTTTGGCTTTTTAAACTATGCTTCCCGGCTAACATTGTGCCTCCCTTCACTTGAGCATCCTCATGTAAGAGGTCTCATGTAGAGAAATTCTTAATATAGAGCAGCTCTCTCTCTCTCTCTCTCTCTCTCTCTCTCTCTCTCTCTCTCTCTCTCTCTCTGTGCCAGGCGATCTTCTTGTCAGGCCTTGAGTACCTGCAAGAGGCCTTGCCCAGGCCCATCAGTATCTACAAGAAGAGACAAACACTCAGACTGGATTTTACAAGCTGGCCACCATCTTCTCACAATTCCTACTCACAGTGAAAGTTTTTCTATATACCTTCCAATAAAGGTATATAAAGGTCCCCAAATGCTTTCTTCTGAAACAAAGAGCCTTGTTTAAACCCTATAGCAGGCTAAGATCAGCTCTGTGTGTGGGGTTGCATCCCGAGGTGTCAAGAGTTACTATTGCTTCCCAGACCCATATTCTCCCAGCCTTTGTTCATATCACCTAGACCCAACCCAAGCATTGTATGAAAGCAAATCACATGAAGTTCCCAAGTCAACAGCCCCTACCCCCAGGGTAACAAGGACCCCTGGAATAGTCCTGGCCTGGGAGCTCCAGTTACCTCTGTGCGCACAAGTTTTATTTGGGTTCTTTTAGTGGCTGCCATTTCAAAAGAAAGAAAACACAGATCATTTTTTCACCAAATTATTAACATTTTCCTCCTAAAGATTTTAAACTCTCAATTGCCTTTCCAATGGATGTCTTTCGAAAAGGAGTGCTGCTTCTTAAAGGGCTGTGTAATGAATAGGTTGCCATGGTAAAAAAAAGCACAGAAACTTACTCAAACGTATATATGTGCAAATGCAATTGCAGAGTAAACAATATGTGCGTATACAAAGCAGTGTGACAATTATCAGCACAACTTGTTGCTGTTCAAGGAGCCAGGCATGTCATCCTCTTCATGAAAGCAGTGTATGGAAAAGTAATGTTTGGTGATATACTAAATACAGGCATGGATTTTGAGCTGTGCTTTTAAAGATAAAGTGTTGTGCGTGTACACAGAATGGAGAAAGGAAGACAATTACATAAATATTCCTGTTGCATTCAGATATTGCTCGCATGGATAGCACACTTTTAATGTCAAGGCTGTTTTGTACAATAGTTTGTGCATTCCTTCCACTCAGTCCTTTTGTCTAAATCTTCTTAATTTGCTTACATAATTTTACTCTAACAACAGTGAATTGTCTCTCCAGAGGACTACACTGACACAAATAAATTGCAGCTCTGATATATAAAACACCTCTTAACTCTTTTCTGACTTCTTTTTTGGCTCAGGAGAGATATTCAAATGAAATTTGTTTGCTTTTCAAAATATTCAAAATTGGAGTTTGATAAAGAGTCAATGCAACCGTACCATACGTTTTGGATCTTTTAGGGACCCTAACCCTAACCCTAAACAAACCTACTTGGAAATAAATCCAATTTTATTCAATGGTGCTTACTCCTAGGAAAGTGTCCTTAGAATTGCAGCCTTAATATATTACTATGGTTTGTTTGCATGTGCTATTTATAGTCTGCCTTTCTCACTGAGACTCAAGACAGATTACACAGGATAGGCTGAGACAGGCAACAAACATTCAATAAAAATACGATAGGGTAAGGATTGCAGAAATTTGAAAAAAAAAGCAGAAATTTGATACAGCGCTGAATGCTGAAAACAAAACAAGCTTTTATGCAAGTGGACATGATCTATTACATTACATATCCAGTAGAAGCATACTTATAGAAACAGACAGTACATAGTACTATAGTCTACAGTCCTGTCCCTTTACCAAAGGCAAGTATTTCTGAACCATTTCCTTAGAGCACAGCCCTATTGCCTGTATAAAACAGCCCTCCTGCATAATTCAGTTTTGCTTATTTGTGGAAAGCCAGGAGAGTAGGAGCAAGCCTGATCTCTTCAGGCAGGCCATTGGGAGCCACTACACAGAATGAACGTGTGTAGGCAGCTGTTGATTTTGCCGATGTTCAGGGTGACAACTGCAGAAGGCCCTGTTCAGATGGGTGAAGCTGCTGTGGCAGATTATATGAAGAGAGGTGGTCCCGTAGGTATGAGAGCCATGAAGCGTTTTGTATATGAGGGGAGGTGAAATTGACATAGCCTTTGGGGAGGCAAAGATGAAATTAATAAACCCTCCCAGGAGTGATCTCCACAGGCTTTCTATATAGAGGTGAAATTGACAAAGCCTTTGGCTGTGTCTTTTTAAACTATGCTTCCTGGCTAACATTGCTTCTCCCTACACTTTAGCATTCTCGTGTAAGACGTCTGGTGTAGAGAGAGACTGTGTCTTTCAGGAGCGCCTTCTTCCCAGCCAGCATCACCATTATCTTCTCTGGTTTCAGTTTCTATTTGTTCGCTTTCAGCCATTTGACCATAGCTGACAAGCAGTAGCTTAAAGCATCTGCTGCATCATCAGGGGATTTGAATAACGAGATACAGAGCAGGGTGCCATCCGCATATTGATTAAATCCAGTTCCAAAACAGCATAATGTTGTAGTAGATGCACTGAAAATCTGACAGCATTAGACAACTGAAATAAATTCAAATATCCATTTAAAGAAATATCTATGAAAAACCCATTAAATCAAAGAGGGGGTTGCACAGTGTGAATATATATTCTGAAGACACAGAGGCACGTTCTATCTCCTATATACATGCATATCTGTGTTCTCTAAGTCTACAAACTCAGATGCGACGTGTTCAGCTTTGTTTTTTTTTTAAATTGCTGAATATAATCCTGTTTTAGATTGATAGCTGATTTCAGATGTGGTGTTTTTTTTTCCTCTGAAGAAAACTTCAAAAGTGCAACTGTGTTAGTCTAAAGCCACAAAGTCCTGGGCACCTTAAATACTAACAATATTAATTCCAGCCTCAGTTTCATGTCAGATACATGAAATGTTCAACCATTAGGTGGAAGCATTCACACTCAGAGCTGCAGACATCATAAAGGCGGATTTTACAAAGAAGAGCCAGTTTAAAGCAATCAAAAGAATAATCAATCCACTCAAAGTGGGTAAAGAACACTCCCCAGATATCTAAAGGAGTAAGCTTTGACTCTTGAAAGCTTAAACATTAAAAATGTATTGGTTTCTAAGGTGCCACTGGACTCAAATCCTACTATTCTATCGCAGACCAACACCACTACCTATCTGAAAATATAACAGTCCTGTACGTGGTAAAATACAGGGGCATAGCTGAACTAACTAACATCTGTAAGGGATAGGATCTGCTAAGACATTAGCATCTGTGGTGAGTGAAAAATGATAGATCTTTGTTGAGGGTCTGATGGAAAGTTCTGAACTTCTTGATTAATGCTAGTTCAGCAATATCCTGTTGGATTCTTCCTTTGAAGTTCATTTGTAGGAGACCATTGGCATTGGCATAGGATAAACATGAGTTAAATAGTATAAAATTAATTCAATAAACACACACACACATAAAACACAAAGCACAGGGAGGCTGGCCAATAATAGTTATGGCAAACAAAACAATTCTTTTGCAATTTTTGATGTCAGATTTCTGTCCACTTATTCTTCTGCTTAGCGAATGCTTGTCCAATGTAGAGAGAAGGGTACCGTAATATATTAGAACATGAGTAAGTGAATCAGCTCAAGATGATACAGTTGATGCTATTAGGTCTCACGTAATATAGGAAAGGTTAAACTTCTGAACTGCTTTTATTATTAACACTGGCTCAGAACCCTGGCTTGGGGCCGATTTAAAAATAATGTTGTCATATGGAACACTGCTGAAGCCCGTGGTGTTGCTCCCTATAACATTTAGAAGTATTAGATTTGTAACACTTTATTTGTAAGTAGTTAACTAGTTTGGTAATGTTTATATTTTACAGTTTCTTAGATTGTGAGCCACCATAGGGGTCTTAAAAGGGTATGCACCTTGGTAAATGTGGCATCTAAGTTAAACAGACAAGCAAATCTTTTAGTTAACAAATAATCTGTGGCCTGGGAGGCAGCAGTGGTGGCTGGAAGCCACTGCATTCCTATTGATGGTATATGAGTTATGAATGTCCAGCACCATGATGGCTAAGAGACTGGAGCGCTCCTGGCTCATGTTTAAATTAGTTTTCCATCCCATGTCTAGCTTCTTCTAGCAACATGAAGTACTTGTGTGGTAGGCCACAAATACATTTTGATTTTGAACATTCAAGCTTCAGTTCCGATCACATTGGTACAACACCTCAAAAGAGGCTTGCTGTGTTTTCACTGCATCAAAAATGCTTATGGATATAATTAGAAATCTGGACAACCAAGGATTACAATGTTCTGCAGGATATGGCAGAGCTTGAGGTGTGGTTTATAAAAAATATATTCCATTAGACATCATAGAATATTCTTCAACCATTCCTTTTTCTCATTCAGTTTTTATATTGCATATATGTTGCTCCTAAGGTAAATGGATCTAAGTGCTAATAAAATAATTTGCTATCCTGAAATTTTGAGTATAAAACTAGGGTTGCCAGCTTCAGGTTTGGAAATTCCTGGAGATTTTGAGGGCAGATCCTGGAGAGGACAGGATTTGGGGCAGGGGAGGGACCTCAGCTGGTTATAATGCTACAGAGTCCTCCCTCCAAAGCAGCCATTTTCTCCAGGGGAACTGACCTGGAGATCAGTTGTAATCCTGGATGATCTCCAGCTACCCCCTGGAGGCTGGCAATCCTATATAAAATCCAAGATTTCTGATTTCCTTGTGCTACAGACTTTTAACTTGGTTGTGTTGTCTTTGCATATACCAGTGAGTCGACTGCTTTGTATGCAACTACTGTATTTTTCATTATTTTCCTTTTATAGGTCCCGCAATGTCTGCAGGTTGCTGTATTGCTTATTCAAGGCAATCTATTTTTAGCTTATTATAAATTTGTAGCTCACAGCACCATAGGTTTGGTATTTCTTTCTCTTCCTTCATTATCAGATCTAAACCTGTATTGTTATATTGTCCTCTTTTGTAGTCCATGTTTTCAGTAATTACATTATATATTTAATGCATTATATATAGATATAGATATAGATATAGATATAGATATAGATATAGATATAGACAGACAGACAGACAGACAGACAGACAGACAGACAGACAGACAGACAGACAGACAGACAGACAGATAGATAGATAGATAGATAGATAGATAGATAGATAGATAGATAGATAGATAGATAGATAATGCATATATATAATGCACAGATTGTTTATTCAGCAATATTTTTCTTGTTGATATTCTTCAAGTTCCTAGATAAAAGTCTTGACAGGTGTTTATACATACTGAACCAATTGAATAATCAGTCATCTGTAGCCTACCACACCACTCAACAAAGTTTGAAGCCTTCCTCCAGCCTAAGGAGCCTTCCTCCAAATTAAGTGGCTCTTCCCACTCAAGTAGCTCACAGTGGTATATATATGGCATTTTCTACTCCATTTTAGCTCACAACAACCTTGTGAAATTGACTGAGAGAGAGTGGTTGTGTCAAGGTCACCTAGTAAACTTCCATGCCAGAGGAGGATTGGAACCTGAGTCTCCCAGATCCTACTCCAGCTTTTTAACCACTATTCTTTCCCCTCCAACTGGTTCTTTGTTCTCATGAGTAGTTTTCAAATACAGAAAAACAGTTTTCATTGTTCTGCAATCTTAAATAGTAATTGTAAGATGAGGGTTTTTTTACCTATCAAAGAACCCACTGCCCTCTTCCACTGTACTATTCAATTAACTGGGTGAAGGCAGCAATTATTAATTTGTAGGCAATTTTGATTCTGGTGTGATACTGTACAAAGAAATGAAAATGTTAAGCCTTTCCTCAATTAGTAATAGCTTGCACTCAAAATACTTCAAAGTGTCTATAGAACAGTTTTTCTACCATGCAAATTATGTCTAAATTTCATTAATTCATAAGTAATGAAAAGCAAATTAAATCTAGCCAAAACTAAGCACTTTCCCTATTGATTTCAAACCCTGGAACAAGTGATTTTCCAAAGAATCCATTCTGGTCATCAGCTTTCCAGCAGCATTCGAACCAACTGAAAGGCAGCCCCCATCTTCCCAGTGCATTGAAAGAATGCACATGAACATTTTTGAATGCATTATGGAATTGTGTGACTGTTTTGGTGGTACAGAAGTGGTACAGAAGTGGCCCCTGATGAAGTGGATATTTCGTGAAACAAGCTCAAAGGACGAGCCGGCAGCTTGTAGGGCCTGGAGAACCCCCTGCTGGGTTTCCCCCTCTCCTTTTCCCTTCTTGACTTCCACCTGAATTTGGAGAACAAAGAATAAAACATTAACAGTCAGTTCACTTTCAGCTACAATGTTACACTTACCTGTATGTCTTCGGCTACAACGCCGCACTTACCTAGAGTTGTCCACTTGGGAACCCCTTTGGTGCTTTGGGGGTTCCCTTGCTTCATTTGATTTGCATTTTGAACCTACTGCATATCAATTAGAGAGAGTCTAGAGCTCTTCAAGCAAGAATACACGCTAACAGAAGGACTTTGATAGCTCTATGAGACTACCTCAAAGAGACGTTGTGATATTCATGTTTGTATTTGTATTTGTATTATGGGTACATGTTTGTACTTTGTAAATAATTGTGTATGGCACATTTTGCCACTGAGCTCTCTAAAGAAAAAGTAACTTTTGTTAATTATAGTATCTTAGTCTGTTATTTAAAGCAGTAAGTGCTGTTGTTGGGTGAGCTGTTGTTTTGCACTTGATTTTTGCCTTCTGTGTGTTACACTTCTGGTGATGTCTAGGGGTGTGGCATTTGCTAATGAGTTATGCTAATGAGTTCCTCCAGCTCTTTTTCTATGAAATGACCCCTGATCTTAATCATTCCCTTCTATGTATTGCTATACTTCAAATCACCTGAGCCCAGACAATATAGTTATTTTTGTCTTAAATCTCCCTTAGATCACAATAGCTACTAAAAGGATTTAGGAATTTTCACTAAACAATGTTCTATTCATAAACCATCAGAAAGCAAATTACTGCTTCTGCCCATGGACCAGTGGTATTACACTGGATAAACTGAGGGCCTATGAGGAATTAGATAAGGAAAAGGGTTTAAACAATTGGGAAATATTTCTCCCTCCAGGGGAGTACACAGCTGCTACTGTTCCTCTCATTAGAGTCACTCACCAATCTTCACATGCTTTCTCCTCCTCTTCCGGCAGGGATGAACCATCTCTGTTCTTGAGGGGTTGAGAGTCTTTATATATAATTTCACATGCCTACTAATAGAAGAGCAACTTTTGTTAAAAACAGATCTCATCATATGTCCCAGAGCCCCTGCCTACTCAGAGAGTGTTGTTAGATTGCGGAGTGTGCTGGATATGTTATTGAGTTTATTCTGTTGTCTCAATTGTGTCCTATTTCATTTGAACCATTAGGGACTGCCACAACTAGAGGAGAACCAACAGAAGCCATGAAATTTTTATTGGGGGGCAAGACAGCAAGAGGACTAGAAGATGGTTCTTGCTCATGCTGAAATTTTTGGAATTGCACTGGATGTGCTTGAGATTTGTTAAAAAGTATGTCAGAAATTGTGCTGTCTAACAGTAACATTGAATATGTGCTACATAAACCTAAAAGGACAAATATCTGGACTAATGGCTTGTGGTTACATTTTTATATTGCTTTTGTTAAACATTCACCCAGGATGAAAAGAGGGCAGCATAAATCTGTTTTTCTTAGACAAATATTGCATAGGGGAAACAGTATGTGCAAATGTGCACAGAAACAGAGGATGGGAATAGAATCATAGAATTGTAGGGTTGGAAGAGACCTCCAGGGTCATCTAGTCCAACCTCCTGCACAGTGCAGGAAATTCACAACTACCTCCCCTTCACACCCCCAGTGACCCCTGCTCCATGTCCAGAAGATGGCAAAACACTGTCAGGATCCCTCTCCAAACTGGCCTGGGGAAAACAACTTACTAGCCCCAAAATGGCAATCGGCATTACCCTGGGCATGTAAGAAGGGGCCACGAGAACTGATGTAACCCCTCCTGCCCTCCCTCTCATGACCTGCCTAGGTTCACAGAATCAGCATTTTAACTAATGTTAAAATGATAAAGAAAATATATGCTATACTTATTAGGGCAAAATTACAGGGGGGAAAGGTCAAGGATACTATGATAAAATGGGCTGAGAATGTGGGACATACAATAGATTTAGAGCAATGGTCACAAATGTGGAAAAGTAATTTAAAGTTGACAAAATCAGCCTCACTGAAAGAAAATGTATATAAAATGTTTTATAGGTGGCATTTGACTCCAATTAGGTTAGCTAAATCTTGCTTAAATATGTCAAATAATTGCTGGAAGTGTGAAAAGACCCCGGGATCTTACCATCATATGTGGTGGACATATAAAAAAGCAATGGAGTTTTGGAAGATGGTACACACAATGTTACAACAGATACTCAAGACTCCACTACCACTGAAACCAGAATTTGTTTTTATTAAACCACATATCGGTCCCAGTCAATAAAGAGCAAAAGCATTTGATGTTGAATACAATTACAACAGCTAGGACTGCATATGCGAGACTTTGGAAAATGACAACTATCCCAACACGAGAAAACCTGGTCAAAAAAATACTGGAGACAATGGACAAATTGTCGAGTTTATTGAATGAGTTGGACAATACAACCTATAATGACATTTGGGAGCCTTCTTACAAATGGATACAAGATAAGTTTGGAGAAATTTAATTTTCAATTAAGATGTGGTCTTTTATGGACATTATAGAAGATAAATGGAAAAACTTGCAAATAGAGAGCTGACTAGCAGAATACTATGACATGTATTAGAGTGAATGGTGCAATGTAATAGATATGTAACTTCTATTTTCGTTCTTTCTTTTCTTTCTATCCCCCTTCCCTCTACTTTCTACTCCCTATTTTCTATCTAAAAAAAAATAAAAATCTTATATATATTGATGGACGGACGGCCAGACACGGCCCCAGACAATCTGGCCAGAGCTTTGGAGGCTGTGACGGCATGGTTGAAACAGAGCAGGCTGAAATTGAACCCAGTGAAGACAGAGGTCCTGCAACTTTGCCAGTGGTAAAGAGTCTGGGTGTGCTCCTGGATGCCTCCCTATCGATGGAGGCCCAGGTCACGGCGGTTGCCAAGTCTGCATTTTTCCATCTTCGTCAGATCAGGCAACTTGCCCCCTACCTGACGCCCCAGGACCTGGCTACAGTGATCCATGCAACGGTCACCTCCAGGCTAGATTACTGTAACTCACTCTACGCTGGGCTACCCCTGGGCCTGATCCGGAAACTAAAACTGGTCCAGAATGTGGCGGCACGGGTCCTGACTGGTATACCTTACCAGTCACACATCACACCTGTCCTGCGCCAGCTGCACTGGCTTCCAGTTGAATTCCAAATCAGGTTCAAAGTGTTGGTTTTTACCTTTAAAGCCCTGAGTGGGTTGGGACCGGCATATCTTCGGGACCGCCTCTCCCTGTACGTTCCCCGGAGATCGCTCCGATCAGCGAATAAATATTTACTTGTGGTCCCCGGCCCTAAGGAAGCCCGCCTCGCTTCAACCAGGGCCAGGGCCTTTTCAGTCCTGGCCCCAGCCTGGTGGAACGCTCTGTCAATGGAAACCCGGGCCCAGCGGGACATATTATCGTTCCGCCGGGCCTGTAAGACAGAGCTGTTCCGCCAGGCGTTTGGTGATTGAAGGGGGCGGTGCCATGTCGGCCTCCCACCTTTGGGGTGGGGAAGGTTTCTCCCTACCACTGCACCTTGTTAATTTGTTTTATTATTTGTATACTGATTTTAGTTTTTGTTTTTATCGATTTTAATTGTTCACCACCCAGAGCCCCTGGGAATGGGCGGTATATAAATTGAATAAATAAATAAAGAAATACATAAAAAATAGTTATCATGTCACCTTTCAGTTGTCTCCTCTTCAGGCTAAACATACTGAGATCCTTCAACCTTGGTCTCCTGGACTTGGTCTCCAGACCCTTCACCATTAGACATGGGCATGAATGGGGAAAAAAAGAACAAGCTGTTCATTGTTCGTTGCCAAAAATCAGGACCAAGAGTCCTTTGGCTCTTGCCCTTTGACTCACACTGAAAACACCTCTGGCCACACCCAGGCATAACTGCTTATAACTGAGAGGGAAAAACAGAAATACACCCCAGATCTTACTCAGCTGACAGAGATGCTTCCATGAGTCCCCTCCTTTCACTCCATGCTTATCATTCTTTCCAAAATTGTATATAGATAAATAAATAGATCTTCACAAAGGAAGACACCAGATGTAATTGCACATTGCATCATTATAGTAATCTGTATGCTGGATTTCCTGACTGGCCAGGAAAATTCAAAAAGTAAATGATTACTAAGGGGCATATGGTTTTCTGAAACGACAAGACTTTGATGCTCTTTCTTCCAATGGAAACTGCCCTAGAAGTGGCTACTCTGAATTTTCTTGCTGAAAATGGCAAAAGAAAGTACTGTTTTAAAATCAAGTCGTTGTGATTATAAACACAAGCCTCAATCTTGGACTAATCTTCTCCATTCATGGGTATGATTCATTGAGGTATTTCAGGCATGTCCAAGGGCTTGCATGTTCCCAGCTAGATTTTTTCCACTGAAATAAAAGGCTCTTCATGCGTTACAAAATCAGGTTGCAGTATGAGATGTGGTCTGCTTTTTGAGAAACGTGATCCCAAGGGATTAGCCTTGCAGTTCTTTAGACTGTGGTTTGGGAAAGGAACCTCCTCTTTTCCCTTCCTCCAGAAAGATTTAGAGGAAACATATAACAAGAAACAAAACACAGTAATGAATAATAGTGTCCACTGCCCCAATCTTAAATGCTACATGTTCTTTCTATCACAACATATCCCAGCTCTGTTCCAAGATGGTATATATGGTTCTCACCTCCTGCATTTTTTCCTCACAATAATCCTGTGAGGTAGGCTAGTCTCAGAGACAATAAGACCTCTTATAAGATCCATGATGGAGTAGGGATTTGAATATGAGTTGACACAGTCCAACATGCTAATCACTACATCACAACAGGATTTGAGTCCAGTGGCGCCTTAGAGACCAACAAGATTTTCTGAGCGTAAGCTTTCAAGAATCAGAGCTCCCTTCTTCAGACACCATTCACTGAAGAAGGGAGCTCTGACACTCAAAAGCTTACACTCTGAAAAACATGCACTGTGTATACTTGATACAAATGAACATATAGAATCAAAAGCTAAAAACGGAGAACTGAAACAATTGATACAAATATAAATGAATATAAAAAGAAACAAAACAGGGAACAATCACTTGTCCTCAATTGGTGCTTACCATGCAAATATATTGAGTGAGCCCCTGTTCCCTGAGAGCCACTTTGGTGTAGTGGTTAAGACTCTTAACTTAAGAGCAGGGCTTTTTTTCTGGGAAAAGAGGTGGTGGAACTCTCAAGAGGGAAATGAAGGAGAAATACACGGGATTCTTTGAAATATTATTTTCACGCGCTTTGGACTTACATCAACTGTGAGACAGAACCCTCTACCTTATGTGTGTGTGTGGGCGGGTATTAAATGACATAGGAACTACCCAGTAGGATCATATTTATCACAATAGTTGTAAACTCTTGCCCCGGGCACAAAATTCTGAGGGGTGCAAAATTTCTCCAGCCCCACCTCTATATCCTCCCCAGGGCAGCCAAGGCGAGTCCCTCGTATCTATTGAGGAAACCCGTTCCTCACAATGATCCAGCCTTCCCTCCCTGAGCAGCCACTTATGCTGGATCTCCTCACAGTACCAAACAACCCCTCAGAATTTGCACCTGGGGCAACAGGTGCCGGAATGTTCCAGCTGAGAAGAAGCCCTGGTTAAGAGTGGCAGGATTCTAATCTGGAGAACCAGGTTTGATTCCCCACTCCTCTGCTTGAAGCCATCTGGGTGACCTTGGATCAGTCACAGCTCTTCGGAGCTCTCTCAGCCCCACTAACCTCGCAAGGTGATTGTTGTGAGGATAATAATAACACACTTTGTAAACCATTCTGAGTGGGCATTAAATTGTCCTGAAGGGCAGTGTATAATGTTGTTGTTCTTTCTGCTTTGTTCATTCCCCCCACCTTCTTCATACTCTGGGGCAAACATAGAGTTCTGCTTGGTATAGCACGCAGAAAAGCAGTAGCCAGAGTGGCAGGTGGAACAAGAGAGTGGGAGAAACAGAAGCCACACCCTTTATTGATGCTTCAGAGTTTCCCAAGGACCAAGCACCTTGGACCAAGGACCAAGCATTTTTGCAGGCATGGCAAAAATGTGACAGCAATCCTAAGCAAGTCTACCCAGAATCCTACTTGTGGTCTGTTCAAAAGGGTTTACTCCTAGAAAAGTGTTCTTAGGATTGTAGTGTGTGTCTACAATGTCAATGAATTACAGTGGGCTATAGTGTTTGATGATCCAGGGATATTCAGGTTCAAATCCCCACTCGTTTATAAAGCTTGGGCAAGTTATACTTTATCAGGGTCACTTACCACATAGGTCATTTTGTAGTAAATTGGAGGAGACTAGTGTGTGTACCACCAAGAGCTTCTTGGGAGAAGATGGAATAAAATGTAATAGTAGCAAGCTTACGTCACAGCTGGATTTCAGTTGATCCTTACAATCAAATTCCATTATATTCAGTGAACAGTGGATGCCTCACTTCCTTCCTGCCACTTTTTCTTCTTTAAAAGTAAATGCCTTGCTAAATACGTAAAATTTGGGCTGTAAAATGCATAGTTAGAGGGAGGGGCACCATGCTAGCCATTTTTCCATTTCCATCTTTCAACTGTGCCTTCTCTAGCACTGAAGACAGAGCACTTCTTGGGCATTTGGGACTTGGGCTGAGAGGGGAGTACATTATAAGTATTGGTGCCTCTTTTCAGTAAATCAGTAAATCAATCAGTAAAAAAGCGCTGATTGAAGACAGTACAATAGTTAAGGGAATGTCCATTTCACCTTAGAGTAAATATGATATTTATGCAGCATTGTGTGTTATGGAACTTTCACTTGTAAAATGGCACCAGTTAAAGGAAGTGGCAGACTGAAATTATTGCTATGTATTCCTAGTGCGAAGCAGAGTTACATTACCTAGATTAATAATGAAATATATTTTCCTTACCATTAAACAAATTCTCATTTCATTTAAATCCAAAGAGAAGTTCTACTGACCACTCAGTCAACTATAGCTGTCACGGTACAAGAATGAACAGTCAAGAATATACAATCTTCTCAAAATGGGTATTAACAGAACTTCTTGACTGAAAAGATATGAAAATAGCTGTGACAAGGAGCTTCACATAGGAGTTTCTGCATGCTTGTGAAATTAACTATATGTAAGGAATTTAGGAAATTTATATTGTTCTAGCACAAAGAATCCATTCAAACAAGTTACCATTCCAATGTTCTGTAAAGGAAGGATTCGTTTGCTGTGGTTTACATACATGGCATACATACAGGGAACTCTACAAATTGTATACAAAGATTTCCAAAGGATTTTAATTGTGATGTCATTATGCGGGAGGAATAGGAAATGGTCATGGGAAACAGGAAAATGGAGGAGTTGAGGGATAGGAGCGGTAAAAGAAGAGAAGGCTTGAAGAACGCTTTAAAGTTCCTAATTTTTATGAACCATTAATAGTTTGGAAATGTTCATAATGAGTAAAATATTTTTAGTTTGATTTGTGTTGTTTTTAGTTTCAAAATATTTGAGGGAAAAGAATGCTTCTGGGAAAAGAACAACATCAGATATGTTTCTTCTTATTTTCACAGAGCTCATAAGATGTGAGTTGTTTTGTAGTAATAATAGAATGCATATAGAATGCAAATAGAGGAAGAGGAAACAGTGCAGCCCTAAGCTCTTTGATGGGCAGGCAGGATAAAAATGTAATAAAAAGAGAGACAGAAATTACTGTGTGGGGTAAAATGGGGGCTATAATGGGCTTTAGGTCCTAGGGATCTATGATTAGGAGCTATTATCTGTTTTTGACAAATGCAGAGAGATAGGGATATTATAATGAGCTGATATAAAGAAAAGAATAAAGCAAGCTACAATGTGGGCACTGTTAGCATTCAGTGCTAACAATCCTTTGCCCATTTTATTTAAGGTCCAGCCTACATGCCATGTTCACCAGATTTGCAGAGTGGGTTGTCAGAGTAATCCTGTCTAGGGCCTACGTGTGCTTTTGAATGTGTAGAACCGAGACAAAAAAACCAAGGCTATCAAAAAGGTGTTCTGATTCAATAGTGATTAGAAAGTTCAAGGAAGGCAGGAAAGGGAGGGGAAGGGCACTCCAGCTGTATATGCTCAGGGCAGTTATGTCAAGGTTTCACAGTCAGACATACATAAATGCTTTAGATATGTGATTGTTAATGTGTTTTTTAGAAGTGCTATGTTAGTTCATGGATTTTTATGTTATTGGGGCTTGGTGAAGGTGATTGTTTGGGAAGACATTTTAACAAATCTGAATGATTATTTTACTGTTTTAAAAATGTGTCTCTAACTTTGCAATAGCAATTGTTAATAGTAAACAAAATGTACAAAAATATTTCTGAACCAATTTTCTTATTTATTTCTTATAATCACAGGTGCAAACAGCCCCTGTCCTTGGCTGGTTTTGTACAAATATTTTTGTACATAAGTACCAGACATTGTAGCACCCTCGGGTCTAATTGCTGAGCCCTTGTGTGGTTTTTCCTGACTGTATTCCTTCTTTGTACCCTGTGGTTGCCGCTGTTCCTGTTATATTGCACATTTAATTTTTTTGTAGCAAAATTGCACCTTTATGCACTTTATTGCTTGATTATTCTGTATTGAAATATATTTCTATTTTTTCATTGGTTTAGCCCTCTTAATTGCTTTTTGGGGTATTCATCATGGCAAGAGACAAACAGAGGCGCTTTGCCATTGTCTGCCTCTGCAATCCTGGTCTTTGTTGGAGATCTCCCATCCAATCAAAGCTGACTCTGTTTAGTTTCTGAGATCTCACAAGATCAGGCTCACCTGGGCTATCCAGGTCAGAGCAACAGCTTGACTTTTCATGTTCTATTTTGATATATAAAATACATATTTCTCATGACAGCATTCCTGATGCAGTCATGACCATTATGCTGCTGTCTTTAATGGAGAAGATGCTTTAAGCAACCACACTGGGGGTGTACACCCCAAAAAAATTCAGTTCAGAGTCACGTGTCACGAATACCATAAATATCATAAATAAACTGCTCCGTTGCTAGAAGGAGTATGGCTGTACACAATGTTTGCGGTTTTTTCCTTTTTTATCTTTTTCCTGTTTCTTCATCTCTCCAGTTTCTACATCCCCTTTATCTCTTGCAACATTCTATCAATACTGTTGTTATTTTTTCAGTTGTCGGCATTTCCATTTAACCACAATATCTATTTTGCAGGCCTAGTGACCTACCCATCAAATTATCTGAAGTTCTGCTGCTCCTAAGGCAAACAGTAGAACTATATACATAGATTCTCAAACTACTGAAGTCCATGTCCAGTTTTGCACATGCTGCCATCTTACGTTCTCCAAATGTGCACAGAGAAACAGATGTACACTAAACTAAAAGCACAGAAATTGCCTCCTCCACATCATTGCTCATCTTCTTCCTGGTCTAACTGCAAATGTAAGGATTTATCTCTTCATCAGTTCATACTGAGTTCTGCTTTCCTTCTAGTGTTTGCCCTAACATTTGAAAAAATGTCTGAGTTACTATTCCATGAAAATTACATTATTCTTGCACTTCATTTTTAAGACTGGAAAGAAATATACCATGGAAACGACACCATTTGGCATGGAAGGCTTGACCTTTATACATAGAGAAGTCTGAAGGTTCACAGCTGATATGCTGTAAGGAGGACTGTGCATTATGTGTATGCTCAGAGACTTTACATATCCTGGGACTGACAATAAGAATGAGCTGAGAGAGAGACTGGTGAGGCCTAGCTCAAACTATGCCACACATTTAGGCTTACCAGGCCTCCCACTGTGGTGGGAAGTCTCCTGCTGATTGTCATTATGCAGGAGGAATAGGAAATGGGAGTGGCGGGGAAAATAAAAATGCTGTAGGCCTCTGCACTGATACATCACTTCAGGTACAATGCGGATGTGATCATGAGTAGCTCTAGGAACCGCTGAAAGCTATTTGATAAAACCATAGAATTTTACAATCGAGTCTCCAGTGATTCCTGGAGCTACCTATTGTCACAGGCTTTACCCAGAAGTGGTGTGGTGATGTCACTGACCCTCATGTCCCTGCCCCCAACTCCACCCATGTTGGTCAAGCGAAACTTTATTTGCAATCTTCTCTATTGCCATCAGTTTTAATTATTAAAATAACCTTCAGGAGAAAACCATTCCATTCCATTATTAATTAATTCCACAAATAAATTCTTTGGAAGCTGTATTGAACATGTATTGAACCTGTAAGTGCTGATAAATTTAAGGCAAATGTAGAAATGTTATTTTCAAGAAGAAGGTCATGAAGCAACAGTGTAATTAAACTCCTTGCAAAGCAAACTGTATGCCACTGGGGTCCAGTAGAAGATTGCTGCTGTTCTGCAAGGTAGACCATGGAGTAGATCATCAGTCATTACAATGCAGGATGAAGCAAAGGACAAATGCTTATGGTTCAGTTCACTACAGAGTGGGAGGTGAGACAGAACAGAATCAGAATGGTAAGGGTGGAGGGAAGGATAGTGATAGATTGGTCAGGCCAGGCAAGGTGAAGAAGGTTAAGGATGGTGGAGATAATTGCAACAAAAGGCAGTCATATATTTAATATATAATTTTTTTTAAAGGCAAGCATAGATTAAAGCTATTTCTCTGGCAAGACTGGCTTGGGAATAGTCCAGCATCACAAAGAACAAGTAAGCAGAGTTGTGGGAGAGGGGTTTGAAGCACTGAACAAAATAGTACACAGTCTGTAGCTCTTCATCAGAGCTATGGATACATTGTGAAATGTTGTAGCTCATATAAAATATAAAGCCTAGCTCATATATAAAACAGTCTCAGCTGATTCAGTATTTCAAATCTTTTATGAGTACTGAGACTTGACAATACTTTGTGTGAAGCATAAGACAATATATTCGGCAAGCAATATATGCGAGAAACAGAGGCTGTTCTGTGTACACAGGATTTACTGTACAGTGCACTTTTATGATACAGTATTGACTTTCTGAAACAGATAATCCACCGAATTTGAATTGGTAATCTGTGCCAATGCAAAATCCCAGGTATATTCTGATGGGAATTTTTGGGGCTAGGGATGTGCACTACATTTATCATTTTCTTTTTCTCTTAGTCTATTATTGTTATAAGCATGTGTACATTTTCATTATTATATAAATGTTACTAGTTTCCTTTGATTTCAGTAGCTGTAATTCCTTTTCTTCAATAGCTGTAATTTCTTGTCCAATTGGGATAAAATTCTCAGACATTGTAGTTCTCACTCAAAAGATCCTCCCTAGCAAATTTCAGACTGATAGGAGGGGAAAGTACCAGTTTTATAGGAAATTAAAATACACAGTTGATGCGTGAAGTAAAAGGAGGGTTGCGTATGAAACAACCTATTCATATCTTAAGCAAGGGGTAGGGGCTTTTTAAAAAAAAAACTGAGCACATCTGCAAGTAATTTAAACCTACACCTTACCCTGATTTTCCTTGCTGCTCTTCAGCATCTGAAGCCTTTTCTCCTGGCCAGATTCCAATACTGGAAGTAAGCCAGGCTGAGAGAAAAATTCTGAAAGAAATGGAAAGTGGCAAGCTAAGGTGAAAGAGGAAGTAAGGTTTAGTTTTCCTCACCTGCATAATCCATTTTTCTTTAAAATTACACTCCTCCTCCCTAAACAAGTTCCTTCTTTCTTTACATGTGAAGAGGAAGTTGCCTCTTTTTTCCTTCTCAAGAGCTATTACAAGTTAGGTGGAATTTGGATTGGGGAAATGGCACTAAGGAAATTTTTTAGCCCTTGCCATCTTAAGCAAGGCAAACATTTTTCTGTCCGGCCAGCAGCCTACTAGTGAGGAAGGAATCACATCACTTGTTATATTCTTGCCATAGTGCTTCTTACTTGTATACCAGCATCTGCAAGAAGAACTTTTGTTCCTGTATCTATCAGAGACAGCTCCAGAAAGAAAAGAATAACAAATTCTTTTTACAGAACTAAATCAAAGCCTTCAAAGCAGAAATCCAGAAATCTGATTGGTGCATTATAAATAACACTTGGGATCATTAGTTTTCTTTGATGGCAAAATGGTGTGGTTCTTCTGATTGGTAAGCATCCCTAGGCTGGTGCAGACACCCTCTCCCCCATGGTAAGTCACTGTGCAGGGAGGGAGACTGGGCAGGAGTTCACTGCCCCCCCCAATCTCCACACAATTTCCTGGCCATCTGTAGAGTGCAACCATGCAGAGGACATGGCTGCAGGCACAACTCTTCCCATGATCAGCAATGTTCTGAAAGCAGCATCACTGATCATGGTGTGAGGGGGATACCCACAGTCTCTTTTTCCATGCTGTTGCACCCTGCAGATAATGAAAAGGTAGGGTTGCAAGATTGCATTAAAAAATAAACCTAATTGTGGAGTTCTTCTCACTCCCAGGCTCCCAGGCCTGGCATGATGATGTCACTCCAGAGTGACATCATCACTGGCCATGCCTTCGGTGCTTAGGAGGACGGAAGGGTGAGCAGGTCTGCTGCTTCCCAGGTACACAGGAGGAAGCCAGGCTGGCTGGTTGCTCCTCTGGTGCTTAGATGAGCTAGCAGGCTGGAATGTGGCACAGACAGCACAAGAGGCTGGGCGGGCCCACTGGCTACTCCCCCAGGAGAGCATGGGGAGGGGCAGAGGTGGTGCAGGAAGGCCTGCTGGCACTGCCACCAGCTTCTGCCAGCCAGCAGCCAGCTGCTCCCCCTCCCCCCCAAAATTACTGGATATATGTCCAGTATTTTAACCACTTTCCGCTTAGACAGTCTGATAAAAAAACAGCCTGGTGTCCAGTGGAAAACTGGACACCAGGCAATCCTATGAACAGATCATAGTTGATCCAGGTTTAATTAGTTAATATTTAAATACAAAGCCCATTCGTGTCCATGGGCTGCCCTACTAATTTTCGTGAGGGAGCAGTGTTACCTGTGTCTATCCTCCAGCCCTAAGAGATGTTCCTCTGGGACCATCTAGGGTTCCAGGATTTATTCATACATCTACCAGGGTCCCATGGATAGTACTAACCAACACTGCAACCTGCAAGTGCAGGGAGCAGAATGAGAGAAGGGAGGGGAAGACAAGCAGAAGGGACTGCCTCCCGTAAATCATTATGAGTATGGGGAATTAAAGACTCAACACTCAAGTACAGTAGTGGGGGTTTACTACTACTAAATAAACAAGCAATGGAATATTTATGAAGACACAGATTAGAAAGAATAAACCAAAAACACATTAAAAAACAAAGGGATATTCATTTGGACACACTCCACATCATATACAGTCTCAACTCATACATGGCCACAACTAACAAAATGTTACAGATTTTCTAGTTGAAATGTTGTCCTAGACGTTCCTAAATATGCTAGTAAATGTGTAGGTGTGCATGCAATAATAAAACATACAACCTGTCCCAAAAAACAATGAGTCTGAGGTGGAAGACTCCCCAAAAAAACTCCAAAAAGGAATAGATGAGAGGGATCACATTTAGTTGCACTGACAAGCCTAAAAAGGGTACTGAAGGAGCATATTAAAGTGTGTAAGAATAATGCACAAAAGGAACTAGTGGTATGAATAACAAGCAGGGGAGGGGACTAGAATAAGAGGCCCGAAAACCCAAACAGCATCTGATGGGATAAAGTCCTTAAACTATAGGGCATCTAGACAAGATGTAAATGAAGCTAATTGATATGTACACTTGGTACATGTCTTCACTCAGATTGAGTAGTATGGACTAATTTGTGGTTATATTGGAAGTTGAGGTCTTTAAGCATGCAGTGGGCAAGTGAGGGACTGGTGACTGATCAGGCGCCAGAGTCGAGAGGAGAAAGAAGTCTGGATGCCTGGTAGTTAGGTTGGCAAATTCCCTTAATGCAGTCCCCTGATTTCTAGTGACAGGACTCTACTAAACATATGACTGAATTTACTATCCTGAGGGGCTTCTAAGGGGAAGGAAGTCTATAACCTGGTAACATTTCACTGTTTCCTTGTAGCTTTGATGTACAGAATGGATCAGAGCAATACAGTATACATTGGTACAAGTTAATAGGAACTATTATTCTTATCAGACTTGGAGATCTACCAGTCTATCTGATGGTTTGAGAGTCCATCATTAATGAAGTGACATAAAGTGATTTGACTAACTATGCCAATCAGCAAGTATAATTGCCAGACCTATAAAGCTATGGAGGAAGGGAAGTGTAAGACGGGCAGAGTCCATTTGTTCTCAAACACTGAATTCCTTTGTGACTCCCATGGTCCCGATGCCTCGGTTCATGGACCTGAGTTTATGATGGAGGTGGTATCAAGTACTGTGTACTCCTAAACCCATGCTAGTGAAAAATCGGGTTGCTGTTCAGGTACCATCTTCCCTGTGGTAAAATGTTCATTCCATGTTTGATATCTAACACAATTACTTATAGGGTTGGCAAATGGGGTCCAGAATAATACTGGACCCCAGGAAGGGGAGGTAGCACTCACCTTTTTTTAAACATTCACGCATGTGCGCTGCATGCATGCACCTGTCCCAGTGCAATGATGTCACTACCAGAAGTGACATCAACGTGCCAACCTGACTTCTGTACACCCAGGCTGACTGGCACTCCTGGGCAGCAGTGCACAGCCAAGGGAAGCTGAGCAGGTGCTTGAACTAATTGGCCACCCCTGCCAGCACTGCATAGCTGCAGGAGGAAAGCCAGATGGCTGGGCTGGCTGGCCACTCCTGGGCAATGCCGTGTAGCTGCCTGAGCTTGGCCAGGTGGCCCACTCTCACTAGCACCATGCAGCCACAGGAAGCCGAGAGGCCCGCTCCCTTTGAGGCCATGTAAGAGGCAAGGCACCTGGCCCAGGCTGGCCACTTCCCAGGCCACTTCCCAGGCCAGTGGCAGTGCAGCGCAGCTGCAGGAGGCCAGCCAGGTGCCCAGGCTAGGCAACAGAGCTGCCTCTGTGGGGAGGGACAAGTTGTCCAGTATTGGGGGATGTTTTCCCTGGACAATTCCCCAAAATACCAGACTGACCAAGTGAAAACCAGACAACTGAGAACCCTAATGCCTCAGCATTTTATGAATGTGGATGCTGTGCCATCACAGCACAACTATGTGAGGAAAGTATTGCACACATGGACTTTCTTCCTTTATTGAAATAAAGAGGAAAGTTGTTCCAAATGGGCAGTATGCATATATAGTGTGCATGTATGCAATATGTGCAGTCACTGGAGTGCTGATACTTGCAAGAAATCATTGAGGGCAATTATAGATAAAATAATATCAGTCCCATCATTTTTATTTATTGTGATTATTGACATTTAAATACCAGTTTTTCCTAAGCTCAAAGTTTCTCTAAGAATAAAGCAATATTTAAAATCATATAAATTATAAACATAACAAATAATTTCAACTTAATTAAACCTCATACAATATATACAGTCTATATAGGCATGTTCCGTAGTTGTCACTTGTGGTGATACAGCAAGAGATGGTTCTGAAAGTATGTTGGCCCCAGGTAATGAATGGTAACTACCAGCACGGAGTAGGAAACAAATTAGCAGCAAGTAGAGATGTTCAAAAACTGACTAGAAGTATCCAAATCAGCTAGTTCCTATTAAAAGATGAGCTACTGTATTTTATACCAACTGAAGTTTCTGAATTATCTTTACGGGCAGCCCTGGGTAAAATGCTTTACAGTAGTTTAGCTCAAGGTTATTTAAAACATTTCTATGCCACTTTTCCATCCAAATAGGATCCCCAAGGCAGCAAACATCAAGACATTCAAAACATTAATGAAGAATTTAAAATAAGGTATATATAAAATATATAAACAATTCAATAAAAACATGTAGCCATACAAACATAAATAACAACACAACCAGGGAAGAGGGCCAATAAGAGTGATTGGGAATATGGCAAACAAAACAAAGTTACAGTAGCATGGATCAACATGGACAAATCAGCTAAGTCTAGAAGGAGAGACAATTTCTGTATCTGATGCAACTGGGAGGAGCATTTTTCACTACCACAATAACCTGCAAGAGTAAGACTCTATACAGGGTTATGGCAAGCTCCCCCACATCCTATAGACTGATATTGGTGAGTGACCACATACGAAGACACAATTGTGACCGAATGTATTTATTGTTTATTTAGATATTTATGACTCACTTTTCTTTCTAATCTGGACTGAAGTGGCTTTATAACATCATTCTCTGTTCCTCATGACAGTGAGGCAGGTGACTGGCCCAGTGACCTTCCATGGCAAAGGGAGTAATCAGTTCTCTCAGATCTTAGTCCAACATTAGTCTAACCACTAAACAACACTGTCTGATTCATCTAGTCAGGTCTTGATCAAACATGCCAGATCTACAACCACTTTCAACACATCAGAGTGATCCTAACTGGTTGAGAATTGCACAACACCATCATTTAAGAGCCACTAGCATGGGATGGAGACTGTGCAGGGAATGAACACCATATCTGTGATTTGCTGTACCAGCTGCAACCTCTGATGTGTTTCCACATAGACTGCTTAGTAGCAATCAGTCCTTGAACTTATGAAAGTGTAGATGAGCCCAGTGAGAACTCTGTGCTCTAAAATGGGGCACAGCCTGTACAGAAACCACCAATAATACAAGACAGACATGGCCACCTCTGTTACTTGCTTAGCCAAAGGTTAAAAGTGTTGCTTTTTAGCTTTGACTTACTCTAGTCGTAAATTTGTTGGGTTTTTTTCTTCATAGTTTGGCAATGACAATAATGTTTATCAGTCATTGCTCTTCATGTTGCATGCTAATGCCTTAGCCAAATGGTTCTGATTAAACCTTCTGCTCCCTACATTTAACATTGGTGAGATAATCTAGAATGGAAAACCTCAACTTTTTAACTTGCACATCTTATCATGTTTAATGGCTGAGCTGCCTTTAAATCTGATTACACCTTTCCATTTCATTTAAATGGCATTTGAATTCAAGGCCAATAAGCAGAGGCCTAGTTCAGTAATTTGGATGATAATATTATTTTGCTGCCGTAATTTAATGTGTGCATTGATTATGTTTCTGCGCTGCTAACTAGTCGTTACTGTTTTTTATACTCTCACACATGGGGATTGGCAGAAATTTAGGCCAAGTGGTTTTTAAAAGCCTCATGGATGGCAATAGAAGGCTTTCTGCTGATTTCCAGTGCCACTGACTTGGAACCTTATTTAGTATCCTAGCTCAGCATAATATGCCATTTACTTCCTCAATAAAGTCTTTTTCATTTTACTGTTAATGTGATGCAGTATACTGCTGCTGGCAATGGAAGAACGTGTCATTTGCTGTCATTTGTCAGCTCATGTCACTCTTCTTTGCTGTATAGTAAACACTTCTGTTGACCCATAATGCATTAAGTTTGTTAATATTTATATTTACCCCACTGTTCCCCAAAGGAGCTCAGGGTTCATCCTAAGGATGTACACTCTCAGGTAAGTGTCTTTCGAATTGCAGCCTATGATTGAAGTCTCCGTTCCAAACATTTCCGAAGTTGATAGGCAGGGAGGGGAGGGGGGGGTCTCCTCTTGCAAAGACCTGATTAGTGGGGAATGGGGGTGGGATGTATTCATGCACTCTGTGCTCCTCCCTTCTTCCCACCAACAGCGTTAATTAATAACTGAAGGGCTCTCTCCCTTTGGGATCTGATAGGTGAATGCTGTTCATGAAAACAAGATGCTGTCCTGCTAGACAAGCCCAGGGCCTGCCTGCCTGCTGCTGTAAGGTGCGAAATGAAACAAAACACAAAAACTTTTTGGTGAGAGGGACTCATTACAATTTAGTTTCCCAGATTTGTTTCAGCAATCTTGAAGCTGCTTTAGCAAAACACACCAGCGATTTCCAGGTGTATTTTCAGCTTTGTTATTTCCATTATGCACACCCCTAGTTCCTCCCTTCTTTTTTTTCTCACAATACTGCTGTGCAGTGGGTTGGGTAAGAGATAGTAGTTTCCTCTCAAACACTGGACCAGAAAGCTTTTTTGTTGGGTAGGCATTTTAACCTGGGTCTCCCCCATCTAACTCTACCCTATAGACTCTCAAACATCACTAAACCCAAGAGCTCCATTTTGATTTAAACATTTTCACAGCACTCCTGTTAGACATAATAAGATGTAAGCTTTTCCCTCTCTCTTCACCTGCACCTGCCACACATCAGATACTGAAATTTTCAAAGTTTATAGTAGGCTGCAGATGGGACCTCCCATGGAGGTCTCCATTTTAGGCTTTGCAGCCTGCTGTAGTTAATGGGAGAATCCCCACCCCCACCTGCCGCCCCCAGACCCGCTCACCTGACTATTGGGAAGGAAGCACTGGGGGAAGAAGTGGGCACCTGCACTCCCCATCACACTGGAAAATGTCATCATTTTCTGGAGCAACAGGGGAGCTATGGGTCATGCTGAAGCCCGGTTTATTAAAAATCACCTCCAAACAGGCCAGACAGAAATTTGAGATGGCGAGGGGGGGCTTTCTGACCTCCTAGAAAGAACAGAGAAGAGCTTGCAAGTCCATTCCTTCACAGCATCTTGTGTCTGTGTTATGTGTAATGCTTCACCCCAGTGGCAGCTCATGAGATGGAGCAGCTGTCAGCAAACAGCAGAAGTGTCTGGGGCAGCTGCTCTACTGCATGTAGGTATATGGCTGAGAGTGAATAACAGTGCCTACCTAGCACAGGCAAAAGCCAATGACATCCATCCACCAGCCATGTGTCTTCAATGCTGTTCCAGCTTTCCTTATCTTCACCACCAAATAATGACTACCACAAAGGGTATTAGTTTTGCTCTACACCAAAAGCAATGCACCACTATCCATTTACTTCTCAAGGGGTCTCTGGCATAGCTGTAATGGCAGAAATACAGCATCCTCCCCACTCTTAACTAGTTACCCCTCTTCCAAAAGCACAAGGGGAAGTTGTGCAAACAGAAATTATTTCAGGACCAATTGGATAAAGTGAGATGCAGAAAGCAAAACTAAACTAAAAAGAAAAAGAAAAAAAATAGAAAAGTGGGGACACAACGGCAAGATTCTTTTCTTCTTCAGCAAGACCATTAAAACATGCACGTTAGAAATTCAGCTCCATGGCTATTGAAGGATATTCCTCTATGCTCTGCAGTCTACACTCTCATCCTGTTAGTTTTCTGCTTTGTTTCCAAGTGTTATTCAAGGTCATGAGTTTAATCTATAAAGCCCTCTATAGCATAGACATGATTACCTTAGGATACCTCTCTTGCTATGCCTCTTAGCAGGAATTAAGAGCAGTAGGAATGCTCTTGCTAAGAGTGGAAAGATTCTGTCTCTAGGGAATTGACCACAGCTTGTTCTCTTTTTCATGATAAATACTCAGCGTTGTCACTCCTTGTATTCTGTGTCCATCAGGTTGCTGTTGTGTTGACCTTCAAATAATGGTGCAGTAGTTACCTTGTAGGCAAGCTTTATATTGAGTTAAGTTTACTTTATTGAGTTGGTATTTTTTAAAAAACTGACCGGCTCTGCAGCCTAGCACAATAAAGTTAACGTTTTTCCCATTCATTTATCATTTTGCCTGTATAAACTTAATCTCTTTAATTTCAGTATGTTAAGACACATGGAAACAGGGCAGTAAAATATGCCAGTCTGCTTTTCCTCTACTCTCCTGTTCTTGTAACTGTATTCTGTTCATGGTGGTACTGTCTTTCTGTTGTGTGGCTATGGCTTATAAGCATTTTTATAAATCTAAATTATTTCTGAGGTCAATAGATGGTTCTTTTGCCTCAAACCTAGAAAGCAAATTACTTCTGTGATGACTGCAGATCCAGTGCAGTTCTCCTGCGGTGTTGGCTTATCTACTCTGCCTATATCAGTAACAAATGGAGACGGGAGCAGGAGCCAGACCTCACAATTCACTACCAGGATTCTGCCCCAAACAGTGAGGAATTCATGCCATGCAGAGCTCAGATCTCAGACCCTTGCCAGATATTCTTAGCATGTGCAGGAGATGGGGGGGACCTGGATGTGATGTTTTAATTTGTTGTGGCCCGGTGAGATCACCCAGGGAGGGGGTTCTGTTTTCAGCAGCAATCTTGTGGGTTCATGGTATATAGATTGGCTTGGATCCAACAGAACATATCCACCTGTGAAATGCAGCTTTCTTGCCTACCCTATCCTGCTGCAGCCCAAAACACGCAAAGTAAAACACTCCACTGGTGGAAATGCTCCATCATATCCAAGCCATTGTGCACATAATACAGCTATAGCAGCCCTTGGAATGCTGCTTAATGGCTTCCTCTCAAACACTAATCTCCATGTGGTTGTTTCTGTCTCAGTCCTGATCTATCTGAACCTTATTACCACACTAATCCCCTGTCTTCTGATCCCAGAAGACCTCTTTGCTCTAATCCTCCCCTTTACATTTTTTAAAAATCATACAAATTGTATTCTCCGGTCTTGTGGCTCCTGGTCTAACACGGCTGGCTGACCCCTGCCTAGTTTGTTTTGGTGGTGATTTGGCTCCTGAGCATGTTTTTATTTTGACTCTGGCCTTCACTGTCATCCTAACGTGGTTCTTGCAGCTGACTGTGAACACACAGAGATTTGCCTGGAAGTGTTTTCCTTTTCAGTGCAGCCAGAACTGAACGCCAAGACCACTGCAGCTTCTTTGATGCCCCCATCCAATTTGTATAAATGTTTGATGTATTGTCGAAGGCTTTCACGGCCGGAGAACGATGGTTGTTGGGGGTTTTCCGGGCTGTATTGCTGTGGTCTTGGCATTGTAGTTCCTAATACAGGAACTACATACAGGAACTACAATGCCAAGACCACGGCAATACAGCCCGGAAAACCCCCAACAACCATGTATAAATGTTTCTTTGTATTTCAAATTGCAAAAGTATCTTCTGAGAGATTCCTGCTTTCAACAGCTAAACAGCACCTTCTTCAATGTTTTAATTACTGCAGTTCAGCCTAGAGCTTGAAGGAACGTCTGTCTTATCAGAGCTGAAGGTTTTAATGAGCAATAGTCTTTGCAAGCTATACTTAGTAAGTAGCTGGGATTATCTATTCTACCATCTTTAGGTCTCTAATTTTCTTGCCTCCCATCTGTTCATACTACTAAAGAGCTGTCTTAAAGCGATGCCTGGTAAGAAACTCTCAGTGAATGGCTGTCTGTTTCCTTTACCGTTTGCCTCAAAGCTTGTGCCTCATTACATGCTTACAAGGCAGGAGTGTTGTGCCTTGTCAAGGATGCATAAAATGTCCATTTGTGGCAGAACGTTCAAATCTGAAATCCCCATGTTTTCTTAAGGCCTCTGCTTAGAAATTAGAATTCATGTTCTCCTTCTTTCTCTAACTCTTCCTTTCCTTCCTGAGGAGGGAAAGGGAACCCACAGGAAGCTTTTAATTTTGTGTTGCTCATTATTCATTATCATTAAATCTCTCATACATTTAAAGACCTTGGAGCCCTCGTCTGAAATGTAATTAATAAAGACAAGCCAAAACCACAGTAAAAGTAGCTGCTTCCTGTTTTATTCTCTTAAGGTACTAGTACAGCAGTTTTGGTGATGCTGGGACAGTCTCCTTGAAAGGCTGGCGAGTGCCGGCAATAAAAGTGGAGACTACAGCCTTGCTCCACAAAGGCACCCTTGGGATCCAAAGAACTCTGTGGTACTCCGGCTTGCCTTGCCTTGGCATTTTGTCCCCCTCCACCTTAGAAGTCTGTGGGCCAAGCTACAAGTGATGAATGACACTTGAACGGCAAGTGTATTTCTCCCTGTTCACTTGCCATCCACTCAATCCACTTGCCATTCAAGTGTCATTCGTCACTTGTAGCTTGGCCCTCAGATTTGCACAATTATGGACAGAATTATCTTCTTGGCCATGAGATGTCTGCAAGCCCAGGGGTGCAGACAGCCAGCTGGACCATGTAAGTCTGAATCTGTAAATGCAGGTCCAGCTCAAGGAATGGGCAAGGGAGGCTGCTGCTGCTCAGCCAAGGTCAAGGTTGCCAGTTCAAATTGGAGGGGGCTTGTGATGAATGTGTTTTGTATGTGTGTGTTTTTGTGTACATGTAGCAGCTTTAGAAGCTAAAGCAGAGTCATTGAGTACCTTGCATCTCCGTGGTCATCTTGCTTCAAATCCTTTTCCTGCCATAGTCTTACCTGTGTCTTGAATATTCTTTCAGTATTCTTTTAGAAGACACTTCACTGTGCATAAAGGGAGCCTCCCCCCCGTGCATAAAGGGAGCCTCTCCCCCCACCCAAAATCCACAGTGAATTAATCCAAGTCACCACTATAGTATCCTCTGCCATGCTAGCAGCCACATGCTGTAAGTGCACACTGCCCAAATACTTAGGAACAGGTGAGACACACCACAGGCTTCAGATTCCCACTGGGTCACAGGCTCATACATCTCAGTTCCAGCCCAAATATCATATGACAACAAACCATGTGACTGGCTCCATAGATCTTGGCATGAACAAGTCCTTGGAATTT
Organism: Eublepharis macularius; assembly: GCF_028583425.1. NCBI lineage: Eukaryota > Metazoa > Chordata > Lepidosauria > Squamata > Eublepharidae > Eublepharis > Eublepharis macularius. The sequence continues at coordinate 67,784,838 of NC_072793.1, forward strand.
TTTCCTATAGTTTGCAAAACATTAAAAAGTCCAGTAGCACCTTTAAGACTAACCAGCTTTATTGAGGCATAAGCTTTCGGGAACCACAGCACTCTTCATCAGATGCATCAGATGAAGAGAGCTGTGGTTCCCGAAAGCATATGCCTCAATAAAGTTGGTTAATCTTAAAGGTGCTACTGGACTTTTTACTATTTGCAACTACAGACTAACATGGCTAACTCCTCTGGATCTTTCTCTAGTCTCTATCTCTCAACAACCCCATTTAAAGCACACCTGGATGAACTCCTGAAAACTAGCTGGGTGTGCAAGATGAACAGGAGCAAATAGCTAACAAATTTCAGATCTTCTCCAAGTAAGTGGCCTTGCTGTTTCTGCTGCTCCACCTTCCAAAAAAAGCTGCTGATAATTCCTTTGGTGAGGTACTGCCTCTCTCAACCATCTAGAATGCTTGTGGCCTGAATGCTTGTGGCCTGAAATAAGAGGTGGAACTAGTATACTGCCATAGGCTTCTGGTGCCCATTTGTGATTAATGTAATTTCTGCTCATCATGTCCACTTCTGTGCTATATTCTCTTCCCCTCCTCTCTTCCTCTGTCTCTTGGTATTTGCTTCCAGAATGATGGCACCCAACTGCCTTTTTTCTTCAAATCTCATTCCCATTAATTGCCTGTCCCTTTATCATTTCTTCCTTCTCCTATGAGCTTACAAATTGCCACCACCCAAAGAAAAGTCCCCCTCATGATCTTTTCATCTCTCAATTCCTCTAGTGACTTGCCTTCACCAAATCCAGGTTCATCCCCTTCTATTATTGGAGCAGGCAGGCAAATAGGAAGAGTCTCAGTCCCCCTCCGTCTCTTACTCAGATGTAGAATAGCTGGCAACTGATAGGAGAGGCTAGGCAGCAGTTGGGAGAGGCAGACTAGAAGAAAATGGCTTTTCACTGTATCAGCAGATATTTCTTGCCTCTAGGAGTGTGCACCAAAAGAAAATTTGCTTTAATTCAGTTCCAGGTATCAGAAATACCATAAAAATTCAGTGTCTCTGATATCCATGTCAGATTCTCTAATCCAGTTAAGTTTCATTAGAGAATCCTGCATTTATCTGACCATTATTCCCTATGGTGAAAATATCCAGGAGGCTGAGGGGAATTTTTCTCAAGAAAACTCTACCAAATTTGCTGGAAACCTACTCCTTCCTATCCACTAAAGGCCTCCAAGTTTCAGGAAGACTGGACCTCAGGATCCCATTCTATAGGCCCCTGAACAAGATGTCTCCAGCCACTCTCCATTGTTTCCTATGAAAGAAAACATTTCGAGATTTTCCAGGGCAAAGAAAACTTAAGCAAAGGCAACCTTTGGCCAAAAGCCAGTCCCAGTGTAAGTCCTACTCTCAATACAAGCTAAACCAACAAACCTCAACAGAAACAAACTACAGCAAGGGAGCCAATGCCAAACCAGAAGACCCCAATGTCAAACCAGAGAATCCCAAACTGAAACAAGGGGGTGGAGCTCTCTAGGCAAGCTACAGAGATTAAAAGGTGACAGCAGTGGCAGCGTGAAGGGCTCTTTTTGAGCCCGGGGGTGGAGGTGGGATTACTTGGCCCTTTCAGAGAGAAGCAGGCATCAGTGGCAGAACAGCAGCGAGAAGGAAGAAGCGCAAAATCTTTCGAAGCAGGTCGAAGCACCAAGGCAAGGAGGCAGCATCCAGAGAGGCTGGGAGGAGAGCCAGCCAGGAGCATGGGGAGCCAGGAGGGCACAGGCTGCAGCTTTGGCCTGATTAATCCAGATAAACTCAGTTTAATCCAGCCAATCAATATCCAGCTTGCCAGAATTGAGCCAAGATTCTCTCATTTGAACTGGCATAGTCAGATTATGCCAGATCAGCATAAATCCAGCTATGTAACTCTACGACTTGCCACCCATTTTTTGAGGGTATTGCACAGTGTCAATGTGTGAGCTTTTGGAATATCTGCCTTTTGATATGTATTATTATTGTAGGCTTGACATTACCATCAGAACTTGAGTGTGCTAATTATTCCCCCTAATAAACTACCTCTGATTTCATCCAAGGACTCAATTCTTTTTCCAGACATGTAGTAGAAGCTTGTCAGCTTGTCATTAATCTTTCATCACTTGTGTACAAATTGGCCACATTCTCAGAACCAAGAGTAAAACCTAAATTGGCATTTCCTTTAGCCTAGGAGCAAGAAGATAGCTTCTTCATGTTCAAGCTACTTTAGTGTAAATTCTGGGCCAATTTGGAAAGTGGACCATGTTCATACAGACATGTTTGTAAGTATACGTGTTTCCTCCATCACGCATGGTAATAACACACACACAAGTATATGAGGCTGTAATGTGATTGATAGCCACTTGGAACAAGAGCCTCAGAGCTAGCTGATGATACAAGATCCCTTTCATTTTGCCCAGCCCTTTTCATTCTATGATACTCACTCATTCTATGATACTCATATACAGCATGTTCAGCAGGATAATTGAAATTTCTTTTCCTCATACATTTTCTTATCCACAGCAGTATCCAGTAGATCCAGGATACCACGGAGTTGCCAAGACCGCCATCATTCCCATTTGCTAGTGTTGTGGTGGCATGGCTATAGGCAGTGTTCCCCGAACAGCTAAACACATGGAGACCCTGTAACAAGCAAAGGCATCCCCTTGCTGGCCCAGAACAAATATGTGTATTGCAGGGTATTTAAAAGAATAGTTTCAGATCTTTAACCAGTATGTACCAAGGTCTAGATCCAGCTTAGAACTCAGAATAACAAAGGGAAGCACTCAAAAAATTAAAAAGGGCTTTATTATAACATAAGCCAAATTAAGTAACTGTCACAAGAAATGAGAGACAGAGAAAGAAAAAGAGATATTGCAAAGCATAAAACCAAAAACCTTTCCCTAACACCTACCTGTCTATAAGGGAAAACAAAAGGAGGAGAAATAAAACATATGAACCTGATCCTCAGCATAGGAAGGGGGGGGGGGGTTCCTGAAGAGAAAGAGGCCAACATGAAGTTAGGATAACAAGTTGAGCTCCAAACTTGTTACAAAAACTGGATATCGTAGCAAAGAATCCATTGCCCCCTTCCCTCTCTGTGTATTTGTGTATGTGTGCGTGCACACGTGCGTGTGTGTCATGAAAATATCTTTAGTCTTTGAAGATCTTTATGCAGAATTTGAAGCAATAACAAATGTAGACCTTTTTCACTGCTGCTCTGAGCCTCATAAACCATTCCCTAGTATCTCTTTTTTCATTAACTAACCTATTGTATTGTAACAGAAGTGGTGAAATGTTACTTTGTGCACATATTAACCAATCCATTTCACACAATACATGGAAAAAATGGTGTGTGATTTATCTTTCCAGGAAAACAACTTTTTCTCAAATGCTGTAGCCTTTAAACAACCAAAACAATGCTGTAACTGAAGCTGTATAGAGATAATCATTACTGAATATTTTCTCCCTAACTGCTACTTGTGGCACAAGTCCTGAACCAGAGCAGTTGAGAAGGGAAATGCTTACAAGTGATGGTGTTGAGAGGGCATTATTTAGTGTGCCATCTTTAGCAGAGTTACAGCCAGGGCTTTTTTTCAGACAGAACGTGGTGGAACGGAGTTCCAGCACCGCTGGAAAATGGTCACATGGCCAGTGGCCCCGCCCGCTGATCTCCAGACAGAGGGGAGTTTAGATCGCCCTCTACGGTGCAGAGGGCGATCTCAACTCCCCTCTGTCTGGAGATCAGGGGGCGGGGCCACTGGCCATGTGCCCATTTTCGCCGAGGGCGATTTTCCAGCTGACCCAAACTGACATCATTGCACAGTCCCAGAAGCGTGCGTGCACTTTGCACATGTGCATGTGGTACCAGGGGCCCACCCACCCACCAGGAATTGCCCCCTGTGCTGGCAACTCACTGAGTTCCACCACCTCTTTTCCCAGAAAAAAAGCACAGCTTTCTAAATCCATTGACTTCAATGGATTTAGAAAGGTGAACTAGGATAGCAATGTCGATATCCTTGATCGCAGCTCCTTTTTCTAGTCCTATAAAGATGGATAGGAAAGGTGAAACTGTCTGTATTAAATTACACAGTAGACAATTTCACATTTCAAAGACTAGCAAAAATTGTGCACATTCAAATAACAGGGCTAATTTTAAAAAAGAATGAAAAGAAAAAAGAAAATGCTCTTAAAATGGGTAGGCATTACTCTCGCTTTCTGTGTGCGTGCGTGGGGGGCAAAGGGGAGATGCACTCATATTGATCTTGCTGTCTGGTTTTTTTTTGTTCATCTGTAATATTTTTAGATGCCATTTTACAAACAACTCATTCTGTACAACAACGTATGTGACTTTTTGTTCTGTGTTTAACTGTCAGGGACTCCATAATGACTGAAAATTATGTTCGGCATCACTGTCACGGGCAATTATGTCAATGATCTCTCCTAAGATGAACATTCAGGGGCACGATGTGTGAGTCAGCTGGGTTCTGATTCTGCAAAGAACTCTGATCTGTTTTGACCCTTGTTTGGTCCCCTTTGCCAGACTCCCTTCCACCAGCATTTATAGCTTCTCTATCTTTTATTTGGTTTTTCAAAAGAAGCTCCAAAAACAGAAGATCTGGGATGTTTGAATTTCATTGACTTTTTCTTTATTAGTTGATTGCTATTTATTAAGAAGATGATGGGGAGATGGATTGACTAGCATCTCCAAATGAAATTGTGTTCCTTATCAGCACTCTAAGCTCTTTTATTAGGAAAAAACAGGATACAAACTCTAAAAATAATACTTAAAACCCGTCCCATAAAAAACCTTCAGAACCAGAATTAAATAATTTTTTAAAAATTACTTTCAAATTATCACATTTCTTGTATCACATTTCTCACAGTCATGACTTCAGCTATAAAATGAATTTTACTGTAACTACAATACACAACTGGGCAGCTATCTAAACATCCTGCCCGCCCACCCACCCCATACTTTGGCCACAGTCCTAAACAGACGTAAGACTAGTTCAGGCAGTCAAAATCATATACAGTATAAATATATCAGGATCACATTTCTGGATGTCCATACATACAGCTGAAGTCTGCAGCAAAACCTATGAACATACCAGGGTCTGGATATAGTATGTGCAATCAGAATCCTTCTTTTTGTAGTGTTCTCAGTATTATGTACACTTTTAAATGTATAGGACTCGCTATAAATGATGTGTGTAAATGTCCATGAGGAGGGGCCAAAAAGCAGTTTGTGTATATTGCACGTGATTTTGAATGCCTGAACAAGGCTATAGAGTTGGTGAGGTAGAAGCCAGAGAGCCAGAATGGTTCTGAAAACACTGACTAGGCACACTGCAGGGCAAGCAAGTTGGCCTTAAATGAAAGAGCAGCTTTCCAGTTCTGCCAGGTGACAGGCTTCAGTAAACCTTTCAAAAAGCATCTTTGGGTCTGTACTCCCTATACCTTGTCACCATAGCCTGGAAAATGTAACTACTTTATCCTCCTCCTTGTTAGAGGGCTAGGATTGCAGTTTTTGACTTAATGAATGTATCAGAACTGTTCAGTGAGCGCCTAATGGCTTGCTGCCATGAGACCTCCTTTTGTAATAAAGGGAAAAGCCCATAAAACACTAATCTGCAATATATCTTGTTTATATACTAAATTCAGAGGTGTTTAAAACAGGGAAGTTTATTCTTCTAAAGAAAATAAATCACTGAAAAGTAAGAGATCTGATGAATCTAAACAATTTAAGTTATTGGGGGTGAGGATTATGACTGTTCATACAAGTATTTTCTATTACATCCCCACATCTTAGGAGATTGTTATCTGCTTTATACAGATACTCCAGGAATCTGCTTCCGCAGGTTATCCCTTTATGGTTTGTTAGGTTGCAGGCACTCTCCCAGAGATTTATGCCTTTGTCTGCTAATTGCCCTCTGATTCGTGGGAGGAGGCAGGCCCAGGTAAATGAGAGCCCTGGTTGCCCTAGTCGACAATATCACTTGCAGCATGACCTGGAAGCAACAGAGCTGTGTCAGGACTGATTTTTTTTAACACTCAGCCTGAAACGTAGCATTTTTATGCCACAAGTAACACCATCAACTAAGGTCGCAGACGCATATGCTCACGGATAAATACCCTCCACCCCTCCCACTGATTGCCAGGGTTATTGTATGTCATCATATACACCCTGACTGTGAAAGGTCTGTGACTGCAAGAAGCAAGATTACCCTAACCTCATGCAGCAATAGAACTCTGAATTGTAGAGTGTGTTGCTGAAAAATATAAGCAGCAAGTGATAGCATGTTATTTTCAGAAGGAAGATGGTTTTAAATCAAAGATGCCTGCTTTTTCCAGCAAATAAACTTTTGGGACAGAGCATGTGGGTGCCTTGAATCCATGTTTGCAACCAGCAAATATTAGAAGCAGAAACAGTTTTTAGTATTGCAATAGGTGACTCAGCATATCTTGGGCATTGGGAGTCATTGCATGTCTTTGTGTGTGTGCATGTGTTACTCTCTTTTAATTATTTATTTTATTTATTACATTTATAGTCCGCCCTCCCCATGAATGGGCTCAGGGTGGATTACAACAACTGTTAAAAACACAATAATACCTTGTGTTTTTTACAATAGAATACAATAAAATCACGGATCATAATAAAATACAATAAAATCATGGATCACAATAAAATTCAATAAAATAACGGATCATAAAATCAATTCAGTTGCATAAAACTCTGCTCATAATTCCTATTATCCAGGGATGGGATTTATTTCAACCTTCCATCAGGAGAAGGGAGGGGTGGCACATGAGTTGGCATATGATTTGTTACTTGATAAGTAAACTGCTTCTATGGGAACGACTTACTAATACTCCTGTTCCCTTTGGAAATTTTTTCTTCTTGCCTCAGGGCCTTCCACAGGGAAGGAGGTATTTTTCAGAGCTGCAACTATACAGGCCTCATCTACACACCCACATGCAGCCTCAATGCTACACTACACTGCCATGGTACAGGGCAAGCAATGCTTTAGACTAGGGCTCTTTCTTTCTTCTGCAAGATATTATTGTGAATGGAATCTACATCAATAAATGTAAATTTTACCTTTTCTACAGTTTAATTGTCTTGAGTATTAATTACTGTATATAGAGGAGAATTATTCTGACTGGGTACCAAACAAAATATATAGAACTCATTTCAGTCTCTGTTGCTATTGCACAGAAACCATTTTAATAAATGTGCAACCACTCCCATCCCATAAAAGCCTCTTCTAAACCATCTCTTCTTCAAGGCTGCATTTACCATAACTTGGCACACAAAGACATCATTGTCATTATCATTATCAGTATATCCAATTCTCAACCAGGCCAGATCTGAGGACAGCAAAATCCAGAGGCTGGAGCCATGAATGGACAAAACATATCTTTCTACAAATCTGAAAAACACCTCAGGTTTACAAAAAGTTATGAAATCTTAAAAACAAAAAAGTGCACATACACATACATTGGGGAGCTAAAAATAACCCCAAAATGACAGAAGGAGCTCAGTGGCCACTGCCAAACAACTACAATTTGTGCAGCGTTCGAAGCTTGATTTCTGTCAGTAAAAGATGAGGGAAGGGGCAAAGCTCTTTCCAAGTCTATTCTGGCCTTTGAGGGAAGACTCATTTGGGCAAGGTCTGGCATAACCACGGGACAACTTGCTGCTACCTGACTTGCATGACTCACCCAGGCCTGGCTACTTGCTACTGTTTAACACCTGCCATTCCACAAAAGCCAGTGTTGTGTAGTGGTTAGAGCTTCGGACTAGGACCTTGAATTCTCATTCTGCCATGGAAATTCACTGGGTGACTTTGGGCCAATTACACATTCTCAGCTGAACTTACCTCAGAGGCAGGGGTGGATTGCCCATCAAGAGCACCAAGGTGCCTCCCAGTCACCCAATGGTCTCTCACTGCCACCTGGGCCAGGTCAGCCCTGTTATAGAGCCTGAGCCTGACCCACTAGAGCCTTGTGCAGTGCAGAGGAGGAGGTGCCCATCCTGGCATAGGCAAGACAGAACAGGCAGCAGCTGGCCTACCAGCAGCTAGCCCCACAGAGGGTGGAATTTGGAATAGCAGCTCCTGGCCTGCTGGTCGCCGCAGGAGTATGGGGAAGGGGCACATGACCCACCTGAACTTTGCAAGATATGAAGTGAATGAGATGTCTCCTGCTCAGCCTGCCCCAGCACCATGTAAGGAGAGGCAAAGCAACAGTGCCTGGCTCAACTGCTCACACGAGATGAGGTGACTACACCTGGCTCAGCCTGCATGAGCCCAGTGAGAGGCAAGCGAGGCAGTGCATACTCAAGCCCTGTCAAGGTGAAGGAGGCAGTGCTTGGTTCGGCTCAGGTGAGGCAAGAACATGCCAGGCTAGAGAATCAGCATCTGGCTTGGCCCACTCAAGCCTCACACAAGAACCAATGTTCCCTCTAAGCGGTGCAGTGTTGTGAGCCAGAAATCCAATTTGTGAGCAGCAACTTGCAAGTTGTGAGCGCGCCTTTTCGAAAACCAGAATCCATTTGATTAAAAGACTTTTGATTTAGGTTGTCTGAGGCATTGGTATTGGGTGCCATCAATATGTTGATGACACCCACTTAGGCATGTGGTTCTCAAAAGCTTATGCCTCAATAAAGTTGGTTAGTCTTAAAGATGCTACTGGACTCTTTACTATTTTGCAACTACAGACTAACATGGCTAACTCCTCTGGATCTACAGAGAAGAAGAATTGTGCATCATCCAGCCCCGCAATGCACTCACTCTCTGACTATTCCCTTCTATGTTTTATATAAAAAGGTGTTGTGAAGCATGCCTGCAAATGGCTCAGACACCATTTCTTTCCATGTGCATCAGTGTATTGCCAGTTTTCTTTGCATTTTGGGCAACATCAGGCAGATGAGCTTCAGTAAGGGTTCCTCTTTGCCCACAAGCAAATCCTAAACAGAATGTGATGGGCAGTCATCCCTCCCTCTACCTCTGCTCTGTCGATTGGCATTTCCGGTTTCTTCTGTGGCCAGGTCTGCAGAAAGAAGAAGAAAGCTGACTGAAGTTGTAGAGGGAGCACCTATTTAGCTTCCAGCTGAGAGCTGCTCATTGGAACAGCCTAGAACTGGCCTTTAGTCACTCTAGAGGCTTCATGGCTTTGAAACTCTTTCCTTTTCTCTTGGTGAGTTCTGGTCATGGAATCTTTGAAATGAAATTAAGTCATAAAGCGTAAAGTCAGCATTGAAGTCCTGCCTTCTCCTTGCTTGCCATTCTGTTTTATTACACTGTATTGCAATGATCTATTCTCCCCTGAAGATATAAGCAGAATGCCATTGATGTACAAAATACTGGTAAAATTGAGGCTGCAGCTCCCCACTCCCCATGGAGTAATTTAACTAGAGGACAGCCTGTCTTACCAGCATGTGTAAAATTTCCAGATTCAGACCCTAGCTCTGTCATGAATTTTCCTTGCCATGCAAGTCTTTGTGACTAGGAAGTCAATTTTTTGTGTGCATGTAAAATAGATTTTCTTAGGCATGAATTTACACACACAAAAAAAGAGTATTTCCCTACCTGGAGCTGGCAACCCTAAGAGTGTGAAACATCACCGCCATCTCCTCCTCCTCCAGCACCCGCGCTGGGCCAGAGAGGCTGCTCGGAGGGCTGGTGAGAAATAGCACGGGTGCCTGCCGCTGCCACCTTTTCCTCCAGCACTGGGCCAGAGAGGATGCTTGGCGGGCTGGCGAAAGGCCTTGGGGATGCCCACCGTGGCTCCTCTTCCACACTCAGCAACGGGCCTGGGTAAGGCCGCGCGGATGCCTGCCGCAGCTCTTTCCTCCGAGGGGCTGGGGAAAGGCCGTGTGGGCGGCTGCCACAGTGCCTCCTCCAGAGCCCAACGAGGGGCCTTGGAAAGCCCGCGTGGACGCCTGCCTTGGCTCTTCCCCTAGAGCCCAACAAGGGGCTGGGGAAAGGCCACGCGGGCGCCGGCCGTGGCTCCTCTTCCAGAGCCCAGCAAGGGGCCAGGGAAAGGCCGCACGGGCGCCTGCCATGGCTCTTTCCCCTGAGCCTGGCGAGGGGGGAAAGGCCGCGTGGGTGCCTGCTGCAGCTCATTCCCCCGAGCCTGGCGAGGGGCTGGGGAAAGGCCGTGCTGGCACCTGCTGCGGTGCCTCCTCCAGAGCCCGGGAGAAAGGCTGCCTGGGTGCCTGCTGCGGCTCCCCCCCCCAGCCTGGCGAGGGGCTGGAGAAAGGCCGTGTGGGTGGCGGCTGCGGTACCTCCTCCAGAGCCCAGCGAGGAAAAGGCTACACCGGCACCTGCTGCAGCTCTTCCCACAGAGCCGCGGCTCCTCCTCCAGAGCCTTCCGTGCGCTGGGGCTTCTCAGCTCTGCGCTAAGTTGTGACAATTCCTGCGCTGTAGCACAGGAACTCATGTTCGCGGGAACCCTGCACAAGGCAAGGGAAGCTGTTCCTGTCCCACCAAAGCCCTACGTGAGACAAGGGAAACAAAATCCAGCCCTGTGCACTGTGAGGGAAAAGGCTACTGGCTAGTTGCTGAGGAATGCTGCCTCTTCCTTTTTGCCTTCCTTTTTTTCTTAGAATGAGAGACAAGATCAGACAGATTGCCTCTTCACCTCTCTTCCTTCCTTCAGGGGAACAGGGCCAAGGCAGGCTGGGGGAGAGGCCCTTCTTCAGGGATTTTCACTCTCAATCTGCTCCTGCTGAAAGGCTTGTGCTGAGGATAAAATGGAAGAAATGAAAATTATGTAAGCTTCTTTGGGTCCCCATTGTGGAGAAAGGGCGGGGGGCGGGGGTATAAATTCCATAAATATATAATAAATGTAGCTGGGGAAACAGATAAAAGTTAGGCTGGTGGGTGGATGGTAAGCAGAAAAGGAAGCAGGAGCAAATTAGGATATGGGGATGGTAGGAGGGAGGAGAGATGGAATAGTCTGTGGGGGAGGTGATACGGGGGGGGAATGAGGTGCCCCTTGTAAGTACTTGCATGTTCCTCGCTGTGCAAGTGGATCTGGCCCAGCAACAAGCACTGCACAACTGGGCCATAGTTTTCCCAAGTAGAAGTTGCCAGGAATAGAAAAGAACAAAAAACTAAAGATGGGGGGAGATAAAGATAGATTGGCTAGTGGGTGAGAAGGAGAGGAGGCAAGAAAGGGGTGGAGGCTATGGGGCTGTAAGGGAGGGGAAAGAAGAAATAGTGGGATAAATAGTGGGCCAGGGGGAAATTATATGCCCTCCGTAAATCTTTGCAGGTTCCTGCATGTCAAGAAGATACTGAATTCTCAATGTAGCCTATGAATATGTAAATCCAGAGCCTGGAGCCATAGACAGACAAGACAGATTTTTCTACGAACCTTAGAAAAGCCACAGGTTTGCAGAAAAATATGAAATCCAAAAGAAATAAAAAGGGAAATAAAGGTTTGTTGGCTGGAGGGTGGGAAGGAGAAAACAAAGCAAGAAAGGGGAGAGGCTAGGGAAAGGGGGCTTCTAGGGAAAGGAATGAAGAAATAATGGGGGAGACGAAAATGAGGGTTGCCAACCTCCAGTGGGGCCTGAAGAGCTCCTGAATTACATCTCCAGGTTACAGAGATCAGTTCCCCTTAGAAAATGGTTGCTTTGGAGGGTGGACTCTATAGCCTCACATCCCTGCTGAGCTCCTTCTCCCCAATTTCCCTCCTCAGGCTCCACCCCCAAATCTCCAGCAATTTCCCACTAAAGTTGCCAAGTCCCCTTACCCTCCTATTGGGGGGAGGGGGGACTCAACACTTTCGTCCTCAATCTTCTTGTGCTCATGCAAAGTGTGTGCCTGCTCCCAGCACAGTGTGATGACATTTGTTCTAGAAGTGAGGTCATTGTGCAGGCCCTGGGAGCACTCCTGCACTTTGCACTGGGCTGATTTGACCTCCTTCTGTGCATGCATGATGACATCACTCCTAGGAGTGATGTCATCACACTGCACCAGGAGCACACCTGGGAGGCCTGTTCCTCTGCCTTTCCCCCCCAACCGGCAGGGGAGTGGTGGTGACGGGGATCCTACCACCACCACCAGGGGACGGGCAACCCCAGAGTTGTCAGCCCTGGTCAGGATCCATAAGACTCATCTTTTCTTCTTTTCAATGTAGTTTGGTATTGCCCCTTGCAAAGTTTCCATTTGCCTCTTACACAGAGGGGCTATAGCCTGACAGTAAAGAACACACTATGTGTAGAGGGGTGGGTGTGGAATTATCTTGTATATTAGTACAGATGCAATCCCTGGCACTTTTAGTTAAAGGATCTCACTTCTCCCTGAAACTCTGCAATGATGTAGCCAGTCAGATTAGACAGTAGTGGTATAGATGAACTAATGGTTTTGTTATTTAGGGCCTCTTCCTGTATTTTATAATTATTGGACTAAATAAGATATGGCATTCATCAGTGTTTAAATCTGTTGATTTTCTTTTGTGCAGTTTGGTCACAATCTGTTTTTTTTAATACAAATTAAAAACTCAACCATAGGCAACAACTAAATATGCACACCATGAGATGCAATTCCGATTTTGAACCAACTGAAAAATCAGTGTAATCTCCAGTTTTAGTCATTTAAAAGTTTTCTTTATTGAATAATATATAAATTAAAATAACAGTACAATAATATTGCAGCCTTACTCTTAAGACCCCGTGGCAGAAAGGTGCTCCTTTGCCTACTGAACACCTTATACATATTCTCATCTATCTCCATACATTGCTGATTTCAAAGCAATATGGTCATAGCCTTTCAGCTTTGATATTCTGCCAAGTATTAGACTTTAGTGACGTTATAGCCCATTAAGAATTTGGCAACATTAGCTTCAGCTGTGTCTAATAATATAAGATCTGTGTTTTCCTGCTGCTCAGAATAGCATCTGAAGTGAGCTCTGATCAATGAAATCTCATGCCGAAATAAATTTTATTAGTCTTTAAGGTGCCACTGGACTTGTGTTTTATTCTTCTACAACAAACTAACACAACTATCCTTCTGGAATTACAATCAGAGTTTAAACCATTGGTTTTCATATATATATAAACTTTTGTTTTTCCCTGGACTCCCTCCAAGCTGTGCCAAGAAAATACAGGTTGATCAAGATGAGAAAAGATCAAGATGAAATCTCACAGTGTGATCCATTACCCAAGTGGGTGAGCACAAGGCATTCTGTCCTGAACCACTGAAAGATATCTGTGATATGTACCTTTGCCAGTATCAGAACTGCAAAGCTGGTTATAAATCTCCATTGGTTAATGTAACATGCATGTGATCTATGGACAATAAAGACATGCAAACAAGTTTATAGTGATACTGAGAGCTTGATGTACAAAGATGATAAGGATCTTGAGTTTCTTCTCACATCAAAGAAAGGACACGGTCCTGGGAGATTTACAGTCAAAGCTAGTGTTTTCTTGTAACATATTACTGTGTGTGGTCTAGCAAACATGCTCTTTAGACATGTATCCTTCTTAAACAGAACTTGTATTCACAAAACTGGCCCCAGAAATCTAACGTAAAGAAGCCATCTCGCCTCTCACTCAGTTCTTAACTGTAGAGATACCAGCTCATATTTTGGCAGTGCCCGAAGCAATGTTTCTTAGGAAGTAGTACTCTTATTCCAGGCTTGAATAAGGCATAGAATCCAAGTATGAATTAATTTCAGAAATGAGGTTTATTAAAGGAAATTATACAAAAAATAATTATACAAAGTATCGAAGTTGGGGAATGAACAGAGCTGGATGGATGAGAAAGTGATTCAAGTACCAAGAGCTTGAGCAAGTTACCCCACTCAGAGGGAAGGAGAAGGAGAATACCTGTCACAGACTACAGTCTTACAGGTATTTGTTGAACAAAAAAGCAGGCCTGGGAATTTGTTTTAGTTTTATATTTGCAAAGTATATTCAAGTTACTTGCTCAGCTAATTTTTGCTGTTACATCCTTGAAAGAGGTAACTTTCAAAAGCCAGATGGATGCTCAGAATTAGAGATGGGCACGAACAGCAATACGAACCAAAAAAAAGCCACAAACAGCCCAATCTGCTGTTCAAGAACAAGCTGTTCATGAGGTTCCATTCTAAATGAACAGGTGGTCGTTGCAAGCCTCATTTGTTGTTGTTCGTCAAGCCAGACCATCTGGCATCTGCAATCAATTCCTTTGGCAACGTAGGCAGGGATTCTCTGAACTCTGTCTGAACTCCTGCTGTTGCCCTGGAAACCCCAATCTAAGCCCAATTTAGCTTGATAGGCAGGTCTTCCTTTTAAATGTGGAGCTCCAAATTTGTTACAAGGGAGCAAAGACTGGGGGGGGGGGGAGAGGGGCTCCCAGCTCTGGCTTTGCAGATAGTGGAGAGGGAGAGACAGCTGCTGTTGACATTTTGATAGAGTGCATTGGAGCTTGAATTTTCTTTGTGTGTGGTGGGATAGGGATCTACCCCTTCAGGTTCTAGGACTGCTGCCAGGCTCTGGGCCAAGCTATTATTTATTATTGGTACCTTTCCTGCTGCCTGCACAGGTAAGGTTTCTGGGAGTGGTGCAGTAGGGATCTTGACCAAACTTGGATGATGGCTGGGGAAGAGCCTGCTGGCCCCCACGAACATCTAACCACGAACATGTTTGTGAACAGGTCATGCTCATAAGTGTTTGTGAGTCCCTGTTCATGGATAACAACAAACAACAAACATCATGTTCGGGGATTTTTTTCTGTTCGTGCCCATCTCTACTCAGAATCAAATATTTGAAAAACTTAGTCTAAAAAGTAAACAGTTTTGATACATATATTCTGATAGGAAACTTCCTCTAAAGCTCAGAACCAAGGAACTGGAAGGCTTTGATATGGTCCTGAGGATTTCACATAATTTGAGCCTATATAAGACAGCCACAGACCTATCATACTTTTATGTATATTCATCTATGTATATTCATCTGAATACAAATCCAGACAGATAGATAGAAAAATAGATGGAACTTGTAAATCATAAAAATTATCAAATGGAAGAGAGAAAATCTTATGAACTATTCTATAATATCAATTTTATAGTTTTCAGAAATCCTAGATTAACATTTATCCCAAGAAAAATAATGTTTGTTTCAATGTGCCAGAGAAGAAACAGGGGGGAAGCATATATAAAGGAACTGCAGACTGAGATTTTCCTCAAAGCTTTTTATAAAAGCTTTCAATGAAGGATAGGTAGATTAGGATCTATGTTATACTCCTTCTTATAGTGGTTTCTGTTTACAGGGAATTACTAATTTTCAGTTCCCATCTGTATGACGCTTACACACTTTTTAGCAAAATGAATTATATTGGTTGGTTCTGCCATTTGAAAAAGTAGTAGTAGTAGTAGTGGTAGTAATAATGATATTTGATTTATATACCTCCCTTCAGGACAACTTAATGCCCACTCAGAGTGGTTTACAAAGTATGTAATTATTATCCCCACAACAACAATCACCCTGTGAGGTGGGTGGGGCTGAGAGAGCTCCAGAGAACTGTGACTAGCCCAAGGTCACCCACCTGGCTTCAAGTGGAGGAGTGGGGAATCAAACCTGGCTCTCCAGATTAGAGTCCTGTGCTCTTAACCACTACACCAAACTGGCTCTCATAACTAATTTCCTCCTGTGTAAGTGGCCTAATGACAAACCAGCTGCTTTCTCTCATACTCACATTTAAATTCTCTACATTTCTGTATATGATTGCTTCAAGTCCTAAACCTCAATCATTAACTATTTGTGGTAACATACATTTGGGATGATGTTTAGAAATAAGTAAAGATGTGCCATATCTTTTATCTTAACTTCAATAAGAAAATATATATTTTAAAGAAATAACAGTTAAACAAAGGAAGACTAATTTCTTCTCTCAAACACTTTGTAAACATGGTGGTAAATAACATCTGGAGCCCCACTGCTCTACACATTCAGGAAATGAACCCTGGTCATGCAGAAACCTTGTGGGTATCATACCCTCTATGAATTGAGACTGATTGCTAAAGACATGTCTGCAGAAGGGTTTTCTTCCTTTCTTTCATTCCCCGATTGAATATACTTGTGCAGTTTCCCCAGCACAAGATAAGTATATGCAGGACTGAAACAAGTGACTCAGCTGGCAAAGGAGAAAGACATGCAAAGTTTCAACCTCTAACCCACTATCTCCTGCACTACTTGTTTTGCATTGAATTTGCAATACCCAACTCTCTATTTCACATACATTTTTTAAAGACTTGATGCTAGAAGCTCCATGAATTCAGTAACTCATAAAACTGGGTCTGGGTCATGTGCATAAAGGCTTTCTTTACATTCAGTAGTGCAACACAAAAGCAGTTGTCCCACTTACTGCTTTATGGTTGTGGCTGAAGTATTCCCACACTGTGTTTTAAGATTATGGAAAAGTTGGAAGTGAATATAAAAGCATATCAATTTAGCACTTTGCTTAATAAACTGCTAGGTTCTTTACATCTCTAATTTGTAACACGCTGCTTGTTTATTATGAGTACTTCCTCCCCTTCATATTTATCTGTCTGGCATCAAAACAACCAAAGTAAGCTAGGTAGTTACATCATAATCTTTAAAGTTTTTCTCTCTTCTCAGGGTAACACAGATTTATATTAATTCAGATTTTTATTGTGACACAGTGACAATTGCTTTTACATTCCTCTTCTCCCCTTGCAACTGTGTTCTCACAGAACACTTCAAACTTTTGCCAAAAAAAAAAATTAAAAAGTAAAATGCAATGTCACCTATTGTTGTGTAATGTTTTGTGGCATGAGTGGGGAATGAGGCAGGACTGAGGAGGTTTAAGTGAGTCAAGGTTAAAGGAGGGGTCTCAGGAATGTGTAGGATGGACAGAATAGTATACAAAGTCCATATCTGCAGTGCACTGACAGGACACCATTTAGCTTTGCAGATAAGGTCCGTTGTCAGCCAAAGTATCTCCAGAATTATCTGGCTGAACTGATAAATGAAGAGAAGAAGCAGGTAGTAATGTATGAACACTACTATTAGGACATACTTCTGTGTTCCCTCAATAGTTCCTCAAGGTTCTAATCCTGAAATACAGCTGCTGAAGCTTTCATGTACATGACTCATAATTTGTACTGATAAGCTGTGTAGAAATCCAGCAAATGATCTGTGGCTATTGTAAACCTGTAGTCATAACTCTGACCCTACTTTCAGCCTGAAAATCCTCAGAATTCCATTTGGACAGAGAGGCTGAAGATTTATCCATCATGTATACATTTATTTTTTGTGCTCCATCCAATAGTTAAACTCTTTGGTAAAACAGGCTTTTGTAGTGTTTCAAAAATCTGTTTGAAGAGAGATGATGATTGAACAAGAATGATGAGTTTGTTCACCATAGTCAGTGGTGGCTGAATAGTACCACTTTGTGGGGAAAATAAAACAACTATTGTCTTTTCCAAGAGTCGTCCCATTCACTGATTTAAATCTGTGGCATTGCAGATTGGTATTGCAGCGGAAAGATTTGCAGTTCCCTAAAACTACAGACAGTTAAAATAATGTCAAGAAAGAATGCAAACTTAATCTTTAAAAAAAAATAACCTATTTTTTTAAAAAAAGATATTTGCTTCTGAGTACACTCATTATTATAAAATGTGAACAATATACAATCTGTAGTGAACAGATAAACACAAAAAATTGTATGTGCTGCATATATGCTGTTCTGTGTGCTAATGTGCAATACCTTAAGCATGGCTATAACATGGATTATATTTGCCCATCCCAAAACATGATTTGGAGTGATAGTGTAGGAGGCAAATCTATGGGGCTTTCTCGCCTTCCACCGTCCTAAATTAGGAATCTCCCAACCTATCTTAATTTCTCAACAATTACATTGCTCCATACTCAGACCACTTTTTGCCATGATTTTTGAGCAGAGGAGGGGAAATTGTGGTCTGTTGAATAAGTTCTGGGCCGAGATTTCTCTTTCCCTTCCTGTTACAGGCACTTAGGTCTTTGGGCAAGAATAAGAGTTTCATAGCCTGTGACTCCAAGTGAGCCAGCCCAGTGGATCCAGGACCAGCCCAGGAGTTGTTCCATAGATTCTTGATGTTGTTCTCCGCATACATGTTATTTCATATTATATTACTGTGTTTCTTTCTAAGCCACTTTGAGTTCCCAGTAGCAAGTAGACAATATATAAATATTCTATCTTTTGCACAGTATTTGTCATATCTTATTTCAGATTTATTATTAATAAAAGTAGTACAATTGTCATATAATTTACAGCCCAGTTTGGGAGGGGGGGTGAAAGTGATCAGGGAGCTAGCTAAGGGTTACACCAGCGTATTCTGGCCTTACACCAGTGTAACTCCCCCTACAAAGGCGCATGGCCACAGTGCTGCTCCACTGCAGCCCCCTGCCTGCACCCAGCCACTATGGCCAGACACAGGCGTTTAAGTGTGGCAAGCACCTACGCTGGCACCTAAGGGAGCAGGGCAGGGTGTGTGGGGTGCAAGTTAGTCAGCTCCCCAAGCCGTTTCAGGCTCAGCAGAAAGTTACACCGCTAACAACAGCGGCTCAGCTCATAAGCGCCCATTGTTTGGGAAAACTTGCCCCACCCAATTAGCCCAGTGGAGCATAGGATGCTGACTACAGTGGGGACCTATCCATTTGCATCCCTGTGGCAGCTGAGCCCCCTCCACTATAACCAATCAGTCCCCTGCCCACCCTACATACCCCCTGGCCAGGACAGCCCAGGTAAGTAGGGATGCAGCTGGAGGCTCTGCCCGACAGTCCCCTGCTCTAGGGACTTAGAGCACAAGGCAGGAGAGAGTACACACGGTGGCAGGGCAAGAGTGCACAGGGCGAAATTCGAGGCATGCCTTGCACTGACACATGGAAGAAGAGCTAAGTCCAAAATGGCTGACTAACAACTTCCACCAAAGTTGCCTTACAGGTTTCCTGTCTCCTGAGTCCTGACTTGAGGAGTGGTGAGGGTACGCACACAGGTAAGAAGAAGCTGAGGAACCAGCTGCCTGGCTTGCTCATTCACACTGGCATCCCTTCTTCCCTTACTGGTACTCCACCTCTGTGGATGATGCTCACTAGGAAGGGGGTATGGCCCCTGCCCACGAGCCAGCATGGCCCATACCTGTCAAAGAGGCAGATGCCCAAGGAGCCGTGCTTGACACAGCTATTACAGGGGGAGGGCTTCCAGCAGTCCATGCCGGATTCCATTCAAACTCCCTTGGCTGGGCTTTCGCCTTGGGCAAGGGAGAGAATGCAGCTGCAGGTCAGGGTGACTGAGTGCTCGCTCTACCAACTCCCAGTCGACAGGAGCCGTGCACAACCGCTCAACTCTCCCTCATAGGGTCAGAGCCTGTAAACAGCTGCAGGAGCAGATCATCCATACACAGATGGGGAATACTTTCACGCCGGAGGGGCATGCATCATCTGGTTGCAGCAGCACCTGTAAAAACGGAGCCACCACCACTGCACCTAGCCATTCACACCCTCCCGGGACATGGCAGGCTGGGCTGGGCCTTGCATGAGGCAGGGCTCCTTGCCGCACATGTGTCTGTTTCCCATTAAGGCAGGTCCTGACTAGAGATGGGCACGAACAGCAATACGAACTTTAAAAAGCCACGAACAGCCTGATCTGCTGTTCAAGAACAAGTTGTTAGCGAGGCCCCATTCTAAATGAACAGGTGGTCATTGCAAGCCTCGTTCGTTGCTGTTCGTCAAGCCAGTCTGGCACCTGCAATCAATTCCCTTGGCAACCAGAGGCAGGGACTGCCTGAACTCTGTTTGAACTCCTGCTGTTGCCCTGGAAACCCCAATCTAAGTCCAATTTAGCTTGATAGTCAGGTCTTCCTTTCAAGTGTGGAGCTCTAAATTTGTTACAAGGAAGCAAAGAGCAGAGGGGAGGGGGGCTCCCAGCTCTCGTTTTGCAGACAGTGAGGGAGAGAAAGTTGCTGTTGGCATTTGAGAGAGAGAGACAGAGAGTGCATTGGAGCTTGAATTTTCTTTGTGTGGTGGGAACTCTTCAAATTCCAGGGCTGCTGCCAGGCTCTGGACCAAGCTATTATTTATTACTGGTACCTATTATTTATTACTGGTACCTTTCCTGCTGCCTGCTCAGGTAGGGTTTCTGGGAGTGGTGTGGTAGGGATCTTGATGGCTGGAGGGGGGCCTGCTGGCCCCCACGAACAACAAACATATTCGTGAACAGGTCATGTTCATCAATGTTTGTTGTTTGTGGATGGCAACGAACAACTAACACCATGTTCATTGGTTTTTTTCTGTTCGTGCCCATGCCTAGTCATGACCCATCAGGGAGGCCAAGGAGCATTGCAGTTCCAGCCACCAGTGATCCTCCTTGACAGCCATTCAAGACTAGCCCAGGGAGTGGTTCCCCAGGCAGCCTGCATCTCAACCTTGCTCCAGTGAGGGCAGCATGAGGAATGGATTTTGCAGATCTGACTGCTGCAGAAATAGACTCTGTTCCCTTCCTGGCTGAGAGTTGTTCATCCTCTTTATTTTTTGAGGTTCAATAAAGTCTGTGTTGAATATCAACTATCTTCCTGTCTATTTGCTTGCTGTGGATGACAGTAGTCCTCCCCTTAACTTCCCTGTAGGGGTGCCCTTTCACACATCCCAGTGAATGGTTTCTGGCTCTGGGCTGGATGTGGTGATCACAAAGAGGCTCTGTGCCTAGATGTTGCTCTGCTGCCAGAAGGAGCAAGTGACGAAGTGACATTGGAGGCTCTGGCCCTGTCCAGCTCCCCCCCTCAATTTCACTGCAGGCAATGGGGTGGGACTTGTAGTGTTGCCCATGTCTGTCTGCTGGGGTGGGGGGCACCACAGAGGACTCTTATTCTCCAACAGACAGCTGGTTTCTGATAAGCCAGGCAGAAGACCGCTATATGTGGGAAGTGAGGTTGATGCTGGGAGGGGTGTGGGTGGATTGTTGTCTTGGTATCCCTGGGGCTCCTCCCACACAAGGCCAGACCACCCTCCCTTTTGCTGTTTGTGGAGGCAGGATGGACTTCGGGAATCTGGTGCATGGGATGGGATGATGGGCTCAGAGCCATTTATCTGGTCCCACAGGCGGTCATTCCACTTTGCAAGGCATCATCCCAGGTTCTTAGGGTCCACCCTGTGTTCTTTGCATCTTTGAGATGCAGTAATGTGTTTCAATGGAGCTGCCACGTTGATGGCCATTTGTCATGCCCATCACATTCAATGGGCCTTCCAGCCTCTCCAGTGGTTTCCAATCGGTAGTCTTGTGATAATTTTTGGAACTCACCCCCTGCTTGCCTCTAAGGAGCTGCTTGAGGCTTGGGGGGGGAGCGATCCTGAGTGCCAAGGGCTACGGGTGTGACCTTGCTGGATCCTGCTTCCTTCCTGGTCTTACTTTGTAAGGAGAGAGCGCATGTTTCTCAGAGCGGCAGCAGCAAAGTTTGCAAGTGAGAAGAGCTTTAGTCATCAGCCTGGCCCTATTCATGAATGAGGGTTCAGTGAGTGGGTGAGCAGGCGCCCAGTCTTCACCTTCAGTGTCTTCCCCACAGGGCAGGGCTCCTCTCAAGGCAGGCACTTCTGTTGGGGTGTAGCAAGCATGTCTGCAGGGTTCTTCTTGCCCTGTGCGCCTGCTCTCTGTGCGGCAGGCGAGTGGCATTGGCAGCTGGTGACGAGGGAAAGCGGTGCAACCTGAGGACTGCCTATGCCTTTCCCTGACACTCAGTGTTGTTAACAGCAGCCACCCTGCAATTGGTGGATTCTGCTAGTGTTGCCCAGGCAACTATGGAGCATTCTCTCCTAGCTGCGCCTTGCCATGCTCTGCCTCCCAGTGCAGGTCTCCTGCAAAAGTCTTTAGGGAGCGAACCAGCTCTGCTACGCGAGCACTCGGGCATGCACACCCAGCAGGCCTCAGGACTGGGCTTTCAATCATTAATCTGTGTTAATGCATTCAAATATAATAATATTTGATTTATATACCACCCTTAAGGATTACTTAACACCCACTCAGAGCAGTTTAGAAAGTATGCTATGATTATCCCCACAACAAAACACCCTGGGAGGTGGATGGAGCTGAGAGAGCTCCTAGAAGCTGTGACTGACCCAAGGTCACCCAGTTGTCTTCAAGTGGAGGAGTGGGGAATCAAATATAATGGCCTAGACCCCAGTGTGGCTATTGTTTGGAAATGTAACAGGATGTACTTTAATACTCCTTCATGAAAATCAGTACAAATCTGAAAATATGTACAGCTGAATTCTTGAGTTGTCCTCTAGGTGAGAGACAGAAGCACAATGCAGTGGTCACATTAAGATTGCCTGGTCCCAGGGTTAGATAACGTTCAGGGTTTTAGAGACTTAGTTTCAAGGTAAGTCACAAGCAGCAAGGGAGAAGGCTATTTTCTGCATACCTTGAATGATCTTGCTCTTTCGTTCACACATTCATCAAGCTGCACTCTTAAGCCACCAGGCACAACCAGAGGCTGTCACGCACTTCCCCTGCCACATGCTGCCTGGTCCTGCCCCATCCCTCTGAGCTTCTCCTCCAGAGGTCCTGGCCCCCGAAGACCGTGCATTCCTAGATAGCACCCAAATGAGACTCTCTAACAAGCTGGGTGGGGGGGAGGCAAGTGACCCCAAACTGAGCCAAAACAACACTAAACAAAATGGTGGCCAATTCTTACATTAGATTAGTCTATATAAACATCCTCACAGATGAGTTGAAAGCCCAGGCAAACATAAAACATATCCTGGGGAAAAGTGAGTAATTATGATGTACCAGAAATGCATATCCTTATCACTGGCACCCATTGGCTTGTTTTCATTAGTTATGCAGCACCACTCTTAAAACAGGGCTATTAGTCTCAGCCAGGTAGCTGGAGGAGCAGTAGGAATTGCTTAACTGCGGCAGCAATTGTGGAACAGGGTAGAGAGGAGAGGTATGTGTTTGATCACTTCCCGACATACTCACCAGAGGCATTAGAGACGTGGACATGACTCCTGAAGCTTCCTCGCATCTTCTCGCTCTGAAGCAAGCAATCACCACCTATCACTATGTACTTTCTTGCCTTTCCCTCTTAACTAAAAGAGCAGAGATGGCAGACGGTATAATCTATAGTGTTTGAGGAGGTTCCTCTGCTTTCTCTACATTATTTTCCATTAGCTGATCTTTATCTGGAACCTACTGCATCTTGTCATGCTGACATCTCCTGGCTTTCAACCGCCTCTCATTAGAACCTGCATCTCATATTTGGTTCATGGTTAGAGGAGTGTGTGTGTGTGTTGCAATTATGTAACTATTCACAGTGCTATCTTTGCACAGAGAATGTGCCTGGGAATTATGCTAGATTCTCTCATGTTTTTCTGTCTTCAAAGAACAATGGGAGAAAAGCTGATGGAGTATGACCCGCTTTGTAATATGCCTCTCCAATGCAAGGGCATTACTTTTCCTGGGTGGGGGAAGGCCAGAACATCTGAAACATGGCAAGCTCTTATTTGTTTCTTATTCTGCCTTTCTCCATCCATCACAGCACAATCCTAAGCAGCATTACACCCACCCAAGCCTATTGTCTCCAATGGACCTAGAAGTGTGTAACTTTGCTTAGGACTGCACTGTTAGTTCCTTGCATAAACCTGTAAACTTATCCTAAACCAGGACCTTGAATATGAACTTACACATTCAGAAGGCAGTATTGTTACATCAAGAATGTCTGAGGTTTTTTTTTTTTAATGAGGTTCATCTCTAATGAGGGCTTTACCCCCTTTCCAACCAAATCTTGATGCATAAAACATAAAAGTTTCTCCTTTACTGCATGTTGTTGCCAGATGTTTCCAAAACTCTTCCAAATATTATAGTCATTTGTATGCCCTCACATATATGACTTCATCCATAAACACTAGTTCAGAAGGCTCCTCCTCCTTAATTAAACCAATTAACTCGTCTCTACTTCTCTTATAAAGCATTTCTATTGTCTTACTAGTCACAGGCCTAGAGTATTTCAACAATTTGTTATAGAGTGCGGGTTTCTCAAAGGATCTCTTTAATGGAACTTAAAAGTATTGAACATACTCTTGAAGCTACTGGACTTCTCTTGAATTTTCTACAAAAGAAGAACAGAAAAGTTCTTCTTTTGGAAATACAAATCTTTTGGAAATACAAATCTAGTGATTCATTACTTGATTTGACGGTAATTACCATGGGAGGCTCAGCAGGTGAAACTATGGTGCAACATAGTCACTATATACTAGATCTCAAAGGTTAAGGATGCCACCAAAACCATCAAAACCTAATCCTTCAAATGTTGTTCTGTAAAAAACTGAAAGGGCACACACACACACAAATTACAATGATTGCAATTACTCATTAGGATTTTCTAGAAAATTATGAATTATGGCAATGCTATCAAATAATGTAATTTATTACAGCAAAAATATAGTAAACTACTTTATCATTTACTGAATACATATTAAGCTTGTTTCACCATTTCTCGTTGTAAGCTGACTGCACAAGTTCAGAGAACAATTTATGGAATTTGCAAAGGAAGAAAATCAAGACAGTTTTCACACCATAGAAGAGGTGTATGTTCACACAGGACCTATGAGGGACTTATATGATATTTGATGCAGCCTTGCAGGATCTGAAAGATCTACTACAAAAGAAGCGTTAATCCAGTTTATTGAGGCAAAAAAGGTAAAATAGTGAAGAAGTGGTGATTGTGCTATCTTCAATGTCAGTATCCAAGTTATTATAAGCATTTATACCCCATGTATTGTCGAAGGCTTTCACGGCCGGAGAACGATGGTTGTTGTGGGTTTTCCGGGCTGTATTGCCGTGGTCTTGGCATTTATACCCCACTTTAGAAGAAAGCTGAAACAGAAAATTTGTATACATACATATGTATAAAATTTATTAATCAATACACACACACACACACACACAAATACATACAAGATGCTGCATATCATTTTTGCAGCAGATAATGAAAGTGACTCTCAGGTTTTCCAGGCATACAGAAATAAACACTGGGTATTTTGAATATAATATATAAAATGAGTAAAGTAATGCCTCATGTTGAACAAGCTTCTATGTATACAAGCTTTTGAGCTAGAAAGAAAACATCATTTTGATCCCATATTCATATAGCAACCAGGTATCTGTTCAATAAGATGAATTATTTTATTAGAAGGAGGGGCTCGTTCATTTCACAATTCACTGATTTCACATCAGCCCTGAAAGGGGGCTAATTAAAATGTGTGGCCCCTTCAAAAAATCTAAAGGGCAGATCTCAGCTAGAATACATTCTGTTTCAACACTAGTAAAGGATTGTCATAACTGTTTTTTTTTAATTATTGTGCGTACTTTAAAAACATGCAGCCCAACTCCATATCAATCGAGGGCCTACCTTGGCTTGGCTGCAGCTAGGAAATAATGCCACCAACCTGTCACAGGCTCTTATCTGAAACATATAGTGGTTGAACAAAAGGACAAGTGCTTTATTTTCATATTTGCAAAGATTTTTTTCCCTGCTAAGTTCTTCATGTACATATTTGAATAAGGTAAGGCATAATGGCCCCTGGGTGGGGATCCCCCGCACCGGGCGGGTGAATGGCACCCCTAGGTCAGATGGATGCCCAGACTAATCTCAACAGCTTGTTCTGAATAAGTACAAACTTTGTTACATTTATTTGCATGAGAAAAGTCTTCAGCTCAGAGAAGCTATGACACACAATAGGAAAGTGGAGGATTTTGATATGGTTATGTGAATTTTTAGTCATACCCCAAAGACCCCGAATCTCTCAGACTTGAGTTGTCTGAGGCTACGTAATCTTTCACAAAGCACTTTGTTGAGATTCTTAAAATTATATTTTATCTAAGCAGCCGGAAAGGGGCATTTAAACCCCACGAACCTGGTTCGGGAACTTGCCCCAGTTTGTGGGAGTTCCTGGTTCCTGGAAACCCATGAACCACGAGCTGCATGGTTCTGTTTTTTTGTGGTTCTTGCCCATGTCTAGTAGGGATTCATCCAGAGAAAGCCCCCTCTCTTTCACCATCTAATTGACTTGATTCTTCTGGCTGCTTCTGGTGGATGGCTACCCTTCTTGCATGCCACTAGGAGAGAACAAAAAGGTGTTGGGCCAGTTAATATCTACAGCAACCAATCACCACTTCCTCTGAGCGCATGTACTAATTCTGCTCTACCTACTGCCACCTGCCAGAGGACTGAAGGGAAACAAAGGGAGAAAGGGGGGGGGAATGCAGTACTGCATCCTTACCTGCAGGCATCTGTTCAAGGAAGCCAAAGCAGAAGGCTTCAATTAGGAGGGAACATAATCTCTGAGGAATATAGACCCCAATCCTCCCCCAAACTATGCATATGCCAGTGGGAGGGCACAGAAGTAATTTTTTGTCTAAGGTAACGTCATAGCTTATGCCATCCCTGCTCCCTTTTCAAACCTACTGGCAAATTCTTTCCATTACTAATCACTACACGTGACTGAGAGGCTGCACTGATATCCCAAGAAATGGATCATATTGCTCTTTAGGCAGATATTGACTACCATCAATCATTATTGTACTCGTGTCATGCAGAAGTGTCCTTGCCTGATGCCTACCTTACAGAAAACTGAGCAATCCAAACCATAAGAAGTGGCAAATTCTTTTTTTGGTAAAAACAGTAGGAGGTGTCAGAGACACAGTAATGATAAAAAAGAGGGGGAAGGGTTTTTTTTCCTCCTGCATGTCCTCAGTGTGACTGCCAGACAATTAAAAAAAATACTGGCAGTCATTTAGTTGTTTTTCTAAATTGCTGACTGCGAAGTAAATAAATATGGTCAATCAGGCCTTAGAGGAATTTGTCGGCACGATGATTGGAAATAATTTTGGATACACTTTACCATGCATAAATCCTTCACAAATTCCACAGAAACAAAAGGCAGTTGTGTTAGAATTTTACTTATTCCATCCTACAATTCCCTTGCGTTCATAAATGCTGGCACATGTAAAGTATAATCCTAAACAAAGTTATACCCTTCTAAGCCCATTGCATAGGACTACATACTGGTCAGCATGGAAAAATGAATGAAGCCAAGAAAACCTAATATTAAATATATTACTTGCTAGAGAAATTTTTCATAACGTTTTCTTACATGGCTTTCAGGTGATGCCACCCTCCACCCCAAATTAAAAGCAAATATTAGATGTGGAAAAAAATGTCAGCATTATGTGTTTGTAGGCATTGCTATTAAGTCTGACAACTCAACAGCAGAGGAAAAACTGAAGAGGAAAGCAGCTATCATAAAAGATAATATCAGCATGGTGATTAATAAACACTGATAATTAAAGACTGAACTGTTGTAAAATGCATATCCTTCATTTATATGCCTTGGGTAATGGACAACAGAAATCTAGGCTTCTGCTTTGAGGAAAAAACTCCAATTTGTACCAGATTTTTGAACTGGTAGTCCAACGGAAAAATGATTAGAAATGTGTGGGATAGCAAGGGTGTTTGACCAACACGAGAAATCAGTGGCTTTCTGAGGGTGCTGTGTAAAAGATTCCTGGTGTATTTCACAGAATTACCTTTTCCCAAAATGAGGTAATACTTGAAATATACATTTAAATAAACATAGAGTTTGTAAATAAGAGAGCAAATTACAATATAACATAAGGCATATGGGCCAGTTGTAGCTCTCTGGTTGAGTCCCAAATATGTTATTTGCACTTCTTTCCCTCCACTGTGGGAACACCTAAAGCCCACTCACACCTATCAAACGTGGGAATAAGACAATGCCTGTATCACAATGGACTGATCCCAAGGCAAAGGATTAAATTATTTTCATATTTGGAGGCATTTCACATGCTTTAAGTTTCACATGAAACTTAAAAAAGAAGGTCACCAGGACAAGAAGGAACTTTTTAACCCTTGCCACTCTCGTTCCAGTTTTCTACTAATGTCAAATTCAGGAAGGATGAGGGGAGGGGTAAAAAAAAGTCGGGAAATGCTTAGGAGTGCTTAGATACCATAAAGTGTATTAAGAGAGCTAAGAGAGCACTATTGGGTGGAGAGACTAAATATTCTACTGAGCAATATCGCAAAAGACCATGGTGAACTTTTCAAGTATTTGATGACAGCCGTGAGAGTACTCTATGGAGCAAAATGAAAGACAGAATCCTGCCCAGATGAATCAGAGTGGATGGATAAAATGTATGAATATGCATCGATGGCTAAACTAACTTCCTACATACATAACAGACCAACATCGGAATTTCAGAAAAAATGGATTTTTTGACTATGCAGCTCTAAGTTGAGAAAAATTAAGAATAGCTAATATGAAAACAGATTAATTATAAAATAGAGACCTTAATATGTTAAATACAAAATAGATTATTGATTAAAGATTAGATATGAAATTTTAAGTAAAAGCAACTAAGGAGATAGATCCAGAGGAGTTAGTTGTGTTAGTCTGTAGATGCATCTGACAAAGAGAAGTGTGGTTCTCCAAAGCTTATGCTCCAGTAAAGTTGGTTAGTCTGAAAGGTGCTACTGGACCCTTTTCTATTTTGCAACTAAGGAGAGGGAAAGAAGAAATATTTCATAATTTAGTTGTTACTAAGTATTTTGAATATACTTTTCTGTTATAGTTTAATATTCTGTATTTTGTATAAGTTTCTATGAACTTTCTACTGCTATTTGTATTTTTCTTTTCCAATATTTTTTAAAAATTTAAAAAAGAAATGTAATATTGTTGAGAGTAAATTCACTTGCTATGGTTTTAATGGATAAATACCTGGCAGATAGGGTCAGCAAAAGCAATGTAAGAGGAATGGGGCTGCCTACCAGCATGCCTAAAGTTTACAGGTGGATAATGCATGGCAGGCAGGGTCAGCAAGAGATGGCACATCACTTTTGCAGGCGGACATGGATATTGAGGGAGAGAGAATTCTTTACAATGATTAAGAACCTCCCCCTCCTTCCATGGCCCACCTAGACTCCTTCTGTTGTGTCTCACTGGTGGCATGTGTACCACTGGCCGAGAACCACTGTTCTAGAGGATGCAGCAGCTACTGGTAGCTCATAAGCCTCTTCTTAGTGACTCCTGCTCTAAGGATCCCAGAGTGGGCATGTTTTGTTCCCAGTTTATTCTTAAGTAAACAACTTCTTCTATTTTGCTGTTCAGTTTTTTTTTTCTTGCTGCTTTTTCTCAGGAACTCACTGCCTTTCCCCTCCGTATCAGTGCCTTTTTTTTTTTTACTGTTTAAACATTTGAAAACATACCTCTTCTCTTGAGCATTTAGTATCTCCTCTCCCTTTCTCCACTCCTGTTACCTTTTTAGGCAGGCAGGACTCAGTCTTTTTAATATTGTTTTTGGAGAGCATCTGGTTGTTAGGCCTTTTACAAATAACAGATAGTATTACTGTATTTTTCTTTAATCTGGAGCTAATCAACAACTATAGTGTTTAGTATCATCACAAAATTATCTTATAGTGAAATGAAAATGTTTCCTGTCACTACGACTCACATGGAAAATGGCATTTAGGCTTGCACATCATCTAGGGCTGCTAACCTGGGAGGGGAGGGGATAGTTCTGGAATTACAGTCTCCAGACCACATAGATCAGTTCCTTTGGAGAAAATGGCAGCTTCAGAGGGTGGGCTCCATGACATCACATCTCCATTGGGCTCCCTTCCCTCTCCAAACTTTACCTTCCCCAGGCAGGAATTTCTCAAGCCACAGCTGATAACCCTAGCAATATCATACTGTGTATTCCTTTTTCTGCTTACCCCTGCAGCCTGATCCTACATGCGTACAGTTAGAAATTGGCTCTGCTGACGGAGAGCAATTTACTTTCCAGCGTGCAAAGGATCTCATCGCCTGGCAACTCAATGCACTCAATGCACATCCGCTGGGTAGTAAAACCCCATTGAACTTCCAAGTAAACACGGCGACGATCACTGATGGCATAAGGAACATCTTCTGCCCAACGTGAGATACCGACATTGAGTCAAGCAAAGAAAGAAAAGGAAACCGAGAGCCGAAGGGGAAGAATGGTGGGCAAGGCGAAGGGAGAGGAGGAGGAGGGAGAGGCACCCGTTTGGGGCTGCAGTTGCCGCTCTCAGTCAACAGGTTGCACCGTTCCCCCTCGGCAGCCCCGCAATGCGCGCACCCGCGGGCTCCTTCCCTGGACGCGCTCTCTGCTATGCTGCGAGCGGCCGCAGCGCTGTTCCCCCCTCCTATGCGCGTCTCTGCTATCGGCTCTCTTTCCATGTCTGGAGGGGAGGAGGGAGAGGGAGGCGGAGGCTACTGCTGCTGCTAGCGCCGCCGTCCTCCATTTTGTGGCTGGGGCAAGCCGTGGAGCCGAGCGCAGACGGAGCGGCTGGCAGCCGGGCGGGGGAAAGGGAAGAGGAAGAGGGGGAGGGCGGGACGCTCGGAGGCTAGGAAGAGGGGGAAGAGGGAGGAGGGGGGCGAAGTGTGGCTAATTCGCTTTAATTAAGCGGGAGGGGAGGCGGAATAGTGTGTGCTGGGGAGGGGGTGGACGAGGCGGAGGAGGAGGAGCAGGTAAGGGGCGAGCGGCGCTGCGCGCGAGAAGGGGGAGGGCTGCCTCCCTGCTCCTCTGCAAAGGGGCGGCTGCGTCAGCCCCCACCCCACACCCAATCCCCTTGCCCCTGAACTCTCCTTCCTTCCAGTCTTCGCCAAGTTGTTTATTCGCCTTGCTTCTTGCTGGAGCCATGGAAGTTGGCGGCTAGAGAGGTCCCAGCGCCCCCACTGGGTAAGGGAAAGGGTGTCTTTGGGGCGTCGCGGGAGTGCGAGGGTTGGTTTCTTCTTCGGGGTTATGTGCTTTTCGAAGGGAGGTGCGTAGCTGAGGAGAAGGAGGGGGGCGGTGGCGCGTATTTTCTCAGAGGTCACCCTCCCCACCCCCAGTCATAAGTCTCTGCTGCCCCCCCCCCCCGACCAAGCGATTTGGTACTGAGTCGCGAGGCCAGAAAAGGGGGGTGGTGGGATGGCGGCTCTCGTTTTGTCGGGTCGTTCAACTTTTAACTCGTCTGCGTTAAATTCGGCCGCGGGAGAAGGGGAGGGGTCGTGCTCTCCTCTTTCACAGCCATTTGGGTCTAATTTTATTTCCCTAAAATATCGTCTGAGAGAGCCTGGCCTCAGAGAAAATTTCAGAGGGGCTATTAATCGTAGTAGTTCGTTCTCTCGCCTTCCGATCCCCCCCCCCGCGCCCCTTCCTGTGGAGAAAATGACATTTTCTGGGTTTCTTAAAAAGTGTTCCTAGGATTTTAAATTTTTTAAAAAGAGAAACTTTGCCTTTTTCTGCTTTTCTTGATCCTTCTCCCTCTTCTACTTAAAAATAAATAATTTGGCGGGCCGAGGGATTGGAAACAATCAAGGGAGTAAAAATCTCAATACTTGAGAGTTTTTGTAGCAAAAGGGTTGGTGTTATTTTGCAGAAGTGGGCGTGCCAGCAGATCGCTCAACAGGTCCCGACACATTTTTTTTTTTAAAAAAAGCACCATCAAATATACTTTTGGTAAAGGGGGCGCATTTCAGCTCACAAAGATCGTGCTTAAATATCCTCGAGGTGTTTTTTTTAAAGGTTTGCAATCGTATCATGTGACAGATTTTTCTCCCTTTGGCCTTGTCTGTCATTTCATAGTGTGTGTGAAAGTGAGACAGAAACTTGTCAATGTACTAACTCCAGTTCTTTCCCGCTTTTCTTCTGATCTATGCTTTAACAAAAAAAAAATTCATGATGGCGCCATGGCAAAAAAAATTAAGTTTTCATACAACTTCTAGGGAGGATGTTACAGAATCAAATTGCTTGTTTCAGTTTTTATATGATGTTTTTATTGTTTGGTTTGAAGGAGCTGTCAACCCTGTTGTCAGTTCACAAAGCACCATATGTTTTGGGGGGAAGTGAGATGTCCAAACAAGAGAAGAGGTGAACATAAAAGAAACCTAATAAACATTCAGAATATTAGTTTCTTTTTCCTTTCAACATTTGAATTTCTAAGTATTGTCCTTTTAAAGGGGACATCTGGTCAGATTTGTCCAATCAATCGCTAATGGGAATTGAAATATTCTGCACAAGCATTCAGTAGCTTTTGGATACAATAACGTATTTGGTTTTCGCCAAGCGAGTGGGTATGAGGTGTAGATAGTTTATTTAATAATGTGTTAAGTGTAAATAGGTTATTTTTGATTACATGTTCTTTAAATGACATTTCTGAAATTTGTGAGATGTAAAGGAGTAATTTTTTCATTTTTCAATAAATATGTTGATATAATTATACCCCTTTGAAACTTACTCTGGACCAGAATATAATATGATTCATTAAGTTGGGCAAACCCTGAACCCTGTATTCCCCCCCTTCACCCATGAGAGTGTAAAAAGTAGAAGTGGAAAATAGAAAGAAGTTTGGGAAGAAAGCACGTATAGCAGTTAACATGGCATTGCCTGGGAATTTTTTTTCCCCAGGTGGAAAGTGTCATTGGTTCTTCCCTATTTGGAAGGACCAATGTGTGTGGAAATTGGGCACTAAGAGTTTGTGTTTTTCACTTGTATTAGTAGTTAATCCAAAATTTGTTGAAACAAAACCTTGAAATTAAAATAAGTACTTGGGTATCTCTAGTTTAAAAACGGAGATAACATTTATATATGCATTTCATTTTGTGATAATGTTGGGGTGTGTTTATAATTCAGTGACAAAAACGAAGTAAGATGTTCTAATTGAGTAGTTTTCTTCATGATTTACAGTTAAATACTTTATTAAATTGTAAATTGAGAACGTGACTTAAAAATTTCAGTCTCAAACCTTTGGATTAGAAATGGAGCGGCATTGGAAAATGTTTTATCTTTTTAACTAAGCAATTCACTGGCTCTGTTTGATTGTTACTTTTGATTTATACATGTACAGTTTTGGGCTAATTGTTAATATTTCCCTTCTTTTATAATCAGTATTAAGACAATGGAGTCCAAAGAATCACTGAAGTCCACAGGGGAGGAAGCAGGGAAAAGTGTTCGCTTCCGTGACAAAGGAGGACTTGTGATAGACTTTCCTCCATCCTTTAGGGGTGGAGCTCCTGTCAAGACTCCTGCATCTACAACTCCCCTGCTTGCCTCCTCTCAATCTGATTCCAAGCAGCAACCTGCTCTGTGTGATTTATCAAAGGGATTAGGAAGCAATGCACCACAACCAGATCTCTCCAAAGCAGTGTCGCTGTCAATGGGGATATATATGGGCGAGACAGATACAAGAGTGATGGGAAACGAACTTGGATTTCAACAGCAGGGCCAAATCAGTCTCTCTTCTGGAGAAACAGATTTCAGGCTCCTCGAAGAAAGTATTGCAAGCTTGAATAAGACCTCTAGCCTGACAGAAGGTTCAAAGGATACGGCATCTCTCGATGTGCCCCTAGAGCCAGGGTTCCCAAGTATGGCTAGTCATGATCGCACTTCAGAGCAAGGAGCCTTAGTGCAAGGCCAAGTTGGCAGTAATGGTGGCAACTTGAAGCTGTTTTCTGAAGACCAAAGCACATTTGATATTCTGCAGGATTTTGATTTGCCACCAGTATCTCCTGGAAAAGAAACAAATGGGAGTCCTTGGAGAATGGACCCCTTGTTGGATGAAGGCAGCTTGCTTTCGCCTCTGGGTGCAGATGAGGGGTTTCTTCTAGAAGAGAAGGAAATTGAGGACTGCAAGCCTCCTGTTTTACCAGACACTAAGCCTACTATCAATGAGCGTGGGGATATTTTGCCCACCCAGACAGTGCAGATGCCACAAGTGAAGACTGAAAAAGAAGAATTTATCGAACTCTGCACCCCTGGGGTTATAAAGCAGGAGAAAATTGGCCCAGTTTATTGCCAGGCTAGCTTCTCTGGGTCTAGTGTGCTTGGAAATAAAACATCTGCTATTTCTATTCATGGTGTCAGCACTTCTGGAGGACAAATGTACCACTATGACTTGAATACGGCATCTGTCTCTCAACAGCAGGATCAGAAACCAGTTTTTAATGCCATTCCATCTCATCCTGCTGGTTCCGAAAATTGGAATAGGTGCCAAGGATCTGGGGATGACGCTCTTACTGCAATAGGAGCTTTGAATTTTTCTGGAAGATCTGCCTTTTCTAATGGCTATTCAAGGTAAGAGATCTTTTACTTTATTACATGTATAGGTAGTACAATAAAATGCTTGTTGACTTTTCCTTAAATTGGTGGTCTAGCTCTAATTAGTTACCTGGCAGTTAGTATATGTTAACATAATGTAAGTAGAAAAACTGTGGTTGATCAAATAATACAGTGTTTCATCATGCTTTAAAAAAAAATGAGATGGAAAAAATAAGAATGAACGCAAGACCTATTACATTTACTTCAAGTTAATCTTTAACCACATGCAGAAGACTCTTCTGATTGGTTGAACAGGTAAAGTTGCCTTTTCTCAAAGTAGTGAATATTCAGTACACTATTTGGTGGGCCCTCACCTTAAACTATTTGAACTTTTAAATAGTTTTGTTCGTTTTGATGGTATGTTAGCTACCCAATGAACAATCATTTTGATCGTATTTTTTTAATCTACCATATTTAAAGGCAAGAAGTATATGAACCAATCTAAATTTTGATTGTAGAGCTGGGAAGTGAATCATAGTAAAACATTATTGTGCTGATAAAATGATCAGCCGTGTTTATTAATGCTTATTTATTTAGATTATTAGCTATTTGAAATATTTGGATCCAAAGTTGATTTAAAAAATCAAGCTAGTATATCTTTCCTATGCTGTGAATTACCATCCAAGAGAGAGACATTTTGTGGCAACCTTAAACATTATGAGCCTAGTTTTTAGCACACGCTTATACTTTTCTAACTGGGGACATAGTCTTGCATATTGCAGATTTGCTTTTGAAATGCTTAATATAAAGCTGCCAATTCCTTTTCTTTCATAAATTCTTTCTAATGGTTACATTAAAATCTGAATTAAAAGTAGTTTTATTTTGGATTGTTATAGGAAAACAGTTGTCGCGTATGGTGTTTGTTTCAGTTGAGAGACCTAGTCATGACACTTCTATTATGGTTTGAACCCGCTAGGCCAGAGCCTGCTTCCTCTAACTTATGTAAAAATGAAATGGGACAGTTCTCTTGTATTTTATGAATTTAAATATATATCTAAAACATCTCAGGTTATGAATATCACCGTTAATATTTCTTCGTATTGCACACAACTACTTTGCCTTCAAAATACAACTGAAAATGTTACTGTTGGGAATTATTTAACTCAATTATTTAACACAATAGATATTCTTACTGCTTATAAAACGTTATTAAAAGCAGTTACATGCTTTTTGTGCTTTGCTAATTTTATGTGTTTGGTAGAGGGAGGAGGAATGTTGAAAACCGCCAGCAGGGTTTTGATGAATGAATACTTAGTCTTCCAAATGGAAAGTGCATGTTGATCTAACTATAGATTTCTCAGCACGGAAGTTATTGCTAGTATATAGTTATATAAGGCTTGAATTTTTAATTGGATATATCAGTAGATTAACCAACAATTGTTTAATTGACAAGGACAAATTTTAGTTGGTAGAACTGCAAGTTCATGATGATGTTTGGTATTTTTTTGTAATGGGGAACAGAAAATATTAAATGATTTTTTTCTCCTGGCTATTAATCAATGGTAGCTTTTTATTAAATTAGTAATTATCTTGTAGTTTCGATTGGTGGTTCAGGTAAGGCACCATGATAATGTTTGTGGTGGTAGTTGTGATAACTGTAGCTCGATGTGATGTCTCAGTTGTCAGATCATAGCCACGACTGTAGTTCTTTTCTAGAAGCAGCCACATCATGGAAACAGGAGTGCCGAGAAGATAGAAAATGAAAGTAAATCAACAGTTTTTAAACTATTGTTTGGCTATATATTTTAAGAAGCTGAAACTATTCTGTTGTGATATCATTACTAATGCAAACTATGGTTTGGTGTGATGTCTGAATTTAGCTGTTTCTATATTGTACTTTCCCACTTAATTTAAGAGCTCTTTACATTCACCCGGAGCTATAAGAAAGGCCACCTCACTGGCATCAAGAGCAGCGTGTGAGACTATGGCCTTCTTCTGACACCCCCTAGCTCTGCTGGTTCCTAGCTTTAGTATTCATCTTAGAAAATTCAAATTGACTATTTAGTTATTACCTTAGAGATGATGAACAACAAAATAATGGAGTGGAAAAGAGAGAAGGAAATTGTGAACTAGAAACCAGGAAAAGCAAGAGCGTTTAATCTAGAGTGTATGAAGACATGTGATGCTATATAATATCTCTCGTAAATTATTGTTTCCTAATCACTGTGGGATTGGGTAATATTCCTTGACTGGGTTTCAAGACTATTTCAATTTTAAGCTGTCGTAGTAGCTGATGGAAAGCTCCCCCCCCCACCTGTATATTGAGCGTGATTGCAGTGGTGGCAGTGCATTCTCAGTCACTATGGATAATTTGTGGGATTCCACTCTATCTGTATCTATTTGCAGCTGTAAATTTAGAAGTGAAATCAAATATGGCATATTCAGGGGTAAAAATCCTCATTTGTTCACAGCTGATCCCTGGCTCCAAAGAGATGGGTGTGGAAAGTGTGTTGGTCTCACAGATAAGGCTTTAGCCAGACTTTCCCAGGTAAGCATCATTGAGAGCAACCATAAGCAGTTCTGCTCAGACGTAAATCTCATGTTAATCAATGGGGCCTACTCCCAGGAAAGTTTCCTTAGGGTTTCAGCCATTATGTGTGGAAGGTTCATATCCAAATTGTCTTCAGAAGTGGGTGTTGCATCCTAGGGCCCCTTCTCTCAGGCAAATTTCTGTTGCATGTTGTCAGCCAGAACTGCTAGAAGGAAATCTCCATGTGCCTTTAAAGATGAGCCAACTTGAGACTAAGCTGTACTGGGTGACTCCTACAGCCTTCTTTCTATCTCCCTGTGTCTTCATGTCCTGGCAGCCCTTCCCTTGGGTGCCCAATCCCCTCCCTTTATCTCCTTGCATCAAGAATCATCCTCCTGCATCCTGTGCATGAGCAAAGGTCAGTGCTGTCACTATCCAAATGTAGGCTGAACAAAGAGCACCAGGTATTGGCCTTAGAAGGGTCCAGGCTGCTCAAATGATGAAGATTGCCTTGCAGTCCAGCCTCCAAGTCCCAGTAACTCTTTCTCCAGGAAGCGTCCCTGCATGTACCAAACCAGTGAGAGCACCATCTGAATCTAATTG
The DNA here is from genome assembly GCF_028583425.1 of Eublepharis macularius. Lineage (NCBI taxonomy): Eukaryota > Metazoa > Chordata > Lepidosauria > Squamata > Eublepharidae > Eublepharis > Eublepharis macularius. The sequence continues at coordinate 67,822,088 of NC_072793.1, forward strand.
CCTGAGCTCTTCCCGGCTGACCAGAACCTGAGGTGCTGTGATTCTGAGGAGCAATTGCTGCCTGTTAGCTGAAAACTAATCATTGCAGTCACCATAGAGCCATAGCATTTCAGCTGGTTCCAGTGGAAGTCCTGGAGAAGGTATTCTTCCACAAGAACTGGACTGGCGCTAGAGATGGTTACAGTGTTGTGTTTACAATCACAGCTGCAGTATCTTGGCCTCACCTGTGGGGGTGCCAATTTCTGTGCTTCCTTCCCTCAGCCTCGCAGTAGGGGACAGATATATTATGTATCATGATGGGATTTCCATACATCATGGTGACCTGGCTCCCAGGTTTTGTTGAGCAGTTTGCAGGAGTTAAAGTCAGTGGACCAAGTTACAATTTATGTAAGAGATGTGTGATTGGGGGTTTTGAACCTTCCCTCTCTGTATCTGAACAGCTCCCATTTTTCATAGAGACAGAAATTGCTCTGATGTGAGGAAGAGCACATTTGGAACACCACCTTGTAAAAATAAATTAAGAGGATGTGAGGAAATGGAGTCAGTACGTTTTGGAATTACGGAAAGTACAAATGGAGGCCCACAAGACTCATAGGGGGAATCTCCTCCCCTCTCTTGCTCACCAGGCCAGCTATTTGATGGTCAGCCCACTCCCCTGCAGCGCTTCTGCCTCCTCCCCCACCTGGCTCATGTGCTGGTGGGGTGGCTACTTCTCCACCACCTATCTGCCTGCATAGGAATGGTGGAGATGGCAGGACCAGTATTGGCAGAGAAGGAGGTGAGCAGCAACAGCTCCTTTCCTCATCACCCACCCTTCTGCAGTGCTGCTACTTTTGTGGTGAAGTGGGCAGGGCAGCTCCTTATCTCCCTTCCCCACCCAGAGAGGAGTGACAACAGTGTCGTGGTTGGTTTTGGTGAAAGGGGGCGTTTTCAGAGCCTTCTGTTCCTCCTCCTCGATCCATCTACCTGCACATCTTGGAGAAGCACTAGCAGCAGGGCTAGCTTCAGCAGCGGGCTGTGGCAGCTCTACTCAGCTGGCTCTTCCAGTCTCTCTGTAGGGTTACATTTGTGCAAGCACAGGCAATATTCCTTTATTATCTTTTCCCATTTTTTTTTAAAAAAACTGTTTGTATTATTCTGGGGGTGCCCTCAAGTTTACAGAAGAATGCCCCCATCTGAATATGGCCACATTCCCTGAGTTTGTCTATCTGCATGTGGCCATTTTTTGCATTAGCTGGTGCTTGCAAGACTCACTGGGAGGGGAATTTTGTCCATTTCCCTGCTTACCTCTCCTCAGGTTTTGCTCCTTTTTCCTGCCCTGCCCCTTGCTTTTATTCCCTTCATCATAGAATCATAGAGTTGGAAGGGGTCATACAGACCATCTAGTCCAACCCCCTGTCCAGTGCAGGATCAGCCTAAAGCATCTCTGACAAATATTCATCCAGCCTCTTCTTGAAAACTGTCAGTGAGGGGGAGCTCACCATCTCCCTAGGCAGCTGATTCCACTTTTGAACTACTCTGACTGTGAAAAAGTTCTTCCTAATATCCTGCTTGTACCTTTGATCATGTAATTTAAGCCCATTGTTTTGGGTCCTACCCTCTGCTGCCAACTGGAACAGCTCCCTCCCTGCCCTACTCCAAATGACAGCCTTTCAAATACTTAAAGAGAGCAATCATGTCCCCCCTCAATCTCCTCTTCTCCAAACTAAACATTCCCAAGGCTCTCAGCCTTTCCTCATAGGGCTCAGGCCTTTCCTCATAGGGCTCAGGCCTTTCCTCATAGGGTTCTTCCGTCCCAATCTCTGTTTTCACTGCCTTTTGGAGCCAAAAGCCTCCCATCCTACTGGACTTGCTAAACAGACCCATAATGTCAAACATGATCTTGTGAGATTTTTGCAAATTTCAGGTAGTCCTTTCTATTCTGGATGCATTTTAAACCTGGGTCTCCCAGGTTTGCAAAAACATCTGAATTATTATTATGTGGATTTTTGATCAGCGTGCTTGGAGACAGGTTCAGAATTAGTTATAAAATGAAAAGTTATTGCTTGTATATGTAGGTGGCGCATTCTAAATGTCAAAGAAATGCTGAATTGAATTCTGAATTGAACAATTCATTAACATTGAGATAATTAGTAGAACACAGTAAAACATGGTCAGTTCCTGTTACGTTTATGCCTTTATACATTTTTAGTTAGTCTCACTAAATGAAATCTATAGCAATTACTGACTTTTTGGATGTCTGCATAAGAATGTATTTATTGTGGAAATAATAGTCACTATGAAAATACATACAAGATACAGCTTGATTTATGTCTTTTAAAATGTGATTCTCATAATGTTTCAAAACTGCTTCAGATCAGAGCATGTGATGATTAGGGTGTCAGACTAGTATCTTGGAGATCAAAGTTCAAATCCTCATAAAAATTGGTTTGTGTCATTGGCTAGTCATTCACTTTGTCTAACCTATCTAACAGGTTTTTGATGTGATGCTAAAATTGAATACATAACAGTATATATACACTGCTTTGAAGTACTTGGAGAAGAGCAGAATAAAAATGTGCAAAATAAAATAAATCCCACTGGTTAATTTTGTTAAAAATGTAATGGTTCAGGTGTGATGTGGAACACTGACTAAGCGCGATTCCAGTAGAAAGCTTATATCTGTGTCTCTTACTGGCTTTTAATGTGAGGAAATCTTAAAGATTTATTGATATGGTGAGATTAGACTGGCCTGGCTAGAGTTGAAGAGAAGGTTTTCAGAGCGTTTGTACAAGGACGTTGCACTAGCTTTTAAAAATTACTTTAGGAAAAATTTTAATTTTATGTTGCGTTCTCTCTCTACCCAGTTTTAAAGAGTTAGGCTCATTTTACTTTCCCACTAGGGATGACCATAAAATACAGTTGAAAAAAATCCTGTTTAGTAACAGTTTTTCATAAAGTCAACTGACATAGCAATTAAAATGTGTAACAACTTTAATATAAAAGATGACTACCACCATTTAACAGCATAGTTAACTGTCTGTGGACAGAGGCATGTTTATACCAATTTTTTCTTCCTTAGAATTGCAATAATCGAGGACTCACTAAGGAAAAAAACACTATTTGGAAATGGCTAGAGCTGTTTTTATACAATTAAGAAATTCATTTAAAATAAAGTCTCAATGTAGTAGAAAATGTTACAAATTTTCAGTCCTTTATCTTGTCTTGAATTACAAACTCCTCTTATGCTAGAGTCTTGAGAATTTATAGTATGATAATCTATAAAGGGCTTAAACAAAATCCATAAGAAGTATCAAAACTCTTAAGAAGTGACCTTCAACCTTTCTAGAGCAGCACCTGCTCTGGGCTTCTCTATGACAATTACATTATTAAGATTTTGTCCCTGTGTTCTCCCCGCCCCTTCCTCAATTCTTTGATGTTTTTGTTCATTGTAAGGTTGTGTGTAGGACTTCATTAATTTTATTTTTGTTCATTTTCTAGCTACTTGAGCATAATATTTTTGGACTCTAGTTAGTATCTTGTGTACTGAAATGTAGAGAAGCAGTATGGCTTTAGAATTTTTTTCAATGTTTATCATATCCTAAGTGTCTAACATGCCCATCCTCCAAAAGATCTTTAAGGCACTGCACCCTATTTTGGATCAAGTTACGATCCAGCTGTCAGATAATGAGTCATGACTTAACAGTTGAAAATTGATTCTCTGTATGGGTTATGCAGTTCATTTTGAATGCGTGTTAATAGTAAAGTGGCTAACCCAGCATTATACATCTCATTTTCAGAAAACGATAGTACCTCCTGGTAAACTAGTATTTTCTTTCTCCTGGAACTATTATTTGTTTTAAAAAAGAGAGAGAAGTGGGGAAAAGTTAATTAGAAAAAGACAAACTATTTCTAGCATTGATCAGATCAGATATTTTAACATCTAGTGTTACCATACATTTTATTTATATATTAATAGAATTACAACTTGGTGTTACTTTGAAAACTTAATAAGCAGTTGTATGAGGAAGTCAGAGCACAGCTTTCTCAACACTTTTCCAGATATGTGGATATTGCTTCTGCTTTCTTTTCTGCTTCTTACTTGCACTGTTGGTGTGATGAACGGACTAAATAATGAAGACTGCTTGCTAATCTTTTTTTCTTCTTCTCCTTTTTAATATTTGCTATATCCATCTTTTGGGCAAAACTTTAGGTAAGTCCATTGTGAGGCAGACAGTTTCCCTTGAAAATGTAATCTGAGAACTTTGGGATTCTGTGAACAGATTTACTGTTACATGTGTGCTGGGCAACAGCTTGAAATCATATGTATTCATTAGGATTATAGAAGATATAATCTGAAGCCATTTCAGCAGTCTGGTTTTATATCGCTTTATTAAATTATTGGGGTTCCCATATTTGCATTTTTTAAAGAAGGGTTAAGTCATCAATGAATTTGAAAGTTATGTTCAAATTACAAGAGACCATGATCCACAAAGTAAATTGCAGCTCTAGTTGGACAGTTGGGCAAAACTTTTTTGTTTCAGAATTGCTTGTTGTAGAGAATACGTAACGTATATCTTTAGTATTGGGGGCAGCTTCACGTTTACTCAGCAAAAATTAAGAAATAAGCAAATCAAGAATATTGTATGTATTGCAGGGTTTACTGTGCTAACTTCAGTATCAAGTTTCCTCTTTATTTTAGTAGTATTAGCTACTTCCTTGCTGTGATGAATGAAGAATATTCAGATGTTTGTTCAGAAGTTCATTAAGAAATAAAATCTTATTCTTCAATGTCCTTCTTGTTCCCAAGAATGTAGTAACCGGGCAAAGAGGACATAGAATAGAGAATGCACAGATTTATTAGTAATTGGAAACAAATACAATTCCTTTGCTTCACAGTTGGCACATTGCCAGATGCAAAGCTTAAACTGTCTTTCTTTGACACTGTAGAGCAATCCTTGTCGTAAATATTTATTTAAAATGAATTACACTGACCTATACCAGTTAACAAAAGCTGCAGTTATGAGCATTCTTTCTGGACAATAAGGCCCATTGAATGAGGCATTGTTCTGCAACCCACTAAACAAGATGTACCTGGTTTAAGTTGGTAAACCTGTTGGGGTTCTGGTTTTAATTTTGAATCATTAAAATTCTAGATAAGTCTTTATGGAACCTAGCTGTTTCATTCAGATGAATGAAACATTTAAAGTAAATTATAATGTAAGCAAATTAGAAAAAAAAATCTAGCAACAACCATGTTACTGAACACTCTCCCTTTTATATGTTCGGATTTGTGGTGAACTAAATATTCACAGTAATCACTAAATTCCTTACTTATAACTCATTTATCATGAGACCATCCCTGCTGTAAATGGCTACCTGTGAGAAAATGGTCATAGATCCAGAGGAGTTAGCCGTGTTAGTCTGTAGTAGCAAAATCAAAAAGAGTCCAGTAGCACCTTTAAGACTAACCAATTTGCTACAATATGCTACAATAAAATTGGTTAGTCTTAAAGGTGCTACTGGACTCTTTTTGATTGTGAGAAAATGGACAGTGCTATGAAACAGAATTAAATCTGTACTGCATTTTTATATGAATGAGCATGTTTTGAAATACTTTTTTAGAAATTATATAGGGATACAAATCTTGCTTCGTATTTTAGGGCCTAGCTAGATTTTCTTACGGCAAGACAATCTAAGAACATACATGACTTTTGTAACATGGAGCATCTGGTGTGTGGAAGTTTGTAAACAAGAGGAGAATTCTTCAACATAGGCTACCATTAGGGACAGGCTTCTAATCTCAGGTGAGTTTGTGGCTCTAAAATTGTAGCAATCATTACATGACTAGGCAGATCATGTGAGCAGGTTTTCAGTGCAAGTCATCCACTGGTATATTGGTTAACCCCCTGTGAATCAGCAATTGAGGCATGGTGTATGGATGATTAATACTTCATTTTTTTCTGCATCCAAAGAAGCTATACCAGCACAATATTTGGAGGGAGAGGAAGGTAGTCAGCTGACTGGTGATGATGGCCTGAGGCTGCCTTGGGTAGATTTCACACCAGTACAGCACTCTTTCTCTCTCCTTACAGCACTCCAGGATGCTGAGAACCCAATCTTACTCCTTCATACTATTTAATTTAGTTGGGGAATAAAAGAAAATTTAAATGTTCAAAACATACTTTTTAAACTAGGTCTGATTTAATACCTAAAGTTTTTACAAGATCAGTAGTATCTACCTGCAAAAATTGAAACCCATTTTGTGGCAGAAATTTCTAATTTAAGTGGCTTTTCAAGTAGCTGTTGGTGTTGAATGGTGGTTGCATTATTTAATTTGCCAGAAACTTTCAGAAACAAGAAACATAACCTGCAAGATACAGACGTGGCTTTCTCTTATTTTTCATACTTCAAGCTATTTCACTGCCATAGTCAATTTTTACCGTACATGCACAGGAACTTCCTCCAAATTTCATATTGTTTGCAAATGCCATTCCTGACTGGACTACTCAAAGAGAACAAAATCCTATCCTTTTGCCAGTGAAGTATGTCAAAGCCAAGGCATTCAATATTGGTACCAGGCATAAACAGATGTAAAAGGAATATAAGCAACCACATGCTTACATAGTTGCACCAATTTCTAATACCTCTTTTCAAAATAGCAGAAGAAATAAACTGCTGGAATAAGTGTTCCTACAGCACTTATTTCTCAGATAGTCCCCTAATATAGAGCCTTCAGGATTGAAAAACTTTGATTTGATCGCTGGTACTCCACGTTCTCAGAGAACCACATTCACAGTTACCATCAACCAAAATGACTTCAGTATGCTCTGAGCACCACTTCACCAAATGTACACCTACAATAATATAAGATATAGCTGTTACTATTAAACATATAACTATAATATTTTACCTCTGCACATTTGGGGTTGTTTCTGCCCACCACTGTGAACTTTAGCTAACTGTCGTGATCTCAAGTAAGAGGGGAAGGAAGGGCTTCCCTCTCTGCCTTCCTTCTCGCCTTGGCATGAGATACAGTAGATCAGGCAAGAGAGTGAGACTGCCAAGGAACTTGGAGAGGAGCCAGCTGGCTATGAAGAATGGGAAATAAAACCACCATCACCCTGCTGTGTCCAGTTTGCTCTTTTCCTTTTGACTGCCACGGAGGTGGTGGCTTTATTCTCATCTCTGCAACGAGCTTGCTGTCTTCCTCGTAGTTGTCCAGGTGCTAGCATAAGAATAGAGAGGCTGCAAGAAGGGTGGGGATTTGTGAAGAACATCAGCTCTTCCACACGGGTACAGGGCCTTCTCCTCAGGAAGATTGGCAGTTTACCTGTCTTCCAGTCCCTCTGGCAGCAGCTGTTTCAGAGTGTAACCCACTAGCCAACCAGAAGGCCTACTGAGTGCTGGCTTTTTCTGCTTTCCTAGAGCATAGGTGGGTGCCACCTTGAGGAACAGGCTACTGAGTATTACTGGATTAAATGGTGCTGGAAAAGGCAGTCAGATCAGTCAGATCTCTAAATGAAAACCAAGTGAGTGTTTGGCTTTGACAGTTAATACAACATTTTTGCCTCTCTCCATATTTCAGGTGAGTGCTCTACTCTTCTGTAAACAAATTGTCGTTTAAATGGGATTGCACTAGTTGTATAAAACATAAAGGTTTAAAGGTATTTTTAGTTGCTGACTTGAAGATAATGTGAATCTATCAACTACTTTAATACAAGCTTTATGCCTCTTCCACAAAGTAGTACATTTTCATTTGGACTAGTAGTTTGTTTTTTCTCTGAAAAAGGTATTCTCAAAAAGGTACCTTATTAGTTATTACTAATGTATTCCAAAAAAATGTCTGCTGTTTCTCTCCTCCTTTCCTTCTATCTGTTTGTGTTTCTTTGATTCTTAACCAGTTCCGAAAAATATTTAGCATTTCTGTCTGTTTTATAGGGAAGTGTTTCAGGTTCTGACAAACTATTTGTAAACAATAGCTGGAATCCAGGGAGACCCTTAAGCAAGCAAAATTCCTTTGCAGGAATTTTGTATCTTTGATTTCCATCAAGCCCTTGCTACTCAGGTGCAGCCTCCAAACAACATTGAACACTTCCAGAGAGTCTCTCTCAGCTATGGCTTTTGGGAGAAATTCAAAAGTCCGCACTAGGAAGAAAGTGACTGGAAGGTGACTCTGCTTTTGGTTCCAAGCTAAAATGTTTCTGGGTGATGAACTAAGTATGATAAGAATTAAGAGTTTTAGGTGTGATGATGAACCATACACTTACACTGAGTATATCATTTATTGAAGATGGAAAAGATATATTTGCTCTGGTGCAAACATAGATGTTTTACCAGTGATGTGGGGCTTTGCAGAAAGTTTTCCAATGCTATATTTTTTTATGGAAAAAATTCTTCCCCACATATTTTACGTATTTATTTACAACATTTATAATCTGCCTTTCTCACTGAGGCTCAAGGCAGATTACAAAGCACAAAGACAATTTAGATCAACAGAAATGGGACATCCAGTAAACAATGCAATAGAGGTTTGGTTTACAGAAATCTGAAAATGAGCAAAAATCTGTATACAGAGCTGAAACACAGTATGAAACATGACATGTTAAATGAGGCAGAAAATAGTAGGATTGTACCTATAGCAACAGTCAGTGTCTGCTATGTACAGCAGTATAGACCACAGGCCCTATTCATTCACCAGAGAATCTTTCTGAAACATTTCATTACAGTATAGCATTATTACATGTGAGAAAAAGCTCTCCTGAATAATTCACATTTGTGTAACTGCAGATGTTACTGTGACCTCAGGCAGGCCATTTCATAAGGTGGCACCACAGCAGTGTATGGGCAGTTGTTGATTTTGCCCATATCAAGGGTGGCACCTGCAGAAGGCCCTGCTCATATGAGCAAAGCTTACATGGTGGTGCATAGGGAAAGAGGTGGTCCTGCAGATATAATGGACCTATGCCACCAAGGGCTTTGTATGTGATGGTCAGTACCTTAAATTGACTCCAGTAGCTGATAGGCAGCCAGCGTAGTGACTGATAAATGGGAGTAATATGCACATTCTGCCTGTGTCCTGATAGAAACCAATGTGGTGCAGTGGTTAGAATGTCGGACTAGGTAGTAACTATATGAAAACACCACTGTAATGTATTATTAATAATCAGTTAACTGTTTGATAAAACGTTATGTGGAAAGGACATAGATAAGTAGAACTATAACTAGAGCAAACTCTATGATATATGTTTGATATTCCCTCCCTACCTTTTCCCTTGTCCCCCCCTATTCCTATATGAGAAAACGAATAAAAAGCTATTAAAAAAATGTCGGACTAGGACCTGGGAGACTCTGGTTCGAATCTCCACTCTACCATGGAAGCTTGCTAGGTGACGTTGGGTCAATCACATGCTTTCTGCTTAAGCTACCTCACATGTTTGTTGCAAGGATAAAATAGAGGTGTAAGCCACTCGAGATCCCCATTGGAAAGAAAGGCAGGATATAAATGAATATATAATGAGTTTATATTACTAAATGTATAAATAAGCTGTGGCCTTCTGTACCAGCAGATCTTTGAGTTGACTTTGGGGAGAAACCTCTGTCTTGATGTTACTCTGGATGGGATCCAGGTAGTCAGGCCATGACAAGGTGGATGGTCACCTTGTGGGCTAGATTGTGTTGGAAGAAACATTTTTTGCAGTTGTGTTAACTTGCTTCTCCGTCAGTCATGCTGAATCCGGTATAACTCCTAGGCTCCTAACTGAGTCAGCAAAGGTCAGCTGAATCCCATCAAAAATGAGAAGCACCATGTCCTTCAAGATCTCTGCTTTTACCATCCGTATCAGTTCCATCTTTGGGTTCAGTTTCAGTTTGTCTCCTTTCAACCATTTAACCATAGCAATCAGAAAGTAGCTGAAGATCTCAACTCCATCACCCAAGGGATTTGATTAGGGAAATACAGAGCTTTGTTTCAACGTTTTTTGGCTCTATATTGGATTTCTGCTATTTTGGGGAGTCTTTGCAGATTTGCATGTATATACCCATTACAGGATTATTGAAATATCATTGCTACTGACTCACACTGTGTAATCTGCCTTGAGTCTCAGTGAGAAATACAGACTATAAATGATGTAAATAACTAAATATGCATATTGATGATATCCAGTTCTAAAGCTACAAATGATTTATCCTGAAGGCTCTACATGGAGGTTGAATAATGTGGGAGATAAGACTGCACCATGTGGAACCCTAGAAGACAGTTCCCATACTGAAACCTCCAGTGGCAACCCTTTGAGTATGATCCATAAGGAATGATCCAAGGCATATCTCCTGATTTCTGTGTATGCCTCCAAAAACTGTAACAGGATAGAATTATCTATTATATCAAAGGCTGCAGATAGATCCAGTAGGAGCAGCAAAGAAGCATGGCCTTTGTCTGCATTCAGGTGGAGGTAATCAACTAAGATCCTCCGACCCATAGCCTGGCTTGAAACCGGACTGAAAAGGGTCCCGAGCACGTGACTTATCCAAGGAGCTAGTCTACCACTACTCGCTCAGTCTCTTCCCAGGAAAGGGAGATTAGAAACTGGGTGATAATTGGCTGCATCATCTTTCTGTAGGGATTTTTTTAAAAACAGTGGATAGATAACTGCCTCTTGGAGTAGTTGAGGGAAGGTGCCATGAGTTGGTGACTGATTTATGATCAAGGGATCATTTATGTGGTCCTTACATGATTTTATCTGCCATGATGGGCAGGGATCCAGTGCACAAGAAGTGGCCTTCACCTATCCTATAATCCTGTCAACGTCCATCCGGGCAACTGTGTCAGAATCGTCCATAAGCAGATCAGATGAAGTGTTAGATAATTCTGCTGCTTGGTTCTGTGTTATGGCTTGCATCCAGATCAAACATATTCGTGTTATTTATTTTATCAACAAAAAGCTTTGCAAAAGTATAGTAACTGTTTGTTCCTGAGACAATAAAGGCTCAGGAATCAGCAGATATCCAGATACCTTAAATGGTCGAGATGGACATGAAGTGGCTGATGCAGTGGTTGTACAGAAATAACATTTCTTTGCTTGTATCATTGCCGTTGCATAGGTCTTCCAACGGGCTCTATAGCTTGCTCGGTTGGATTCAGTATGGGTTTCTGGCAGGGTCATTCTAGGCATCTTCTAGCCCTCTTTAGGTCACCCAGCTCTGCAATAAAACCATTGTCCTGGCTTCTGCCCCAAGTACAGTAGAGGTTGATGAGCAGCAATCTTGTCAGTGGCTTTGAGGAGCTTCATGTTCTAAGCTCCCACCACAGTCTTAACAGAGTATGTGTTTGGGATCCTAAAATCCTCCAGAATATTTTTCACTCCAGAAGGATTGATGAGCTTCCATTGACTGTTTTAACTGGATCTCCTTTTGCGGGGTGTTAGAGCTGTATTATATTAACAGTTGTAATCAGTTGCAAATATAGTGTTACCTACAGTTGTGCTGCAAATCATTTGTGTTAGATGGGCTGAGTGTGAGATACCAAGCAAGGACAGATTCCAGTGCTTGTACATGGTCCAGCTTGTACAGTGGTGTATTTGCCTTGTTTTGCTAACTTTAGTTAACTATTTACATTAATTTCAAATTGGATAATTTTTCATCAAAATTTTCACCTCACTGCAGTTTATCAGTGCTAGTCTGTTCCATCTTGTTTATATACAGGCATGCTAAAAACAAATCCTGCTGATGGAAATTCAGGATACTGCAGGGTACAATCAGCACAATTTAAAGTTAATCTTTAGATTGATGGAATTTGTTTGTCCTGACTAAATCATTCTCTGTTGTATTCAGAAGATTTTTGTTGTAGCAACCTTTTGCAGGGATTGTGCCCCACGGTTGAGTTTTATTGAGTATGTTCTTAATTACTGCATCATGCCATCCTTAAAACTATTGCCTCATAATAATGTTTACGGGTTATAGCAGTTGATATTGATAAGAGGTAACAAGTATATGTAGATATTTCATATTGCAGCTGTAGCATCAATCATTAAAAGAAATCTTAAAAGAAATCTAGCTAAATGTTTATAATTGTGTATTGCTTGAATTATACTTGAAGTTTTAAAAAACTGTTTTGCAAATACAAAATGGTTTCCTCAAATTTAAACGCATTCCAAGTGGCAAGATGGAATAACATTTTGTTTAATATTTTGAAATGTAGACAAGATTTCTGGTTTCACAGTTTTATGTAAATAACCAAATGTGAAACTTTTATAAGCAAGTATTTCATTTTTTTAGCGTTTAAACTAAGAAAATTGCATTTATGTATCTAGACAAAGGTCAAAAGTCAGACTCAGTGGCATAAATTTACTTTTGGTTAACTTGGGTACATGTATTTTTGAGGAATTATTCTAACTTTAGTGTTTATGTCCCTGGTAGAGTCCGAAACGTGCCTGCTACTCAACCTCTTCCAGATAGCTTCCACCAAAACCTGTATTGAGAAAAGCCTGTATATTGAAGTGTCTTCTCTTTCACCCCTTTGAACTTTTTCATAGCTGGCAACTGTGAAATTATATTTAAATAATACATTGTTGTAGGAAAATCAAAAAGAGTCCAGTAGCACCTTTAAGACTAACCAATTTTATTGTAGCATAAGCTTTCGAGAATCACAGTTCTCTTCGTCAGATGTGATTCTCGAAAGCTTATGCTACAATAAAATTGGTTAGTCTTAAAGGTGCTACTGGACTCTTTTTGATTTTGCTACTACAGACTAACACGGCTAACTCCTCTGGATACATTGTTGTAGGGTTGCTGTAAAATTGTAAAGGAAAATGGAACTAACATTGATAGGTATGCCAAAATGAGACTACTGAACTACCTGATTGCTTCCTTTTGTATCCAGTTTGGTGTCACAGTGGGAAACATATTCATAAGCCAGAGTATTAACTGCTTCCATTACAGGCATTTTAAAGTACCCAAGCATGCCAGGATGTCTTCCTTATCCTCCAACAAAAGAAACCTTCATGGTCAGTCCAGTGTTCCACTCTGCATCCTAAGTGACAAGCAGGCAAGGGAAATTAAATTCCAAATATTATCTGCTTTCCTTTTTGTGAAAAGTGAAAAGATCGTTGTCGTCCTTCTGTGCAGCCCCACATTGGGACTGCGCAGGCGCAGGCCAAATGTGTGTCTGCACAGAAGAGACTCGATGATCAACAGTTACAGGTGAGAAACCCTGTTTTTACTCCAGGTGTCTGCTTGGCCCATGCAAAGGCATTCCTTATTGGCAACACAAAATATCCTGTGAACCAAGTAGGAATGAAAATGTTCAGTATCCCTATAAGTAGCCACATAAGCAACCAGGAGAACCTTTTTCTGGGATAACAACCTAAACTGCAAATGCAGACGTTTGCATCTGAAGTGGTAAACACCTACCTTCACTGTTCTCAGTGATTTTCCTTTTATATGTGAATGTGCCTCCCAACCCCAAGAAGCAAGATTGCTGTTTTGCTTCCTTTTGTTTAGTAGCAGTTAGGCATTGCTGTTATATTTAGAGGCCACATTGTCTATGTCCGCACTGAAGTTGAGGCATCTGTTTTGGACAGGTGTGGAAAGAGATTCAGCCTCCCCCTGTTTCATATAGGTTAGATATTTTTGAAGGCGAGTTCTGGAGCACATGGCCTTCCCATACTCAGGCAGGTCATTTGTTTCAACAATAATTTTCATATTCTAATTTTGGGCATGCATTGCCACACTTTGGATGCTTTCCTCTTCAGGTACAGTAGCCTTTAACTGGTCTAATTGATGGCAGGGGACCAGAGACATTTTTTCAGCATACTCCATCATGTTCTAGGTAAAAAGTCTGTAATTATGGGAAGGACAAAACTCAGCAAAGGGCTAAGAAAGCTACCTAACTGCCTCAACAGGTGTTCCTTCTAAGAGAAACTTTGTTGCTGCATAGGTTTTAAATAAAATTACACCTTTTCCTTAGAACACATACCTGATGAGGTATAGGGAATATTACCCTTTAAGGTTTAAGAGCTGTTTTGATGATAGCAAGAATCAGGTCATTTGAGGCTGAACATACAATAGCTTTTCTCTGGCAGGGAGGGGACTGGGCTAGAAGCTCCAAAAGGGCTAGATTTCTCTTTACACAGAGACATGTCACCTCATGGGGAGGCTTGCCAAAGTCTAACTATCATTGTTGGCAGCATTGAAAATAATGCTTTTTACTTTCAGGCAGTCCAGTCTTCTTGACAGGCAATATCCATATGTTTTAGGGCCGGCAGAGAAAAACTGTTATTTGTTGATCTGAGGGCAATTCACTGGTGAGTACCCCTAAATCAGGGGGTCCTCAGTGTGGTGCCCATGGGCCCACTGGCACATTTGCGGATGCCCACCAAGTATTTTTATAAAGTGGGTGGGACAGGTAGGTCTTTTGCCCATCAGGGGCTTCTGATTGGCTGTGCAGATTCAAAGAAAATGTTGCTTCAGCAGCAGCTGCCATCACAGCACAGGGATCTTCACTGGATGACTGAAGGTTAGCTGTGTATAGGAAAGAAAATATTTTTAAACAATATATTCATTTAAAAAGGCATTCTATTTAACAGAGCCTCTACCTGATACACTGAAGAGTTACAATTCCTCAATATTCATGACCTTAATCCCTTACATTTTGTGCTTGGCTCCACCTCCAGTGGCAGCTATTATGTTGTTGTACCCACCACCCTAGGTCAGCATCCCAAAGGTTCCCAAAGACTTAGAAAAGTTGGAGACCCCTGCCCTAAATGGTCTCCTAACAGAGCATTCCAATCACCTTATTGGCTTATAAATATAACAGTCTGTTTCATTGTTCAAATACTATTCTTCCAGCTTGTCGACAGAGTTGTAAAGCTCTACATGGGCATAAATATGTGTATTACCAGAGAGTAGGGGTGTGCACAGGAAAAAAAATCAGTACATTCAGGTTTGGTAATACCAATTGGAAAAAAAAATACGGCATTCTCCAAATACCGAATTCATTTTCCAGTTTGTTTTGGTAGTACAGAGCAAAAAGGTTGGACCCAGCCATCTCCTATCTCCATTATTCTCTATGGAAAACTATCTGAGGGCTGTCCAGGAGGATGGGGGTGGTATTTTGCAAGCAAAATTTGCCAAATTTGCAGGGGACCTACTCCGCACTCTCCTTAAAGAACTCCCAAGTTTCAGGGAGATTGGATCCCAAGGGGGCCACATTGTGGCCCCCGAAGGAGGTGCCTCCAGCTACTCCGTTTGTTTCTATTGTGGAGAAAAAGCCCAAGCTGGCTCCCACTGTAGAAGCACATGGACCAAGGCTGCCATGGCCAGAGGCACACTCCAAAATACAAGCTCCACACCAAACAGTCCAACTAAACCAAACTGATGTCCCACTTAGCAGGCTGACCAGCCACTCTCCATTGTTCTCAATGGTGAGAAATTTTACAAGTTCTTTTCCAGGGGCACATACACACAGGTCAAGGATGCTACAGCCAAAGCGTGCTCCTAAATGCAAGCTCATCCCCAGAGAAGTCCAACAGAACCAAACTGACACCCCCCCCCAACCCCCAGCACCCCCTGAGCAGGCTGACTAGCCATTCTTCATTGTTCCCTATGAGGACCAACATCACACAAGAGAATCACCAAAACCAAAATGAAGCAAAGGACACTCCTGCAACTAGAACCAAACTGAAGCAAGGAACACTCTTGCATCTTAGCCCATACCAGAGAATCACATCCATTCCACCCAAACCAAATTGAACCAAGGGACACTCTTGCAACTTAGCCCAAGCCCAACAGAACCAGTGTCATTCACAACAGCCAGGCACTGAGTTCAGCCAGTGGGTGAACATCACAGAACAGGACCAAGTAATACTCAGCTACAAACACAAGACAATGGCTTGCGGCGAGCACAGTTGCATAAGATGGATCCCATTCCCACCCACTGGCCTCAGGCTGAATTGACTGAGAGGTACTCTTGGGAAACCCAATTAATTTTCTCTCTGCAGCAGCTTTCACCATCAGCCATCCCACCCCTGCGTTGAGGAAAATTAACATGAGAACAACAACATATTAGAACCATATATTACATCAGCCATCCCTCCCACCCCTGCAATGAGGAAAGTTAAGTTTAGTTAACATTAGTTTCACTTGGGTGCTTATCTGAGTTTCCTCTGTGACACATGTTTGTCATTCTCTGCTTTCCCTAGCATCTCTCTCTCTGACACTTCTCGTCCCAGGGGTAAGACATCAACATTTCTGGGGCTTCTTTTCTCAATTATTTGTAGAAATTTGTGCTAATACGGGCTGGTGATTTTGCAATGTGTGTTGGGAGGGTTTCAGATTGCAGTGTGCATTTGTTGTGCAAACAACTGTCCTCCTGCTGGTTTCCTCATTCACTTTTAAGTATTGGGAAGAACATTTTTCCCAGACTCCCAGAGGATGCAGGCCACAAGATGGGCTCACCTGATTCACTCTGAAAGTGCAATGTTTGCAAATTGAAGATTGAAATGTTCAGGAAGACCAACTGCTCAACTCTCCCAGGGAGCAGGTGAGTATAGTGCAAGCTGACAAAGTTGTCTGCATGGGAAAAGTTGTCAGCACACTTGATAGCGAGCATGAGAGGTGCTTCTGAGTCTAACCAGACTGCCACCTCCTTGGCCTGTAGCTCAGCAGCTTGGTGGAAAGCAACTCACAGAGCTCTGCAAGGTAGTCCCTGATCACTGCCTCTGTTGAAACCTTGCTCACACACCTTACGTTCCCAGAGGGACCAAGGTATCTCCATCTCTATTAGCACCCTGGTGCTGGCTGTGGGTAGAGCCTGCTGAGAAGCGGCGAAAGGGGACCAGCAGAGCTGGGCTCCTCCCCGCCCCCTTTTGCAGGAGGCCCCTGTTGGCCACAAAGAGAGGGCATCTCTCACGCTGATGAAGTGCTTGGAAAAGGTCCACTTGATATGTAGGTTGCACATCATTGCCAACATGTACAACTCCTTCTCAGTGAGAGGCTGCAGCCGGGACACAAATGTCTGCATTCCTGGAACCAGATCTACACATCCTGCGTCTGGGTCCAGGAAGGATGCCATAGCACTCTGAAGCATATGCACCAGAGGAATGACCAAACCCAGGGTTGCCATGTCAGATGAAACCATGACAATGAATTCTTGAAGGGCCTCAAGACCTCTGTCTGGGATATGGTGATCCAGTCCTCTGGGCTGAACTCACCCTCCACTGTCCAGTCGTTGCTCACCGAAAGCCAAACACTGAAGCATGGCACAGTTGGAGATCTAGCTAGTGACAACATCAGTGATCAGGCAGTGATCCAGCATGCCTGTCCTGTCCTGCTTCTGGTGCAGTTGGTGAGTTGCTTTCACATTGTGCAAGAAGTGGCTCGTGAGTCACTGGGATTTCTGGAGGAGACACTGGAATTCCATACAATACGTTTTCAATTCCCCAATTTATCAATTAAAGTGCAAGTGCTACTTAATTTATCAGTGCATACAATATCAAAAATTGAACAATCATTTCATATCAACATTACAAAGTATATCCTATGCAGTAATAGCAGCAATGAAATATAAGGAGCAGATTACAATCCATATACATCCTATACATAACCGGGTATGCTGAAAAGTCCTTTCTTATTCAGTTCCTTATAATCCAAGTTCCATTCCGTTAGAACTATCTTCCTTGGTGCCCTTGAAGTATAGATGAGACGTAGAGTTGAGGCTGATGGCAAAACCTCCTCCCGCTCAATCTGGGGCCGGCTATAGTCCACAGATTTCATTGTTCCTTCCTCAGGAGTGAGCTCTCTACCATAAACATACATTCATTCATTCTTCTAACCCCCATAATTACTCCCCATCTCATAACTGTTCAAAATGTACTTACATACGTATCTCACACGAGGAAAAATTATCCAGAATACATCCCGGCACGGGCGGCAGTGCTTTCTAACGCGCGCCCCCTAAGCAATAGCGTGTTCTTCAAATAATCCACCTCATTACTGGGTGACCCGTCTCTTAAAGGGACCCTTCCCACATATCTCATCCCTCATAAATAGCGCTTACCAACTGGTCTTTCAAATTTCTTGTCCTGCGATGACCAAATATCGGCTGGTGCTCACGCCCCCTTATATCTGAAACTAAATTCCAGTGTCTGGAGACTATCTTTTTAATAGCATTAGCCCGCGGGGTATAATCCAGAGCCCATATGATTCTGTTGGAACGTTCCTTGGTGGTACAATTAAAGAGAGACTCCCTATTTCTGGAGCTGGCACATTCCCAAGCCGATCGCAACACACTCTCTGGGTAGTTCCTCCTTGCAAAACTCCTACATAACTCGCGGCCATCCCTCTCGAAATCTTCCCTAGCCGAAGAGTTCCGCTTAATTCTTAGGAGTTGGCTAAAAGGGATATTTTCCCTTAGATGCCGCGGATGGAAAGATCCAAACTCCAGGTAAGAATTTTTGTCTGTTTCTTTGTGATAGGTTTTAACCATGATCTTATTTCCTGCACCTCTATAGGATATAACGTCCAGGTAATTGATCTCCTGACTACTATGTTTCCAGGTGTACCGTACATTCGGATCTCTACTATCTAGCCAGCAGCAGAATTTCTCCACATTATCCATATCTTTATATACAAAATAGAGATCATCAATGTAGCGAAAATAAAGAGCTATCTTCTCTCGGAATGGATTAGAGGAATTCAAAATATAATTACTTTCCCACCTCCCCATGAATAGGTTTGCTATGGCCGGTGCTGCAGAGCACCCCATAGCAACACCCTTCAGCTGGAAGTAAAATGAATCTCCAAAACGGGAATAATTTTTCTCTATCACCAGATCTAATAACTGGAGCAAGAAGTGGGTGGGCAAACGATTCTCAGAGCTAGTAGTAAGGGCTTCCTCCACCACTGCCCTAGCGGTTTCATGTGGAATAATCGTGTAGAAGGAGGTGACATCCATGGTAAGGAAGCCACTTCCCTTTCCCATGGTAAACCCCTCTACTCTTTGGATGAAGTCCCGAGTATCATGAATTAGGGGTCTGATTTTAGCTACTGCTGGCTGCAAAATTGAATCCAGAAGGATGGCTAATAGCTGGAATAGCTACATCTAACTGTATGGAGAGTGAGCGAGACTCTCTCAGCTAGGTTATTCTCAAGAAGTAACCAACATGCTACTGGCCTCTAGGACACAGTCCACTAACAGGATATCTAATGCATCATAAAAAGCCTTCACAGGAGATGCAGTAGAAAAAGGGGTTAATGGCATGAAACCCAAAACCAGATCCATTCTATACTTCCTACACATCGCTCATGAAAGCGGTCTCAGAGCCTCAATCTTAAGATGTCAGATCACAGTCTTAACAACAGAACTGCCACAGTACTAGGGTCTGTCCAGACGCCTCACATATGTAGTTCCCTTGAGTGTGATACACTGAAGGATCCACCACAGGTTCACCAATTTCTGACTTGGAAAATGCATACAGTTCTGTATGCTATTACCAGACATCTTTGAGAGCCTGCCAAGGAAATTCCTCTTAAGTGGCTGAGGACTTTGTTCCTCAACGCAGTTACATCTGCAAGAAGGGTATCAGAACTGAGTATCCTGTTAATTAGCTTGAGCTATGTATCTTACACAAGGATACAGTGGTCCTGAGAACAGGTCCTACCTTAATACCAAAAGTGATCTCTCCCACATATCACTGGAATTATGTCTACCATCAGTTGATCAAATACTTTTCATCCCAAAGAAGAAATGTGGCATACTTTGGACGTAAGACTTATTCTAAAAGCATTTCTTTATAGAACAGAGCAAATCTGGAAAACAGCTTCCTTATTTATATCCTCACCATAAAAAGGAATGAGAATGTCTAAATTTGCCATTATCAGTAACCTCAAGGCATGCATCATCGAAGCACACAAAATTCAGAAACTAGACATACCAGCTAGGATTACTACTTACTCAATATGAAGTGTTGCTCCAGTGCAGAATTTGCCAGACGTGCTATAGTTAAGAGATTTGCAAGGCAGCTACTTGGTTGTCTGTATCTACCTTTGTTAAACACTGTAAGTTGAACACTTATGACTCAGCTGATGCAGCATTTAGCAGAAGAGTATTACAACATATCTTATGACCAGATGACAATGACCCACCCGGAAAATAGGGCACTGTTCTAGGAGGTCCCATCAAGATGTCCTCTGCCTCAGAGGGAGAACAGACCATTGGATACTCACTGTGAAGGGTCCTTCTCCTCTGAGGAAAGGAGGACATCTTGCCCCTCCCAAAGTCACTGTCTTTTCACTCTCTTCTGCCTGACAAATTTACTTCCTGTCCTTAACAGGTTTGTTCTCTCCTTTCTCCTCGTTATTCAATTCTAGAGTGTCGTATTCATAATTATGACGCTATAAACTGCTTTTGGAGTTGCCAAAACTGAAAGAAAGGGTGGCTCCCATTAGGAAGACAGGAAGTAGAAAACTTGTTCCTGCCTCCCTGACTAGAGGGTGGGAATCACCCATCAAGATGTCCTCCTTTCCTCAGAGGAGAAGGACCCTTCATGGTGAGTGTCCAATGGTCCAGTCTGTGGGGATAAACAAAAAAGTACAAGCTTGTAAAGTCTTCATTGAGAATATTCTTTATGCCACCTCTCCAAGACCTGCTTGTGGTGGCTTACAAAATAAAAAAATGATTAAAAAGCATTAAAAGATATTTAAATTTCAGAATTACAGAAAGAAAAACTGATTAAGCTGATGGGTGATAGATTCAGGGATGCCAAAAGAAAATACTACTTTACACAATGAGTAAACAACATTTGGAATTCACTGTGAAATGATGTAGTGGTGGCCACAGGCATACACAGCTTTAAAAGAGTTTAAACATATTCATGAAGGATAGTTCTATCAATGGCTACTAGCCATGCTGACTAAAAGGAGCCCTCACATTCAAAGACAGTAAACATCTGAATACCAGTGCTAGGAGGCATTGTCAAAGGAAGGCCTTGGTTTCTGTGCCCTGTTGGCCCCTTTGTGAGATGGGATGGTGGACTAGATGGACCACTAGTTTGATCCAGCAGGGCTCTCCTTATGTTCATGTGTTCTTAACAAATGGGAAGATCTTTCTCCTCTGGGGTCATCCCTGTATACTATGCCTGATGATAGCCTGGCTGCCAGAAAAGAAAGCATTTGCTCTCTTTCCCCACTAAAAATGGTGGTAGGCAGTGAAAAAAGAGATGTTGTTCTTTCATGATGCATAAGAGTTGTTGGACAGCTTCATGGCTATTTAGACAGATTCAGAGTTGGTTATGGGTCTGCAAGCAGTTATTCAAATTAGATACTTAAGAGAGTACTTAAAGAAATTCAGTTCCTTATGCGCATGCTTTCGTGATTACATTTTTCAGGCATTTTTAAAGAGATGAGAAACAGCATCCCTCTGTTCTCTTGTCGGCTGAAACAAGATCTTTCCCTTTCCATGCAGGACAAAGCATGCATAATCATTATTTAAAATTGTGAGAAACCTGCCACGTGCTACAGCTTAAGCGTACGTACTACCTTTAAGATCAGAAAGGTCATAGCGGACTTCCATGTTGTCTGCTTTTTTCTTTTTCTTTAAATAGGAAAGCAGTATAATTAAGATTGTGGCTCATTAGATCCTTTCTTTCCCTGCCTTATTTGCATACATTGGGATTCTTTTGATGAGGCAGGAAAAAGGAGAACACTGTTCAGTGTTGTAGTTTTGATAAGGCTCCCTTGTCCCCCTGTTGGCCGAAAGTTGAGGAGCGTTTTTCCTTTGCACATTTGGTTGCTTAGATACATTTTTTTTTAACATTAACTTTAGCGTTTGCATTCCTGTGCCATTTGGTACTATAGGCCCCATGTTCTGTGTTGGAATGCAGGCATCTTTTGGACAAAAAATAATAAATAAAACAGCAAATGGAGTAGACTAATACTGTAATAGCAGATAACGCAGGCTTCATGCTCAGTTTAGAACATAAATGTTTTGAAGATTGATAAGCTCCTTGGATCAGGTCAATATTTGTGGGACCTCCAGCTTTTTGCATCCTTCACACATCCTGAGTACCACTCACACATCCTGAGTACATGTAGAACTGTCTCTCCTTGAAACAGTAATTCACAGCAGTATATACAGCAGATTTCACAAAATAATTAATCACAGATTGGAATTTTTGAAGATCGGCGTAACCTGATTCAAGGGTGCTCAGTTCAAAAAAGGTCTCTATGGTGCCACTGGTCTAAAATCCTGCAGTTCAAAAAAATTACTTGCCACATTTTGAACAGGACAGAGACAGTTCTGTTTGTCTTCAGCCTCTCCACTGAATAATCGCTGAAAAAAATTGACAGTAGCCCCTTTTAGTTTTTCATCACACACTTCATGCACTGCACATACTTAGAAGCCTGTATACATACCTCTTTTAGGTACCGTTTGTCTCAGTGGTGTAGGCCCTGTTTCCTCACCACTACCACTTTCCAGACTGACTCTTGGTGTTGCTTTTAGGCTCCTCCTCCTCTGCCCTGGTCCTCCCGGTCCACTCCTTCCAGCATAGTAAAAAAGTGCTTTGCAATCGTTGGTGCAGCATCTCCACCATCCTAAATCATACAACACCTTTTGACATACAGCCTCAGTATCATTGGTGGCATCTTCATTTGGGGAGTGTTTGCAGGAGGTGTTCTCCTTGTCACAGAAGGCCCAGTAACAACAAAAAGCATGCAGTATACTCAAATTCTCCTTGCTATTTAAAGATCTGGCCCCAGGGAACTGCCCCTGGGGCAGTGCATTTGAACAACTGGGCATTTGAATAACTGGACACCTTCTATTCTTCAAAGGTCATGGAATGAGTACCTAGAGGGATTACCCAATACTACTGTTGTTTCAGAGCAGTGGCAAGTACTACTTTTACGTTTCCCGCATTAATTTAATTTCACAACAGCATAACGGACAACAGGAAATTCACAAAATCTTTGTCAGTAAAATTGGTTCAAAAATTTCTCCAGTTCAGCATTTTGTCTATAAAAATGTTCAACTTGATTTAGCCTCTCTCAGTGACCAAACCCTAGAGTCATTGGTAATGTTTTAAAAGTAGAAGAGGAGCCAGCACAAAAGAAAAGGAAGAATGGCAGCCAAAAAAGCTAGGCCAGAACACCCATACAGGCAGCGCCGGGTTGGATCCGCTCTTTTGTGTTGATAACCTCTTCAGGGACTAAGTGAGGACGCCATATGTGACTACTTGGAAGACTTCATTTTGTCTATGGATATTGATTAATGTTGTTTACTAGTTATTGTTTGGTGGAAGCACGTCGCCCCTGAAGAGGTTATTAACATGAAACAGCGGATCCAAGCCAGCGCTGCCTGTGGGGCGTCATGGGCTCTGCTATGGGCACCCCACCTTCATCATCTCCACCTGGAAGACAAACTGACTTTATTGGTATTTGTCAGACTTTTTCGTTGTTCACTGGAAACTTACCTGTCGGATGTTTTCCTTATTGCGACTTTTTTGTGATTTACAGTCATTCTTCATTGGAAGCTTACCTGTTGGATGTCTTCCATAATGCGACTTCTCTGTGATTTACTGCATTATCCAGTGTTGTTGCTTACGTATGTTTTTCATTGTAATTGATTTCTTTAACTTGTTGATTCTGCTGAGAGTTATGTTCTCCAATTATTGGAGAACATTATTGGTTATTTTGTTACTTTGTTTTGTCATTACCCTACTCATGTGTATTCTTCTTTGCTGGCTTTATTTTAAGGGGTCCTTTTTGGTTTTGTTTGTCAGAATATAATCAGCATGATCTTCCATTTAAGATTTGTAAATATTCTTGTAGTCAGCGGGTGGCAGTTTCTTTACGTAATTTGTGGGACTGCTATATAGAAAACTTAAGAACCTGACCTTACATAGACATTGCTGTCTCATTCAATGAAACAGGAAGAAGGGCACTTAACCAAACAATTAGAGTTCATAATGCAAGCAACACTTTGTCATAGGAATTGATTAATGATGAAGATAATTTCAAACAGTTTCTTTTCCAAACTTAAATAATCTCTGTCAAGACTGAGAAGTTTGGTATGAGCAATGTCTGGGCACATCTTTAAAGCTATTACTGCAAATGAGAACTTTAATCTTGCAGTTTATCTTATACGCAGATGTACCTAGGTATGCTTTTTCAGACAAATTATGGTGTTGCATTGCTTTGAATATCAGTGTGTGGGTGGGTATTTATGAGGAATGAGAACCACAGTACGTGGCTGCATAAAAGCAGTGAAGATGTGTGTTGCTAGCAGAGAAAGAAAGTAGAAAATGGAAGAAACTGAAAACTGCTGCTACAGAATCCTGCAAAGATAGCTGGCGTTCTACATGCCTGTTTTGCATATTGTATTTGCAGAAAAGCCTGGCAGCTTCAGTGCAGTTGTTCAGGTTCCAAAACACTGGTTTAATGATAAAGTTTGATACATATTATTCTTCCTTGTTTTATTCATAGTACGTCAGTGGCTATAGTTCAAAAGTTAGGAGTCTTTTTTATGTGTTTAATTGTATCAATTGAAGAGGTACTACTTTTTGAATTTACATTTGATATCAAAATTAGATCACTTGCTTTTAACACTCAAACTTTCACTCTCCTTTTTAATATGTTTGGACTTTGTGTTTGATAGACTCTGACAAATCATTAACAAAAAAATGATGTTGGGTAACTTTGACTTGTCTATATAAATTGATCCTTGAACTTTTAGAGGACTCTTACCTTAGCCTACAGGAGGTAAACACTGCACTCTTTTTTTATAAAAAAATCTGCTGTTTTTATGAATAAAAGATAGTATACATTCTAAAGACTATCTCTGGATTATGATTATGGAGTTTTACAACTCCAAATCCAAATCCAATTTATTACAGCAAAAGCCAGCAATATAAAACAATATGATTACAAACAATAAATCAATATTATCAATACAGGAAAACCACAGGCATAAAGGGATAAGAGTGAAAATGGAATAACAATAATGAAAATAGAAAAAAAATTATAATGTTTTTTCCACTAAGAGAAGTTTAAGTTTTCTGATAGCTGAAGAGCAGAATTTGGCCACAGCATAGGTTACTGAGCTCTGAGAATCTTCTAAAAGAAATTTGCGCAGAACTTCTGGTCTAAATTCCAAATAGGATTGCAAAGGGATGAATTTAGACAAAAGAGGTAGTATGAAGCGAGACCGTTCTTCACAATAAAATTCACAGAATAAAAGTATGTGAGTAACCGATTCCACCATATTGTCCATGCATGGACATAAGCGCTCATGCATTGGTATCTGCCAGAATTTGCCGTACAATACAGCTGAAGGCAATGCCTCAAACCGGGCTCTAGAAAATGCCCATCTGTAGGACTCATGGGTAATACTGGATAAATATGGGGCAGCTGAAAAATTAGGCCAAGATTTTAAGCACCTGAAGTTCTTGGGAAGTAAAGCTTCTTCATTTTGAAGTTCAATATCAAGAAGCCTCTGAGTAATAGCTGTTTTTGCCATATTCAGGGTTCCATTAAAAAGATCTTCAGGATTTAGGCCAAT
Organism: Eublepharis macularius; assembly: GCF_028583425.1. Classification (NCBI taxonomy): domain Eukaryota; kingdom Metazoa; phylum Chordata; class Lepidosauria; order Squamata; family Eublepharidae; genus Eublepharis; species Eublepharis macularius. The sequence continues at coordinate 67,847,616 of NC_072793.1, forward strand.
TTGCTTGATCTTGTTAAAGATTTGTGTGAACCAAGGTGGATAAGGGTTCGCAGCTAGGAGATGAGTTATCATTCCCTTTGGATTATAATGAATTTTCAGCCAGAGGAATATTGCCTGTTCCCATACTTTTAATTCAACTCTGGGTAATCCTGCCTCTTGTCTAAGTATTACATTAGATGTACTCTTGGGAGCACCAAATAGAGATCTAAGAAATTTTGATTGGACTGTTTCAAGAATCTTAAGATTGGCAGAGAGTCCAATTTGTGAGCCATACAAAAGTTGGGCCAAAGATTTTGCCTGGTAAGTTTTTAAGGCCATAGGGAGAAAGCCAGCGCCTTTCCTTCTAAACAATTTAAGGATGGCATTTGCACTTCTCTCTGCTGAAGTGGCTGATGAGGTCAGATGTGCTGAGAATTTGGCATTATAGGAAAAAGTTATGCCTAAATACTGAAAGTTCTTAATTTGATCTATGACATTTCCTTTCATATTCCAGATATATTTCCTAAATGAGCTGCCAAAACAAACAATTTTGGTTTTAGAGAAATTAATTGTTAACAATTCAATGTTACATTGATCATTAAATTTTTCTAAAGCTCGCTTCAAGCCAACTTTGGTCTGAGATAAAAGAACAGCATCATCAGCATACATTAAAATTGGAACTTTTCTGCCACTAGAGAACACAGGGGCATGAGTGTCCGTTGTATGAAAGCATGTGATTAGAGAATTGACATAGATGTTAAATAGGAACGGGGCCAGTAGACAACCTTGTCTGACCCCTTTTTGGACTGGAATTCTTTTTGAGAGTCTGCCGTCTTGTGTAAGTCTTATCTGAAGGCTATTATTTTCATGTAACTTAATTAATAAAAATAATAGCCTTTTATTGATGCCCAAGTCAGCCAATTTAACCCAGAGCCTTCCCCTAGACACAGAATCAAAGGCTGCCTTGAGATCCACAAAGGCCCCATACAGTGTCTTCTTCCAGTGTTTCACATATTTATAAATAAAATAATCTAACACCAAGCAGTGGTCAATAGTGGAGCGACCAGGTGTAAAACCGGCCTGTTCAATCTCGAGTAGATTATTTTGGTCTAACCATTCACACAGTTTTAAACAGAGATGTTTCGTGTATAACTTACAGATCACATTCAAAAGACTAATTGGCCTATAATTTGACGGATCAGAGGGATTACCCTTTTTAAATATGGGAACAATTGTGGCCAAGCCCCAATCCTTAGGAAATTGAGCTGAGGCATCTATGTATGAGAACAGATTTGCTAAGACCGGAGCCCACCAGTTTATATGTGATTTCAGAAGCTCAGCAACAATAAAGTCACTTCCTGGGGCTTTACCAGATTTCATTTGTGAAATTAACAAGGAAATTTCAGATTCAGAGACTGGTGGCCACTGTGTAGAGTTATCTAATGAGATAGCAGGGGGAGCAGAGTGCCACTGATCCCTAAACAAAGCACTATAGTGCTTTTCCCATACATCTGCGGGGATAGTACTGGATACCTTGGGTGCTTTGGTTTGGAGATTAGAAATAATCTTCCAGAAACTAACATTGTCTTTTTCTTTGGTGGCTTTGATAAGAGACTGCCATAAAAGACGATCAGCATCTCTTTTTTTAGTTTTTAACAGCTCTTTATATTTCTTTTTTTTAAGTTGTAATTCAAGTTTGGTAATTGGGTTTGGGTTTTGGTGGAAAACACTAAAGCATTCCCTAAGGGTTAATTTTGCTTGGATGCATTCATGGTCAAACCATTTTTTATTATTGGGGATCCTATCATATTTAGGGCTTCTAGATCTTGAAAGCAATAGCTGAAGATTTGAGATTAATAAATTATACTGATCAATTAGGTAGTTCCCTTTAGTGTTATTAGAGGTTAGGGTGTCTAAGAGAAGCTGACCATCTGCTGATTTTATCCAAGAGCCAAAATTGTCATTAATGTGGGAGGACCATTTAATTCTAAATCTGCCTCTTTGTTTTAAACCATCGGGTTTGGTTGTTTTGGGACAGGCCCAGCTCCTAAGGAGTCTTGGTGGATCAATCTTTTTAAGATTTAGAGGCAAATGGTCACTTTCTGTTCTTATATCAATCATAAAATCAATATGGTCATCATAAAGGTCTTGCGAAATAAGGATGTAATCAGTGGTGGAGTGTTTTAGTCCCAACCAATAAGTAAATTGGCCAGGGCAATCTCCCAATGATAGACCATTCAGAATGACAAGATTTAACCTAAGTGCCATTTGAAAAAGGCATGCACCAGCAAAATTTGTGATTGGATCTAGTGATCGTCGCCTAAAGAGAGGCCAGGATTCATCAATTAAATTTAGACCACCTATTCCACATTCGTTGATCAGCTGTTCGTCAGTATGTCCTAATCTTGCGTTAAAATCACCACCAATAATTAAAGAGGCTGAGGGAAACTTATCTAGGACAAAGTGAACACAATCTTAGCATACCTGTCCTGTATAAAACCTTGCTACCAGGATCTTGACTAGTCAGTTGTCTATCCATGGGCTAAATCTAATAAATACTATCTTCCATACTGTCTACAGAGAAATAGATTTTTTTCTGTTTTTTCAGAATAGTAAAATGAAAATTAAGTTTTGTAGAAAACTTGGGCCGGGGCAGGGGGGTTGCACTGTATTCAAAATGATGTGGTCTTCAATAACCTTGTAATATTGCAAGGGGGATATATTGGGCCTTAGCAGGAGGTGGGGGGAATGAGAAAGTGGCATTCCATAGACAGAAATCACTCCTTTCACACAAATGCTTCCTTTATGCAAATAATATAATACGTCTTATAATCAGTGTAGTCATGTTATAGTGTTAACCTTGGGAGAGGGAGCAATTAAAAAAAGTCATTATACAAGCTGTTATCCGCCTGTGTAGGTATGAGTGCAGGCTATATTATAGACCATGAAGTGCCCTCCAGTAATTTAGATTACGCATAGAGAAAGGTAGTAAAACCATGAGGTCAGACAGAGAGAATAGCACCAACTGAACAGATGCTGACTCTAGCCCTTTAAATAAGTGGGTGTGCTTAGTATAGAATTATATGAATTTCCTGGATAATTTACAGTGAAATCCTAAACCGTGTTATTCCAGTCTAAGACCATTGATTTCAGTTGGCTTAGACTGGACTAACTCCGTTTAGGATTTCACTGTTAGTGAATACTTTTGCAATGAGAAGTCTTTCTACCCTCTCTCTTCCCATCCCAAGATCAATTTAAATAATTGATTTGTATTACCTATAAAATCATTAATAGTGAAACATACTGGTTTGTAACTAAATAAGCTTTTATGAAACCTAAGAAAATAATCTGGAACTCCTGGCAGTGCAGCCCACAGTGCCTTTTGCCCTATGTGTTAGAAGCAGCAGTCATATTTTTGTTTGGCTGTCTTTGAACATATGCAAGATGACACGCTTGCAAACTGAGCCTGCAGTTCGCTGCATGGTTATTGGGAATTCTGAGGATCTATTTTCAAGTTAGCATGCACAGGATAGGGCTCTAACAGGTGTCAAGAAATTTAAAAGTGGTAAAATTCAAAAAATTTAAAAGTGGCAATGTGCATGCAAACTACTAAAGATGAAAAATAAATGTCTGGGTTTTAGGCTGGTAGTCATAAATGTTAGGAATTGTCATCTGGAGATTGGGATTAAAGTGTCATCAGTATCAGAGATCAATGACTGCAGCGTTCAGTAAACAGTGCAATAGAGTACGGATTGCAGAAATTTGAAAACAAGAGGAAATCCTATACATAGCTGAAAAGAGCACAAGCAATTAAACACGACATATTAAATGATGCGGAAGGTACCTAGTCTGAAATTATTTGAACTCAGTGTTTTAAGGTCTGGAAATAAATTCATGAGGTAGAAAAATATATTTGTACACCATACAAGCACATGGTGCATATTACTAAATATAAATAAATATACTGCAGCAACAAAAATAAACAGGATTGGAGTGCTTTAAGGACCAACAAGTTTTTTTTTCCTAGCGCAAATTCTTTATGCTGTAGCGTGCTGTGTATTTGTAAAGTTCCATCCAGTCGCAGCCAACGTATGGCAACCTGTAGATGTTTCAACGAAAAGGACAAACAGAAGTGGGTTGTCAGTGCCTATAGGGTGCTGTAATTCACTGTTAATTTAGTACTGAGCCAAGCTAGCTGTATAGTGTTCATATTGCAATTCTTACCAGTAATACTGAATAGCTGCCCTTACCTTTCTTGGCCCCATAAAGTTGAATGATAGAATGCTTTCCACTGTGGGCTGCAGTTACTTCTCACTGGAACTCATGCATGTGTATGGTCTTGAGAAGGATTCTCCATGTCATGCTTTCTCAGCCCTGTAATTCGTCTGGCCTTGCTTCCCTGATAGTCTAATTGCGTCTTACTGCCTTGCAATATCAGCATGGACAGGCTAGCCTGAGAGCTTAATGGACACATACAAATCTAGCTGCTGGGTCAGCCCCAATATTTCCATGCAGTTTAAAAGTGGCATAATAGAGCAAGTCATGATGAGTCATAAATGAAAGTGGCAGACAGAGCCTTCATTTTCTGATAAGGAAAATTTTGCAGTACACACAGATATTTACCAATTCATAAATAGTGCATACCTTTGCCCATAGAACAATGTAATAGACAAAGAGCAAGGTTTACCATATGTTTAATACTGACATACACAGCTTTCATATACTAAGTTCTATTACCAAGCCTAACTCCAAAATGGTCTGTTTGATGAGTGTTCCACATTTACCATTCAACGCTCCCCCCCTCGCTGCCGCCGCCAAAATACAGGCGGACTATTAGTTCATGGAAATTAGAGTACGCTCCCAAATTAAATAACTCTGTTTTCACACTAAGGAATGTGTGGTGGTCATTTCTAATCTTGTAGTAATAAGAGTTTATTTTAAAACAGCCTCAAAGCAACTCCTTAGTAAGACTTCACAGTTCACTTAGCCTAAACTACTAGCTTTGCTGTGTAAGTGCATATGTTAAAATGCAGTTAGCAGAGATTGCCTCAATCTTTTATTCTAACATCCTTCAGTAACCAGTTCTGTTCCAGTTGCTGTTGGGCCAAGATTACGTAATGTTTCTTCTCTAAGAAAGTGTTGCCATTTTAGCTCTGTGAAAGTACCATGTGTGTAAACTGAAGCATTTAAATATTCTGTTGATCTTAATGGCCTCAAGACAATATTTGTAAAAAGAGTGTCTAGGCTGGCTTCCAATAAACTTCCTAATGTTGTGTATTCAGATTAAAATTACTTAGATTAAGCACAAGCAAGCTGCTTGTATCACAGTACATGCCCAATTTTTATGTTGTCTTTCAGTCAAGGAGGAAATAGAAAATGATACCTTTAAATATAATTGTAGTTATAGTTGCATATATCTTTAAAAATGTAGGTGCTCTTTTTTCAGGGCAAACATCACTGTATTGCCTGTTAAGGCTTTATGTACTACGTGTTAAGGCTTTAAAGATTTTAAAGTACTTGGCTTCAAGTGTAACGGATATCACAAAAAACTAAATTTTCTCAAGTTTTGGCCATGGAGACTCATTAGCAGAACAAAGAAAATGAGTCAGTTTTTTTTTTAATGCTTATAGATTGATTTGTGTTTTGTTTATTTCCTTAGTCCTGGAATGAGATCTGATGTGAGCACTTCACCATCTACCTCCTCAACAGCTACGGGACCACCTCCCAAACTTTGCCTTGTTTGCTCAGATGAGGCTTCTGGCTGTCATTACGGTGTCCTAACTTGTGGCAGCTGCAAAGTATTCTTCAAAAGAGCTGTAGAAGGTAGGACATAATCTAATTAAAACATGGAAGATGGCTGTGATGAGTGTGTGTGTGTGTGTGTGTGTGTGTGTGTGTGTGTGTGTGTGTGTGTGTGTGCGCGCGCGCAGCGCGCGCGCGCCAGTCTATTTGTTCTCTTTCAAAATAGCTTGATATTTGTTCAGACATTGACTTAGTTAACCAGTACTGATACGAAGACATGTTGAAAATCAATTTTAGACTTCTAGTGGGGTGGAGGGGGTAGATAATAGTTTAGTTAATGCTTTTTGTGAGGTGAGTTTGTAGATAAAGGAAATTCTAACAGCTATTTCTGGAACTGCCACTCATCTACATGGCAGGGAGTTGCTTATCCTTGCTTGTGGAAAAGGAAGTTTTTAGTATAGATGTTAACAAATAGTGCAGGCTGTTAGATAATTCATTTTGCATTTTGTTTAGTTTGCTAACAATGGTGATTAGTATTTTTCTTTTGTGAGATTTTGTGTTCTTGTTTTTGTAATGTAATATTTAATTATAATGATAAAACTGTTTTTTTTTTAAAGGAGGGAAAGTTTTTAGTTCTTCTTATGTCTGTCCTTTCATTCTTGGCAAATCAAAGCATATACACAGTAAGGATGATTCACATGCTACTTTTAACGAAGGAACACATGAAATTAACCCTTTTTTATCACCCACCTGGTTTTTTGCCTGGGATGTACTAACTTTTGGCAGCAAATGCAGATAATGGCAGCATTCGCCAATCCCTGTTCTTGTCCTGTGCTTTTAAACAGATCTTCAGGCATCAGCAAATAGTTGGGAAGAGCTTTTGCCAGAGAGGGCAAAGGTCACAGTGGTACCTGTAATGGGGAATCTCTCTAGGGTGGTGGGTTGATGTGTGCTACAAGGGAACTGTCAAGCTGCTATCTTGTATGCTGGTTACCAAAAGAATCAGAGCATCAAGGTTAGACATCCTCCTATATTAGATGAAGTACTGTGTTTTCTTTTTGTTTTTTTAGCTATTCTAATTTCTGTTTTTCTATTTAACTTGGTTTAGCTTTTACGTTTTTGTGTTAAGTTTACAATTCTTTTGCTTTGATATTCAAGAAACTACACTTCCTCTTCATAGAAATTTCTGCAGTGATAGGGCCATATTTTGAAAGTGTGCATTGCAGTGACTAAGCAGAATCATTTGTAGCCTTCTGTGCATTGAGCAATTTTCTGGAGTGCTGGTATAACCGCTTATCTGCTAACAAATTGTCATTCTGCTTGGTCTGAATTTCATAGAGCAATCTCTTTGCACTCTGGTAATAGCTGATTAGTCATCAGTTATCCACATCCTGTAGCTGGGCTACATTGGCAATATCCTACCACTGTTGTCGTTATAAATTTATTTCAATGAATTCAACTTGAACAGGTACAAATATTGTACAGTGTGTACATTTTCTGGTCGAGAATGTTTTTCATAAAAATCTGAAGAGATTTGGGGCAATCCATAATTTGTTTGTGTTGGGAGTTGTGTTTGTTAATGTGTACATATTTTATTGTATTTGAATGGGTTAAAAACTATGGCTTGGATCCTGTTGAAACTTAGCACAGAGTAGGTGTTCCATTCACAGAACATGACTTTCTCTCCCCCCCCCCCCCCTTTCCACTGCAGCCCCCAATTGCTGCTCCTGGGGTACCTCTAAGAACGTTATAATGATACCATTTAAAAGAGACTTTGGAATTGGCTAATATGGAAAAATCGTGTATTTATATTTCTAGCTGGAGATTATAGCAGGGTTCATTTGATCTCTCCCATGGAATGCATACTAAAATGGAAATAATTACAATTGGTTTTGTTTACAAATACAGGACAGCACAATTATCTCTGTGCTGGAAGAAATGATTGCATTATTGACAAAATTCGGAGGAAGAACTGTCCAGCTTGCCGCTACAGGAAATGTCTTCAAGCTGGCATGAACCTAGAAGGTAACTTGTAGTGCTTTAGTGTATTGTTTTGTGCCTGAATCCCAGACAAACTTGATTATCAGTTTTTAGGACATAGAGACAATATGCACTATGCTTTAACATATTTTGTACAAGTATTTATTACTGTATATATATTAGCTTTCACTGGTATTTTTCTTGGTAGAAGCTGGATGTTTCTTCCTGCATGCTTTTCAAGTTTCTTCTATTACCAAAAGAACTGCATTTTTATTGTAGTCTTCCAGTAAAGTATTATGTTCATGCAAATCTTTTCTTTCCCTGGGTTGTTTCCCCCCTCTTTGTGCATCACATGCTTAGTGTTTGTGTGTGTTTCTTTCAATAGTTACTGTTGCTTTTTGAAGCAATTGAAGCAATCTGAATGCAACTTTATTTTTATTTTATTAAATGTATGTATAACTCATCCTTCTCACTGGGATTCAAGGCGGATTACAGATTATAAAAACAATTCAACCAGACTGCAAAGACTTCCAGTGCAATATCAGAATTTGAGAACAGTGCAAACAAAAAACTGTCTATGGGATGAGATACTATAATGTAGAAAGTAGGTGACAAAGGTAGAAGACAATGCAATAAAAAGAGAGTTATGCATCAGGTGTAATAGATCCTGATAATAAATGGCTGTGGTGTTCTATATGTACACATCCTCAACAATATGAAATATTTCTTCCTCTGGAATAGGCAGTAACATCCAGTGACCGTGTTATGGGGATCTGCTTAATGAACAAACGTACAGGTTTCGGCCTTACTAATTAGTAGTGACTGTTTCAAATTTAGGACTGCAATATGCTAGCCATATTAGTAGCTGTATTGTCAAGATCACTTGGCAGGATAAAGACTCTGATGCTTCCTGCTCTCTTGAAGTTGGAAAACTTTTGAATAGTGAACCGTGCGCTGTAACATGTGACTTTCAAGGCTCAAGTCGTGCTAGACAGTAAAAATAATGTGTTGAATCCAGAGAAGGGTTTCCATGGGTGCAAGGACTTCAGCCAGCGACTTTCACAGCTCTTCTGTGACCATCTGAAATGCCCCTTAAAATCCTGTTCCAAGGATCCCTTCTCCCACAGTATACGGAGCTGTAAAAGTTGCAGTCCATGGGAAGAAATCCTTGTGCTGCAGAAACAATAAGCTGAATCCAACCCAGTATAGTTGCTACACTATTTTTCTACTGGTACATTGCCACCTTTACTAGAAAGAGGAACAGTGGCATTATTTGAAACGATAGTACAAATAAAATGGCTTTTATTCCCTAGTGGTGTTTAGTTACATAGCCCTGCATTGAAATTAAGTGGCTTTTGTAGAAGGGGCCTTTGCCAGTTGCTTTTTGCTCTGCTCATAAATCTTCTAACAGTCATGGACTTGCCAGAATGACATGTGTTACATTTCAGGGGGATAGGTGAAAGTCCTCACCCTCCCTTTGTGCAGACTTTTTGCTATTTTTATGTAAGAGGTAACACAAGAGCGTGATGTGTGTTAATTTTCACTGTGATGTGTTCATCACACACTGTTCTCGAGGGTTTCTGAAACTTTGAGAGGAGCTGGATACAATGGAAAGAGGGAATCTGGTAAAAATCACTTCCACAAATGCTCTCCGGTTTTGGTGGTTTGGATTGAAGCCATTGTATGTTTGCAAGTTAAAATGGTCAGTTTGTGAGGTAAAGGAAATGGGAAATCAAGGCCTGTTATTTTATCAGATATTTGCAGATGTTTAGATGTACATTTTAATATAAATCTAGACAATTGTACATGAATTAGAAGCTTTCCTTTGTTGAAGGACTCAGTGTCATACAGATGGGATTAGGGATGCCCTATTTTTCTCAAACTGTGCTGTTGCAGGCTATTAAAAGTACAAAGTAATACATTATACTGAAATGCTATCTGGTCCAAATTGAATATTCCAAAGGGATATAGCTGTTGCAGTAAAATTAAACAGGAGTCCAGTAGCACCCTATGTTTTCATGAGTCAGAACTCACTTCATCAGATGCATGGAGTCTTCAACCATTAAGCACATTTTTGTTTATTTTCAAAGGGGGAAAGGCCTTGTACAAACAGCTTTCAAAATGATTTTACCTTCAGGCTGGTTTTGAAATCATAGTTTCTACTTTATCTTCAACTTTAATTATTGTTATGGATACCCCAACTCTAAACCTTTTTGCTTAATTTCTGCTAGGTTTCTTTGCCTTTAACAATTATCAGAGAAACAGAAATTTAGCGATTTAGCATTCTTCTCTGTAGAAGTGCAGTAATGGGGATATCTGCTCCTGTTGAATTCTTGTCTGTCATGCAGTGATGGGAACTTTGGCCATAAGACCATAGAAATGCAACAATGGAAAATTTTTCATACGTTACATACATCACATTCTTGGACAAGCAGCAGTTAAGTAGAGAGCAGGAAAAGAAGGAATGGACATTTTTACCTAACTGCCACCACTTTCTGTCACAGTTTATTCAAGCTTAACAGCCCATAGGCCATACGCTATAAACAAAACTTAAGAATTAAAAATAACAGTAAAACAAAAGTTTGCCACATCCACAAGCAGTCTTAACATTAGAGTCAGGAATGGTTTAATACTTCAGTAGCCATTTTTAAAGAAATCTATCTCTGGTTATTGCATGCTTTGAACAGTGGAAAAAAGTATGAAACAGTGAGTCAACTACAGCCAAAGTGCAGTCACAGAAGTGCTGGTCTGAAGGAGTCTTGAGAAAATGGCCCTTACTTTCTGTCATAAACAACTTGACATACCATTGCAGACCCTAGTTTGAGAAATGTTGCTCTAAATTATTCTTTGATATCTCCCATAAGGCTGCAGTTACCATTTCATTTCACTAGAAGAGCTTTGCTTTTCCATCTAGTTCAGCATTTGTTTTTGGACAGTGGCCAGCCAGATGATTCAAGGAAGCCCTTGTATAGGGTTGTTAGTCCCCTGGTGAGGGAGGGGTTCCCCCACTCCCAGCCTCTGTCCCCCATTGTCACTCACCTGGCCACAAGGGGGAAGGCCCAGGGGAACAGGCCCCAGCCAGCGAACACCAGGCATGCTTCTGCTGGGTGCGATGACATCACTTCTGGAAGTGACATCATCGTTCCTGCTGGGAGCGTACACTCAAGAACACAGAGGTAAGTGCCAGCCCCCCTCCCCCAAGGAGGTTAAATGAACCTGGTAACCCTTCCCTTTTATGGGGGGGGGGAGCATGTCTCCCATTCTCTTTGTGAGAACTATATGGAATCTTACATTTTTTTCTGTGGTTCCAAGTGTGACTTAATTAAAGCCAGGGTTCACTGGTACTTTTCAATGCTGCGTTTGGATCTAGAAAGCATCAAAAAGAATAAAGTATTTCTGGCTTGGCTTGGCTTGACTTAGGCCCTGAGAACAAAAAAAAGAAAGCAGAAAGGATGCAGCAAGGAGACAGCTGGTGGGCAACATTGGCAATTGGGGGTGTGCACCCCCACCCCCCAAATTCTGGCCATTATTTTCTATGGGAAAATCCCTCTGGGAGATACCCAGTGGGCTGGAGGGGTCATTTTTCAGCCAAACTTCACCAAATTTGGAAGGAATCTACTCCTGACTGTCCTCTAATGATCCCCCAAGTTTCATTAAGATTGGATCCCGGGGAGCAACTTTATGGGCACAACAGAAGCAAACTGAAGCAAGGGAATGCTTTGTGCTTGTAATTTGGTACTGCTTGGTTGTGTTCAGTTGTGTTCTGTAGTGTTTCTCCACTAGTTGAATCAAGCATCTGGCTTCTGTGAATGACGCTAGTTTTGATCGGCTAAATTGCAACAGTGTTGCTTGCTTCAGTTTGTTTTGAGTAGAATGGATGTGATTCTCTGGTGTAATGTTGGTCCCCTTGCTTCGTTTTGGTTCTGGGAGGATTTATTCTTGTGCTTCAGTTTGGTTCTATTGGGCTTTCTCTGGGATGAGCTCAGCTGGTCATGGCAGTCTTGCCCCACTGTATTTCTGCAGTGGGAGTCAGCTTTGACTTTTCCCCATAGGAAACTGGAGTGGCTAAGAAAAACTTAAGGGGCTCATAGAATTGGCTCCTGGGGTCAAATCTTTCTGAAACTTGTGTGATCTTTAGAGGACAGTCAGGAGTACGTCCCCTGAAAATTTGGGGGAGTTTGCTGGGAAAATGCCACCCTCAGCCCCAAGATAACCTTGGGGGACCTTCTTTGGGTGCCCATAAAATTGGCCCCTGGGGTCTAATCATAATGAAACTTTGGGGGTCCTTAGAAAACAGTCAGGAGTACGTTCCCACCAAATTTGGAGAACTTTGGTTGAAAAAATGACCCCTCCAGCCCACTGGATATCTCCCAGAATGATTTCCCCATAGAAAACAATGGATGCATTTTAACAATTTTTTTTTTGAAACTTTGGTAAAAATTCAAGATACCTGATTTTTTATTTGGAATATGTGGATTTTACTGAACCAGCCAAAAGTCGACGTTTTAATCTAAATTCCAAACTGAACTGCTCATCCCTGTTGGCAAGTGCAGGATAGGCAGTTGCTTATGCTTGTTTCCCAGAATTAGTAATCAGGCTGTGTCTTTCCCTCCTCCTTTTTTGCAAATGAGCTATTCATGTTACAGCGTAATCACTTCCTCCTGCAATGCAGGCCTCCTCGTAGACACAGACCCAGTTGCTCCCTTCTTTGACTGCCTGCTGCATTTGCAGCTCAGCCCAAGCCAGTGACTGAGAATGAATGCTAGAGAAAGATTATATCTTTTTGCATAGCAGGAACTGCCTTCATCTTGTTGCTTTTGTTGCTCCGAGATGCTACACTCTCTGTTCCTGACCAGTGGAAGATAGCAGCCTATCTCCTGCCTTTTTTCCCTCTGGTATTGTTGCTGCTGGAGGAAAGCAACCTTCCATAACCTCCTTCCTGGTATAAAGTTGCTGCTGCTGGAGTGAGTGAGCAGAGAGAGAAGGGCAGAGCTCCACTAGCTGCATGGACAGATATGTTTAACTACCATGGACTTTCTGGAGTGTCCTGATGAACTCTAGTTTCAGAAATGCTGGTCTAGAACATGCCTGAAATGTGAAAAGTGCTTTTATCCAACAATGAAATCTCTTTACCAGAGATCACTAAATTTGGAGGCAGAATGTACTGAAAATTTGCAGCACACTTTTTAGATAGTATACCTGATGGGTAAACAACTTAAATAGTTGGCTGTTTGTGCTGTTGTAAAGTAGTGTCAATGAGCCATATGTTTTGTGTTTGCTATTATTCTAACACCACAGAATTCCCCCCCCCCCCCAGAACTTAGCAAATACAATGCAGCATTCTAGCAATCATAAAAATGTTAGTTTAGTATGGTCTGATGTGTTCTGCTACTTTACAATTGTGCCATAATCACAGCTTACTTATGGTGACCCCATAGGGTTTTCAAAGTTAGAACCAAAAGAAGGTAGCTGCTACTGCCTGCCTCTGCATAGTGACCCTGCACAGCAGTTTTGTCACAGGGAGTTTAAAGTCCAAATTTTAACTTGATGTAGGTGCCTTCTTTTTATAAACCTTTTGCTGTAACCTGACCACTGGGCTTCTGATCTGCTGTCTGGGGATTCGGAGATCTGACTGATGAACGAATGCAAACATTAGCAATTCAGAATTTGTGTTAAAAAAATTCACTGGGTATCTCTGACCCATTGACCTCAGATTTATGTTTATATGAAAGTGGTTTTTTTAAAAGGCATGCTAACAAGCAATGTTTTAAATATTGGCATATTTTCCTGTTACTATTTCCTGTGATTAAAGAATACTTTAAATAATCTGAATTATAATAATGACTATAGTTATTATCCAAGTACTGGATAACGTATAGAGTAGAAGTGTAAATTAGGATAGCTTAAATGCCAGTGTCTAGCAAAATGTCCTGCCTTGCTGTGCCAAAAAGTGTAGTCAAACAATCTGGAGAAGTGAAATAAATAAAAAATCTCAAAATTTTGTTTTAAATCTTCTATGATTCCACTTCAGCCTTAATGAGATCAGTTGCCCCGTGCTTATTTGTGCTCCTTCCGATGTAATTTTCATAGTGTCCTCTGACAGAGCTGAGGTCACTTTTACCACTTGCTTTGAACTGGAAAATTAGATGCACATAGTGACAAAATTGTAGTTTCCTTTATTTTCTCCATGATGCTGTTGTACTCTTATACTGCCAAAGGGCATACTTTGTGCAACACTTAATGACATGCAGATTTTTATTTTCTTTGCAGCTGTTGCAATGCTTAGTGAAACACCAGGGTTTTCTAATTCTGTGACTGACTTTGGATTCTATATGACCCTCCCATATATTAGTAATGTACATTTTTGTTCATGCCAAGAGGCTTAAGTATAGAATAGAGAGTTTTGTAAGCTGTTTCCCTTACCAGTTGATTAATAGTGCTCCACAAGGTCTCCAAAAAAATCATGATTTTTGCATTTTCGTATTGCTTTCTTCCCCCCGAAATATTACTTGTGTAGACTCAACTCTGGAATATGTAGGATCACCAGAGTCACAGTACCATGGCAGGAATATTGAGCATCTACTGAAAGCTGCCAAAGTACTGAAGCAATTAAGAGGGAGGGCACCTTAATGTCATCATGCCCCTGCTATCGTTTAGTCTGAACTGTCACTAGCAATGCAATCCTAAACAAAGTTTGGCCTTTCTAAGCCCACTGATTTCAGAGGTCCTAGAAAAGTATAACTCTGCTTAGGATTGTACGGTTAGATATAAAAAACGTTTGAAAAGATTATAAAAGTCCATTCCAGTTCTTGCCACTGTTATCTTTAACTGCAGTTTGCTAGCTTGTTTTCCCTCAAGGCAAAGAGATGAGTTTGTCTTTATATATTGAAGGAATATAGTCAGGATTTGTTTCATAAAAGTTAAAAAGCATTCAGGTGGTATAGTTACTGTGGAAATGTTTTTTAAAAAAAAAAAAATCTTTAGTGAAGTCACATTTTAAGCAGTTCATTTAGCATATGTATTTCATAGTTTAATTATGACAACAGGAAGTTGCCAAGGAAAAAAAAACATCTTGGGCCCAGCTGTTCCAGTAACAAAATTTTCCTGGCTTCGTTGATTCATGTCTAGAAACGCACAATGCATGTGCACGTATGCACAATTCCATAGTGTATATTTTATTTCGTTGACTCATTGCCAAGTTATGCTGACTCATGTTCCTCTTGTCATGATTTTGTACTGTGAGATTTGTTTGAAACCACTGCATTGTAGGCCCTTTACAGGGTTAAGATTTATATTAATCTTCATAAACACTGTTGTCCTTTGTTTCTCTGTGTTTAAATCAGAGCTTCAGCTTTTGCTCATAAAAATAGCATTAAGAAGTCAGTTGTGTTAACTGCATTCTCTAGTTTTCTGTTTTTGTTGACTGCCTTTTTGGAATACTTCCCTAGCTCGAAAGACAAAGAAGAAAATAAAAGGAATTCAACAGTCCAGCATTTCTTCAGGGAGAGATACTGCTGAAAGTCCCGTAAACAAGGCTGTAGTGCCTGTATCCCTACCACAACTAACTCCTACTCTGGTTTCCCTACTGGAAGTCATTGAACCAGAAGTGATGTTTTCAGGCTATGACAGCACAATACCAGACACAACATGGCGTATAATGTCAACTCTCAATATGCTAGGAGGAAGGCAAGTGGTAGCTGCAGTGAAATGGGCAAAGGCGATACCAGGTAATTTCATTTCTGTAATATGTACATAATGGATGTATTACAGTTAATATATGTTTCTTATAAGGCATCAGTAGTATTCTGTATTCCATTTCAGTCTGTGCAGTCATCATAGTGGACCATTACAATATGATGACTTCATAGACTGAAATGTAATATTGGAAGTACCAAAGAATTCCCAGAGAACCATACTATGTTGTAGTGATATGTTGTGCCTGAAGGATTAAAAGTAGGCCAAGAAGAAATATGCCTTCCTCATAGAACTGTTCCTAGTTTGAGACATGTTTATTACCTAGTTCTGTTTCACTGTCCCTGCAAAACCTTCTTACTGGGAAAACAACTGTAGTTTTGTATTTGAATTTCCTTGAAAGGTTTTATGTCTAGCTAATTACTACTTTATAAATTATAGTTTCTCAAACATAGCTATTGCAGCTATTTGATGCAGCCAGTGAAGCACAGCATTGGAAAAGATGACAGATGAGGAAATAAGTGGCAGTGATGGACGAGAGCTTCAGCACGAACATGAGAATACTTTTGCTTCTCATCTGGAATACTGGATTTGCCCCACTACTACTTATCAGCATAATTGCTTACTATTTTTCTGCAGTGTGTATTGCCCTGCTAGTACCTGCTCACTTTAGGCTTGCCATCCTCCCAGTGGGGGTGAGGAATCCCCCGCCCTCAGCTTCTTCCTCTTGCCGCCTCTTTCCTGGCCAGCAGAGGGAAGAAAGGTGTAGGAACACCGTGATGGGAGTAAAGCACACTCACATGTGCTCCAGAGCACCCACACACATGCCCTTGTTGTGCCAGGAATGGCATCATTCCTAGCGCGACTTGGAGGTAATGGGTTTCATCGATTCCTGGCACAACACAGAAGTAATGGGTCGTGGGCCACTCAGGAGCGTGCGTGAGGTAAGTGCCCTTCATCTGCCAGTTTGTCCTCCTAGGGACCTGGCAACCCTAGCTTACTTCCAGGAATGCTCTCCTTGCTTCAACACTGCAGAGGTTTCCTGTTGCCAGTTTCCCCATTCATAGTTAATAACGGGTTGCTCTCATTCCAGGTCACCATATTTTCTCTCCACTAGTAATGATTTTTGTTGCAGTTTAGTTCAAGTGATTCTGGAAGAAACAGTTCTAATTATAATTCCAGGTGGGTAGTCATATTAATCTGTAGCAGCACAATAGGCAGGAGCCCACTGGTAACCAATAGAGTTAATTTCACTATACGCACCAGCCTAATGGAAGTACAGTTCCTGCATCTGATGAACTAAGTTCTTACTCGCAATAACTTATGCTAGAACACATTATGTTAGTCTCTGAGGCACCACTGTTTCATTTGAACTATAAATTTCAAAATACTGCATAAGACAATGGTAACAGGAAGTGTTCAAGAACCTGTACATTTATTTCCAATCAGGTTTCAGAAACTTGCACCTGGATGACCAAATGACCCTTCTGCAATATTCGTGGATGTTTCTGATGGCTTTTGCTCTAGGATGGAGATCATATAAGCAGTCTAATGGTAGCTTGCTGTGTTTTGCACCAGACTTGATCATTAATGAGTAAGTTGTACTGGAGCCCTTTTAACGAAATTTCTAAAGCATGATAAAACTTTGGGAAATATTTCCTGGTATAACATTTTATATTCTTCTAAGTAGCTACACAGTAATAATACCAATGCTTAACTTTTAAAATCTGTTTCATTTTTAATATTTCGAAGAATTTGAATAAACTGTATGGGACTTCATAGAATAAGAGAGACATGTTTGCCCTTCACTTCTGTGAATGAATACAGATATTTTTAAATTTTATACTAAGACATGCATGAACATAATGGGCAGCACAATCCTGAGGGCCAGCAACAGCAGAAGTGTAAGGCTGCCAATGCAGTTGCAGTGGTGTTGGTCCATTTATGTGGATATTGTGCAGGGGGAAACAACAGTGTATGCCCCACAGGAGCAGCAATGGACAGGATACATTCTCCTTCCATGGCAAGAGTCTGACTGGCAGCAAAAGTGCTGCCTACATACACCCATACCTGCACCAAGTCATACACCCCCTTCCCGTAAAACAAAATAAAAAATAAAAAGGCCTTGAATCCACAGCCCCTCATACCCAAGATCAGCATCCAAACACTAGACCAAGGAATTTACAGGAGATCTGACTACCGATACTATGCACTACACTGAAGTCTCTAAGTCATCCCTAGCCAGATGTGGCCAGGCAGAGAATATGGTACAGACAGGCATGGCTCAGTGTAAGGGCACTGGGATAGCATGGCCAGAGCACCCAGTTGGATCCCCAGAGACGCTAGAGGCAGGCAAAAGTGCTGATGCTGCTATTTTGCTTCTGCAAACAGCAAAAGGGAGGGGGATAGGGTGGGCTAGCTGATGGGCTGATCCATCATTCTAGCTGAGACCCTGCTCCCACTGCACCCATGTCTGCAACTCCTGTGTATCTTACATGTCCTCCCACTACACCAACAAGCTGCATGACTTATCAGGTACCAGCAGTGCTGTAGGTAGTGTTCCAGAGGAACCTCCTTCCCAGAGCAGTGACACATCCTACCCTGTGCACAGTAGCCAGCAGAGTGGGGAAGGGAGAACCTGAGTGTGCCTTTATGGTGTCATGGGACCCTTGCTCTGTGTGGCAGCTGAGTGAAGCAAATGTCCAGAGTTACCAGGAAGACCAGTCACAGCCATTCCAGCATAGGCAACTCTGAGTCAGAGCCTACCCTCTCAGATGTGTGATGGGACAGCACTAAGAGGTCATACATGGGAGAAGAGGTGGGCTGGGGAGGGGCATGGAGCTGGTTTCTTCCAGGTGCAAACCAAAAAAGGCAGGGATAGAGTTGTAGAACTCTCCAGACTTTATTGAGGTCCAGTGATTTGATTGCCAACTCCCTTTATCCAGTATGGCATCTGCCATGGGGGGACAGGCTGAGCCATCCTCTGAATGGGTAGACATCCAGCTGCCTGAGGTAGGATGCTCAAAGAGGCAGGCTGCAACTGGTGACTGAGTAGCGTGGCCAGCACTGTAAGGGTTATGCTCCCAGATCTCCCTGTTGAATCACTGCCTGCACAGATGCTAGAGCAAGTGCATGAGGCAGTGGCAAACTGCTCAGATGCCATGCCTGTGGTGCCCCAACAGGCTTTGCAGTCCCAACCCTATGGGGGGCATTGGCCAGGAGACCCCTCTCCCCAAAGACACATTCTCGTGCCATCCCAGTGATACTTATCCAACCCCTGAAAAAATGGTCTGCAGCTGCCCCATCCTGTGCTGCTGCTGCATAGGTCTCAAATTCTGCAAGGCAAAGGGGCCCTGGGCTACATGGCCAGCTGAGCCACACGCCACAGTGGATCAGCTGCCAGGCATCCCAAACCACAATTGTACCCTGTCCACTGCCTAGGAAAAGAGAGCTGGGAGTATGCAGGGGAGCAAGGGAGTGTGCTGACAGCCTATTGCAGGGCTGCAAGCATCCCTGCCCTCAATAATTGACTACTGTCCTGTGGACATTTCCCTGGGAGCCCACCCCTTTGCATGACATATGCTGTGGTGCTGGGCAGGGCTGGCTTGGGCTGTTCTGTTCATGAAGTCCACTAGCCACGACTGTGGGAGCTGGCATGAGCAGGATAGTGTCTGACCTCCTGCAAGGGGAATAGGTACAGACTCCCAGGTTGGGGTGGCTATATACCTGCCCCTGCTTACCTGTCCTGGTTGCCCTTCAACTTGGACCTCCAGACGTGTTATCTGAAATAAAATTTTAGCCAACCAGTGTCAAATTTACTCCCTACCTTGTGTGTTAGTGCTAAGGATGGACTATAAAATGTGTGGGGGAAAACAAAAATGAAACAATAATTTAAAGTATGTATATATATTCTCAGTAGACTGCTTATTATTTCAACATGTTCACCTATTCTGAAATATTCCACTAAATCAAGTTTGCTGTCCTGTTGGTGCTTTTTGGGGACTATCAGAATAAAAGACAATAATATTTGTTCAATATCAGTCACATAGAGCCCCGTGGCGCAGAGTGGTAAGCTGCAGTACTGCAGCCCAAGCTCTGCTCACAACCTGAGTTCAATCCTGGCAGAAGCCAGGTTCAGGTAGCTGGCTCAAGGTTGACTCAGCCTTCTATCCTTCTGAGGTCGGTAAAATGAATACCCAGTTTCCTGGTGGTAAAGTGTAGATGACTGGGGAAGGCAATGGCAAACCACCCCGTAAAAAGTCTGCCAAGAAAACGTCGTGATGCAATCCCCCCCCCCCATGAGTCAGTAATGACTCGGTGCTTGCACCTTTACCTATCAGTCACATAAATTTATATAGCTTGTTTAGTTTTTAGTTAACAGTTAACTGATACTAGTCTAGTTACCCTGACCCCATTTTTACCTCTGTGAATTCTTTTGTGATAGTAAGTTTAGAGGATTAAATGTCTCTGCCACAGATGCCCTCTACATCATGTATTCTACATAATACATGATGATGATTCTAATACTGTTGGGTAGATGATATTGTAACAGAATTCTAATAACATGGTAGAATTTCTGTGGCCCTGCATAATTATAGAAGTCAGAAAATTAACCAAAACTATAAACAGTTGAGTATGTCTTTAGCAATACGTTACTTCTGTATTTCAGTCATGTGTGAAAGTTGCTTCATATAAATTCTGAACTGATGGAGTTAATCCTCAAATGCAAGTCAAGTTAGATTTTAATATTTCTACCTGCAATCAATAATTTTAATAACAACAAAAATGTTATGAGGATGTAAGGTATTCTTGCCAGTCATTGGAAAGAGTTGTTAGATATAATCTTAAGCTAGATATTGGTCTACTTAGTATAGAGTTTATGAAGTGTGTGTTTTGTAGATACAGGCAGACTCTCTTCCCCCATCTCAGATTCCAGCTTGAACAAGCTGAGGTGGTATGAGAATAATTTGTTGCATAATGTATTATATTAGAGCTTAAATCTGAGCTTTCAGAAAGCTGGGAATGTCATATACTGATGATATCATCAGGAATGCTACACGTTCTTAGCATCCTGATGATTTTTCCTCTCCCCTTCCCGTCCATCCCATCCTAAGTTGTCTGCTAGTCGGTGCATTGGAAAGAGGATGCATCTCCCTTTGGGTTTATTTTACACCCGCTCAATACATTTTCAGATTGGAGTGCCCAGAACACCAGATAGTTAATGATAGGCATTTTGGAAACTACAATTCCAAGACTGCACTGGGATGGGGGAGGGTAGGTACTTCTTGCTTTCTGTGAATGTAGTTCTCATTTGAGAAGGAGGAGAACATGCTACTACATTTGACTCTTCCTTTTTTCCATGGCTCCTGGAAGCAGGAAATGGATAGCTCTTTCTGCCTCTAAGGGGGAAGGGAGTGCCTGCCCATACTTCAGTTCTTTTCCTGTCTCTTCTATGAGAGCATGAGTTTTCAGAGAGCTCTGAATTTTTTTCGCTGCAAAGCTCTCAGGTTGCTGGTTTATTATCCATCTTTTTCTCATGTCTCCCCTCTTGTTTATTGCCTTTGTCTGTGTCAAATTTGTGAAGTGTCAAAAATTCAAGATGGACACCTTCAAAACCATTGCAGAGGTTCACCAACCAGGAAACTTCATGGTATCTATATACTTGGCAGAAGCATACATGCATGTATCAATCCACACAGACACACATAAGATACTCTTTCAGTTCACCTTTGGAAAGAAACACTTTCTGTTCAGGACTGTGCTCTTAATCATATTGATCATGTTTCTTGTAACAAGCCTCAGGACAAGGGTATTCATTTGCATCATTACCTGGATAATCTCCTGATTCATTCATGAGCAGGGTATTCTAGAATATCCAGACCACCATTGAGAGCCTCTCAGCCCATGCATTCCTGATCAGCTATTACTAAAAGTTATCCGGTCCCTATTCAAGTGATTCTTCATCTGGTTGCCATTGTCAGTTTAAACTACAAGCTGTTGTTACCCCTAGACAAGCCAAAAAATGAATGGATGCTGTAAAATTCGTCCAGTCATCCAAAACAGTGGATCTGATGGTCCTAACTAAACTGGTGGGCTCTATGATTGCAGCAGTCACTACCACTGTGTGAGCCCCGGCTCAATCTAGGTGCCTTCAGTGGTTCTTATTTCCTTAACAACATGCCATAACTGTCAAGAAACATTTAAGATGGGTGGTGGATCTACATGCGCCCCCTTGCCCAGTTGGTGCGAAGTTTCGGTCTTGAGTGTCATCAATATGCAAATGACACCCAGCTGAATCTAATGATGGACGGCTGGCCCAACTCAGCCCCAGATGTCCTGGAACATGCATTTGTGGCCATGACTGATTGGTTGAAACAGAGTCGACTGAAACTGAACCCAACAATGATGGAAGTCTTGTACTTGAGCCATGGGAGACTGGGTTTGGAACTTCAGCTTCCGGCCCTCAATGGAGAACAGCTTGTGCCAGTTCTGAGGGTCAGGAGTCTGGGTGATCCTGGATGCCTCCCTGAAAATGGAGGCACAGGTCACAGCGGTTGTCATGGCTTCTTTTTTCCACCTGCAGCAGACCAGGCATCTTGTCCTCTACCTGTCTACCTGTAACTTAACTACAGTGATCCAGGCAACGGTCATCTCTGGGTTAGACTACTGTAACTCGCTCTACGCGGGCCTACCCTTGAGCCTGACCCGGAGATTGCAGCTGGTGCAAAATACAGCGACACGAGTCATGAAAGCACCAAATAGGGTGCATATTACACCAATACTGCATGAGCTGCATTGGTTGCCAGTGGAGTACCGGATCAGGTTCAAGGTTCTGGTATTGACCTATAAGGCCTTGTGCAGACTGATTTGGGCAACAAGGTTAAAATACTGAAGGATGTTCCATTTTTGGCTCGTAAAAGAAGATTTAAATATAAAGGACTTGCAGCTTTCTTGAGGAAATGTGATGTAAAATATAAATGGTTGTTTCCAGAAGGCGTCTGGTTTATATATAAGGATCAAACCTACAAGATTACATCGGAAGCGCAGCTGACAGACTTTTTGCTCAACCATCAGGAGTTCCAGCAGGAAGAAAGTTCAAAGTCTGAAGGGGAAAGTGGGGGGGAGGAGAGAGCGGGCGCAGCTGCTCCAGCTGCGCAGAGAGAACTGAGACCGAGATGCGGGGGGGGGGGGGAGAAAACCTGATCCTGAATGTAGTCTGTATTGTATAAGATCTACCAATCTGATAGCATATTAGAATGTTAACTTTTAAGAAAAATTGCAGCATGAAGGGAATACAAGACATGTAGTGTAGCGTTTGTTGTTTATATGTTGCTCTTCCCCTTTTCCCAGTCCCCCCTTCCCTTTTTTTTTTCTCTCCCCCTTATACTTTTGTAGTCTTTTGTAGTTTTTTATGTTAGATATTAAAAAAAAAAGGCCTTGTGCAGACTGCAGCCAGCATACTTGAGGGACCATCTCTCCCCGTATATTCCCCGGAGGATCCTCCAATAGGGAGAAAAACAATTGTTATTGGTCCCTGGCCCCAAGGAGGCCCGCCTCACCTCGATTAGAGCCAGGGCTTTCTCAATCCTGGCTCCTACCTGGTGGAACACTCTGTCTACTGAGACCAGGGTCCGCCAGGATTGACTATCTTTCTGCCGGGCCTGTAAGACAGAGTTGTTCCACCAGGCTCATGGCTGAGGTTGGGCCTCCACTGACCGGAGGATGCAACGTCTACCCCCCCCCCCGTGAAAGTAGCCCACCACTGTTTGTTTTTCAGCTGCTGTTGCTGTGCTGCTATATGCAGTTGTATTGCTGTATCGTTGATTATTAGTTGTATTGTTGCCGCCAGGCAAAAGAGTGCTGCTATTTTTATATGATGTTTTAATGTTTTAATATGGAACGTTTTAAAATGATTTTAAGGTTGTTATCCGCCCTGAGCCCGCTTGCGGGGAGGACGGAATACAAATATGATCTAAATAAAACAAATAATAAATAAATAGTGAAGTTGCTAGACAGCTGAGTAAACCTGAACTCAAGAGGGGTGGGTGCTGTTCTACCAACTAAGGTGGAAAGAGAAACCAGCCTCCAGGGATCATGATGAGAGGAGTACCTGAAATAGAAAGAACCTTCACAGCGAGTCCAGTATTTCATTCTCAGAACACCATATTGATAGCATAAGGCATTGTAGGAACTAAAATTCCTCGATGCACTGCTTAGGAAAGTGGGAAAGAGTGGGGGTGGGAAGCATGCTTCAAGCATTTTCACTCCTTTCATATGTTTCATATCATTGTCTCAGTTTTCTGTATCAGCTGTGCAGCTAAATGGGGGAAGGGAGCAGGGCTATTCTGGCTTGGATTTACTATTCAATCCAGAGAAGGCTGCTGGAGCCAAAGGTGTATAAATGTCATCAGCAGCCCTAAATCTGATTGTGACATCAAGATGTTTGTGACATAAATTAGGTTTGCAGATGACCAACTAGATCCTTGACACACATTTTACTGATCTGGGGCAGTCCAACATTATTTTTATAACACAAATGCTGTTCTCCAGCATGTATTTCTGGCCATTAAAAAAACAGCTTCCTGACATATTTTATAGATTGCTCAAATAGCACACTTCTCAAACTCCATCGCAAAATACTGTTCTCCAGGATGAACTTCTGGAACAGGTTTTTTGTTCAGATACTTGGGAATCTGTTATAGTAGCCCAGAAATGCATAAAGGAAACTGAGCTCCACTTAACCTTTATGTAGGAACTGTATCTGCAAATGAAGGGATCTCTCTAAAATATAAAAAGCTTTTTCTACCCCTGTCCCACAATGCATGAATCTGAATGCAAACATCATACCAGGCTGTTGTGTGGAATGGAACCCTGTGTATGCTTCACATATCTTCTCTGTTTCACCCTTTGCTTAGACAGGTAACACAGATGTGGAGTTCACATTCTAGATTAGACTATGTGACTCATAAAAGAGCTTTACCTCATAATGTCAGCAGATTTTTCTGCTGGGCAGAACTTTCTATCAGGGGATGAGCTTTCCACCTGCTCAGTGTTTTGTTAATAACTGATTGACTTATTGTATTTTACCTGGATGTTTTGTATTTGTTAGCCATCTTGGGTGTTCTTGAACAGAAAGGGAAGATATAAATGAATAAAACCGTACTAAGCATTGTAGCAAAAGGAATGCATTGTTGCAAGATGAGGTTACCTAGAATATTCTGAAGGCACAAAGATCTTCCATAGTGGCCTGGCATGATTAATAACGAGGCATGAGTTATCACTCATGCCTCGTTATTAATCATGCCAGGCCACTATGGAGTACAGAGAAACCGGGCTCTGTTATACCATTTGGAAATAATTCCACATGCAAGTGGTGAACATACCTGGGGAAGAATCATGCAAGATGTGTGCGTGCGCCACTGCAGGTACATTATAAAAGAGTGGCTAAAAGGGAAAACAGTACTGCAAAGTGTAAGAAAGGGTTAAACTAATAGGAAGAGAAACAAAGTATTCTCCCACCTTGCTTAGCATGTGGAGACCTCTCCCTTTAGAAAATACTATGGCAGCTGCTTCTGTGGTGACACCAATTGACGAAGATAATAACAAACTATTCTGCAGAGATTGCTTCTACTCACATAGAAAGTCTATCCCAAGAGAGGTTGTAGCTGAGTGAGTGTCTGTAGTGTGAGTGTGTCTTGCAAGCTGATACATGTCAACCCTTAACAGGGAGCATTGTCCAAGCTGTGCTCCAGGGGCTGGTCGAGTGCTGGCTGGGTCTAGGTAGGCTGTCTGTCTAAGCATCTCCAGGATTCTGTTGTCACTGGTTGGTGGATCTGGGCATTAATGGACATCAGTCTGTCTGATTCTTTACTGGCCCCTGGGATACACCCCATGAACTATTGAGCACCTGTATTTTTTTGCCTATGTGTTCATGACCAAAGTGAGAAAGTAGAAATAAGTGAGCAATGAAGCATGGTTATGTTTTTGCATTTCATACAACCATTTGATAATGTTGCAGCACAGCAGCTAGGTGAAACTGCAAGAACTCTGGATGGCTGCCAAGCAGCTCTTGCAGGTGAAGGGAGAGAATATACCTCTTTAACTCATTAGCTAGCACCCCTATCTAACCCCTGGAATAAAAGAGCATGAAACCGAAACTTAGATGCTGCCAGGCAGAAGTAACTTCATTCCCCAAGTAATTTGCATCCTTGCCATGTTTTATATATAATCAAGAAAACTGAGGCAATCAGAGGATTCATGTCAGTGTTACCAATTAATATATACCAAGACTTAATATATTTATATTCTGCATCCCAGTTAATGAATCAATAGTTCTTTTTTCTGAATCAGTCATTAGTGCAGTAGTTGAGATTATGTGCCAAATACAGTTTTGTAGAATTCTCCCATAGAGGTTTGACTTCTACCAAAACATTTTTAAAAGAGAAGCAGGAGGTAAACAGGAAATAGAAGTTGTTAGGCTGTGTACAGTAGTTTTCACTGTTAGTAGCGCTCATCTATTTCATCTCTTTTAATTGCATTTCTATCAAGGGATAAGTAATGAGTTCTTTTAACAAACAAATCTGAACTATTTATTTATCTGTTATTTATTAGGTGAATAGTAATTTCAGGAGGTGAACCTTTTTTTAAGCAGGAAGATTACACTACCTTACAGTAGTATTGCTTGGTATTTTAAAACATTTTTGCCAACAGAAACTGAAATGCTGTGCCAAGGAGAACTGAATACAGCAGTCTTCATAAACCATGCATCTCTAATAATTGCACAATTAAGCAAGAAGCCAGTGTGTTATGATGGACAGAAGTTGGGCCAGAGAGATCATTACATTGACTGGGATAGTTTAGTTCTGTCTCTGAGGGTTTATTGGTTGGCTTATACTTTTAAGGTGTGTGTGTGTGTTGTTATTTTATAATTTTATTGATCTTTTTAATTTATTTGTAAACTCACTCAAATGGCAGGGTGCAAACATTTTTAAATAAAGTACAGATTCTTGAGGATTAAAAAGTACTGCCACACCAACATGGTATTTCATTCAAACTAGAGATGTGTGAATAAAGTGCTATCAAATCATAGCCAATTTATGAAAATCCCATAGGGGTTTCAGGACAAGAGACAAACAAAAGTGGTTTGCTGTTGCCTGCATCTGTATAACAACCCTAGACTTCTTTGGAGGTCTCCCATCTAAGCACTGAACAGGGCCAACCCTGCGTAGCTTTTGTCAGCATCTGAAAAGATCAAACTAGCTTGGGCCATCCTGGTCAGGGTCAAAATAGAGATAGTGTGTTTAAATAGCTAGCTGTTTTAAACTACAGGCTTCACAATAGCAACAAGTGTAGTCACAGAACATATAACACAAGGAGAAAATGGGAATTGTAATTGCAGAGTACTTATAATGAAATTAGAATGTAATTAGAATGCAGATTTGCTTTAGCACCATATCATTACTAGTTTGCTTTACTAGAAGGCAAAGCTAGCTGCAGGTATGTTGTGCTTACTATTCATGTTTATTTTATAATCTCTCTTGTATTGTGCCCGTTCATGTCATAATTATAGATAAATCATATCTGGTGCACTTGTAAAATATAGCTAACAGATGCTAAACATTACATTCTGCAGGCTAGTTCAGAAATGTTAGTAAGTGAACAAGAACAAAAATCAGTTGGATTATACTACTTATTTCTTGTCTGTTGCATCTAACTGACAGTATTTAATTCTGAAACAAAATGGCACTTTCCTGATCCTTGGGATTTGTAAAAGTAGAGCAGTTTCCTCTTAATTTGTTGGTAAAGTTCATAAAGTTATTGGATCCCATTGAAAGATATTTATCCATCTTCTGTGTTGCTTTTTTATTTCATTTAAAACATTTTTGCTGCTGTTACACACTCACTTTTGTTATTATCCTGCTCTCTCTTGAAGCAACCATTCTGATTCGACACCATTTCTTTTTTATACTTACACCGAGACAAATGTGTGTGTGTATGTCTGTGTGTTTTTATACTTTCACTGAGACAAATATTTTTGCCCTATGAAAAATAGATAGAAGGTGCACAGCATGACCCCATGCAGGTTTATTTATTAAGCTTACTCCCAGTGCACTCAAAATTGCACTGAAAATGATAGTTTTGTCTGTCACAAATGGCAGTGGGAAAGCCACATTCATTTCATTCAGTTTCGTTTTCCCGGCCATGTCAGACGCTCCTCTCCGCAGGTCCGGGAGGAAACGTCCGAGCAGCCTGACCGGGCGGTTGACCTGCGAGGGTTAACCCCCAGGACTCCCAGTGAGGGGGTCAGGGTCTGGAGCGCGGCGGGAAGAACCTCCTGAAAGCAATGCAGGGGGTAAATTGCCCGTTTGCTCCAATGGAGGCCGGCAGACTTGCGCAGCACATCGCGTGCCGCCGGGCCATGGAGAACGGCAATAAGCAGATTTACGGTGAAAACCTGTAAGTAAGCGAATCCCTTCTGATTTCTAAGCGTATGCGAAGGATTGGTGGGAGTTGAAACTAAGAAGGCTTGGATTTCTTCCCCTTCATGGAGTTTCGGAACTTAGCTGGCACCCCGCCCCCCAAGATGGCGACGAAAAAGCAGAGCCCTGCGATGAGTAAATCGGTGATGACGATGTTACAGGGGAAGGGGGAAACCCTGGAAGAGATGGTTAGACGAGCGGTCTTTGAAGCTATGCAGCCCTTTGTAGCGAAGTTAAATGAAATGGGGCAAAAGGTTGATTCAGTGGAAAGCGATGTGAAAACCATTAAAGAAACAGCGTCTGGGGCAGAGCAGTCTGCACGCGAAAACGTAGTACTCATGAAAGCAACAAGTAAGGAAGTAAAGCTCTTGGAGAATCAAATAATAGGATTACAAGTGGACCGTGCCCAAACGGTACTGTGTCTTCAGAATGTAAAAGAGGAGCAAAGTGAAAATTTAAAAGATTTGGTGTTGGGACTTTTGGCGCCATTCGCAAAGGCAACTAAAGAAGAGTTAAAAAGCGATATTCTGGAAGTCTGTCAGACATCTTCAAAATATGCAATGAAGCATCAGCTGCCTCGCGAGATTATTATCGACTTTTCATCTAAGAAGACTTGGGACACCATCTTATATAATTCGTATAATGTGGACTTGGACTATCTGGGCAATAAGGTTAAGATATTGAAGGATGTTCCATTTTTGGCTCGTAAAAGAAGATTTAAATATAAAAGACTTGCGGCTTTCCTGAGGAAATGTGAAGTAAAATATAAATGGTTGTTTCCGGAAGGCATCTGGTTCAGATACAAGGATCAAACCTACAAGATAACATCGGAAGTACAGCTGAGGGACTTTTTGTTTAACCATCAGGAGTTTCAGCAAGAAGAAAGTCCAAAGTCTGAAGGGGAGAGTGGGGGGGGGGAAGAGGGAACGAGCGCAGCTATTGTAGCTGCGCAGAGAGAACTGAGACCGAGACGCGGGGGGGGGGGGGGGAGACCTGATCCTGAATGTAGTCTGTATTTTATAAGATCTACCAATCTGACAACATATTAGAAAGTTAACTTTAAAGAAAAATTGCAGCATGAAGGGAATACAAGACATGTAGATGTAGTGTGTGTTTTCTGTTTACATGTTGCTCTTCCCCTTTCCCCAGTCCCTTTTTTTCCTTTATATTTTTGTAGTTTTTTTGTAGTTTTCTATGTTAGAAATTAAAATAAAAAAAAAATTAAAAAAAGGAAAGCCACATTCATTTATTGCAGCAAAAGACAACCAAGAGCCATAAAGCATCTTGCCAAATGTACTGTGACATAAACCTGTGGGCCAGAGCACACTTCAGCAGATCCATGATGATTGCCAAAGCGGGAGGCATATATTCCCAAGTACAGACCAGAATTTTTAACAAATCAAGTCAAAAGATCAAGTACTGCATGTGATGACTCAGTAGATGGCTCAGTACTATGCAAAGCGTTCTGAATGCAGCATGTGTTAAATGAATACAGCATCCAGCTAGCAACCACTGGCTATTCAAATACAGCATGATGAATAGTGGCTTGGTGGCAAAAAGTAACATCACGTTTCCAAACCCAGAAAATTAAACTTAGTTTAGAAAAATGGTATATAAATATTTTATTTTATTTACTTCATTTATAGCCCACCTGTCTCACTGAGACTCAAAGTGAGTTGCAAATTCTTAAAAAAATAATTTGATCAGACAGCAGGGGCCTCCAGTAAACAATGCAGTAGGACACAAGCAACAACAAAAGGAGAAATAAAAAATTATCTAGGCATGAAAAAACCATAATACAGAAAGTGAGTTGCAAAGGTGGAAGAGTGAGTGAGAGTAATGTGATATACAGTAAACATTGCAGTAGACTACAATCCTGTTCCCCTATAAAAATCAACTTTCTGAGTTGTTCCATTCTGCTACAGTTCTAATCCCTTTAGAAAAATGCCCTCCTGGACATTTCTGTTTTGCATATTTTGCAAAATGATAGAAGTGTGGAGACCCTTCTGACCTCTCCAGGTAAGCTGTTCCAGAAGATCAGAGCCACCATAAAAATGCATATTTATCTATTTTTTATCTTTTTTTATTTACTTATTTATAGTCTTTCTCCCCAATGGGAACCCAAAGCAACTTACATAATTCTCCTCTCCATTTTTTTCCTCTGAGATAGTTTACACTGAGAATGTTTGACTGGCCCAAGATCACTTACCAAGCTTCTGTGGCAGAGCAGGGAATCTAATCTGGGTTGCTCAGATCCTAGTCCGTCACTCTAGCTGCTACCCCACACTGGTTGACACCCATACTGGTTCTTACATGAACAGGCAGTTGCTGATCTTAACCATAAACATTTGGTTCTTAAATATAAGTGTTTTTTATAACACTCTTCCTCTGTATACGTGTAAGGTTTTGTTAAATAAATTCTAGGCATTCATAATTTACAGACAACATTAAATCTAATTGATATGACAATGAATTTTGTCAAGTTCAGAACCAGAGATGGACAGTCTTGCATCACATACAAACATATGGCTAAACACGAGCATTATTTTAAATTAGTTATACTGGATTTCAGATTTGCATGTCATATAAACTGCATAGGCTGTTAAAATTATTAGGCTGTAACATCTTACTAGAATTTTACTTTAAAGTAGCTCCTTTGTACCTTACTAAATAAAAGATATGTAGGAGTTTGGAGTTGTTTACATATAAAGCTAGTTAACACTAATACACTGCTAGCATGTGCTGGAAAAGGTGCACAAGGTTTGCATGGAGATTTTAGAAGTATTCAGCATCTAATTCTGAATATTTGACATTTTCATTCAGATGGATGGGTGGAACAATGAAATTTAGCTATGAGGTTTTTGCTGGTGGCTTTCTACTAGTGAATCGGTGCATTTTTAAAACCATGACTACTTTGAAAATAGTTTTAGATCTTTTTCAGTTTATATAATTTTAAAAGTGTCAAGAGTTTTTTTTTAGCTAAAATGGCTAGTGACAAGTATGAGAAATAGATTGCTCAAAATACTATAAAAATAACCTATGAATTGTGCACCTTGTTTTGTTTGAGTCCCATCTCTTTGTGGAAGAAGTGAACCATACTGGCATCTTACCATGCATCTGTAGGGATGTCTACCATTTGCTATGGCATGAGACCCCCTTCCATCTCCCACATTTCCACCCCTGTGTACAAAAAAACTGAATGGTTGTTGTGGATTTTCCGGGCTGTATAGCCGTGGTCTTGGCATTGTAGTTCCTGACGTTTCGCCAGCAGCTGTGGCTGGCATCTTCAGAGGTGTAGCACCAAAAGACGGAGATCTCTCAGTGTCACTGTGACACTGAGAGATCTCTGTCTTTTGGTGCTACACCTCTGAAGATGCCAGCCACAGCTGCTGGCGAAACGTCAGGAACTACAATGCCAAGACCACGGCTATACAGCCCGGAAAATCCACAACAGCCATGGTTTTCCGGCCGTGAAAGCCTTCGACAATATAAAAAAACTGAATAATAACAACAGCAGCAGTTTACAAAGTATGTTATTATTATCCCCTATGAGAGAGCTGTGATTGACCCAAGGTCACCCAGCTGGCTTCAAGTGGAGGAATGGGGAATCAAAGCCAGTTCTGCAGCTCTTAACCACTACACCAAACTGACATGACTCACTGAAGAAAGAAAAATTTAGATGAACTGGAAGGAAAAATCAAAAAAATCAGGAATGTTGTCAGAAATAATTTTCAATGTGTTAGGGGTACAGGAATGATGATTCAGGAATGTATCCTGCAATAGTGAATTCCACTAGTTAATTGTGCATTGTGTGAAAAAGTAGTGTGTTTTGCTTTGCTTTGAGAAACCTCTTAAATTTTGTGGTTTTTTTAATTACCTTTGAAATCTAGGGAAACTGAGATGAACAGTTCAGAGCATGGCACTTTATAGGATCTTCTTAGGATTAGTGTTTGGAGCTCTGATCACAACTCTTCCTGGTCCTGCAGTCTGTAATTCACTTGGCTGAAGACAAGTGAATTTTGTCAGTTCTCTTGTCTTCCGCTTTATTGTCCTCTGTAAAAGGGATTCTGTCTTTTGGTAACAGTTACGCGGTCTCAGAAGTGGCTAGTTTTTGACATTCAGCCCTCACTTCAGGCTTGCACTAAGTTCGTGTTCCTAGCCCATAGTGTCTCCTTTCCTGTCTTCTGTTTCCAGCCAAATGCCTCTTGCAAAGCTTGCAACCAGCACACAGGAGAAACAGCACTAGTAGCAAACCTAGGTTTTTAGATTATTTTTGATGTTTAAACTTGTGAAACATAAAGGTACATTAATAAATTTACTCACTTGTTAAATTTTCTATTTGCTGTAGTATAGTTCAGCAAAATAATTTACTGTGGAAATGCACTTGTGATGAGATGTTTCCTTGGAAGGAGATAATTATTCTGATAGTATGTAGTAAACATCTTTCATTACATTTGTCCTCTTCTGATCAGGAGAGGGGGGAGGGCTGTATTAAAAGCTAACTTTACAAAAATCTCACTTTATGTCCCTTCTCCTCCACACACGCATGTACCTGCATGAATATGACTGTGCCTTTACTGATAGCTAGAACTTTCTGTGCAAGCACATGACTTGAAGAATTGCTCAGTTGCTGGTCCCTGTCTCCATGGTCATTATAGCAGGACAGATACAGTGCTGAGATTGTACAGAAACAGTTCTTCAAGCAGTAGGCCTCCTTACTGTATCATAAGATGGGAACCCATCTTTGAAGAGTGGCTTCACACATTAAGCAAATGGAGAGAAAACTGGAAATTAGGTTTTCTGGTTGTGCAATATTGGAGGACGTGCACATGTATTTATTCATTACATTTATATCCTACCCTTTCTTCATGGAACTCATAGTGGTATACATAGGGATCCCAGAAGGTCTCCATCTACAATACTTACCACCCCAGTCCGTCTTTACCAAAGTAGCTGTATTATGTACATTCGGAGCATCTCACTGCTTGATTCCTCACTCATGAAAGCTTGAAGCTTGGGGAAAAGGCTCGGACTCAGTGATAGAACATCTTGTTTATCATGCTGAAGGTTCTAGGTTCAACCCCCAGCAACTCCAGGTGGTCAGTGATACGGAAGTCCTCTCCCTGAGACCCTGATGAGCCGCTGCCAGTCTGAGTAGACAATACTGACTTTGATGGATCCGTGATCTGATTTAGTATAAGATAGCTTCGTGTGTACATGTGTACTACTTGTGACATTCTGCTGTGAAGTTGGTTTGATATAAGTGTAAATTCATTTGTAATTTTTATAACTTTGCACCTGTCAGGGAGGAGGGTCTAATAAGTCTATAACAGACTACTCTTTTTTTTTCTTTTTCTTTTTTTCCCCGCTGCGTTGGTTGGTAGAAATGGCCTATGACAGATGCAGGGTTGGGATTCTTTTTCTTGTACTTGGCTATCATATTAGGAGTCTCCTTTAGGCCTAGTCAAAACAGATGACCTATACTGGGAGATAGATGGGTGGTACAATCCAGTAGAGTCTCTGCTTGTCCTCTTAGATGATTTTGGTACCACGACCATCGGCCACGCTGATTGAGATTTGGGGACACTGCTTTGCAGTCAGGGAGATCTCTGATGGTGCTACTGGGGCATTTTTCTCTATCCCATTGGAGTTCTTCTCTAGGGTGCAGCAGGATTCATTCTTATTTTTGTCACTAAGTGAAACCACTGGTAGAAGTCATTTGGAGATGTTGGGTGCAGTACCATTGTTTACCAGTGTCACTCAGCTCCTTTTTTCCCAAACCACATAAAGATGGAGAAACCCTGAATGGGTGTCTGAAATCAGTGACAGATGACACAAGAGTTAATAAATTGAAGCTCAGTCCAGAAATACTGATCTATAATGTAATCTATAAGTATAGATGACTGGGGAAGGCAATGGCAAACCACCCCATAAAACGTCTGCCAAGAAAACGTCATGATACGACATCCCCCATGGGTCAGTAATGACCATTACCTTTAATGTAAATACCATAGTGGGTGGTCTGGGAGATCATTTGTTCCGGATGGCATTTCCCCTTCCCCTGAGAGATCAGATATGCAGTTTAGTTTGCTCTTTGACCTGCTTCTGCTCTTGGATTCTCTGATGACATTTGTGGATAGGAGTGCCTTCTTCTGACTTCAGTTGATTACATCGACTACTACTAGAGAAGAATGACCAGGACACCATCCTGAAATACAGTATGAGATTTACTTGGAAGGGTAAATCTCATTTCAAAGAATATTCAAAAATACCAGGCACTTAAAAGCATAACAGCCCACCCGAGGCAGCTAGGGGAAACAATCTCCTTATTAGTCTCCTGGCACACTTCAGAGTGTTGATGTTGACCTTCAGTGCTTTGAATGACCTGGGTCAGAGGATACTTTCCCTGCCAGGTAAGATTGGCTCGCATGACTGGCCTTGCATGAGGTTACACTGACAAGCACAGAGAACAGGGCACCATACTTTGGAATTCCCTCCCCTGGGAACGTCATTAGGCCCATTCGGGTATGCTGTTGGAAACAGTTGCTGACCTGAGTTTTACCCATTTTATTGTTGAGTATTTTGAAGGCCTGCTGTTTTCAAGCTGAATTGTTTATCTTCAGCTGCTTTTCTGATTCATTTATATCTCAGAGATCTTGCTCTTTTTAGCTGTTATTGCGGACTGCTCTGTAGGCTTGAACGGGATAGAAATTTTAAATTAAATTAAACATTATTGCTTAGGCTTTATATCTCTTCCTGTAGCTTAGCAGAGAACAGCATTCTTCTTGGGAGCTCAATTCAAAACCTCAAGGTTCAAATAGGCATAGTTTATACATTATACGGTTCCAATTCTGCACATATGTCATTGAGTGTAAGTCTTTACTCAGATTACTGCTGAGTAAGCATGCATAGGATCCAGCTGTTTATGACTGCATGAACAACCCAGTATTACATAATGTGTAGGAATATGCTTCCAGATAAATCCCAGCTCCTAAAAAAACTGGTATCTCTGTTTATTTTTATTTTCTGTTTTGGAACATACATTTATGTATGTATGTAAGTATTTAACTCTTTCCTGCACTCTCTCTCTCCAATGGGGAAACGAAATAGCTTATAAAAGTACAATTTAAATAAACGACAAAAAAAATATAATAAGCTACGTTTTGGATTGGTGCTGGATCCAGTTGATGGGCTCATCCAAGGCTATAGATTTTGAGCTATGGGCAGTGGGCCAAGAGATCCTTATACCAGCACCAGAAACCGAAGCTCAGCATGGATCCTTTACAGCTGGCAGATGTTCCCATCTTCCTGCTGGTCTTTTATCCTTGTCAATTCCACCCAGAGAGGATTGACATTTGTACTGATGTTGATGTTTGTGGATTCTCCTCTTTTTCAGGCAGAGAATGAATTTACCCTGCATGTATGAACAATGCAAACGTTTGCTGATGGTTACTAATGAGTTAACACGGCTTCAGGTTTCATATGAAGAATACCTCTGTATGAAAACTTTGCTGCTTCTTTCTACAGGTAGGTGAATATATAAACTAACTTTGATAATGAAAGTAGTTGACATTTATATGGGGTCAGAGTGTTTATTTTCCAGCAGGAATCATTACCTTAGATCCACTAGAGTTTTCTTCTGACAAAAGAGATTTCTGTCAGCTTTTTCCACACTCTACTGCATCCCAGAATGCCTCTCTCCAGTGTTGCTCCTAGGAACAAGATGAGAGGGAGGCAGAGGTCTGTCTCTGGAAGGGAGACTCTGTGAAAATCTCCCCTGTCTAGAAATCTGCATCTGGGACTAACCCGTTTAGCCTAATTTGAACTACTTATTACTTTCCAGTAAACAGAGAGTCCTGCTCTCCCTGTACCTTATCAGTGATCAGACTCTCATCTTAGGGCAATATCTCCGTCCTCATATACATGAAGGCAGGACAAGGCATGTACATTTGTCAATACTAAATATTCCTCTGTAGTTGAATACTAGACATGTAAAAATGACACACAGACGTTAAAGTAATGCAGAGTGTTATAAAATTGTGATTAGATTAATGCTACACATAATATAGAAAATAGTAAAACAAGAAATAGAATGTTTAAACATTGTAATCCTGGGTGTGAGTGAACTATAGAGAACCGGATTAGAACAGTCAAAAAATAACCATTTTTATCCTCTGGAAATGACAGTCTCAGAAGAAATGGTGTTACTATAATATTGAAATGAGATTTAGCACAAGCAATTGGGCTATAATGCTAAGTCTGACCAATTAACATCAACTTCATGGAAACCCTATCAATATAATCATCATTCAAATTTAAACGCCAACTACAGATGCTGAAGAAGAAGAAATTGAAAGCTTTTGTGCAAATGTCCAGGAAGAAATTGATCATACATCTAAACAAGATGTGTTAATAATCACAAGTAATTACACGAGTAAGAAACAGAATGCAGAAGTAGGAAACAAAACAAAATCAACTACCATCGGAAAATTTGCACTAGGATTATGAAATGAAGCAGAAGAGAATATAATTTAAATAAATAAATAACATTCCTGAAGAGTTTACAGACCATCCAAAGAACAGATTTGCATTACAGCATTCAACTGAACGTGAACTGGAAGAACTGTGGGTTGAAATGAGGGGTGTGCGATTCAGGATTCCAGTTCAAGATAAAAACTTGAATTAGGCGCAGTTCAGCAAGATTTGGCATTCCTGAATCGGACCCAGCATTTTTGGCCCAATTCGGAAATATCAAATCAAAGCTTTTTGAAGCAATTTGGATCGTTTTGGAAAGCTTTAGGTCAAGTGGGAGCAGCCCACAGCACTTTTCTGGCTGTTTGCATTTGCAAACAGCCAGAAAAGTGCTGCTTGCCTTCAAAATCCCCTGTCCCCCCGCTTTTTTCCCCCAATGGGAGCAGGAGGAGGGTTCCTTCCTCTCTCTCGCATGGGATGAAAAAGTGGTGAGGCGGGAAGTTTGAAAGCCATCCTTTTCATGCCACTTGAAAGCAGCACGAACGGGGGCGCTTTCAAACACCACGCTGCTTGCTTCAGCCCCCCTCGCATCAGCTGAAGCAAGCAGCGTGAAACTTAAAGCACTCCTTTTCATTCCAATTGCAAGCGACATGGAAAGGAGCGCTTTCAAACGATCTGCTTTCTTCACCCATCGGCTAGGGGGTGGGGAGCCACAGGGCAGGAAGTTTAAAGCTTCGGTGTGCTGAATCTTTAAGGAGCATACCAAAGTGATCTAAACACCCGAATCCTGAAGTGGCTTCCTGCTTAATCCTTGGGTTATTTGGGTTATTTTTGGGGTGCACACCCCTGGTTGAAACCAGAGTTATTATCAATAAGAATGTGCAAATACTATTCCTGTAGCTAAAAAAAGGAAAAGCCTCATTGGATGACTGTGGGAGCTCTTAAATTTGCTAAAGATAGACTAGAAGCAAACAAAAGGTGACAGAAATAGAATCAGAATTCTAAATGCAGTTTTACAGTGACTTGCACATAGAGACAAAGACAACAAGTAATAATAATAACAACAATAACAACAACATTTGATTTATATACCACCCTTCAGGATGACTTAACACCCACTCAGAGCCATTTACAAAGTATGTCATTATTATCCCCACAACAAAACACCCTGTGAGGTGGGTGGGGCTGAGAGAGCTAGAAGCTGTGACTGACCCAAGGTCACCCAGCTGGCTTCAAGTGGAGGAGAGAGGAATCATACCCAGTTCTCCAGATTAGAGTCTTGTGCTCTTAACCACCACACCAAACTGACTCTAGATATAACAACAAGTGCAAAGAAATAGAAAAAGATTTGTTCCACAAAATCTAAGAAATCAAAGGGAAATTTCAAACTATGGCTAGGGAAGTTGAAAGGTCAACATGGAAATACATTATCTCTCAGGACAAAATAAAGAAAAGATCGGGAAAATACCCAGAAGAACTATACAAAAGAGATGAAAGAATATCAGATACTTTCAAAGAAGAATCTTTTTTTGAAGAACCTGCGATCATAGAAAGTGAAGTGAAAGTTGTACTCAAAGCAATTGGGAGACACAAATCACGAGAAGTAGATGAGATTACCCATAGAGCTATTTCAAGCTACAGAAATCTTAACGAGAATATGCAAACAAATATGGAAAATAAAATGATGATCCAGGGACTGAAAACATTCAATATACATTCCAGTTCCCAAAAAAGGGATGTCAAAGATTGTAGCAACTATCAGACCATTGCATTGATTTCCCATGTAAGCAAAGTAATGTTCAAATGTATTGTCAAAGGCTTTCACAGCCGGAGAACGATGGTTGTTGTGGATTTTCCGGGCTGTATAGCCATGGTCTTGGCATTGTAGTTCCTGTAGTTCCATACCCTGCAGCTGTGGACAAGTTTACATCAGGACCACACAGCGTAGCATCCAGACAAGAATAAAAGAACATGAAAGACACTGCAGATTTGGCCATCTGGAAAAATCAGCAGTGGCTGAACATAACGTAACTAAACAGGACACAGTATCCTATTCCAGGACACTAAAATACTGGACACCACTTCCAACTACTTCGTCAGATTGCACAGGGAAGCCATTGAAATTCATAAACATAAGCACAATTTCAACAGGAAAGAAGAGACTTTAAGAATGAATAGAGCATGGTTTCCAGTCCTGAAAAACACCAGGCTAACAAAATACTCTACACCCTACAATAGCCCTGCAGAGAAGATTAGCATATCAAGCACCAATCCATATGCAAAAGAACCTCCTCAGGATACAGTGAAGCCTCCCGCCATTAGCATTCCACACCCTGGGAAACTCTTACAGGATGACTCAGCCCAACCCCACCTTCCTGAGTAGATATAAATTACCCGCCAACATCTTTTCCACAGTGTGACATCTCTGTCTTTTGGTGCTACACCTCTGAAGATGCCAGTCACAGCTGCTGGCGAAACGTCAGGGACTACAATGCCAAGACCACAGCTATACAGCCCGGAAAATCCACAACAACCATAATGTTCAAATGCTTACAGCAAAGACTCTCATCACATTTTATTAGTAGTCAGACCCCTTTCTCAGATTGAAAGGGCAGTTTATGAACATGGAATATCATAAACACCTTTTCTCCATGTGCCTTAAGCATAAAACACTGCCTGGCAAGACAGAACCGATGTCAGCTCTGGCTGGAGTTGGAAAATTACCAGGATGTGTGTCAGACTGACTAGCTGCCCCACACCCCAGAGAAATACTTAAGTGAAACAATGAGATCTTCCAGGAAGTTCCTGAGTATCTCACCCATCCCCTTCCATACTCCCTTCACCTATCTTCCTTCAGGGACCTTATAGCTTTTCCCATCTGGTAATAGCAAGATCATCAAGCACTTTTCACACCTATAGTCCATCTTAGGAAATCTCTCTCAACTCCGTTATCCACCTCCAGAGAAAGCAGAGAAATGTCAGTCTGCCCCGGGGCACGTCTCACACTGTAACTGGGCTGGCCTCAGCCATGTGCAGCATGTGTGTTTTGAATCCAGCCACCCTTGCTTGAGCCCCCACTTCTCTCTATGAAGCACTGGTTGTTTTGCCGCTGTTCTCAGAGACCTCTCCTTTTCTTCAGGACTAGTAAATATCACCCCAGCCCAACAACTCTATCCCACTTTCCTCCCTGTTTTCTAGCTAGCATTGTATGTGTGCTGTGTGTGTAATGTATGCTTGCCTTTTATTGCTCTGTTAATAAGAGAAACCTTTCCTGTAGAACATCTGCCTGTTTGTTTGAGAATCTCTAAGGGAACAGTCCTGGTATACATTAGTGGAGATCCTAGTTACCCCTTCCCGCTGTGACTCCTTGAATGCTAATTCCCCCAAATCAGAAGGAGACCCCGACGGGTTCGATTCAGAAAAGGAAGAGATGCTATTGTAAATTTACAAGTCACTGGGGCATACTAGAAGATTTCAAAAGAAAATCTTTTCAAGTTTTATAGATTACAGCAAAGCCTTCAATACCGTGAATCATGCAAAGATATGCGTAGTTTTACAGGAAATGAGTGCCACAACATCTTATGAACATACTCTGAACAAGAGGCTACTGTTAGGGCAGATTGTAGGGAAACAGAATGGTTTCCAATTGGCAAAGGTGTCAGCAAGGATTATTGCATTTTTTGGCTGTTCAGTCTATGTAGACATTATCATGGAGAAAAGTGGATTAGATTTTGATCAAGGAGGACTGAAAATTAGTGGAAGGAACATTAACAATTTGAGATATGCAGATGACACCATGTTACTGGCAGAAAATAGTGAAGACTTGAAATGACTACATATGAAGGTTAAAAAAGAAAGCGCCAAAGCAGGATTACAGCTGAACATCTAGAAGCTATTGAAGGTTGAAGGTTGACAATGAAGACATTGAAATTGTTAAAGATTTTCTGTTCTTTAGTTCAATCATCAACCATTCCCCATTTCTATGTATGGATGAGAAAGTTGGACAATCAAAATAGCTAACAGGAAGAAAATGGATTCATTTGAATGGTGGTACTGGAGGAGAGTTTTTATGGTACAGCCAAAAAGAGAAATAAGTGGGTTCGAGATCAAATCAAGCCTGAATTCTCCCTTGAAACTAAAATAATGAAACTGAGGCTATCATATTTTGGTCACATCATGAGAAGACAAGACTCACTGAAAAGATAATGCCAGAAAAACTGAGATGGATTGACTCACTAAAGAAAGCCACTGGTTTCAGTTTGCAAGACCTGAGCAAGGTTATCAATGATAGGATGGTTTGAAAGGAATTAATTTATAGAGTTTCTGTAAGTTGGAAGCTATTTGACAGCACGTAACACACACAGACTAGTGCTATGTCATTGTGAAAATGACTATATCACTGTAAATAACTGAAGCATGCATTTATTAA
Organism: Eublepharis macularius; assembly: GCF_028583425.1. Lineage (NCBI taxonomy): Eukaryota > Metazoa > Chordata > Lepidosauria > Squamata > Eublepharidae > Eublepharis > Eublepharis macularius. The sequence goes on from NC_072793.1 coordinate 67,888,389, forward strand.
AGTGCCAAATTTTGCCATATTCTGTTGCTTCAAAGTCCATGAAGACAGTGACATTCTGTAAATAAATACTTGGACAAGAAACATATTGTAAATACTACATCTTAATATTTCAGTTCCCAAGGAGGGCCTAAAGAGCCAAGCCCTGTTTGAAGAAATTCGTATGACTTACATCAAAGAGCTGGGGAAAGCCATTGTGAAGAGAGAAGGGAACTCAAGTCAGAACTGGCAGCGATTTTACCAACTGACGAAACTGTTGGACTCCATGCATGATGTAAGTTTTATGGCTTGTTTATTGTTTTTCATTAATTCTGTGCACATGACAGTTATGACTGGCAGCTGGTAATCTCTGGAAAAAAGGGAAAGTCCCTTGGGTTGCCGGTGTTGACCATTTTAAATCAAAGTGTTGCAGTCAAGAGGGCAATGAAAGCAGGAGCAACAGCATAACTTTCTGGTACTTAGGGTCTTCGGAGAGTACAAACATAGTCTCCCACTTTCAAGCTTCTGTAGAAATTAACACGTGATTCAATCAGAGTAAATAATTGAGATTACAGTGGGGGGGGGGCAGGAAAGACCAGTGACCTTTCTGTGCTGTATTCTTCTGTCTGAACAACACTGTATATACTTTTCCTGTTGTTCTTGGGGGTAATCTTTGACACTGAAAATAGGTGACTGGCTGTGCTATGTTTTCTATAAACCTTTATGCATAGATAGGCATGAAATCACTGGCCAGAATCCAGAAAGGCCCATGTGTATGCACATGGGGAGGACATCCAGGTTTTCCTTTTTAGCTACAATGCCTTATGCCAGGTCAGATGGTGCTCTGGGTTCAAATTGTCTTTGGTGCAAACCTTGCTTTGGTGTGATGTTTAAATTGTGGCAGAGATAGTGCTATGAGGGGAAGGTAGAAAAGGGAGAGAAAAGCCCAAAGATTCTCCTCAACCCCACCTCTACCCACGATGGCAAACAGTGGCTTGCTATTACTTCTGAACCAAGTCAGTGTTCTTTTTTTCCGTTTCATATACATTGACATCATTTTCAACCTTTATATATGCTACTACAGATACAGAAGTCTTGATAATTTAGTCTTGTTTTCAACTATTTCACAACACAGCACCAATGTTTGTTTTTATACATTAAAAAATTGGCTTCATCCTTCTCTCTTATAATTTGCAGGTGGTTGAGAATCTTCTAAGCTTTTGCTTCCAGACATTTTTGGATAAATCCATGAGTGTTGAATTTCCAGAAATGTTGGCAGAAATCATCAGCAATCAGTTACCAAAATATTCAAATGGAAATATCAAAAAACTGTTATTTCATCAGAAGTGACTGCCTTAATACAGAAAGATTGCCTTAAGAAAAAAGTCATTATAGCTTCTTTTTTTATAAACTAAAAGACTTGTTAATTTTGTCCTTGCAACTATATTGGGTGTTCTTGTTTTGTTTTTGTAATTATGCACTACATGTGGTTTACAGAGGGCCAAGACCTAGGTTTCAGAAGCAGACCCTTCAAACTAAATGGTTGAAGGAAGAAGAAAAGGAAGGAAAGATGGGTTGGGGTTTTCCATCCATGTACTACACCACCCTGTTGGCAGTATAGTATGCACCAAAACCAGCGGTGTCAAGCTCAGAACCTACATTGTCAACATTTTGCTAGGAATTTCTGCAAGTTGGCTGGATAAAATTTTCTAGGTTTTTGTTTTGGTATAGATTTTTTGTATAGTTAAGATAGCATTTTTGATTTGTGCATGTTAACATGAAGAAAGTTTACAACTGTATATCAGAAAAGGGAAGTTGTGCCTTTTATAGCTATTATTGTCTGGTTTTAGCAATTTCCTTTAACTTTATATACAGTGAAAGCTTGCTCATTTTTTCTTACATAATTTTGTAAAACTTCAAGATGCCTATTGTACAGCTGTTTTTTAAGGTGGGGCAGCTCATAGCTTAATGACCTCTAGATATTAATCTTTGAATATACTCATGTGAATATAGGTTGACTTTTGTAACCTGATCACGACTGTCATAGTGACCCTTCTATATAAATCAATTTGGCCGATAAATTCAGCCTTCTTTAAGGGGGTGGGAGTAGGGATTGAAATGTATTCCAAATCTAATCTGAAGTGCATACTTTTGATATTTGTCGAACATGTTCTGTGAGCTACTAGAAAACTAACTCTGTCTTAAACAGATGTTTAAACTTTTTTAAAGAAAACAGCCTAGATATTTCCATTTAATGCGATAGCCATAGTTATAAGAATCTTGGGCTGGATTGACAGTAAAAATATCAGTCTTGACTGCCCATCAGGAAACTTTCAGGAAAATATGCATAATTTTTAAAAAGTTTACTTCTATGTGGAGAAATTAACTTTTTTCCATACTCAATTTATTGCCATAAGTGTGTGTACTTCTATGTGTATTGGTGCATATTATATATATATGTATACAGTGGCCACAATCCAGAGCAGCTAAAGTGGGCAGAACAAAGCTGATATGCACAACCAATGACATGTCTAATGTTCTCCTTAGACATAATTAAAAAGCCACAAAACTTGTGCTTTTTTAAAAAAAATTAGGAGATCACTATTGGTGACCAATCATCATTTTCCACAAAGTGTAAAGTTGTGCATTTACCTCTGTGGGGTGCTAGAATTACTGGGTTGCAGCCTGCAGCCCCATTCTTCAAATGTAAGAGCAGAGCTCTGCTGCCACACATTTGAGACTTCTCCCCTCAATCTGATGATGTCATCAGCATTGGTAGCACTGATTGTCTATTTAGAAGCAAGTAAGGGATACCAAAACTGTGTTAGAGCTGTTAGTGGTATTCATCTGTTGTGCAGTGTGTGCATGGTGCAGAAGTACTCTGGGTTCTGAACATCAGGGGCTTACCTCTATGGCAGCTTTTTGCACTCCCAGTAGAGCAGATCCACAAGCAGGAATTTTCTTTCTGCTCATTGATCACTTGCTGGATTGGGGCAAACGTGTATACACTTGACTCCATTTTAAGTTGATGGCTAAATTTCCATTGACTTTGTCAGGAACTTATATATATATATATATATATATGTACATGTATACATACTTTCTATATAAATGCATACATACATATATATAAACACATAAATATCATTGACTTACAAAATAGTTGTAATTATGCCCAATATTTTATGTTTATTGTAATAATTCTTTAAAAGATTTTATTTCAAATAAGATATGCAGAAGATAAAACAGACCAAACTACAGGAAAAAAAAATCCTCTTACTTGTGGAAAATAAAAATCCCAAACCTGTGTATGCTTACACACCCATTTTTCACCTTGTTGTCATCAACTGTTTCATCTTGTTTCCTGGAGAACAGGAAAATTCCGCTACTGATTTTGTGATTTAAAGTAGAACTTAGTCTCTGTGCAGCTCTATCCCTTCTGTATCAAACTAATAGTGTGCCATAAAACAACCGTATATGTCTTGTGAAGTTTTCCTTGTCATCACTGATTTATATTTTAAACAATTTGTAAGCTGTAGTAGCCCATTCTTTGAGCACCTTAGCAATTTTCTGAAAATTTTAAAATACTTTGCCACTCTAAAGAAAAAGGGGGGAAAGATTTTTACTCTAGTGGCTTGAATATTTCTGTAAGAGAAAATAGTGGGGCTTAATAACCTAACAAGAGGCTAAAAATCAAAATACTAGGACATTAAGCTATTAATGTATTTTAGATATTGTTTCAAATATGTATCATTTGTTGATATTTGAAAAAAACAATGGAAGGGCTACTACAGCTTTAAAAGCAGTTTATCAGATGATTGTAAAATAGCTTGTATAGTGTATGATAAGAATGGTTTTTAGATGACAGATTGCTTTATCATGACACGCGATATATTTTTTCTAGGGGGTCACAAAAGTGTTGAATTATGGTATGTCTGGAAGTATTAATCCTGACAGCATTGTTCTGAAGTATCTGACGAGGTACTCTGGTTTTATGTATTTTTTTTGTTCTTTTCTTCCCCTCCCCCCCTTTCATTTAAAGGAATTTCCCAGAATTCAGTGGGGGTTCCTGGGGCTGAAACCGAAATCCATTGCTATCAGTAAAACCACAGGCTGGAAGTTGGATGTAATAAGTGGGCCTGTGTGCTTGGTTACCCCTCACATTCCAGGACTAAACTTACACAAGCTGTACAGGTTTATTTGACCTCCACTGCAAAAATAAATAAACTGAATTAGTGTGTTCATGCAGGCATTTGGCTATTCATGTACACAACTGGATATTTGGGGTTACTTTCACATACAGCCTCACAGAGCACAGCAAAAGAGCTAGTCAAATTTGGCAATAAAATGCATACATTTACCAGCAATATGTAAATATAGAGCATAGGTTATTCACAGTGTACTAACTACATTTCTGTTACTCAACAAAAACGTTCATGGTAAAGTTGGAACTTTACCCGAACATCTCTTCTTAATTCTCTTTTTAAATGTTAGGCTTATAAATGAAAATCCCCAGCTGTTTATACTCAATACATGGGAGTAAAATGTCACATTTATTAATGAAGTAATCATTCTTTCTGACCTCTCTGTAGTCTCACAATTTTGGATGCTGTGACTGCAAATAACATCTTCAGAACCTTTTACACCTCTAATAAGATAGCAGGCACTCATGCCCTTTCTCTGAGGTACAGAGACGAGCCTCTCTGCACAGTCCCAAGGAGCGGAATAAGTATCTTCCCATTTGACTTCTCTTCTGGCTGCTGCTAGTGCAGCATTGCTAAAAACATTCTCCTTGAGTTCTCACAGCTCTTCCAGAGGAGTACTGACTAAAGCTTTAAAAGGTTCCAAAGGTGCTCAGCACAAGGGTAAGAAGAAACCATTTGTGTGACTCACAGATGACCAGTCAGAGAAAAACCAGTTACAGATAAGCAGTCTCTCTGTCTTCTTGAATGAGTTCTTAATGGTATGTACGTTTAACAGTTAACCTCAGCTTCAGAGAGTATTTTAACAATAGTTTGCAAACCAATCAGATGAAAGTGTGTATTCTACCAGTTTTTAGCTAATTCTAACAATAAGTATTGGTTTCCATAAGGTTCCTGAAAAGATAGAGCATGAGACCCTGTCCTTATTTTGACTAAAATTAGAACAAGTGATACTTGCAAAGTGACATATTAATCATTCTAGTCCCTGCTACCTAAGTTTAAACTAGTGGTGTGCATGGACAAGTGTATGTGTGGCTGTTTACCAATATAATTGCAGTATACCAGAATCAGTACTATGATTACATGAGTACTTTAGCAAGGGGGAGAAGGCTCTGATTCTTTTGATTTTATGTGTTCGTTCAATTTATGGATTTCATTTTTTAAATGCAAATGATTGGGAAAAGAACTTTCAAGCTAAACATGCTGTTAAAGTTTCGACACAAGCCATTTAAAGTACATACGCATCAACAAACATACATTGTTTCTTGTTTGGCTAGTCTTTTTTAGTGCTGGGAGAAAAAAGCACTTTGAATAAAGCAGGGAAAATTCTGACTTCTGTCTCTTCAGTGCCTTGCCATATCATGCTGACATGGGAATAATTGGATAGCCCCAGATATGCATGCTGTATGTTAACTTGCACATGGGATCTAATAGGAATGGCCTTTCATAAGGTATGTTAGGGCATGCTAATGGAGAGAAGAAATTATACAGCTCTTGAACCAGTAAAGCAGCGGTCAGAGCCTTAGGCTGTAAACCTCAACATACTTACTTTGTAGTAAACTCTTATAAAATCTGTGGGACTTACTTCTAAGTAAATGTGTTTAGGATCAGTGTGCCAATCTTGCCACCCAGAGTAAACCAAAAATACTACATTGTATCTTAAAAACAGCAGCAGAAGTAAAGAGTGCACACAATTTTTGAAATAAGTGCCAAGCTATCTTTGAAAACAGCCTCCTAGCTTTACAAAATATCTACTGATGAATAAGGTAGAAAGTGGAGTGAGAATATAGTCTTTGTCATGCTTGCAAAATATTTACAAGGAGTATTTGCAAAAGTGTAAGAGCATCAGACTGATAGACAGCTCACCATATCTTCATTTTGTCCAACATGCAGAAAGTTGATGGGAATTAATTTTAAATGGTCATGTATACTCATATATACTCTGCTATTGGCCATGGAAAGAGCTTAGTCTTCTGACACTTGCTAAAAGCACTTTATTTGCCCAGTTTTTGAAAGGAAGTAGATCCCAATTTAGTTGTAGGATTTTTTTAAAGGAAAGAATTGATTTGATTCCAATTGAATATGGGGGGAGTGAAATTAATTATTGTTATACAGGAGTCCAAAGATCAGGGAACTGATTTATGTAGTCTGGAGATCAGTTGTAATTCTGGTAGATCTCCAGCCACCACCTGGAGTTTGGCAAAAAAAAAAAAAAACTAATGCCACCAGAGTATTTTGAGTTGGAGCTAGGGAAGTATGTTAGTGAAAGTGTTCTTTTTCCTTTGAAGTATTGAATCAAAGTTACCCTTCTTCACGTGGAATTTGGCTTCCACTGACAGAAGGACTATTTTCCACTTTTACTAGAATGTCACCCAGTAAAACTGAACAAAATCCAAAGATTTTTTTTCTGCTTGTACAAGCAGTTGAACAACGGCTGCTATAGAACTGCATGCATATAAAAAACAATTCAGAAACTCTTTGTGCAAGCTTTACAGAACACCACTAGTAGTGACACTCATTCTACTTGTGGTTCTTTAGATCCTATTCCTCAGGGAGGGATGCTTTTAACAAATTGAATGCCTAGTTTCTGAATTGCTGATTCAGCATTAGATAGCAATGGTGGTAGTAAATTAGTTCTCACCATATTGGAGGTACGTCAACTCGCACCAATCTAACTTTAATAAAACCCATAAAGACGCGGGGAGAGGGGATGGAGGGAGGTTGAACACCACAGAAATGATAGATCTCATGATTTTAAGAAAATAACAAAATGGCTTCACATTTTTAAATATCTCTGTGGTGTCAGTTACGGCATCTAAAGTGTAGGAGGATTAAGACATAGACTTCAACAAACGGGTGGCAAGTCCTTAGTGTTTGAGCCCCTTCAAGATAAAAGTGTGTACTTTAAGAACTCTGTAAGGGACCATAGTCTTCACCCTTTCAGAACTGAGCCTCATCCACCATCTGATCAATATTGAAACTAGTGGGATCATCTCTATGAAGGTAAACACATTTTATGCTACTGCTGTTTCATAGGAACAATACTTTCAGGCAAGGAATAGAGCCTTGTGTTGTTGGAAAACATTAAAGAACCCTTTATGAGGCTTTTGTTTTCTGGTAAAAGGCTGTGTATGAAAATAGCCTCCCCTCCCATTCTAAGAGCACGGATTCAGTAGTGTCAACATTCTACTTTGTATATTAAAAGATATATAATGGGGACAAATCCTATATTATGCTGGTGTATGGCATTATTAAAAAGCTTTTTTCATTATTTTCACAGTAATTTTAAACAGTGTAAAAATTAAAACAAGTGACTCCTGTTTAAAAATAAAAAGTTGTAGTTTTTTATTCATGCTGAATAACTCTGTAGTAACTGTCTTTTCACCTACTCAGTGAAATGTTGGATTGTAAAATCTTGTGTGGAACTGTTAAGCATTTATTTTTCATTTTAAATTTCGCTGTTCTAGTAAATTCAAAACCACACCTCTGTACAGAAGTTGCAGTAAATGTAAGCCATTTACAGCAATGCTGAATAATGGACAGAATTAATAAAAAACTGCTTTTTCATTACATGTTCAAATGCCTTTGAAGTAGTTTTTTGTCTCGTACAGAGCTAAAGACTAACTTCATCCACTTACTTTCCTTGAACACTATTGTCTTCATACAATAATTACTTTGAAGCCATCATTGTCTACTAGTTAGAATACTAAAGCAGAAAGATGCAAAATTTAAGAAAAATACTTGTATCTTCACAAAGCCTTCCCGGTCTCCTCCAATGCCCAATTTTTGTATGAGAACTGGTGTCAGAGTCTTGAAAGCTCCAGCAGGGTTGTGGGGAGCATGAACAGAAAAGCTTTATTTGTCCCCAGAGTGGTTGAAAGCTGACTGCAATTTCTTGATACTCTTTCTCTCCCAGTGAATGCAACTCAATTTGAAAACTGAAGAGCAATAAATTCTATTTATTCCCCAAGTAGAATACAAATAAATGGCTTATTGTTTTGGAAACAGGACTTAAATATGTTTTGGAGGTTAAGTGACGCCTTACATGTGAACAGTTTAACCCATAAATCTTTACATCAAAAAGAAAAGGTTTCAAAAAAATTGAGGGGAGGAAAAGAGTGGCAAGTGATGGTTGTTGTGGGTTTTCCGGGCTGTATTGCCGTGGTCTTGGCATTGTAGTTCCTGACGTTTCGCCAGCAGCTGTGGCTGGCATCTTCAGAGGTGTAGCACCAAAAGACAGAGATCTCTCAGTGTCTCTCAGTAGCACCACTGTGACACTGAGAGATCTCTGTCTTTTGGTGCTACACCTCTGAAGATGCCAGCCACAGCTGCTGGCGAAACGTCAGGAACTACAATGCCAAGACCACGGCAGTACAGCCCGGAAAACCCACAACAACCATCGTTCTCCGGCCGTGAAAGCCTTCGACAATACATAGAGTGGCAAATACTTCAGGTCAAGTTAAAAAGCAACGAGATAGCGCACACAAACTCTTCAGGTTAAAAAAGGATTGAAAGGAGCTGCTTAACTAGTCACAAGCAGGAGATGAGGGAAATTCTCTTTGAAACCAGGGTTTTAACAGAAATGATTTTCAGGTAACTGAAGCAGTCAACAACAGACTTCACAGAGATTCTTTTCCAGTAGCACTAACTAGATTTCCAGGCTGTGAACTTTCGAGAGTCAAAGCTCCATCAGGCATGGAATGGAAAAGGGGTAAGAGTCTTTAAAGTCCAGGAAGAGGACTTCAGGAAGCTGGCTATAATTTTCTTGCATTACTGATGCTAATTTTACACACCGCCCCCATGTTCTATCTAGATAATTGCAACATGCATTATACATACTGGAAATCTAGTTGATCTCTAAGGTGCTACTGGACACAAATCTTGCTCTTCCACTACATACCAACATGGCTACCCACCTGAAACAAAGATTCCTTGATTCTGATTAAATGAGTAGGAGAATACAGAACATTATAAAGCAATCAAATAGTCAACATAGTTCTATCTGGATATTTAAATCTGTGCATTGGGGACACAATGAGAACTTTTTCTCCAAACTTGAGGGACTTCCCTAAGTTTGGAGAAAATTCCCGTATCTTTAAAGTGGTGGGGTAGAAAAAAACCCAAACAGCAATCTTACACACTTCCTGACCACCACTGTGGAATGGGGGAGGAAGGAGGAGCCGCCTCCCCCACTGTGGAAGTAGTGCTGAAGGGGGATAAGAGAACGCTGCTGCTGCCACCCCCTCCCTCTGCCACAAAGACAGACAAGGTGGGCAAGGCAGAGTGAGCCTCTGCTGACAATCCTCCATGTCCTCTATCTGCTGTCAGGTCTGCCACTGAGGTGGTAAGGCTGGAAGGTTGAAGAGGAACAGGATTCTCGGCTGCCTCCCACCACCAATTTCTGCCATCACCATTACAGCATGAGCCAGGCAGCTGGTTGGGTGAGTGAAGCATCAAAAGGGGTCATGTAGCTTGGCGAGGAGGGGGGTAAGAAGGAAAACAGCTGAGTAGAAGGGGCAAGTGGACAAAATCTCAGCACACAAGTTTCACAGGTCTCTTGCACCTTTATAAAATAGTTGCTGTCCCAAACCATAGTTAAATGCAACATCTGAGTGATAGCATTAAATTTTAACATTTATGCTAAGTTGAATTTCCTTCTTCAGTTTTGTTGCACACAGAGCCAACAATTTTGTCACATGCACCATTCACCCAGTTTGGAGTGACCTTTTTGGAGCTCCTTGCAGTCTGTCCATAAAGTTGACTGCTTTGTTGCGCACTCCCAATTCCAGAAAAAATTAAATTTGTCAGTTGAGAAGGCCTATAGCTAAACTATTATTTTCCAAATAGTTTCTAAATGTTTCTTCTCCGTGGATGGAAGTAAGATTTTTCCTGTTTGCTGCATTGGCTGAGAATGTCTGAATATTTGGGATTAATTTTTCTTACTGTTTTTGGATTTTATTTAGCATTTCAAGTAAATGTGATAATACAATTTGGGAAATTGTGACTGTAGAGTTTCAGTGAATGGGAGGGCTTTGCAAGATTTATAACTGATACTTGACACCTGTTGAAAAGTTTTGGACATGCAGGATAGTGAAGTAAGGTCCTGGTAGTTTCAGAGGCTCCCTCTCCACATAAGCTGTCCCTTGTCTTCTCCCTTTTTACCCAGCCCAGCTCAATCCAACAAATCCACGCATCTCACGTTCGTGTTAGACTTCTAACATTCTGCACACACATGAAAGCACCACTCTTTCTAGCACTTTTTTCTACAGCTCTTGTAATGAGCTCAGAATGGTGTGCTTGATTCTTGTTCCCCATTTTATCCTTTGCCTTTTCTCTCTCTGCCTGACTTAGCCACACTCTGCCATACTCACACTCTTCCAATGTTTCATTCACACTTAGTGTGGAAGCTCTGAGCCAATGAAGTTAGAACTGTGGCTCCTATTCTTCCTGTCATATGCCTGGGACATGGCTGTGAGAAGAACACCTGAGCTCCTGTGACATCATTGCTTCCTGTCACATGTCTTCTGAAGATTAAAGGTAAATCTCAGGTTTGGAAAGGTGAAGACCAACTGTTGTAGGTGAAAGGCTTTACTCTCAGCAAGAGAGACAAGATTTTTGAAGAAGGGATATTACATAGGAATGCTTGAACACCTGTCAGTTCAGCTCATTTCCAGTTCACCAGTGGTGATCAGGCAGCCAATTAATGAACCTGCTGTTCAGCTATTAATAGCCTGTTTATGTCTCTTACCAAGAGCAGACTACTTGTGGCCATCAGCAGCCAACTCTCAGCTGATAAGGGATAAGCTGAGAGCCAGCTTCTGATCTGTTGGGAGAGAAATTTTGTTCTGTAGCTGGCAGGGTTTGGGGGGGGGGTGGAGTCAACTCTCCGCAGATTAGGTGAGAGTGGAATTCTGATCTCCCATCCTGTAAACTTTCCTGCCTTCTAAAAATGCTGAGATTCAGTAAATTGGGAGGAGAGCTGATCAGAAGCTGATTTCCCTTCTCATCCAAGACTGTCAGCTTTGGCTGCAGAGAAAATGAGAGAATTGAGCTCTTTCTCCTCTCCCTTACGCAATGCAGAGATCAAAAGCAGTCCATCTGTCCCCTCTCAGCTTGGAAGAGCGCCTTTTTGCAACTTCACTGATTAGCTATTTTGCTGAGTAGGTAACTCTCAGCTGATTCCCCCAATCAGGCAGTTGCAAATTTAACATTTGGCAGTTGTTTGCTTGATGCAATCCAAACACATCCCTGATGGGTCTGATTTTGAGTATCAAACAAGGTAAGTTTGTTTGCTGGACAGGTTGGTTGAGAAATTTGCAGCATCCCTAAACTTATATAATAAAAAACTAACCCTGACTTTTGTAAAATATTCCAAAATAGTTTAAAGCAGAATTTTAAAGAAAACTTTCTTTTTCATGGTTGGTAAAAAAAAATTGTGTCGGGCGATTAGAATGCAATGATGGCTCCACTATGAGAAAACAGCAGACAAAATATTGCATCAAATTCTGGTCCAAGCTTATATAACTGATGTTTGGAGAATGCTAAACATTTATGTAGCAGTTTATAATTCTTATTCAAAATTAGATTACATACTTACATTACTAAATTTGGCAGAATCAATAAACCACAAATACAAACTTGTGTATGAATGAATGAGGTGAAATAGAAGTTAGCAATTATATTCATTATAACATTTTAAATACAATACATCAGGATATAATTTTATAAAAATACTGGGAAAGTTCAAATCTATAGTTTATTTGGTAAACATTTAAATCAAGACCCAGAAGTAACTTAACAAGATGATACTTTTTAATGGTTTAATCGAACTCCAGTAGGCAGATGCTGAATTCATCCTTTAAGACCATGAAAGTCTTTGAAGGAAATTATACTTTAAAATATTGATTTGTGTTGTATAGAAGTATTTTGAGTATGGAAATTGGGAAGAGTGGGAGATGGTGCTGAAAAAAATCACATTGACTGGATAGTTTCAGATGGATACCTGTGTTGGCCTGTAGTAGAAGACCAAAATTGGTGTCCAGTAGCACCTTAAAGACCAAGATTTCTGGGGTGTATGCTTTCTAGGGATACACTAACAAAGGAATCTTTGACTCTTGAAAGCTTTTACCCTGGAAATCTTTTTGTTCTTTATGGTGCTACTGGACTCTAATCTTGTTCATGGACTGGATGTGTCTTCCAGGTTTTAAAAGGGTACATGGAACAGTTAGCACCTTGGCTCACTAAGTTAAGAACATTTTCCTGAGAGTAAGCCCTACTGAACATATTTCAGTATTATTCTGTTTAGGACTCCATTGTTAAAGAGTTTGCTTTAAAAGGGAACCCCTGAATCATGGTATTAACCCAAGAGCAGATAGCCTGTGTGTGCTGGCTATCATCTGGTATCACTTATTAACCAAGATAACAAAATATTTACAGCAGTCTTGGCAAAATTTATGAAAAGAATCATACGTAAATCCTTTGGAAAACATCCAATGGGGTTTATCTCTACCAGACAAATGTCTGACAATATAAGTAAAACACTTTAACGTAAATACATAAAATGGAAAAAATTGAATTATTATTCTGGCTCTCAGTACAGAGAAAGCATTTGATTAACTTAAGATTTCCAAAACATCTGTTATATTTTCAAAATGGAATGCATTATTGATTCTCACACACCAGCTCAGCTCCCATTCTGATGAGCAGGGAACAGATATTGCAGTGGGCAGTTTGACAGTCTTGTGTGCAGCTTGAGCCTGTTCAGCAGCTAACATTCCACCTATTCAGATAGTGGTGTGCAATCCACAGCCTTTCATGAATGCACGTTCTCACACCCTAGTGACAGTCCTAGTTTTCCCTACACAGAGACCTGTAATCACTGTTTCTGCTCTGCAGCCAGTAGATTAAATAAAGGGTGAATGAACCAGTCAGTCAGTCACCCTTGTGTGTGTGTGTTGTAAGTCTTATTGTTTGGTATTCATCTAAGTCCATATTATTGATGACATGTTGTGCATGTGTGATTTTGTATAGCCTGTTGAAGATACACACACACCATTTTGTTCCCTGACTATGAATGACCCTGAGGGCAATCAGTTCAATCCACTGTGCAGATGCAAAAGTAGAAGAAGGAAATGATATTCCCACCACAATTCCTGTACTACCACAAAGCTTTACAGCAACTACCCAGGTAGGGAGCAATATGAGGAGGTCCAAGGTTCAGTGTATGAGAAAATGTCACTGTTAAAAACAGCATGTTTATCTACTGAGTATGTTCACCACAAAGATCACAGCATTTCTAGCATACTTATATCTAAAGCTATCAATTCACTTAACCAAATGCCTAAAACAAAAGTTAAAGATTCTCTTCAGACAGTTAGGGGAACTAGATGAAGGTTTCTCCTCTCTTCCATTTTTTGGATAGTGGCTGAACCCTTTGTTTTGACTATCAGACAAAAATTAAAAAATAAATTGCCTATGTTGTAGCAGTACATGATACAGAATTACACATGATTTTCTTCATTAATTGAAACTAAAATTCAGGAGCAATAGTCATTTAAATGAATGGATACATTAAAACAGCCAGACATTTCTTTCTCCCCACATGTGTTCCAAAAAGCCTCATTACCTATTTTAAACATCTGTGTTGAATCACAGCACACAATATCCACTGCCCTGCCATGTATCTGTATCTGCCCTGCCATGTAAATCCATTTCCAAATCCTTCTCCCGTTGTAACATGTTATGTTTAAAATATGCCCCCAAATAAGCACACAATCCTGAAACAATTTACTGCACATCTAACAGGTACTGAAATCTAATCAAGGTTACTTTTATATCGTTAAAATATTGCAGACATTACAAAGTAACTTGCAAATTTTGGGAGAATCAAAGTTTTATTTGTTTAAGCAGTGCATGGTAACTTTTTGTGTTAATTAATTTCCATTATGCAATAAAACCTCCACATTTGTTTAACCAGCATCTTGATAGTATTTCTTTCTTGCTCTTGCGTAAAAGCAATTATTGATGACAGAAAAAAGTCCAGGCTCCAAAAGAATTTTTCCTTTTCTCATGTTTATGTCCATCTACTATCATTTGATTAACAAGATGTGTAGATTAACAGCTCTGTTTTCTTCACAAAAGCATTGATAGATTTTTGCTTTATTACTGCCCTTAGAATTGCTCAATTGCTTGTCAGGATTATTGCTCCCTCAGTTAAAAATATACCTAAATTGTACTGCATAATACTATAAACCATCATATAGCCTATGAACTCACACCTTTAGACAGCTATCGTCCTGGACCCCTGATCCTGGCGCCTTTACTCCTGAAAACTCTTCTGTCATCTTTTGCCAAGATTTAAACTGTCCATAGATAACTCCCCTCTGAACCAGCACATTCATTTGTACTGTGGCCAATCTGTCAAACCAAGAGAACTCATTAGCCTTCTGTTTCGCCAGGTTTTCTTTTGATGTTAATAAATTATATCAGTCTAATTCTCGATATGGGCCCATCTGTGAATATTTGAGATTGGAACCTGGAATATAAAATACAGATCTTCCTACAAAGTTGAGAAAAGACTGAAGTCTGCAAAAAATTTTAAAATCTTCTTTTTAAAATTGAGGGGGGTTAAAACACCCCAAAATAAAAGCAACATCTGTACCTTTAAAAATGAATGCCCTCAGTGGTCATTCTGGAGGTTGCTAGACAACCACAATACTATACCAGCCTTCATTTCTTGGTTTCTGTAAGTAAAAGGTGAGAAGAGGATGGGTCATTTTCCAGGGTCATTTTGGCCTCCCAGTCAAACTATGCCCCTTTCTCTTTTGCTCTGGAGACAGGACTAACTGGGGCCAGGCTTGGCAGGAACCAACAGAAGACTCAGTACCACACAAATTGTACAACTCATCAGGCTCAGTGGTGTCCACCTAGGGACTCACTGCTATTTGACAGCAGCCACTGCATGAAAGCCAGTGTGATGTAGTAGTAAGACTATCAGACTAGGATATGGGAGAGCCAGGTCTGATCCCATCTCACCCATCATGAATGAGTTACCTTGGGCAAGTCACTCACTCACAGCCTTCTCTCTAGCTCCCAGTTGTGCATCTAAAATGGAGGTGAGGAGAATGACGTCCTGACTGGCAGAAAGGCAGGATATAAATGAACTAGATAAATAATATTATTTATAATAAATAATAAATATAACTGAAGATGGGGACAGATAAAAGGTGGGTGTGTTGGTGGGTGGGATGGAAAGACAAAAGCAGGGGAAAGAGAGGATATGGGTGTTGCCAAGAGGAGGGAAAGAGAAAATAAAATGGGGGGGGGGGGATACAGGGGAAAGTGACGTGCACCAAGTCCTTTCAGGTTCCCCTCTGTGCCACAGGGCCCAGCCTGCACCATGTACTGTAAATGGGTCTTAGTTTTCCCAGGTAGAGAGAAACAGGGAAAGCTGAAAATAGAGGCAGAGGGGATAGATAAAGCTACGTTGGATGAGAAGGAGAGAAGGAAGCAGGAAAAGGAAAGAGGCTATGTGGGTTTTCAAGGAAGGGAAAGAGGGGGAGAGGAAAATGAGATGCTCTTCACAAGTTCTTGTGGATTCTCCACTTGTCAATATAACTAATTCTCAATGTGCCCTTAACTGCAGCCATGAAAAGAGCTCTTTCTACAAACCTGAGAAATGCCTTCCCAACAAGCATCACTTCAGTCTTCTCTGGGTTCAATTTCAGTTTGTTGTTTTTCAACCATTTCATCACACCTGTCAGGCAGCGATCTAAGATTTCTACTGCATCCTGTGGGGACCTAGAGAGATATAGAGTTGGGTGTCATCTGCATATTGGTGACAACCAACTCCATAGCTGTGAATGAGTTCTCCTAAAGGCTTTACGTTGAGGTTGAATAACATGGGAGATAAGATTGCGCCCTATGAAACCCTGCAAGATAGTTCTCATTCTGGAGATAGCTGATCTCCAGCGACCACCCTTTGAGTCTGTTCCATGAGAAATGATTTAAACCAGTCCAGGGCACATCCTCTGATGCCCACTTATGTTTCTAAACACCTCAACAGGATGTCATGGTCTACTGTGTCAAAGGCTGCAGATAGATCCAGGAGGAGCAATAAGGAGGCATGGCTTTTGTCTATCTTCAGACAAAGATCATCCACTAATGCTACTAGTGCTGTTTCTGTCCCATGCCCTGGTCTGAATCCTGACTGGAAAGAGTCCAGAGTGCTAGAGTTATTCAAGAAGGTCTGGAGTTGGTCAGCTACTGCTCTCTCAATCACTTTTCCCAGAAAGAGCAGATTAGAAACTGGGCAATAATTGGCCACATCATTTTTGTCTAGGGATGTTTTTTTAAGTAGCAGGTGGATAACAGCCTGTTGGAGTTGCCAGGGAAAGCTGCCCCAAGTGAGCGATTGATTTACAATAGACTTCAGTAGTTCACTTTTGTGGTCCTTACTTGTTGTTAACAGCCAGGATGGGCAAGGATCGAGGGCACAAGTAGTGGCTTTCATAGACATCAGGATCCTGTTAAGATCTGTTATTGTAATTGGTTCAAGGCAGTCTAAATGTAAGCTAGATGATGTATTAAGCATTTCTTCCATCTTGTTTGCATTGCAGTTAGTCTAGATCAGAGCATATTCGTGCTATTTTATCAGCAAAAAACTTAGCAAAAGCCTCACCGCTAATTGTCTGTTCTTGGGATGGTAAAGATACAGATTTAGGGGTTAGGAGGTGATATCTTAAATAATTGGGATGGTCATGAACTAGCTGATGCAATGGTTGCCAAAAAATAATGCTTCTTTGCTGCTTTCATTTCTGCTTCATAGGTTCTCCAGTGGGTTCTGTAGCATGCTTTATCTGCTTCCACGTTTTTCACCAGTGTCTTTCTAGACATCTTCCAACCCTCTTTAAGTCAGCCAGCTCTGTGGTAAACCATGGGGCTGGTGTCCATCCCAAGGGCCAGAGCAGTCAACAAGGAGCAATGGAGTCAATAGCTTCAAGGAGCTTTGCATTCCACGGTCCTTCAGCAGCTTCTGTCAAGCATGTGTCTAGAATTCTAAAATCCCCCAAGGAGTTTTGGAATCTAGAAGGGTCCATGAGCCTTTGTGGGTGAATCATTTTAACAGGACCCCCCATTTGTGGGGTGTTGGGGCTATATTCAATTTTGCCTTCAGCAGATGATGGTCTGACCATGGTTCAGGCCAACTCTCCAACACTGAAACAAGAATATTTCTTAAAGGCTCAGTGCAAATTATTAAGTCTAAAGTGTGACCTCTTTCATGTGTAGGACCTGTCACAATTTGAGAGAGGCCCAGGGTTGCCAGAGAAGCAATAAATTCCTGAGCTGGACTTGACTTTGAACATTCAGCATGGATGTTGAAGTCTCCCAGAACAATAAGCCTAGGTGTCTCCAACACCATGTCTGCTAGCAGCTTTGCCAACTGGAGCTGGGTGGTCTATACACAAGCAGGATACCCAATTTATCTTTAATTCCCAGATACAGGAACATGCAGTCAGTATTAGCTATAGCTTGTACTGGAGATCTGCGGAAGTTGAAGGACTCACGGATGATAATAGCAACCCCTCCTCCCTGGCTACTATAGCGAGATTGGTATAGGATTGCATAGCCAAGGGAAGTTAGTTGGGACAGACACACCTTGTCATTTTCCTGCAGCCATGTCTCTGTTAGGCAAGCTACATCAATTTTCTCGTCCTGCAACATCCCAGCAATACATGCAGCCTTGTTTCTAACAGATCTGGTATTGCATAGGATTAGTGTAGCAGGGTGGATGTAGCCCCATTGTCAGCAGGTAGAATCCTAGAGAGGTTGGATAAGCAGCGAGCATTACTGCTTGATGCGGGGCGCCTTTGGTAAGTCCCACTCCCATATCTACCAACTCCCAACTGCACTTGAATAGTAAATTTGCCAGACATTTTCTACCAAGCAAGTAAACAGTAAGTAAGAAATTCAGGATCACACTCGAGAACCATGGATTGGAATATCCTTTGTTTTAAAGGAACTGTTGCGCAGAGCAAACTCTTCCTAGCTTAAGGCAAGATTCAGGAGATGCTTTTCAAAAGCGTGTGTCCTTCCAAGTTTGAATCTCAGTACGTGCCTGGCAGTTGGGGTGGGGGAGGAGGTGCGCTGAGTTACAGGAGGGAGGCTAGTGGCTGGAGCGTTCTCATTAGAGTGATGAGCTGAAGACTTAAAGCTGTTTTGCAGTACAAAAGGCTGCCTGACTTCCACAGGCGGAGGGAGGGAGAACTGCAAGGCCCAGGTTCAGATCGCCAGTCTGCCATGGAAACTCACTGGGTTACCTTGGCCAGTGACACATTTTCAGCTTTAACTTAGTTCATAGTATAAAATGGATGAGAGGAGGAGGATCTAAGCTGTTTTGGGACCCTATTGTGAGAAAGGCGGAGTATAAATGAAGTAAATAGAAGTAGCTAAAGATGGGGAGCAGATAAAAGGTAGGTTTGTTGGTGAGTGAGAAGGAAGCAGGAAAAAAGAGAGATTGGGGGGGCTTTCAAGAGGGGAAAGAAAAAATAGTGGGGGAAGAGAATGAGATGCCCCCTGCATGCCCTTGAGGGTTCTCCCACTTATAACAGTATGTAATTTATTAAAACTCCCTTATATGAATAAGCCTATATAATGGTCTCAGGGAAATACTAACTGTTATACCTATGAAATATAAAAACCCAACAAAGCTATTGTAGCCCAATACTGGAAAACATCCAGGCTCCTAGAGTGGCACAATGGAGACACTGGGACCCTGGAGATATTCAAAAGCCCGTGGATTGAAGATTTCAGAGGATTTCTTCTGCTGATGTGAGGGAGTGCATTTTCACTCAGAAGCAGCATTTCAGCAGGCATTTTGATCTGCAGCAGGAAGAGAGAGGTGAGGAGATCACACTCCACTGACAGAAATCTTTCTTTTAGTAAAAATGGAGGTGGGATTCAAGCCACTGCATCATCTGTAGGCAGTACAATTTTTTCAGAAGCAATGTACGTTTCTCAGCAAAAGACTTTTACCATGCAGTGGAAGAACTCCATATGGCCTACTAGGACCCCACCCCTACCCACATGCACATTAAAGTACAATCATCCCACTACAGGGAATGGGAGACCTGTAAATGGAGTCTTTCCCACCCACCTCAAGTGAGCTCAGAGCTTGCATTCTTGTCCATGCAGAAAAAATAGTCTGGAGATATGGGAGCTGCAGGTCAGATCATTTATACCTTATAACAGCCTTGATGGATTTTCCATATATATGGGAGGGAGGGGAGAGGATACTGTTATTCTCTGTGGTGATCCCTCCACACATAGGCTCTATGTCATGTATGGGAGGATCACAGATAGCTGTTTATCTGACATGCGGATGATTATGATTAAGAATGGTCTAAATCTGAGAAATACAAAGTCATTTATATATTGTAAAGTTGTACAGGATTTACTATGGTATAATGTATAGTGATTGCCTTACAAGCCTTTTGGCAGTGGGACAGGCAAATTAATATTGCTATTATTGTCATAATGTTCCATTTGCAAGCATGCTGTTCTGGAAAAAAAATCAATACATTATAAGTTAGCAGAAATTTAATTGCTACAGACTACCAGTGCCACCTCAAATATTTGATTGCAAGTTCTATAATTAGAACATAATGATGCAATAGAATTCAGAATGATTTTGTGCTCACAAAGCAAGCTTTGCCAGTTTTTTTTTGGGGGGGGGGCGTTGCCATGGAATAACTGACTCATTCTAGAAAGAGAGACTTCTTGTTGATTCTGTATCAAAAACCAGATGGAATGGCTTGTGGGAAACCTGCTGAGGCAGCATTTAACCTAAGCACTAAAGGTACTAGTAATATGACAGAACAGCAGTTATGCTCTCTACTTTGCATAACACGGTTTCAAAAAGCAAAGCCTTGTGCCCAATTAGTGTGAACTTGGCATAATTAGTAACCAGCCTTTCCATTATTAGTACAATACCAAGTGCAAAAAGGTGTATTAGATCTAGTCATCTGAACTGGTGTACTTTTTAAGTACTAGCTCTCTAAACAGCTTCTCTGTTAAAGTTATAAGTGCTGTTCAGAAGCTGAACTCTCTCCCTCTCTCTCTTTCTCTCTCTGGTACATTTGTCCCTGAACTTCAGTCAAATTTGATTTTATAAACTGAGCAACCCCTGTAATAGTCACTTAAAAGTGTAACTGTTTCTTGCCTTCTATGTTCATTGACACAGCCATAAATCAAAGTACAACTTTCAGCCAGTACAGGTATAAGGGCCTACTTTAGACAAGAGGTTAACATATGCATACCAAATTTCTTTTCCGCTAACAGCATCCCCCAGAAATTGATTCTGAACTTTTGAATGTCACAGGTAGCTTGTTGCATAGTACAGACTGTATGGGAGGGGGACTGGGTGAGTTCTAGGGTTGCCAGGTCCCTGGGGGCTAAACCAGGGGATGTGGGGGCATGGGGGAGTCACGCAGGGGGCACTTACCTCGGGTGTGCACTTTGCGTATGGGCACTCTGGAGCACCCTGCATCACACCAGCACTAAATTTGGAGCTGATTTTCACTCACCCCTGGCATAAACCATTACTTCCATGTCACACTAGGAATGACTTCATTCCTGGCACAACGCAGGCATGTGCTGGGGCACTCCAGAGCACATCAAAGCACGCTTAACCTCTATCACTGTGTGCCTGCACCTTACTTTCCCCCGACAGCCAGGTGAGCAATGGCAGGGGTCAGAGGCTGGGCGAGGGTGATCCCCTACTTCCACTGGGGGACTGGTAAACCTAGGGTTTACCAAATGGCTGGCAACCATTTGGATTTGAATCATAGAGTTGGAAAGGGTCTTTCCGACCATCTAGTCCAACCCCCTGCCCAATGCAGAAATAGCCTAAAGCATCCCTGACAAGTATTCACCTTTCCTCTTGTAGTTTAAACCCATTGTTTTTAGTCCTATCCACTGTGGCCAACAGGAACAGCTTACTTCCCTCCTCTAAGTGATAACCTTTTAAATACTTAAAGAGAATAATCATGTCTCCCTTCAACCTCCTCCAAACTGAACATTCTCAGGTCCCTCAGTCTTTCCTCTTAGGGGTTGGTCTCCAGGCAAGAAGGATATCAGAGAAGGAAAAGGGGTGGGGAGAATACTTCCTCCGAGATCAACACAAGAGACCAAAAGGAAGTATGCTACTGCAAATTATATATCACGCAATAAATTACAATTTCAAGACCAGTGGAACTTCATTCTCATTCGAAAATTAAAGTCACATTCATAAACAATTCCTGTAGATAGAACAATATGCACAACCAAAATCCAATCGCTTAAGTCCATGTAAGTTCCATACACGTCTGTAGGTCAGCCATTAGACTCTTGACCACGACGTCGTGTGACTGTAATGCCGCCAAGGGGAGCAAATCGCAAGTAAAGTTAACTCCAAGTAACAGACCAGCAATGTGGTACAATACAATGAAGTTCCACTGGTCTTGAAATTGTAATTTATTGCGTGATATATAATTTGCAGTAGCATACTTCCTTTTGGTCTCTTGTGTTGGGCTCCAGGCCCCTGATCAATCTTGTTGCTCTCCTCTGCACCCGTTCCAATTTGTCCACGTCCTTTCACTGAGGCCTCTAGCACTACACACAATACTTCAGGTGGAGCCTGAACAATGTGGTATATAATGGGATAATGACATCCTGTGATTTGGATGTTATGCCTTTGTTAATACACCCCAGGATTGTGTTCACCTTAGTTGCTGTTCCATCACACTGACTTTTCATATTTAGCTTCCCATTTACCTGTATTCCAAGATCATGCTCACACACACTGCTACCCAGAAGTATATCCCTCTTCCAGTATGCAAGCTTTGTATCTTTGTTACCCAGGTGGATAGCCTGGCACTTATCCATGTTTAGCTACCTTGAGCCAAGAGGAAAGGTGAAATATAAATATTTTAATAATAAATAAATAAAATTACATCCAAATCTCTTGAGGGGTATGTTATGGATAACACTGTGTACAATCATACTTCTCCCCTTTGTGCTTTGTATAAAATGTCTAATGTTTGAAGCAGGCCTGTTACTTTTCTAGCGGGCTTGCAATCTATCAGTTCTATGAGGAGTGCAGCAATTAATAGATGAGGCATCTGGTTAATATGTAAGGCAATGGCACTATGGAGTGGCAGGCATTTTTTCTTTCCCCACCAGAATGGACTTTGAATGGACGAGTGAGAAATCTCACACATCTCATTATAACCTCAGCATCAGGAAGGGCATAAACATTTCAGAAGAAAGTCATTCTAGTCTGAAAACAATCCCTGCAAAAAGCAACTGTGTGTTTGACCCTTAGTTTATAATAATGGCTGATGCAAAGTAAAGGTAGGCCCTGTGAACTTCTCAGGGTGCAAATGGCTAATGACATCAGCACAGAAAGCTGCCCCATACTGAACCAGATCATTAGTCTCTCAGGTTCAGTACTGTCTCTTCCAACTGGCAACAGGGTTTCAAGTGGAGGTCTTTCACATCACCCTCTACTAATCCCTTTAACTGGTGATGCCAGGGATTGAACCTGGGACCTTTTGTATACAAAGCACGATGCTCTACCACTGAACCATAGCCCCACTAGATCACAGAGCAGGATCAGCCTCCTACAGCCCAGCATTGGGTGACAAAAACTCAAATGGTTTGATAATGATTAGACTTTGGACTAAAAATAACCCTGGTTAAAAGTGTAGAGGCTACTACTGCATTCTCAGAAGGCTATAGCTAGGCTGGGTCTCATTTTAGCTGAGTGACTGAAAAAACAATTTACTGATTCTTCAGTCTGCCTGGAGCAGCTCTGTCTGAGCATGTTTCAGCAAAGTCAATGGGACTAATTGTATGCTGAAAAAAATGCTGCACTACCTTGTAAGATCAAGACAAGATGAAGGCTTTTCTGTAGTAGCACTTGACCTTGAATGGCTGGAACCAGTTGGGAGTGGCTGAGTAAATGTCTAGTACTTTTATAACAAAGCAGACCTCACACTCTCTTGCCTGGCTACTGCATCCTAATTTTGTACTCAAGAAATTGTATTTCTTGTTCAGCGCCTGTTCTCCCAGGCATTTGATGATGAGGATTTCTGGAGGAGGGGAATGGTTGTCTGCTTTTAACCTCATTTAATCTTTTCTCTTGTTGAAATGTAATATTGCCTTGATGAATTTACTGCTGCTTTTATGCTAGGGCTGCCAGTCCCCCAGTGGGGGTCAGGGCATCCCCAGCCACCAGACCCGCCCCCCCGCCCCCACTCTCCTGGCCAGTGGGGGGAAAGGCATGGCGAATGAGCCTGGGAGGCAAAATACTTCCTGGGCAAGCCCACAGACGGCACACTCCCAGGAGGGCACAATGACATCACTTCCAGAAGCCAATTTGGGGTCAATTTGCAGCCGTCACTCCCAGAGGCAAGGTCATCATGTTGGCACTGGGAGCCAGTGTGATGAAGAAACTCCCAGAAGTGATTTGATCATGTTGGCACCAGAAGATTTTCAAACAGGTGAGTACCACTGTCCCCTTTCTGCTGGGAGGGCAAGGAGATCTGGCAATTGGCAACCCTATTTTATGCTGTGATTTTACTGTTTCTTTAAATGTTTTATGACAGTTTGGTTATGTTGTAAACTGCCTCAAATGCCTTATGCTTGCAGTGGGGGTAGGGGATGACAAAAGTCAATATAGTGAATCTCTATGAGGTGGCTTTCTCCAAGTGCTCCAACTGCAACACATCTTTAACAGGGTTGTTTATTATGAGAAGGAAAACGGAGGGATGGAGGATAAGAGCCTAGAATCCTTTGAGGGAAGGTGGGGGTGAAGCGTGATGGGCTTAGAGGGTGTGTGTGTTATGTTCCATCAAGTCGCCTACAACCTATGATGACCCTATGAATGACCCCGTCATTAACAGACTTGCTCATATCTTGCAAACTGGAGGATGTGGCTTCTTTTATTTAGTCAAGCCGTCTTGTTTTAGGCCTTCTTCTTTTCCTACTGCCTTCCACTTTTCCTAGCATTATTGACAGAGAATCTTGTCTTCTCATGATGTGACCAAAGTACGATAGCCTCAGTTTTGTCATTTTAGCTTCTAGGCAGAATTCAGGATTGACTTGATCTAGAACCCACTTATTTGTCTTTTGGGCCATCCATGGTATCTGCAAAACTCTCCTCCAGCACCACATTTCAAACAAATCAATTTTCTTCCTGTCAGTTTAGGACAGTTGGATTAGAGCTAGAAGAAAGTAGATTAAAAATTGGTGGAAGGAACATTAACAATTTGAGATATGCAGATGACACCACGTTACTGGCAGAAAATAGTGAAGATTTGAAACAACTACTGATGAAGGTTAAAGGAGAAAGTGCCAAAGCAGGATTACAGCTGAACATCAAGAAGACAAAAGTAATGACTGTGTGATTCCTCAGTAGTCATTACTTTTGTCTTCTTGATGTTCATTGCGTGATTCCTCAGGAATGTTAAAGTTGAAAATGAGGAAATTGAAACTGTTCAAGATTTTCTATTCTTTGGCTCAATCATCAACCAAAAGAGAGACTGCACCCAAGAAATCAGAAGAAGATTGAGTCTTGGAAGAGCAGCTGTGAAGAAACTAGAAAAGATCCTTAAAGTTATGCATGTCTCTCTGGGAACCAAGATCATGATAATCCAAACTATAGTATTACTCATTACTATGTATGGATGTGAAAGTTGGACAGTGAAGAAAGTTGACAAGAAGAAAATTGATTCATTCGAAATACCATATATGGAATGAGAAACTCCAGACATTCAAGCTGGATTCAGAAAAGGAAGAGGCCCTAGAGATCACATTGCAAATTTACGATGGCTAATGGAACATACCAGGGTATTTAATAAGAAAATCAGCCTATGTATTATAGATTCCAGCAAAGCTTTTGTTTGTGTGGATCATGAAAAGCTATGGAGAGTGTTAAAAGAAATGGGAGTGCCACAACAATTGATTGTTTTGATGTGCAACCTATACTCTGGACAAGAGGCTGCTATGAGGACAGAATACGGGAAACAGAGTGGTTTCCAACTGGCAAAGGTGTCAGACAAGGATGCATATTATCTCTCTACCTGTTCAACCTCTATGCAGAGCTTAAAGGGTATACCAGCCCTAATTAGCAAACACATAAACTTTTATATTAATTAAAAGGTTATTGTAAAGTACACAGAAAGCACATATTCATATACTGAAAACAATCATTAATATAATTCATTTACTAAAACCAATCATCTTCATTCAATTAATGGGATTATCTAAGTTTATGAGTTCAGAAAGGCTCATAAAATTTTAAGTGCCTAGCCTCTCAGGCTGGATGTATGAAATAAAAGCACCTGATATTAAAATGAGACCCAAGCCCAGAACTGAGTCAAGATAAAGATTCAGCAGTATACAATGCCGATAAGAACAGGATGGATAGATTTCTCTTTCAAAGACCGTGACTGCAGAAAGAAACACATTTTAAAACTTGATGAAGGCAATTATCAAGTAAAAAAATAAATTGCATGCCCTTTCCATGAAGACGTTTGTCTTATGAATCAGCTATTCTATGTGCAATAAAAGGGAAATTACCCCATATGTGTGAGCTTAAGCCCAGTAGATCTGAGAATGTGGTGATTCACAACCAGTCCTATGAGGTGGCATGATCCTATACTGCACAAATATTCTAATTACTACCCAAACCCAGTGATATGAGAATGTTTCTTTACTCCATATTAGTACATATTTTCACTCCTGGTTAGGCTACATAAGAAGAGTAAAACAGAGTACTTTCTCCACACCACCACAAATTCACATTGATTGCTTCTGTGTGGCTGCCCAACGACAGAATACTGGCATTTGGTTGCCTTTGAAGGAGATGCATACACTTAGGACTTTTAGAAAGGTGTATTTTTGATAGAGATGATTGATTTTTTTACAAATAAGAGGTTTAAAAATGGGACTTGTTTTTCTTATAAAGCTAGTTTTCTTTCACAATCGCTTTAATGATCTGTTTGCTTAAGTGATATTTCACATCTTATACTTTGAGCCCCGTCCCAGCAGCACCACCACCATCTCATGATTTGAAGGCCCCCCCAGCATAGGGCTGCCAATCCCCCACCCAGGGTGGGGAATCCCGTTCCCACCTCCTTCCCCTGACCCCACTTACCTGGCCAGTGGAGGGCGCACCCCTGGGGTGCCCCCTGGCAGTGCAGTGCACCCCTGGGTGGCACAGCACCCCCCTGGGTGGCACGGCATGCCCCTGGGTAGCACAGCACGCCCCCAGGTGGTGTGACACGCCCCTATGCCCTGCCACGGCACACCCCCATGCCCCACAACAAGCCTGTTTCAGGCTGAATCGGGCCCACGGGGCACCATTCAGTCTTTTGGTGAGCGCAGGAGTGCACACCGGGCTGCCCTTTGACCCACATGATGACATCACTTTGTGGAAGTGACATCATCAGGCATGCCGGGAGTGTGCATGTGTGCAGGCACACCTAGCGCCATGGAGGGTGAGTGCTGGGTTCCTAGTCCCCCACCAGGGGACTAAAGGGACCTGGCAAGCCCACCCCAGCAGCATCACTTTACTTTAAAAGTAAAGGCAAGACTGAATTTAATCTGAGGTTTTCTTGTGTGAATGAAGAGTAGTGTTTGATGTGTAGTGTTTGATGATCCAAAACATCATCTGCCCCCCTTCTGATAATCTCTAATTTAAATTCACAAATGACTAAGCAATAGCAACCCAAGGTTTTTCTTTTTTTAAATGCAGAATTCTGCCTTCCCAGCTAGGATTGCCAATTGCCTGGAAAAAAAAAGTCCTGTCTCTATAACAGAAGCCTACGGGGATATTATTTACCAAGCAATGCTACATACCTCCATGTTATGCAGAGCATCAGCTGCCCATTTCCATGCATGAAGTCGCTATTAAAGAGATGGGGCATTTTTCCCCCAGGCCTGTTGGAAGCTCCACTCCATACAATCCTTGCAGAATAGTATTATGTTTACTTCATCTCATCCAAAGTTCCAGTTTTTAAAAGTTAAGGAAAGTAGCTTATAATAGTAGACAGGAATGGCTTGATATTGTGAGTTGCTCTTGGTGGATTAAGGTTTGCTTGAGTTACATTTGTTTCAATCCTTCATTGAATTATAAAGATAATGAGCTGGAAGCCCTGTGCAGGGTATATAATTGGCCAATTTACATTGCCTCCATAATGAGGGAGAATGCAGACAGAGCAGCCCCCCTGCTAAGAGCAAAGCATTCAAAAATGGCTGATCTATTATTAAACTCTTCATATGCTTTAGGCACCATTTGATCATCACAACTTGGAATCATCCACTGAAATATGATTTTAATAACCTAGATTAGTAGGTATGCTTTAGAAGGTAACATTTATAGTTTTGAGTGTTTTTAGGCCTGTATTTATTGATGTTTTGTTGATTTTAGCTTCCCCAGGTCCATTCGTAGGAAGGGTGGGATATAAATCTAAATAAATAAATAAGAGAGGAATCCCCCCCCCCGCCCGCCCGGGCACAGCATGCAGTGCAGTCCTCAAGACATATCCCCACCATTTCCTTGTTGTTCCTTGTTCCTCAGGGAACGTTTGGGCTTACCACAGTGAAATACAGCTTGGCCCCAATTTCAGACTGGAAGACATATGCTGTCAATGAACTAGACAGAAGCTACACAGAAAGAGAATCATGTTGCCATCTGAAGTATTTTTCTAGAAGTAACCATAGGACTTACACATGCATAAAATTACAATCTTTGGTATGAATAATCAAAGTTAGCAGGCACTTGTTAGAGTGCTTCCCCTGTTAGCTCATAATGTATGCAGTTTCCATTGAGATTGTCATAGTAGCCATTTTTCCACATTAACCCTTACTTCAATATTTTCTTTCACATCCTTTAACTTTGGGTTCTACAAAGCTAAGTTGCACATTGTTTGCCACTGGAATGTTGCCAGCATTGTCCTTCTTGCCACCGTTTGTGTAGGGGAGGGAGCTTAGCGAAGAAATGATACCATAGAGTCTGCCCCTGGAGTTGCTATTTCCTCCAGGGGAACTGATCTCTGTAGTTTAGAAATCAAATTTAATTTTGAAGCACTCCTGGTCCCACCTGGAAACTGGCAACCCCCAGAATCAAAGGCCTCTAAGACCTTTTACATTTTCACATTCAAACAAAGGAGAATTTTTAATTAGCTAAGGCATTTAACAAAATAAGTAGGAAATGAGCAGGTGTGACGGAACAGCTCCACTAACCTGTGATCAATGGAGTGTCTGAGGCTAACCTGTGGCAGTCCATCTTTCCGCCTGGCATGTGCCACCCATGTGTTGCCCCAACCCTCAGAAGGGCTTTTGATCCTTTTCTCCCATGACCACTACCACCACTTGGCCTTAGCGGGAATTTCCCGGGGGGGGGGGGCAAAGCACCCCACTCTCCTGGGCAGACTTGCCAATCTGAGCCCTGCCATGTGCCCAGTCTCCTGATGCCCAGCACATGGTTACGGCAAGAACTATTGTTTATTGTTTAAACTATAGCTTTAATTCTTTGTATTGGTTTTTTTTCATTTTGTTGGTGGCCAGTATACTCCTTTACAGTGTACGCTACACAAGGAAGGAGCAGAATGCCATAGTGTATGGCATGACTCAGTGATTGCAAACATATACTGGTCATTAGGGAATCACAGAGAAGGAGTTACATCCCAGAATACCTATGCATGGGGCACTTCTGCAAAGGTGGTCTCTTTTTTAAACATTAGAAATAATATATAAAAAACGTTTAAAGTGATATCTACAACATTTAATGTGGAAGACCAAATTAAAGACACATTGAGCAATGACTGCATATAACTTACAATATATGTACTGCTCTGCAGTATATGGTAGGCCTGGTATGTGTGTGTAGATATAGATATTCAATTTCTCAGAGAGATTTATTTGCTAGATCAAGAAATGCCTTCTCTTTTGGAAGCAATGAAACTTTACTGACTAGAATGCAAGAGCAGAAGGGAGAATTATGGTGACTTAGACCCACAGGCAAAGGCAGGGAGAGGGGGGTTAAGCTAGGGTTGCCAACTCTGGGTTGGGAAATTCTTGGAGATAATTTGCAGGTGAAGCCTGAAGTTTTGGGAGGGACCTCAGAATGGTATAATGTCCACCTCTGAAGCAAACATTTTCTCCAGGGGAACTGATTTCTGCAGTCTGTAGATCAGTTGTAATTCTGAGGGATCTCCAGGACCCACCTGGGGTTGACAACTCTACTTTAAGCACAAGTCTTGGGTTTTTCTGTCTCCTTTTGCACCTCACCAGTAAACACAGATTTCAAATATTTTTGATAGATGCACAGAGTCCACAATCTGAAAATACAAATTTGTGCAGTGATAATGTCATCAGATCATATCTGAAGCAGAAATTCTCAAGCACGCAAAAATAAATACCTGAATAAGGAGAGTCTATAATGTAGTCAGCAAGGACATTCCTATTCTAAGTGCATCTCAAAGAAGAATTTTTAGTATCTTCTTACCAGCCCACAGGAGATTCTACACAACAGCCCAACCTATAATTCAACAAGCAGAACGGTTTGCCTTTAGAAAGACACGGAACTACATTTAATTTCATGTACTTGTTGAGACATAAAAATCTCATCACCCAGGCCATGTACAAATTAATGATAATGAGTTTCTAGTATCGTATTCCTCAGATAACTGGCTTAAGTGAGACTACTTTGGAACAACAGGATTGAAGGAATGAGTCTTAAATTATTTTGTATTTTGGGGTTCACAGTTTGGGGGCGGATTCAGGAGATAGGCAAAGAGGCTGCAGTACTATATTTCTAAAAGTTTGTTTGCTTGATCAGAAAGAGACAGCAGAATAAAAGGGCAGATGAAAAAGAGAAAAGAGCTGCCTCCACACTTCATCTACGGGAGCGGAATTAGATGCTTACCCCACCCATCCACCTACCCAAAGTAGCTTGTCATTTCCCATGACAGTTATTTCTTCCTTTCCCTCTAAGTGGTTGATGGTTCTTCAAGAGGAAAGCAGAAGTAGTAAAGCAGCCGACAGGAAAGGAAATCCCTTGAGCTATCATTATGCCTGACATCTACCAGAAGATGTTGCTGTGTAGATCTATTCATTGTTTTGTCCCTAAATTTAACATTAGCCTCATAATGCATGAGAAATAAGCTAGTATGAGGACGTAGTGATCTGCCACAGAAGGACTGCTTCAGAATGACATTGTAAAGGTGGAACATGCCCTTCCGAATCCTGTGGTGTTTCAAATTTCACTCACCTCAGATTTTTACATCCTACGAAGATGAACACAACTGAAAGCATACCGGCATAAGGAATACAAACAGGTTCCCAGCTATTTGCATGTCCATCAGAAATCTATGTTGAGTCTTAATGGAATGGCAAGCAACATTGTTATTTCACAGTGCAGTGGAGAATGCCTTTTTTCTTATCCTGCCTCTGGTGTTTGGTCTGTTGCCAGTTTGCACAGACAGCTAGCGGAATTTAATCATAAAGCAGGGGAGAGGGAATCTCCAAGGTTTAAAAATGAAATATGGTAACTGAGAAGAGATAGCCAGCATGGAGCATGTTTAAAAGCAAATGGCATGCACTCAATAGGAAATAATAAATCAACATGCTTCACTTTGATATTTTTTCTTTAAAACGTTTGTAATAATTTTTTTAAATGGATCCTCCTGATAGATGGTTGTTAGAAGTTGTCCCTTACTGATATTTTTACCAAGCGCTTACTGAATGTTCGATGATTGTATCTGCATTGCAGGCCTGTCCGTGGTTCAGAAGAATCAATCATGCCCTCAACCACGGCAACACCAGCACCTTGCTATGCCCATGGCCATGTTTGCTGGTTATCAATGCTACTTAGTGATAGTGAAACTCAGCAGGATGGAGCTTACTGGATCCTTTCCAAATTCACAGCATCTTTTGGTAAGGAATCCTCAAACAAATCCATAATTCACCAGCAGATTCCAGCCATTTCCTGAATTTGACATTAACTCTAATGGCTTCTCAGATATCAATTTATTACAGTTTTGGAGATGATATTATTATACAGTTTCAGTGAACATGGGCAGACAAGTGTTTGACCTATGGTTACAAATCCAAATAATATTTTTTGGCTGACAGAAACAATCACTAAATTTCTAATGAGTGCCTGATTGAAACAGCAAAATGGATGCTACTTTACAGTTTGGCCTGCAAATGCTCTTATGACCTGTTTAGGAATCCTAGATATGACCTGAAGATTGAAAACAAACATATTGCATTTGTTCATGCTATTTGAATGTTTAAGTAATTTTTTAAAAAAGGTTTTCTTATAATGCCTTGATGCTCTGAAGCAATCTCCTTCTCAAGGCAAAACGTACACACACCAATCAACAAAATATAGCATTTCGATAGCACGGTTTATAAAACTGCACTGGGCACATGGATTTAGGTATTTGATTTGTAAAGAGACTGAAGCCAAACAGGCATTGACATCACATGAAATTTACTTCCCTCAAACAATCTTGAAGAAGCACCTTTAAATAAGCAACCCTCCATTGCTCCTCAGTATGAAATTCACTTTTGGTATTTTGTATTTTATGAGAATAAACTGCATGTGAGTTGAAAGATTTCTCGACAGAGAAATATATTCTGCACAGCAGCTCACCTATGCCCCTCCCCCATCTGTTGACAGTTTACTATTCCTTATTGCGTCAGTGAGTTTTAGAGCCCAGGTGTTGTTTCCAAGATATTTTTATGTGAGCGTTATAAGCCAGTATAAACTTCATTAACTGAATGGAGGATTTGCAGTAGGTAATCACCAGGGTCCTCTCTTCTGAGCACTGTGGTAAATTACAAGCTCTTTTGTCATACTTGGCATTCAGATAATCACTTCAGTATCCAGGGAGTAGAACCAATAGGACAGTTTTGATTTTTTAAAAAAAGATCTGCCTCTTAAATTCTAATTAGCACAAGCCTGCAAACTATTCTTCCTTGGAGCTGTCTTATTTCATTCATTAAGACAATTTACACCCAAAACGCTTACCACAACATTATCTTGGAGTTTGGGGGAATAGACAAATGTGCCCCCATTTAAAAAATGGTAACTTAAAAATCAATTTCAGTCCACCTACATTGGGTTTTTTAAATGGAACCTTTTATGGGCTAGTTCTGAAACTCTCCCCCACCCTTTAAGAATAATGGCAGAAGAAAATGTGTAAAAGAGCTGGTGTAGCAAAGTGGTTAAGTACTTGAGCTGTTATGCAGTACTTCATTGGTTCAAATCCCACTACAGCCATGAACTCACAAGGTGGCCTTGTGTAAACCATTACTCTTAGACCCAGCTCCCCAACTGTATTGTGAGGATAATAACACTAATTTTCCTGTTCTGAGAGGGCACTAATCTGTCCAAAAGAGCAGAAAAAAATGAACTGTTCTTGCTGTGATAAAAAATGACTCTAGAAAGTGAAACTCATAGGCAGTGAACACTTTAGTATATATTATATAAGCCTTTTGCCTAGCTAGACATTCAGAAAGCCTGCTGTTGTTTGCTAAATAATCACGGCTATATGATTGTGCTGGGCAAAGGTCCCCTAGAGCTTGTACAAAGGCAAGCTCCTGTCTGTTCTCCAGTGGTAGGAAGCAGCCAGGCACTGAAGACAGGGTCATCGATAGGCATCAGCACTGATTTCCTAATGCTTGATGACTCTTGTGCAGATGTATAAGGTTCTTCCTTGGCATGGGGTGTGAGAGTTGTTCATGTCCCTGACATGGAATTGTAAGTGACAAAGGGGATGGACCAAGGCAAACATGTTGGCAGAAGGTGTATATCACATTTTTATCCAGTCTGTCACTCCAGAAGGCTAGAGTGGCACATTCAATTTCTCCCTCACTCGTTTTAGCCTCACAACCATCCTATGAGTTATATTAGGCTGAGAACAAATGATGAACTCAGTGTCGTCCAACAAGGTTTATGGCAGTGTGGAGATTTTTCTTGGGGACTCTGTGCCTAGTTCCAGTACTACATTCTATACCGCACTGACTCTACCAGTTTACGTATGCAAGAAATAGGAATGTTTGAATGGATGTCAGGCAGGGACAGAACTGAATAGCTGTATCCCACTTGATTCATACAGGAAACTTCTGTTAGCTGTTGAATAGAGGTGGGCACAAACAGAAATATGAACCGAAGTATACGAAGCGGTTCATGGGAGCTCATTTTTCATGAACCATGATGAATTTTAGCCCAGTTCATTTGGTTCATATTTCAGTTTGTCACTGCAGATAGCCTGGTGCCGATGAATCAGTTTTCTAGGCAAAGGGGGTGGGGGGCTCTCTGCAGACTTTCTGCTGACCTGGAAGCGACGTTTTCATGAACCAAATGAACCCATTCTCAAACTGGGGCAAGTTCGTGAAAGCTCGTGGTTTGTGAAATGCAATGAAACATGGTTTGGAATTTTCCCAGTTTGTGCCCCTCTCTACTGATGAACCATAAAGCCCCGCTGCTCACAAGACCTTGTCTCAAATCTTTCTCCTGCTCTTTAGAAACAGGCAATTCGGCTTATATGAAGAACATGTTTTTGAAAAATCCTTTCTCTCAGTTGCCAGACCAGTTGCAAAGTAGTGTGATTCCTTTCTAAATATCTGTTACAAAGTCCAAATTATATCTGCCATCAGCATTTCAGCTTAGTTTACAACAATATTGCTGCCAAAGAAGCAGAACAGAGTGGTAGCTTCAACAAATGAAAACATTTAAAGCAGATTTATCATGCCATTACAACCCCAGTTTGCCTGCTTGACAAGGCACGCTGAGGCAAATGGCATCTCCTCTAGGTTGCATCAGCTTACTTTGTTTCGTTTTTATATATACCAGGCAACAATTTACATGGAGAGGATGGGGAGAGGCTGGCTAGACAGCTAGACTTTGGTATGGTTAATTTTAGTTACAGTATTATCACTGAAAGATCAACAAGCAGCCACTCTCCCTCTGGCTGGCAAATTCCTTCTCTCAGCTGCCCTCCTCTAAAAGAATCTGTGTTTCCTCAGCCTAGATACATCATCTTCGAAGTATTCCACTATGCTGAATATTTCTTGGCAGGATGGTATTCTGTGTTGAGATACCTCTTTGAAAGAAAACTCCAACCTTGTGCAATTCCTCAGAGTACAGAAACTGGACTCATTTGCTAACACTTCAAATGGATATACAGCCAATCAACCCACACAAGCACAAACAAGCCACAATTTCACTCAGGCTGCAGAGATATACTGCTCTCCTCTGCAGTATAGTACAGGGCAGAAAGATCCAGTTCGAGGAAAATCAGCTCCAAAACACACAACAAATACACAGCAATTATAATGGATTATGCAGATCGGCATAATCTAAGCCTCTCATGCTCTTGTCTGGGAAATAGCAGATGGCCAAGAATCTCGCAGCCTCGTCATTTAGCACAGCAGCCCTTACGGTCTTGATCAACTGAGCACTAGAAAAACAGTGGGCCTGGAAAGGTCACTGGTTCTGGCGTTTGCTTTGCCTTTTTAATAAGCAATTAATAATGCAAATCCAATCAAAATATGGTGCTGGAATCAGTTCAACAAAGATACCCATAAGGCTGTTTGAAAGAGCCCCACAGAAGAATACCTACAGTACACTTTAGCAGAGATGTAGAAACATGGCTAAAAGATGCAAAAATAACAACTTAAGCAGCCTAACAAGGCTATGGCTTACAAGCAGCTCAGATGGCTCAGGAGATCCAATTATACATTTCCTTGGTCTTCTTGCTTGATTTATTGCTCCAACACAAAGCCACCATTGTATAGTTTCATTTTTAATCAACATGGTACAGAAAAAAATCTAACTTTATTGCTTTACTCGAACACGTGTTTCAGCTGGCCTCAGTGCCAACCATTTATTTATTGACCATGTCGTTAAGTTCTTTTGGGAAGGTATTTCTGGAGAAGAAAAATATTATCCTTTTTTAAAAAAACATTTCCATAGCTGAATAGCCTGTGCCGAAGACTGAAAGCTTCCAGACAGAGTCACTTGTAAGGGATGACCTGCCAACAAGGCAACTCAGGAGCAATGAGGTCATTCCTAACATGAGACACACACCATTTCAATAAATCACTCGCAGACAGGACTATATGTATTACATTCTCCACAAAGATTCCACACAATATTCATATCGGAAAGCAGATACCTATTCCACTTTGATGTCCACACCTATGTATCTAGAGGCCTGCTGCATTTTTTTCCCATTCTCACAAGGCCTACTACTCTTTCAGCCTGGGTTCATGGAGTCCAACTTTGATGTTAATAATTGTTAACCAGAACGTCTAAAAAAATTTAATTTCTGAAAGCAAATGTGCTGGGGTACCTGACCTGAAAGCCTCTTTTCCGGAACCATCAGTTCTTAATCTAATTTGAAGTTGTTTTATGTAGCTAATTACCCAAGGGTGAGGAAATACCTTTGCAGACTATGTAAAGGCCAAAGGCCTTCTTGTTTTGTGCTACTTTACAGCAGGGGTCACCAACCTTTTTGAGACTGCAGGCACCTTTGCAATTCCAACACAAGGTGGTGGCTAGGGTGGCCAGGTCCCCTTACCCTCCCGGCAGGAGAGAGGGGACCTGTCAGTCATTTTTTGAATGTTCTCTCTCAAACACAAACCATGTGGGCTCCTTGTGTGGCATGATGATATCACTTCTGGGAGTGATGTCATTGTGCAGGCTGCAGGGGTGCTCTTATGCTTCGTGCTGAGCCTATTTGGGGTCTAAATTGGCTCAATGTGAAGCACAGGAGTGCTCCCACTGCCTGTGTGACTGCCAGGTCTCTTAACTCCCCCAGTGGGAGCCTGGGAGCCTGGCACTTACCCTGCCTCCTCCTGGGGTTATTTCTTTGTGCTCCCGGCTTGTGTGATGACATCACTTCTGGGAAGTGATGTCATTGCGCAGGTCAAAGGGTGGCCATGCAGGGCAAAGGGCGCTCCCCTGTGCTACCCGAACGTCATGATTTGGCCCAAAACAGGCTCATTGCAGGGCACTGCAGGGCGTGATTCAGGACACTGTGGCCATGGGAGTGCGCTGCACTGCCTGGGGGAACACCATACCACCTGAGGGATGCCCTGGGGACTGTGCCCACCACCAGCTTAGTGGGCATGGGGGTGGGAAGGGTGGAAGACCAACAAATTTTGCATTTGTTTTTTTGTTTAGTTAGTTAGTTTATATGTATTCTGCCTTTTTCCCCATTGGGAGCCCAAAGCAGTTAACAATACAGAGAAAACAAAACAAATACAGCAACAAATGAAAAGGGAGGGGAAATTTCTGATTGCTAAGTGAGTCTTCTCTGTCAGTCATAAGATCTTCTGCCCAGCTCTTGGCTCCAAACATTTGACTCTTGCCTTTCAGCTCATGACTCTGGGCATGTCCAAACGTTAAATATCTGTGTGCAGAGAAGAAAGCAAACGCAGGAAGGCGTGGCTCAGCTCTGCTAACTAATGGGAATCTTCTCCAGTTCCTCCCCTGTCTCTTATGGAGAAGCATTCATAACATTCAATTTATAATCTCCTTCTAGGGAACTAATCCTTCTGTCTGAATGGAAAGCCAAAATAAGTATTAGGATGTCTGTATTCTAAGGTTCAGACATAATGTGAAATTATGGTATATTTTATCTACTGTTAGTTGGTGAAACAAGGATTTGGCTCAAAGACAGTCAATTGAATCCTAATCGGTCTCAACAAATGCTGAACTAATTGACTTCAGTTATTCTCTCATGTCCCTTGCAGTGACCTGGCTGGTATTCTGCATTATGGCTAAGGCAGCACTGAGGAACAAGTCAAGATGTCTTAAATTTGTTTTTCACATGAAACCACAATTAAGATTAACTACAGCTAAAGCCAGCTTGATTCAAATCAGAGTCTGCTTTGATTAACCTGAACTAATCATAGTTAGTGGAGAAGTCGATGTTTATCACACCAACTATAGTTAGTTAACTAAACCGTTCTTTCAAGTGATTTCTGAGCCTAAAACCCATCCTTAGGTTGCAATCCCAAGCATGTTTACTTTGCATTAATCAATAAGATTTCTAAGTTCATGTTTCCAGTTGCACTTTAAATACCTATATTGCAGCTATTCTAGATCACACTATTACAAGTAGGAAACCCATAAGGACTTGTATGGGAGGGCACCTCACTTTTCCTTGTACCTCCCTCCACACACTCCAGTACCATGGCCCCAATTTATATAGTCCCCTTTGCTTTTGCTTTTGAAACTCAGTTACATATCTCTAAACAGATCTCCACCACCATGTGTGGCTGGCTCTTAAACCCTAGATTGAAAGGGGAAGGTTTAAGGCTGCTCCCCAGGATCACAGGAGGAAACGGTGCTTAGTGTCCGGGGATGAGTATCCCAAGCACCCTGGAATTGCCACAGACTCCTTACCTGCAGATTGACAGCCCCCCCCCCCCCGGCAGCAGACGCAGAGAGCCTAGAGGAGTTGACACAGCTCCAGCCAGTGGAGAGGGAGGGGGAAAGGGGGCCAGCTGGAGAAGCCAGCCAGGCACACGCTGCCCAGCCAAGCCTTAAGGGGCAAGAAGCACACACACCTACCTGGGCCACTGACGCCAGGACAAATGGGCTAGATGCCCCTGCCCAAGTCCTGGGGGGACCAGCAGCCAAGTTTATCCCAGGGAACTGGCCAGAACCCAGGAGGCCAAGGTGGCTCCTCATGAGCAGAGGCAGAGATGGCCAAGCCACATTGCCTGGAAAGGCCCTGCCAGCCCCATCCTGCAGGAAAGAATAACCAGGAGGCCAGGGTGGCTCCTCGTGAGCAGAAGGGTGCTCAACAGCTTGAGCAGTCCTGCAAGTGGTAGAGAGGGAGCAAGGGTGATGTATACCTCCCCTCCTTTCATAGAACTGGAACCTGTGCTGTCCCTGTCTGTGCCTGGGAGCTGTAGTTAAGGCCCACTGGCACTCTGCGCAGCTGCGCCCATGCCACAGCCTGACTGACACATAGCCTGTGGAAAACCCAGCACAGAACGGATGCAGTCTCTTAGGGCAAGTCTGTCTAGCTATGCATGGTGTAAACCAGAGTCCCCAAACCTTTTAAGCCTGCAGGCTCCATTAGGCTCCATGTGGGTGGGTGCAACCACAGAATGGCTGCTGCTGGTGGTGGTGGTGGTGGTGGTAACCACAAAATGTCAGGGAGCAAGGATATGTGTCATTCTAACAGTAGCTCTTCAACATTTCAGGCAGAAGCTCTGCTTAACAGGATGCCTTTTAAAATAAACATATTGTTTAAAAATATTTTCTTGCTTTATCTTCAGTTAAGCAATGAAGATCCCTGTGCCATAGTGGCAGCTGCTCCCAAAGTAATGATTGCTTTGAACCTGCACAGCTAATCATATCTCCAGTGGCCAATCAGAAACTCTGCTAGGGGGGGAACCCCACCCGGCCCTGTCCATGTTCTAAAAACTCTTGGTGAACACCAGGAAAGATGTTGGCAGGTGCCATGGCACCCACGAGCACCATGTTGGGGACCCCTGCTATAAGCCCTTTCCCAGTCCATGCAAGTATAGGTGGGGCTTTCTTTTCCTCCGCAAGTTATGAAAAAAATACAGAAGAACAGTGAGCAGGAGGCTATCGTACTTTCTCTTCTCCTTTCAGTCCATTAATCAGCCAATCAAGAGTATTGTGACGGTGCAGTGGTTAGGCTAGTATCTTGGAGACCTGGGTTCAAATCCCCAGTCTACCATGGAAGCTTACTGGGTAACCTTGGGCCAGTCACACACTCCCAGTCTAGCCTACCTCAGAGGGTGGTTATGAGGATGAAATGGAGAACAAATTGATATAAGCTGCTTTTAAGCCTATTCGGGAAAAAGCAGGGCATACATTGCATGAATGAATGCATGCATGCATACATACATACATTAAAAATTTGGTTTTAAATTCTCATGTAGACTCCTAGAATTAGGATAGAAAAAGAAACACTGCTTAATTGCAAACAACTTTACAAATATTGTTGGTTTTATGTACTTCAGTACTGAAGAAAACTCAAACTGAAGAAATCTCAAACGGGACACATCAATAGTCCCCATAAATGTGCCTTCTTAAAAAAATTAAGCATTTCTATTATTAGGACATACGTTAATGAGAACATGTTTGGTGTTCTTAATTAGGCAATATGTTTGACATAAATACTAATGGTTTTAAATTTGCGATTTGTTACTTAGCCAATTTCATTTTTAATCTCTTCCTTACTTAAAGCTGCAAGATAATAAAAGGAAATTTATGATTAGTTGCACATACACAAAGATTTGCATTGGGGAAAACTTCATTGAACAACCACAAAAAGGCTAACTTAACTTGCAAAAATAAATCCTCAATGACTTACTTACTAAACAGCTAATACTGTTGATTTTGGCACCATGTTAGCACTGATCCACAAAAATATATCCACACAAAAAGGTGAATAAGCAAACTGCCATGAATATTTTGCCTTGAAAAATATTTGCTCATACAGCAATGCTCCCAATCATCACTCTTATATTGCTGGTTCAAATTTTGAAAAATGATTTGAAAATGTTTATTACTTTAGCAATACTCTAACTGAAAATCCATCCATTAGGACTGATTTTATAAGGAGAAAAAGAAAAATTCTCCCATTCTTGGTGGCTCCAAGGAAATATTTGTGATTCGTTAGGACCAGGAGGCAGACCTAAGCATTTCCACTCCCTCTTCCAAGGGAAGGGGTTTCTTATTTTCCTGAACATACTAGAAAAAACAGAAACAAGCAATAAATTTACATGGGGCGGTGCAATGCCCTACACCCCAAGTTTGCAGACAAAAGTGTGATAATTGCTTGTACTCTGTAGAGACTCAGAGGTTATAAAATACCATTTGCTAGCTGCAGAGGGAAAAGAGATGGAGGGATGGGTGTGGCCGCCTTCCCAAGCGCAGTGCCATTCATTGCCATCGAAATGCAGATGGCCCTAGCCAGGAGAAAACAGAAGGCTGGCAACATCTCTCTTCACCCACAGTCGCAGCTAAGAATTGCAAGAAGCCAAAGCGTAAAGTAGGCCTTCCCGCAGACAGGAAGAGAGGGACAGATAGTAACCCCCCCCCCTGAGCATGTTGAAGCTCTCTTGGCCATAGAATTACCATCTGTAGGTATATATATATATATAGAACTAGGAATTAGAAGATTGTGGTTTCATCACTTCCTTATATCCTTGCTTAATCTTTTTTGCTTGCAAATGAGGCGTGAGCTTTTAATTTTTTTATTAATAAACTTCATTTTTAATTTGGCTAAAATGATCTCTGTGAACCATGTTA
This sequence comes from Eublepharis macularius, assembly GCF_028583425.1. NCBI lineage: Eukaryota > Metazoa > Chordata > Lepidosauria > Squamata > Eublepharidae > Eublepharis > Eublepharis macularius. The sequence continues at coordinate 67,928,931 of NC_072793.1, forward strand.
AGTCCCCAGCTCAGTCCACATGTACCAGGAGATCTGGGGTGGGGGGTGGGGGCGAGTAAGTGAGTGTGAGAAGAAATGGAGATGCAACTGTAGAGCTAAGCCTTTATTGGCAAAGCAGCAGGGGCACCTTCAGCTCAAACCTTCAAGCAAGGTGAGCCCCTAAATTAATTTGATAGTGGCAGTGAGTGACCAAGAGAGGGTGGATGTGGAGAAAGAGAAGTCTTGCTGTGTAGGAGACGTGGGATGATTGCACAACTTTCTCACTACCTTGTGGGCAGAAATGAGTGCTTGCAAGCCCCATTTCCCCACACACGGTTGCTGGGATGTTTTAAAAAGCAAAATCTGAAACAATTAGAACAGAATCAAGAAAGAAGGTGGACTCAGAGCGCAGGACAGAAGGGAAATTCCTGTGAGTCTTTGCTTACCTCCCTCATGTGTAGGGTGAGGTTCAGGCTGAAGTCAAACCAGTTTGACATCAAAATCAGTGGCTGTCCTCCCTCCAGAGGGTGCACAGGAATTTATGCTATGTAATTACTTGTTCTTCCTTGGCTCCAACAGAGTATTTTAGATTATTTTGAACATATAAAAACAATTCTATGCCTGGTGGTTTTCTAAGTCAGATCAAGGAGTCTCCTGGTATCAGTGACCTCTGCAATACCCACCTGCTAAAACTTTCATCTTCAGATGAAAAAAAATTGGTCATATAAACATATGGACCAAATCCCAGGTTGAAGCTCCACATATATACCAAATTGAAGGCCTGGAAGATTGTGGAGGTGGCTAACTCCCTAATACACTGTAATGCAGAAAGGTGTTTTCTTGTGCTTTCACAAGAAAGAACAGGCTAGAATATTACAGTTCCACAGCTGTGACAGACTTCAATACTTTAAATGAGGATGATGCTCGAAAAGACAAACAAGGCCTTTCATATTTTTAACGGTGGCTGTCTTGCCCAAATAGAAATAGGAAGCCCCTCTGCCCGCTCAGCTTGTACCAGCTCCATTTCTTCTTGTTAACCAACTTTGGGTAAAAAGGTATAGATAAATAGGGAATGGGATTGAATCTAAGCACCATCTTCCACTTATGAAAAGCACATAGGTCTGGGTTGGATGAGGGTGTACAAACTTTGAAATTTTCAGGGCATGAGAGACCACTACAAGGGGAAAAATACTTCCAAGGTTAAAAACTTAAAAGGAATTCCTGGTCATGGGTTAAAATAAGGAATTCATCAATGCAGTAAGAACCTAATGCATGCATGGCAATTAATAAGAGCTGTCCCTTTTAAGAATGTATAGACATGCAAGAAAGTGCAAGTGTCAGAAGTCACTGGGGAAAGGCCTATTGTCATATTGAAATTTGGGATGTAAAAACAGCATAGTCAAACACCTGTTGTATACTTAGGAAAGTTGATTTCAATTAACTCTGAGAAAAAAATGGGTAAGATCCCATAGCTTGAAGCCCTTAGAGAGAAAAAAGGCTCAAGAAAGACAGCAGATTCTGAAAAGAGAAATACTGAAGGCACAATAGCAAACTATTCCAACAAGAAGGTGAAAAAACTGGAGACATCTAAAGAAGCCAGTGTGGCTGCACAAGGACTCTCTGATAAGTTGAAACTTTCAAGGAAATATATAAGATACAGAGGAAAGAACAAATAACCACGGATTAATACAAAATAATAAGCCAGTCCTGAATGGGTGCTGTCAGGCAGGCTAAAGCCTGGAATAAGCTGAAGTTTCTGAAGGATGCTAAAAAACAACAATAAAGACATTTTTGAGAATGTATAGAGCAAAAAGAAAACAAGGAAGAAGTGAACTCATTGCTTGGTAAAATCTTAACAGGTGGAGCCATTTAACTTCTCTTTTGCCACAGGCTTCTCTCATAAGAAGAATTGTGTTCAACCTGGGAAAGTAAAACAAACATAAAGTATGACTTGCAACCCAAGACTAGTAGGGAGATGGAGAACATCTAGCTACTTAAATTAGTTCAAGTCTTCAAGGCTGATGAATTGGGTACTGAAGGAGCTTGCAGATGTTAGCTCTATCCTTTGCGAATTCTTGGAGAACAGGTGAGGTATTAAAAGACAGGAAATAGGGAAATGTTGTCTCAGGAAACTACGTATCAGGTTGATGATAGGTTAACCAGGTTCATCCAATAAGTCTATACTGCATTTTTTTTGCAAGATTCTTTGGTAGGATATTTTATTTTTCTGTCTTATATCTAACAGGAGATGATATATTTTTGAAATTATACCTCTGTGTTTGCCTGTATCCCATCATATTAATGTTTCAAAATATGTAAGGGGATTTTTAAGGAGTTCTTGACCTGTTTGTTTTCTATGAGATGTTTGATTTGTAAATATTTGTATCAGGGGATTTGTGTTTTAGAATCTTTTTCCAAATGTGCTTTTTCTTGTATCATACCTTTTGTTGTTATGTCTGTGAGTCTTATTTTGTTATTATTTCTCCACCAGGTAAAAGTTTTTGGATTTACCACTGGACGAAACCATTAGGTACTAATTTTGCTCTAATGAGGTCTCATGTTTTGCTCTTGCTAGTAAGGAATTGGTTATTTATAACTGAGCGTGGTCTTTCAATGTTTTTGTTCCATATACTTTCCTGTAAGTCCCCCCCCCCCCGTATATAATTGTTCTATATCTTTCCAATCGGTTTTAACAGAATTATTCAGCATCATTAAGACATTTTTGAGGTGAGTGGCCTCACAGTAAATTTTAAGGTCTGGTACATCTAGGCCTCCCATTTTCGAAGGTCTTTTTAGAGTTTTAAAATAAATTCTCATTTTTTTATTATTCCAAACAAATTTACTGGTTTTGGTTTGCCAGTTTTTGAAGGTTTTATCTGAGATTGTTAGTGGGAGGGCTCTAAATAAATACAAAAATTTAGGAAATATTAAGGACCTGATTATATTTATTCTTTATAACAGTGTGAGTTGAATTTTGTTCCAGTTTTCAAAAAGTGAAGCTAATGATCGATTTAACTCTATGTAATTAACTTTCAATAGATCTCCTAAATTGGTTAGGATTTTAACTCCCAAGTATTGCCAGCTCTGTCTTACTCACTTAAATGGACAATTGCTTTTAATAAATTATTCTGATTTGCTGTTAGATATATAGGGTATATCTCGCTCTTGTTATGGTTGATAGTAAGTCCTGACACTTTAGCAAATTCGTTGGATGCCTCTTCCAGGGATTTTAGTGAGGTGTTGGGATCTGATATGTATAGTACCATATTGTCTGTGAATAGTGGTATTTTATACTCCTTACCCCCTATGTGTATGCCTTTTATGGACACTCTAATATAATTTGCAAAGGGCTTAATTGCAATTGCAAACAGCAGTGGGGACAGTGGGGACTCTTGCCTTGTACCTCGTAAAAGTTTAATTTTTTCTGACTTAAGCCCATTAACTTTAATCTGCATAGTAAGGGATGCATATAGTAATTGAATTGCTCTGAGGAAATTTGAACCAAAGCCCATATTGCCTAGTAGCATTTGTAAATGGTCTGTTTTCAAGCAGTCAAATGCCTTTTCTATGTCTAAAGCTAATATATGTGAAGACAATTTGGGTGGGGTTTTTTTGCTGTAATTTATAATATTCAATGTTGTTATCGGTCATTTGTCATTTGGGAATGAAACCTGATGGATCTGAATTGATATAATTGGAGATTATTTTATTCATTCTTGCCGTTAGGGTTGCTGTGAAAATTTTTGTATCCTCCTGATTCAGTAATGTGATAGGGTGGTTTGAGGCAGGGTTTGTTGTATCTTTACCAGGTTCAGGTATCACTATCATGTCCATGAAGGAGGCATGATTCCTTGTTCCAATATGGAATTGCACACCTTGGTTAATGGTATAGCCAGAAGATGTGATTTTTTTTTATAATATTCTGCTGGGAAGCCCTCCATCCCCAGGGTTTTGTTGTTCTTTAAAGATTTAATAACATCTAAGGTTTCTTGCAAGGTAATAGGTTATAATATATTTCTTGTGTTCTCTTAATTTATTTTTAATGCCTATATTACTTACATATTTGCTTATTTCATTTTTGTTTGGATTATCAGATATGTATAACTTTTTATAAAATTTGGTTAAAGTTTCTAAAATTTGTTTTGATTTTATTTGGCTTTGACCATGATTGTCTCTTATAATTATCTGATTCAATAAAATTTGGTATTACTGACCTTAAAAGGGAATCAGATTCAGTAATACCAAATTTAAGTTTACCAAATTTATTCAGTAAACTTCAGAAATCACAGCTGGGCTGTTCCTTGCTATTTATTTGCTAAGGAAGAGCAAAGAAACACTGCTTGCCGCCTTTTTTAACCAGATGGATGAGGGAGTGGCCAATTTTTGCAGGAGCTCTTCTTCTCTGGCCAATGAGATTCTCAAGAAGGAGAGTGACTTTTTAAAACTGCCCTGCATGGAGTTATATTAGGCAGGCTTATCTCAAAGTAGCCTCTATTTTGCTTTGGCCTGGCGATTGAGAGATACTGCCTGCTTGCTGCTGCTGGCTATTGGCTCTCTCTCTGTGATCTGGGACTCTGACCTGCTTTGGACTGTGACTGGATCTTGATGTGGAGTGGATTCTTGCTGCTACCTGCTGAGACTTGCTGCACCTGGAGGACTTCTGCTGTCTGGTTTGAAAGTCTTTAGACTCACTGGGGTTTTTTTCTCATTTGAGGGGGGGGGGGTTGGCCTGGTGTCTGGGAGGGATAAAGTCGGAAGGGAAAAGGGTTTTTTAAATTTTCATTTTAAAAACTACTTTTTTCTGTGTGTGGGTACTTGGGGAGGGCTTCTGTGTGGGGGACTTTGGTTTGAAGTTTGTTATATTTACTGTACATTTTGCTGCTTGTTCTTCGGTGGGGGAGGTCTTTTTTGTTTTATCTTGTTGAAGGTGATCCTGTTGTGGGTGTTGTGGGTATTTTGTAGTTCAAATTAATTTTATTAAATTCACCTGTTTTCGCTGGTTGTTCTTTGGGGGGGGGGGTTGTTTTCCCTGGCTGTTGGTGCTTGGGGTGTTGTTTATAGTGTTCACTGTTTTTTGTTTGGTGTTTTCTCTTGCCATAAGTTTGGTTTGGTGTTCAATTGTTGCTAGTTCAGGATTGTTGTTCTTCTGGGGGAGTGTTTGCTGGGGTACTTGGTTCCAGTTTATCTTAAAATGGTTAAAAGGATAAAATGGTTAAGCTGCTTTGGCTCCTAAAGGAAGGTGGAGAAAGGTGAGGTATAAATGAAATAAATAAATATAGCTGTAGATGGGGGGGCAGATAAAAGGTGGGTGGGTGAGAAGGAAAGAAGGAAGCAGGGAAAAGTGAGGATATGAGCATTGCCAGTAGGAGGGAAAGAAGAAATAGAGTGGGGAGGGGGATACAGCGTAAAGTGAGATGCCACTGCAAGTTCTTGTGGGTTTCCCTCTGCACAACTGGGCCAACAGCCAGCACTGGACAACTGGGCCTGGCTTGGACAAATGGCTGGAGCTGCACAGAATTGTCCCAAGGAGAGGATGCCATGGGGAGGGAAAGCAGAACACAAGGAGGGGTGGGCAGATAAAGGTAGGTTGGCTGGTGGATGGGAAGAAGGAAGCAGGAAAGGGGGAGAACCTATGGGGGCTTTCAGTGAAGAAAAGAGGAAATAGTGGGGATTTATGATTTCTCCAAAGTCAGGTCTCGTATGCTGGGGGAAATGAGAAAATTATATCCTGATCACCTTCCAAACATGTAATATGAAATTGTTAGACTGCTCTAAATTCAGTAAGACACAGGAGGAGTGGTGGTGTTAATTCACTGGGAGGAGGGAGGAATAGCAAAAAATCTCAGGCCAGCCCTGGTGAGTTCTAAACATGAACACCTAAATCAGAACCAGTTTCCTTAACTGAATGAAACATCCTCCCTGGGCTTTAAAGGGTAACAACTTGGAATCTCAGTTATGTTATCTTTGTTTTTGAAATACTTCCTCCCAAATCTTCTATTTTAGTAAACACATGACAGAATAGAAGAAAGGGCTTAACCCAGGGAGTATGGCAGCTATTGCTGCATTTCCAGTTGTGAGGTTGTACAAGCTGCCAAAGATTGAAACTGACTCCCTGAAAGAGAACATTAATGCCGAAGGAGCTGTCATTTCAAATGCATTTCTCCTTAGGGTTCATGAGCTGTTCCAGACTGGAGGGGGGAAAGGGCACAGCTAGGTTTTGGTATATGATATCGCTAAAATGTCTGTTTCCCTGAACTGTTCCATTCAGTCTGAGGATCAGAATTGCTTTAGGTCTCTGACAATAAAATTTGGGCATTGATTTTTAGTTTGATTATAACGTTATTTAATTTATTTATTTTATTAAATTTATAACCTGCTTTCCCCTCAAGGGGGCTCAGAGCAGGTAACATCAATCAATAAAATCACAGTAAAATACGTGAAGTACATAAGCACATTTAAATATATTAAAACATGAAAAATCAGTGCATAAAAACCAGTGCAAGAGGAAGCAATTCTTCACAACAGCCCATAAACCAAACCCAATCCAGAACATCCCATGGGATGGGTGATGACATACATAATAGGTGGGTTGGCAGACAATCGAGAGGGCTACCTTCCCCACCCAGCAGGAGACCAGCAAAAAGCAGCTCCCCCAGCCCCGACTTCAACCATTTGTCTGGCGGAACATCTCTGTCTTGCAGGCCTGGAGGAAATCTTGCTGGGCCTTGGTTTCTGCAGACAGAGAGTTTCACCACAAATAATTTTTGTAAAACCAGGGCTCTCACTGCTTTGGAATGGATTGTACCATTACCTTTCTGCCTGATATGCTAGGCTTTTACTTCCATGGTTTTTTTTTTAATGAGAGGGAGTATTTAAAATGGCATCCCTCATTGACCGTCTGAAGTGGTACAGTGCTTTTTACTATCCTAGTGTTCTACCACACTAGAACATAATGCAGCAAAATGAGTGGGTCGAGTTCTAAAATAGCAGAATGAACTATTCATTGCAGATGGAGGAGAAGGTTAACTAAATAAATATCACCTTGGTTTGTGTGGAAAGGTAGCATACAAATGTTTTAAATAAATCAATGAATAAATAAATTTTATATTAAAGCAAATCTACCTAAAAAGTAAACAATCAATCTTCTGGTTTACATTATTAAAGCTAGGCTAGTTTCTGTCATGTGGATATAATATTTTTTACTTAATTTTTTAAAATGTAAGAGGACCATTCAATAATGGAATCTTCCCATTTCCAAGTGATGTGGTGCACTCTACTACATCACAGTGATTTTTCTGGGGAATCCTCTCAGCTATGCCAAATGTCTGCATTATCTGAAGTAAATTCTGCCCCATTCACTGTGGTTTAATATTCATAAATAACAGAAGGAAGTTTACAAGGTTCAGAATGTTATAACTTGAAAAAACCATAACAAATAAGAAATCTTTCCCTTATTAGAAAGACCTGAGTTTTTTAAAAGGGAAGAATACCAAACAAATAGTAGAAGCTTCCTGGTGGGATGATGGACAACACAAGAAAATGAAAGGCTTTTAGCTTGCCTTTGCTAAATGAGGTCTGATTCAGTAGATGCAACTATTTTACAAATTGTTTCAGAAAGTTGTTAGCTTTATAGGAATGAAAAACAAAAAAATAATTTCCTCCAAAATTTAAAGATTCCCCCCCCCGCCCCCCAAAAATTGTTTTTGAAAATCCAGACATTGGTTCTTGAGAAAAGAGCCAGTATATTCTTGAAAGAAAAGGAAGACTTTGATGAATTTGAAAAATGATCAGCATATATCTCTGTATGATCCAAAAATAGCAACACCCCTAGACCTTAAAAAAAGAGAAATAAATCCTGCATATAGCATGTGTATTCAATCTGCCAACTCTGGCTTGAGATACATTCCTGGAAATATGGAGGTGAGCTTTCAGTGGTCAGAGTTGTGGGAGAAGAGGGAGTTCGGCAGGGAATTTCCTCAATTAAGTCCACCCTCCAGTGCTGCCATTTTTTCCAGTGGAATTGATTGTAGTCTGAACTGTGGAGATTAGTTGTGACTCCAGGCGAACTCCAGCCCCCATCTGAAGGTCGGTAACCTTAGAAAGAGACACCTGCCATTTTTCTTCAGAAGCTACTGCTAGCTTTCTTATCAAAGAGAAGTAAAAATGACAGAGGACAGAAAAGATTAAGTTAGGGTATATATTTGTGCTTGTCTTTGAACCTCCTGTTAAACAGGTTTCAAATGAACACTGCATGTCTACATTATTACATCTCTGTTAAAAAGTCAGAATATATAAAAACTTTTACCTCACAATATTTCTCAAATTATCATATTTACAGCTCAAAGTTCAAACAATCTATCAGTGAAACAAACAGCAATATGACCACTCAAGAATTTAAGATTAAATTAAAAAGCACATTTTAAAGCAGAAAAAAATGGTCTATGACCACTAAAACATGATAATGCAGCAGCTACATAAAACAGGAAGCACTGTCCACCAGGAAGTGCTCATACCTATTTCTGCAGGTAGACTAATCAATTCTCACTGGATGCAGACATCTGGAAAGACTGGCTTTCAGACCATGCAGTTTTCCTTAAATATTAGATCTACAACTTTGTGAAACACCATACAACACATACTGGGTGGTTCTCATCATCCTTTAGAGCAAAGATGAACCTGATCTTCCCCACCCCACCCCCTTTATTGAAAAGGCATAAATGAAAGGCATCGTTAATGGTGCAAAAGGTCACAAATCCTAATGCTTTGTGTATGTGTGTCTTTTAAAGTTTTCACCTGGATACACAACAAATATAAGATTTAATAGGAGTTGACTGCATAAAATGATTTACTGCATACCTGACAACAATGGCAAGGTACAAAGCTAGCAAAGAGCACCATCTTGGAAAGCAGTTGTTATGAATGATAGAAGTTCATGCACAAGAAACCAGAATGAGATGTATATCTAATAAATTGTGGGTGCCTATTTCTATAAACTTGTGCTGGTGACAACAGAATGATCCCAGTCCTTCAGATGGTGTGCTACTTTGTAGGAGCTGCACTCTTGTGCCCCTCCCTCTCCTGGCGAGGAAACTACTTGTTGGCAGAGACTCTAGATGTTCTACTCAGCAACCTTCTACACTTAAAAAAAAAATTAAGTAAGTCATTATGAGGTTTGGTTCAGAACACCATTTTTTCTTCATATTGCTGCTGATGATTTGGACCTCATACTTCACAATTGCTACACACACTATGGAAACCATTCAATTTGGAGGCATTAAAAAATTAAAAGCATTATTGTAATGCAACTACTGCCTTTTCTGGTGTAGGTAGTGATGCAGTTCTCATTACAGGAATAATTTATGTGTTGAGAAGGAATTGAATCCTGTCAGGGTTGGCTAGCCTCTGCAGCAGTAAGCCATTAGTGTCTTGATGTATATAAACAGTACTTTTACTGGCTAAAGATAAAAGGAACAGACATGCTTTCCTCTCAGCAATCATTTATTTTTGCCAGCCTAGAGGAAAGCTTTAGAGGTGTAGTTCTTTGCTCTTTTCTCCCTTCCGAGATGCCAACTGATAGGAGACCAAAGGGCCAATCCTGCAACCCCTTTGTTTTTTGCAAGTTGATCCAGTTAAACAGAAAGTGTCCCTGAAACATTTTAAGTCACATTCCCTCAGTATTCCATCATACACCCTTCAGAATGGAACAAAACATAATTTAGAAAATTCAAAGACTCCCTTCCCAGAACAGTTGAAAGATCTCCACCAAAGCTCCTCATCCATTTGCTCTTGCCATTTTCTGCAGTGTCTTTGCACAAACAATACATTATATAAGGAGAAACATACAATTATTATTTACATAAACATTCTTCTGAACAGGTACAGGAGTCCTTCACCTTGCTTTTCACAGTGGCAAACAGCAAATGATTTACAATACACTAATCAGCAGTTGTCATGGATACCATGTAAAGCTCAGCAATGTTGTGTATGAATGTGTCCATAGTTATAGGAACTCTACATAGTTCTCTGGAATCAATCCTGTTTTTCCATTCAAAGTTCCTTCCAACCAGCCAGGCTCTTGAGATGGATGAACTGGAAAGAAAAATACAAAGTATTAATGTACAAATCTGAATTTTTAAATCAGGAGTTTTCTTTTACCTGTTTTGTTTACCTGGTAGTGGTTGTCAAACAATTTATCCACTACCATTGCCCCTCTTTATAGGTACAGTCAAGACTTTCTCCTCCAATTAAGTCTTCCTCAACCAGGAGGAGCCCCTGACATACCCAGACAATACTTGAGCAGTGTAAGACTCCAAGTAGCTTCAACCTAAACTAGCAAATGTATCACATTACTACAGCCCTATGAATCAAGACACAGATAAGAGAACAGTTCAAATCCTATTCCTAAATCAGACAACAGAAAAAGACACTACTGAAGTTTGGGCCAGATTGCCCCAAAGCTACCAGAAAGAACCAATTTATAGGTAAATCCAGATTCCTGTTTCTGTTCTTGATGCACATACAACAGTTTGCTTACTGGAATATATAAGAAAAGTTCCATTGTAGGTAATACTTGTTCTCAAAAATTCAGTCTCCTGTTGTCAGCTTTTCTCCATAAGACCAGGCATTAATCGGAGGGCAGAGAGAAAATATTCAGTCAGAAGAAAGCAGGCTAGCTGTGTGCTGCCTGAGATATCAATAATTAGAGTGACAGCTGACATTTCTCTTGCAAAGAGGTCTGTTCTCAATAATCCAAGCAAGAGAGCAATAATTGAGCGGTCGAACACCAGGTCCAGTTTAGCTGAAGTGCAGAGTGAGATAGAACGAAGTTTTGAATTGGCATGGTCCTTACAACTGGTTGTTCTAGATGCAGATACAATCAATCACCCAGCGCAACTTATTAAGACATCCTTAGCTCCGATTATTGTTCATGTTAAAGTGTCATCTCCAAAGAGAATCACTACAGAACTCTCAACGCTGCCCACCTTTAATTTCTAATTATAAACATCAGGTATTGCAGCGGCTGATCAAATCCAGAGGGGAGTCACAAAGCAAACACTTAAATGTTCAACTGGTTGCAGCAGATAAACTTGCACAGTGTCCACCGCATCTCTACAGAAGCAGGAATCATCACGCTTTGATCCCCTGTGCGTGGGCACTAACAGCAAAAAATGTGTCACCAGAAGAGTTTGCAGTCCAACAATTGGTGCTTCACAATCCACAGGCTGAGGACCACTGGTCTAAGGCAGCTTCATATTTTTGTATTATGTAACTATTCTGTAATGCTTTGGCTCACCCCTGAGTTACAAATAGTATTCAGTCAAACACAAAGCGTGCCAGAAGATGAGAGAGAAAAGAAACATCTTTTCACTTTTCAAGGCAACAGTGTGCTTGAGCACATCTGGGGTTACAATAGCAGCTACGTCTAGTGTTTCTCTATCATCCTAGTTGTTGTCTACTTACATACTAGAAAAACTTGTCCTGGTAAAAGAAGACTCTCAGATCTATGTTATAAGGTCTAATGAATTGTATTTCTATTGCTGAGTGACTTTTCATTGGTTTGTACGTCTTGCGGTGAAGGGAAAACTGCTGTTCAATAATATTCAGTAGTTACCAGCATAAGGACAGAAGGAAACTAAAGTGCTTAATTTTCATTACATTGTGCAGTTTGGTGAGCAAACTTCAAACAATCCAGTTGCAAACAAAATGTTTGTATTAAATATGGGAAATTTTCCACAGAGATTTGAATGTTGTTTTCAGATAAGTTGGCTATGAAATCTTCCACCATTCTGGTTTATACAAATGCAGAGAGAAAGAAAGGAATGGTCAACTATCCCTTGACTCCATTCTACTGGAAAGGCAAAGTGTGAATCATCTTTATTTAATTGGTTGCAATTAGGGCTGCATGTCATCAAGACTTTATCTAAGCCACCAGAGTCTGTGATCTCCATCCTAATCCACTGGCTGAGGAGGAATGAGCTGAATCTGAATACATAGCAAATCAATCTAATGCAGAACTAGATGTATCTTTCGATATTGATGGAATCAGGACCATCTGACTCTTCATAATATCATACTGTAAGATCTAGTGAAGACAAACAGAAGCCAAGGCTAACTACACTGATCTGCACTGTTTGCTAGTTGGTTTCCAGATTTAAGTCAAGGTGCTAGTTATCGCTTTTAAAGCCCTTATGGACTAGGACACTCAGACCAGAAGAACTGCTTGTTCCCAGTATATTCCATTATGGCAACACTGTTCTACAACTAGACATTGTTGGTGGTTCCATTATGGAGGCAAATGAAGCCAGTGGTTGCCTAGCCCAGAGCATTTTTAGCATAGCCCCTGTTTCGTGGAATGATCTGCCATGTGTGGTTAGGAAGGCTCTCACTCTGTTAACCTTTCAGTAATTATGCAAAGCTGAATTACCTAGATACACTTGCTTTTAAAAGTTTGGGTGTCCTGTGGCTGATTTTTTAGTACTGTGTATAATTGAACTCCAGGGTTATTTATAGTGACTTTGTGATTATTGTGTTCTGTTGTTTTAAATATCGATGTCTTATAATTGGTTAATCTCCAAATGGGGAGATGGAATAGAAATAAAATAAATAAATTTTGGAAAGAAAAAAAAAAGACCAGGCATTAATCTTATATGTTAATACACATGGCTGCTTTACATATTTCTTAAACTTGAGCTCAACTCTAAAAGGCTGTTGCTCCTCTCATGTAATGCCTTGAGAAGAGACTTGTAACCTAGGAGCATGATCTCTTTTTGATTCCTAGATAATGTGGTACTTACGACCATCTTGGTGGTGGTGGAAAGTGCCCTAAAGTCATAGCTGACTTATGGAGACCGCTGCTGAGGTTTTCAAGACAAGAGACTAACAGAGGTGGTTTGCCATTGCCTGGCTCTGCATAGTTACCCTGGTCTTCACTGGAGGTCTTCCATGCAGTTAACCAAGGCCAACTCTGCTTAGCTTTAGAGATCTGAAGAGACCAGGCTTGCCTGGGCTACCCAGATCAGGGCTATGACCATCATGTTCCTAGAGAAATCCTTAAATGAAACAAAGATGTCTTATGTCTTGAACTGCATCTGAGTAGAAGTTCAGAGATAATCTGAGACATCCTTTTCCCTTGGGTGTGAGAGATTAGGACAAAAAGGTGGGAGAAAGAACTAATGACCTATGGAACACACTGGTTTGGATCAGGGTGGGGAATGGGGTGATTATTGTTGATTCCCCACTCCTCCAGCATTTCATAGGGCATTTTCAGCTGCAGTAGGAGGGCATTACACCCAAAGACGGCCGGGGGGGGGGGGAGATCTATGACTTATGCCTTTACATATGTACCTCCCAACCCTAGTATGGGATTCCCAAGTCTGTGTATACACACATGCAGTGCTTTTTTTCTGGGGGTACACATACTCCTAAACATTTTGTGAATCTAACGGGAGAAAGTAAAAATTTTAAAATGTTGGAATTCCTGCTAAACCAACTCCAAACGTATTATGGATATTTATGTGATTTGTTAAGTTTTATGTAGCGTATGTTGGCAACAAAGATGTTTAGTTATATTTAAACTCACTAAGAGCACTGTTGGTCTTACAAAAAATGGAACGTCTTTGAGCATCAAACACGCCACTGAGATTGATGGCATAATTGGTGATCGTTAGGGTGCAGACAAATACAAAAAAGTCTTCTCTAAGCCACTTGGAGCTCTGGTAGTTGGAATCTAGCACGGTGATTGGTCAGTCTTGTTGCTTCCCCCGATGGTGGTTACCAATTTGTGTATTTGTGTACGTTTTGCGCAAAGAGTGCAAAGAGTTTGTCTATACCGAAACTCTTTGATTGTGCGCACATGTCGCTATAGAGGGGATTGGTTGGCAATACCCATAATTCTCATCACCAACAGTCTTCTGATGTCATTTCCTTTCACGGTGTTTCCTGAGTCTCAGATGGAAGCAAGTGTTTAATCTGTGAAATAGTGTGGTGTTTTACTGATGAAAGTTTGGCCTATAACCTCATTGAGTGGCAGTTTTTCAATATGAGTAGGAAAATTACTATTTTACATCATCACAGCCAGCAAAGAAGTGTAAAGTGAATGATGACTCTGTAAAAACAAAAGATACAACAATGGTGTTGTGTGATACAGAGTCTGCTGTAGACCACGTGGCAGTTTTTCAATATGAGTAGGAAAATTACTATTTTACATCATCACAGCCAGCAAAGAAGTGTAAAGTGAATGATGACTCTGTAAAAACAAAAGATACGACAATGGTGTTGTGTGATACAGAGTCTGCTGTAGACTACATGGAGAGTGGGCACACGGCCCCGTCTTCTGTTGACCACGTGAAGAGTGAGCATGTTCTTGGTAATTTTGTCCATTGACTGCATGTATTTTTTCCAATTTGAATTATAAAATGGTGATTTTCTTGAGTCAAACTGAGAGTACCCCTAAACATTTTTTTAGAAAAAAAGCACTGCACACATGCTATTGTGAAACAATATTTGGGGAAATCTGGGAGAGGGCTTTTAATTAAACAGAATTTGATCTTTACTGAAGACAGTGATGGACAAAGAGGTAAGGAAAAGAAGAGATTACAGCAATGCAGCATGCTGTGATAAAATAACATTTGGGGTAAACAATGAAAATACAATCAAATATACAAATCTGAGAATCCAATGGACAGCAATTAAACAGTGCCTTGTGGAAGAGGCCCCTCTTAAGGTAGATGTCCACTCACAGTTGGTCCAAGTGTAGCCCATCCATAGATTTTGAGTGTGGTGTCCCCAAGAAGAAAGTAGAATATGAGGAAGGTGGACGAAAATGGTTGTTACAGGCACACGTGTGAGAGAGGTCAAGCTTAAGGCAGGAATGAAAGAAGAAAAGGCAGAAAGGCTTAGAATGAAGCCTTGAGGCTTATCTCAGCAAAGGTTAGGAGGAGAGGTAGAGGCATGAAGTCAATAAATATGATACACAGAGTATCAGAGAGGAATAGAATAATGAGCCAGAGGATCCAGTTCTGCTAAAGCAATGGGTTAAGGCCTTATACCTGTTGTTCCTATGGATATTAAGCTATGACTTATGCAGCAAAAATGTATGTTTAGGGTGTATTCTGGACATCTGAAATGCTTATCTGTCGAAGTTATGCTTAAACACCAGCTAGTTCAGCTCATGCCCTGCTTGCTAGTAGTGAACAGGGAGCTGTTTATAAAGTGAACTGTTCAGATGTGTCTGACTGAATTCAAATGTGTCCACCTACATGATGACTGCCTTCATGCATAATTAGAGTATCACACTATCACTGCTGGCTCCCCCCCCCCCATTGGTCTCCCACTGCCAACATCTCCAACATATTGTATTGTGGATTTGATGTTGTGATTTGCCCTGTCTGCTTGTGGGGAGGGTGGGCTAAAAGTCTAATAAATCAAATCAATCAAATTAACTTTTAAAAGAGCACATAGTAAAACTGGAGGGGGGGGGAAATCAGTTTGAGATTTTGAGTTGAGACTTGCTATTTCATGTCTATGGGTGCTTTCAGTATTTTCCCATAAACCTAGCTAAACTTGCAATAAGTTCTTGCAGTATCTTTTCAGATTAATACATTGACTGCACAAGAGCAAAAAGCAGGCAATGTGTTTACCCAATGCTGGTTATTTAAAGAATGTGTTGGAACTCTTCGCTCACTTGCAAGTGGCAAAGTGGAGGAAAGAGGATTCCCCATGGTGGGAAGCTGGTTTGTTGCTATTTTGCTTGAACTTGAAAACTTTGAAATCCTTGAATCTAAATGACTTGTATAGACAAGCTAAATGACTTACACAGACAAGACTGTAAGGGTTTGGCTTCTATTGAAAGAGATGCCTTTTTATCTTTTGTATTACAGAAGATATTATTCAAATGTTGCCCAAATATTTTCTTCAGGAGAATATTTTGTTATACAGCCTGGTATGGGAGTCTGGATCAATGTTGCAAGGCTGCAGCCAGATGTTTCTGCTGGCAACAGCTGAAGATGCCTTGGCCTGGGTGTTGGATTGAACCACATCCAGGGAGGAATTCACAACAAAAACAGAGATATTGTTGAGTCCACCATTCATAGACTTGGATTTAATAGAAGTAATCAATTTATTTACCCAGATGAAAACCGCCCTAAAAAGTATGTTAGTAACTGATTCTCTGAGCGCTACCAATGAAGCAAAAATTTTTAAAAGAGGGCCACCTCAATGCTTCTCTTAAGACTATAGAAGTCAGCTGTGAGAACTGTGTTAGAGGTCAGGGTTTACGTATAAAATAATGGAAACTTTAGGTATTCAAGAATGTCCAGGAACAAAAAATACAATGCAGCTCCAGAAAAGGCAATCATAGGCTTTTATGAAGGGACAATTTGAGCCATCAAAAGCAGCTCCTTGGCAGCTGAAGACATCTCTCAATAAGCAAGTGAGGTTCAGAAATTCCCCCCACTGATGAGGCTGGGTGTGAGGCTCCAAACTTTCTAGCTGCAAAGAGCCAATGTGTCTCACACTGACTTCTGTCCCAGAGCTTCATTTCATACGGACTAAGGAAGCCCAATACAAATGAAGCACCGACCCATTTCAGATGATACTTAATCAAGTACAGCAACTGACTGTTCTGGGTGGGAGTCAATTGTCCTACAGGGGGAAGGTTGGTGGTGAATGACCTCAAATTTTGGGAAGAAAATTCTGTGACTGTGGTCACGCCTCTTTCCTGCTGCAGCAGGCAAAGATTTGAGGATCTTGATTTATTATAAAATAATATAGTGCTGCTTCTTTTCTTTTGTGTTCCTTTAAACAGATATCTCAAGATTCTTTTACTATGATCTTCACAAGAACCGATAAGATCGTCTAAGAGAGGACTTCTTGAGGGACATAGAGGGGTTCTTCTGGAACAATCCTAAATTGAAAGATGATCCTACCAAAAAGGGACAAACACAGTGAGCAACATGCCCTATGGCAATTGGCTTGAGAAATGAAGATTAACATACATTTTTAGATGTTGCCAGTACTTAACCATCTCAAAAGGTTACGGTACTTCTTTTTGCTTACTGCTGCCATTCTGAGCATTTACTTGGAATTCATTGTTGATTAAATCCCATCTTGCACATAACCGCTAATGTTATTAATTCAGTTTTATGATTTCAAGGATTACTTTGAAAAATTCCTGCATCCTTTCCCCTTTGGGCATGAAACCTGATTATTAATATTAACTATAATAATGATTATGATGTTACTGTTATTACTGCCATCAATGTGAACAGTAACATAACAAAGAAGTAAAATACAAATCCCGGCCCCAAGGAGCTCACAGCCATAAATTTTGACAATGGATAAATAATAGATATGATCAAATAGAGATACAGCTATTGAGGTTTAATTTCTATATAGGGTGAGGACTCCGAGGTTAAACTACAGGCATGACTTTTCATTTTCTTTTTAAAGACTCATCATTCCCCTCGTGCATTCCCCGTTTTCTCCAGTGCTGAAGTTTAAATTCCATCTTCCTTCCCACATGGCATATTCTTTAGCCTGAAATTCCTCTCCATACAATTCATACTGCATTGTCTTTGAATCCTTTACCCTCACCTTCTTTCCCCACCCTTACTTTTTTTGTAAGCTTTGTGTTTATGTAGTTAACCGACATTAGGAAATTATATTCCTGTTTGTGAAAGCCACTGTGATGACAATGGGGTTATATAAGCCTAGTCATGGATGTTGGCCTACAAGAGGAGGAGAGGGAAGGAAGGAAGGAAATATTATGAAGAAGTCATTTCTGTTTCTGTACTGATAATACTAAAATCGCTCTTGGGAGTGAAAGGGGCTTTATAAAAAAAATCTGGAAAGCTAGCCTTCTGTAGTTAAGAAAATTAAAGCACTCATTTTCCTGTCCTGTTCATTACAGTGACTTCCTATGCTTTGCTTTGGAACAGAACTTCCATTACTGATTCTAATTCTAAGAAGACTCTAAGCACAAGGATAGCAGAGTGCGATGAAGCAAGCCCCCAGGTAAAGAAAGAGCTGGTGATGGAAGGAGTTTAAAATAGTGTGGAGATAAAAAAAAATGAAGGATTCCAACTCTTCCCCAACGGAAACAAGATTCCTAGAATTTTTCCAGACACAGAACATCCCAAATTCCCTCAATCACAGACTCTGTAATGTCGTTGTATCAGCTCAGATCACACAGGATATTCATGAAGTCTCTCAGACGTCCCATGCAGTAGATAAGTCAGTTTATTGGCATAACGAAAAGGTTCCAAACAAACTACACACTGCAAACTCCAAGAACGCCAACAACTGAGGAACAGGAAAACACTAAAACTCTAAATACTTTTCAGGTGTTTGGGGGAACTGCTTCACTTAAAGAGACATTACAGCACAGACTGAAGTCTGTAAATTTAGTCCAATCACAGTGAGAGTCCAAACTGGCCCCACTATAATTTGGTATCAACAGTAAATGCCTAGGAAAAATGGTATAAAGGTGGCATCTTGGCATCAGAAAATGTCAGGGAATGTGGTCATGCATAACTCTAATAGTAACTCTTCAACATTTCAGAGAGATGCTCTGTTTAACAGGATGCCTTTAAAATAAACATATTGTTTATAAATATTTATTGCATAAATACAGTTTTATCTTCAGTCATAGTGAAGATCTTTGTGCTGTGGGGGCAGTAGTTGCCAAAGCAAAATTTTAAAAATCTACACAGCCAATCAGAAGCCATGGTAGGCAAAAGCCCATCCTGGCCTCACCCACTTTCTAAAAACACTTGGTATGCACCAGGAAAGGTTTTTGCAAGGTGCTGTGGTGTCCAGGGGCACCACATCGGGGATGCCTGGTATAAAGATTCAATCTGATCTTTGAGATTGTTTCTGCACTGCTAAAATCACTGGGCAGATACAAGGGCCTCTTATACTCACTACCTGCAAACTTCTTCAACTGCATTGAGATTTCTGGATAAGGCAACATAAAAAACTTTCTGCTTTGCTTCTTTAAGCTTGTCCCTCTTCCTTTGTGATTGTAGCCTCCTTACTCCCTGAACAGATCTCTTCCTTTCCTGCACTCCGATTGCCACTCTCAAAGAAAAGCCCCAATCTTTAGCCTCAGACTTATTCCCCCATCCTCCCCCCTTCTCTCTCTGGGGACATTGTATGCTTGTAACAAACCCCAGGCGTGAGTTATGACTTTGGACTAGCACAAGGGAGGACACATTCCGCATACATAGGATGGCTTCCACTAGGAATAATCTGATTCTCTTGTTCTTGCTTATTCTCCAAATGCTGTGATGCTACAGTCCATCTAGTTAATTTGTAGGTCAGTAATTTCTCAAATCTAGAATTTTATATTGCTCTTTCAATCTACCTGCATTTTTCTGATTTTCTTTCTCTTTTATTGCTCAATACAGATTAAAACTGAGGACTGCCTCTCTCACTGTTTTCTTTTCCAAATCCCTACCGTACATATTTGCTCAAGTTGGCACAAACCAAAGATCTCTTGACCTGGGCATTTGAAGGTACGCTTGTGAAAGAGTATTTACATGTACCTCCAGCATTTCAGGCACTTCCCCCCCACTTATATCCTACCTTTCTCCCCAATGGTGACCCAAAGTGGTAGGCTAGGCTACCACTTTGGGTGACTGGCTCAAAGTCACCCAGCCGGCTTCCATGCCGGAACTGGGATTCACAGTCTTCCAGATCGTAGTCCGACACTTTAACTATTACACCACACCGGATCCTAAGATCTTTTAATGTATAAACTAGCATTTTTTCTGCACAGCTAAGTCACAGAAACCACTACATTGTTTGATGATAGCACTGTTTTGCTGTCCTACTGATATACTGCTGTTAATTAGGAGTGATTCTGAAGCCACTTCCTTATCTACTTTTTCTAATGTTTTGTTCCCAACCCTTAAGTATCTATTGCATTTCCAAACATGTAATTAGCCAAATCTTCATAGACATCTTTAATTCATTCTGAAGAGCAAGTACATCTTTCTGCTTACATCTATTTCCCTCTCCCCTCAGGAAGAGCACTCACAAAGTAAACACCATATTCTGTTGCCCCCTTTGCCAGGATACTTTGTGATGAAAAAACAGTACATCTAGAACAGAAACACATCTATGACGTTTTGGGATGCTAGTGAAATTTTAAGCCTTGGGGAAAGGCTGTGGCTCAAGATCAGAGCATGTGTTTTTACATATAGAAGGTTCCAGGTACAGTTCTATAGATAAAGTTTTTGGATTGCAGGTATTGGGAAAGAACCTTTTCTGCCTAGACAGCCTCTGCAAGTCAGAGTAGACACCACTATACTAGATGGACTAATAGTCTGACTTAATGTAAAGCAACTTCATACATATACATTTAGGAAGAGAAGTTACTATTTGATTCTGAATCCTACTGAAACTTAATATGTAAAATGATGTTTAAATGACCTGGATAGATCATTCAAGGTCTGCCTTTACTTTTGCTCCTGATGGTAGATGTGAAGACAACAAAATATTTATTTGGGTTTATTTATCTAATTTTGTATCTCACCCTTCTACAGAGCTTAGGTATTATTCCATTTTATCCTTCTCTTCCTCCCTTGCAATACTGTACAAACAGCAGTGTCACAATGCTTTTATTGTTTCATATACTTGAATGTTTATTATAAAATATGTGGCAATCTTCTGTGTACTTGGTCATTCTTATATTCCTTTTTCTTTTTTTACCTCTTTCGTATTTCATTCATTCTATGTTATCAGGACAAAGGAATGGAAAAAAATAAGTTACTTAACCCAATCAAAAATAGAAACTTTTTTCAGAATCAGAAGAAGCACAATTTCCTGTTTAAGTATTAGTGGTTTGCTTCAATATTGAACACTAAAAGTTCCTGTGATGATCAAATCAGCAAAACAATGAAGCATTGTGGATCAACAGTTTTCTGGTCTGATCTGGACATTTTTGTTTTCCTCAGATTCAGACTGCATATTTATTTTTTCAGAGGCATTCACTTACAAAAAAAAAGACTTAAAGATATCCACAAAATGGAAATCATGTGACACCTCAAGGGATTTCAGATGGGCAGGCCAGTACATGACATATTTATTCATAGTGCTTAAAAAAAAACACTCATGGTTAAACTTCCAAGTAAACCTATAAGAAAATCTAAACAAATTTGAAATAGGCTTACCAAGAAATTCCCCTTTTAAATTTATAGCAAGCCCAGGTCTGAACTTCCAGGTCCTGGAATTCAGACAGATGACAAACACTACATTGGCTGGTTAAATACTCCAAAAAGTACTGGAAAAGTAGCATTTTGAGCAGTCACTGTAGGTGCACAAACATTAACAATGTCATCTTAGTGAAACTGTTCTCAATCTCACAAAACTATTTTTTCTGTGATTTTAAGGTAATTTGAGAACATACCTTGAGAACATACTTTATATAATATAGTGCACTAAATTCAGATGTGTTATTTGTTCCACGATTCCAAACCTAAGTACTCAGTACTAAAAGCAACAATGTATCACTACCTTATTTTTTCTATAGCCACATAATCATTTAAGTAACCATGAAGACCTGGACTGTGCCTAATTTATGGCTAAGCCCTGGCCCCAGACTTACCTGGGGCTTCGTTTGCTAGTCCGTAGGGTGGGGGGTGCAGTGAACAGCAGCCACCACCTTCTTGGTGGCCTGGCAGCTCCTAGGAGGTCCTGCCCAGCCCCGTGAGCACGTTCAGATTCAAAATACCCAGCCAATCAGCATTGAGCTGGCTGGGCTTGGGGGCAGGACCCTGCTGGTGGACCTAGATGATGAAATCTTCCCTCTGGTCCACCTGATGGGTATTTATCAAAGAATTGGGTGGGTGGATGGCATCCACCTGGCTGTTCAGGCCTGCTCCAGGACACCCTGAGAATGCCAAGAGTAGCTGTACCCTCCAGGGTTTCTCTTGGGCCTTGGAGCTCTTCTCTGAGCAGGTGGAGCAGCCTGGGGCTGTTCTGACACCCTGGGATGGGGACAAGGCCACCAGGGGCAGGAAGTCCATAAGGGGGCAACAGCATGCTTGGACATCCTCTAGCAGCTCCAGCAGCAGGAGCTCTTCCTGAAGGCAAAGACCTGTGAGAAAGAGGAGCCACAGGACTTGCATGAAGACAAAGAAGGCGTCCCATGAAAGGGAGGACTTAGACAGCATAGGAACATCAGTTGAGTCTTCCTCAGAAGAAGAGGTGGGGACCACATTGAGGACCACACTGAGAGTGCAGTGGCTCATGTACCAGGCCTTCCGGCTTTGGCCCTGTGCAGAAAGACAGGCTGAGGCTAGGATGGTGTGGGCCCTGTGGCAGTTTGGACACTAGATTGGTCGGGCTGTGCGTCTCCCTTTTCCTCCTTCAGTGATGATGAGGATCCTTCTGGGAATCCACCTTGCTCACAAGGTGTGAGAAAGGATCCTGGGTAGCATCTATGTTAATATATTTTCCCTCCTGAAGCTGGAGTCAGAGAATGGGAGGAGCACCCTCAAGGGATACAAAAGGAGCAAAAAAGGAGGGTGCTGACTGTACCTTCAACTAGTTGGAGGGGTACACTGTGTTTATGGGGGTAGTGCAAGCTGTGTATCCTGAACAGGACTGGCATTTGTCAAATTACTTCAGAAACGTTTTGAGGGTGTCATATTTTTGATGAAGTTTAAATGGCAATTTTACTTTTCTTTAAATTTTTTGATGATGTAAATACTGTGAAGTGTAAGAGATAATTGTATAGAAAGCTTCTTAGGAATGTCTACTTATACTCATTAATGTTATTATATTTACAAAATATGTTGTTAAGTTAGTTAAAAGTTTATAGGTTGTATGTTTGTAAATATAACTGTTTTTGAAAAATGGTAAATTTAAAAAAGAAATGTTTTGAGGGCACTGAACCCTCACAGGCAACAATGCAGCCATCGAATACAATGAGGCCTTCCACAAGTGCTCTTCCCACAGTGAGAAGGCCAGATGGAACCTGATCAGCCATAAGCTTTGGCTGTTGTTGGTAGGCTCCCATATGGGAAACTTGATCCCACCAAAGCAGGAAAATAGGGTTGCAAGCAGGAACCCAGCCAAGGTGTGTGTTGGGAGTATAACCAGGGGAAGTGCCATCAATATCGCTGTAAGTTCAAACTGGGGTTGTCAGTTCCCCTTACTCTCCCAGTGGGAGGGGGTCCCAGCGCTTACCTTCCTGATGCTGTTGGGGACGTTCCTTTATTTTATTTTATCGTATTTGTATTCCGCCCTCCCCGCAAGCAGGCTCAGGGCAGATAACAGCATTAAAACATTTAAAACATTTCATATAAAACATTTAAAAGCATTGTACAAAAATATTAAAAAAATAGCAGCACTCTTTTTCTTGATGGCGGCAATACCGTTAATTACAAATATTGCAACAGTACAGCTGAACATAGCAGCAGCTTAAGAACAGTGGTGGGTAGCTCTCATAGGGAGGGGAGTAGATGTTGTATCCTCCAGCCAGCGGAGGCCCAGCCTCAGCCATAAGCCTGGCAGAACAACTCTGTCTTACAGGCCCGGCGGAAAGATAGTAGATCCTGCCGGGCCCTGGTCTCGGTAGACAGAGCATTCCACCAGGTAGGCTCTGGCTCTAGTCAAGACCAGGTGGGCCTCCTTGGAGCAAGGGACTGATAACAATTTCTTTTCTCCTGACTGAAGGGTCCTCTGGGGAATATATGGGGAGAGACGGTCCCTCAGGTACGCTAGCCCCAGTCTGCACAGGGCCTTGTAGGTCAATACCAAGACCTTGAACCTGATCCGATACTCCACTGGCAACCAATGCAGCTTGCGCAATATTGGTGTAATATGCACCCTATTTGGTGCTTTCATAATGATGTGCGCTGCCGCATTTTGCACTAGCTGTAATCTTCGGGTCAGGCTCAAGGGTAGGCCCACATAGAGCGAGTTACAGTAATCTATCCTAGAGATGACCATTGCCTGGATCACTGTAGTTAAGTCACAGGTAGACAGGTAAGGGACAAGTTGCCTGGTCTGCCACAGGTGGAAAAAAGAAGACCTGACAACTGCTTGCATACTAGTTGGTATGATGACATCACTTCTGGGAAGTGACATCATCACGCAAGGCTGGAGAGCATGCGTGTGCTTCCATTTGAGGCCCAAATCAGCCCACTGTGAAGTGCAGGAGCGCTCTGGGGGTGATGCAATGACATCAGTGATGTTATTGCGCTGGCCCTGGGAGTGCACACAGAAGGCCCATTTTCCACCTTTCCCCCTGCCTGCCAGGTAAGTGGTGGTGGGGGTGAAAAGTGGGAATGGGGGATCTCCCACCCTCACTTGGGGAATGGGATCCCTAATTCGAACACAACAGAGATAAATGTACAGTTCTGCATTTAGGTAAGAAAAATCAAATGCGTAATTATAGGATGGGAGAGACTTGTCTTGGCAATAGTAGGCGCAAAAAGGATCTAGGGGTCTTAGCAGACCATACACTGAACATGAGTCAGCAGTGTGATGTGGTAGCTAAAAAGGGAAATGTGATTTTGGGCTGTATCAACAGAAGTATAGATTACACAAAGTGATAGTATTGCTCTACTCTGCTATGATTAGACCTCACCTAGAGTATTGTGTTCAGTTTGGGGCACCGCAATTTAAGAAAGATATAGACAAGCTGGAACGTGTCCAGAGGTGGGCAATGAAGATGGTGAGGGGTCTGTAGACCAACATCTATGAGGAAAGATTGAAGAAGCTTGGTATGTTTAGCTTGGAGAGGACACGACTAGAGGTGATACGATAACCATCTTCAACTACTTGAAGGGCTGTCATTATAGAGGAAGGTGCAGAGTTGTTTTCCGTTGCCCCAGAAGGTTGGACCAGAAATAGGTTGAAATTAAAAGAGTTTTTGGCTAAACATTAGGAAGACCTGACAGAGCAGTCCCTCAGTAGAACAGAGTTCCTAGGGAGGTGGTGGGCTCTCCTTCTTTGGAGGTTTTTAAGCAGAGGCTAGATGGCCACCTGACAGCAATGGCGATTCTTTGAACCTAGGCAGATCATAAGGGCAGGAAGGGTTACATCTAGGGATGAGTGCTCTGGGTTCAAGATTCAGGTTTTTGAACCAAATCGGGCCTGATCCAGAAAGATTTGGCTTTTCCGAGTCAGCCTCAGCATTGCTGAAGTGATTTGGAAGCTTACCTAAGTGCTTTGGTAAGCTTCAGGTGGCGTGGCAGCAATCCTTCTCTTGCTGATTGTTCCTGCAAACTTGCAGGAAGGAAGTGCTTCCTGGAAGTTCCCCCTTTTTTCACCCAATGGGAGGGGGGAATGAGTGAGTGAATGAGAGGCAGAAGGGGGAGGGAGGGGAATCAGGGAAGGGGGGGTGTTCAGACAGTGTCCAATCATAGCAGCTCTCTTTCCCTGATGATTGTCTCTGGAAGGAGACTGCCTTTTTGGAAATGCTGCAGGGATTTAAATTGGAGGTTTGCCTTTTAGCCAGCCTCCTTTTTGCGCGGCTGCAGTAAGGTCAAATGACCCACAGTGTTTAAAGTGCACTGTACAAAAATAGTCACTCTTACAAAATATCAAAAATATCTTTATACAAATGCTAAGTGCTCACAATTCTATATCCAAGTCATACCATACACAATGTTAACCCGCTATGCAGTCCCAAATCTCCAACCAGTCCAATGTGAATTTGAAATGGAGAACTCTCTTCCTTAGTATTCTTCAAGGATTCCTGTAGCAGCGAGCAGGCAGGGAAGCCAACTCCCAAGCTGGAGATCCTACAGTGGAGATGCCAGACGTGCAAGGGGAGAAAAATCCCAGCTATCAACCTCTCAACAGGGCACAAGCTAGACTCCTGTTTTGGTGATGCTTTATCAAGAGCGTTGACAACCAGTGGCAATATTTATGAATAGTTCCAAAGACATGTTCAGATTCTCTTCTCTAATCCCAAATTGGAGATCCAGATACCTGGTATATTCCCGCTAATTGTTAACTACTTGCTGACTATTATGCACAAGATTACAGCAGAATGATGTACACTCACTATAGAAAGCACTGCAAAAAATATCTGAATCCAAATTAGACGAAGTGTTTCCCCCCCACAATTTCTCTCTAGTTAAGAACAGTTGTAAAGTGTTTCTATTAATGCATCACTTTTTTGCTTTTTGCTGGCATAGCTAAACTTAAGATTTAATACACCAAATGTCTGTTTTCATTCCCTTTTCTGCCTCTCATTGGTTGTAGTGTATTATGCCAACTGCCTCTGTACAAAGGCTCATCATTTTTCATCTAGGATCCACTGTTTGTAGTGATCAGCCTCTTGGCATTTGTTCTGCTTCCTTGTATGCCCAAGAAACAGGGGAAAGCATCCTAATGACCAAAGAGTACCAAGGTATCTATCAGCACCTTTCTTGCTGTACCTCAAAATATTTCCGCTTTGCTTAGACAGGAAATAGACTTTGTCCCCAGCCTAGGGGTCCATGTATTAATGGGTTCCTTAGCTACTTCTCCCTTATCTCACCTAACCTGTACTTTTTCAAGCCCTTACAAAGCTTCTTTCACCTCAAGCCTACAGATGCAGCCAACCTTGGCTGGTATGACCCCATTTTTGGCAACTTTCAACACGTGCAGTAATCCAGTCAAACAGAGCCAATACCAAGTATGAGAGACAAAGTATGCTCACCAACACACATTAGACACTTGGTCTAAACTGCTTTTCACAGAGTTCTTGGCATCTCTGAGTTTCTCTACACGAGATGCCTTGGCACGTGTTCGTCAAGTGTAGGGAGACACAATGTTCGCCAGGAAGAGTAGTTTTAAAAGATAGAGCCAGCAGATTGCACCTCAGAACGTTTGTTAATTTCATCTTTGCCTCCCCGAAGGCTCTGTCAATTTCACCTCTCCAGTCTAAAACTGTGTGAAATCGCATTTGCGACCGAAGGACAGCAAAGAATGGAAATGAGCTGGAGCTGCCTTCCAGAGCCGAGCTTGGACCTGGAGAGGTTATAATGGGCTGAACTTTCCCTTCTGGCATTTCACAGCCCCTTCACACAGCTCCAGTGTATAGCAAAGCCTTTGCCCTGCCACTGGCTCTGTCTTTTTAAACTACCCTATGTCTTGTGTAGAGAGACTGTCTCTTGATTCATTATCCACCTTTCAATATAATATGAACAATGAATTTAGCAGCTGGGAAGGCTTATGCTAAATATATGGGCCTAGTGAATTTCCACCTCCATTTCCCCATTTAAGGTGACTCCCTGAGGCTTTCTGTCCACCATATTTCAAATGACAGTTTGTCCTCGCAACCCAAAACATACATACATGCATCTGTGCATAATATATAGCTTGGTTCTCATAATGTAAAGTTTCAATATGAAAATTCAGAACACCGAATTTTGGTGCATTAACTTTGTCCCAAAATGACGGAATGCTCAGCACTATTTTACAGCAACTTTTAAGGGGGATGAAGTTTGAGATTACTCTACTCGGTAGATAGCACAGGACACCAACAAAATTACACTGAGACCTGTCCTGCAAAATGCTGCTTCTGCATTATGCTGGAGTCACCACACTTGAATGCTACTCACCATTATCAAATATGGTGCCTGCAGTGAAGGAGAGCTCCGAGTCATGTTCTGCTTTACAAGCGTATAAAGCTCTGGCTTTACGTAATGGTGAGCTGTGAAAATAAAAGAAAATATTCAGCTTGGAAAAAGAATTTCTTCATGCTTGCTTCTGAATGTAGGTGCAAAAAAAATAGCCTTTAAAATCCATCATTCCTGAAAAGTCCCTGACAGGCTTGCCAGGGCTGCCAAATGGCAAAAAGACAAGGTGAAAAAAAACCCAAAAGTTGGGGAGAATTGAAGAATATTCTTTTCCCACCCCCACCTCCAATTCTTCACTGAAACCACATATCATTTCAGACATTTTGCTAAGAATGCATTACTACAGTATTTGAAATTCTGGCATGTACATGGTGGCCCAGTGCACTGAGCAATACTATGTCAGAGGGTGCTGTAAGAAAGAGAATATAAGACAGAAAAAGTTGTCAGTCAGAATATTTTTGAGAGCTGCTGATAAGAAACATTTCGCTATGACCTGGTTCCTGCTTGGGGCAGACAATCAAACACTGTGAGCTCTCTCCTCAGCATAGTAAATCGTTTAGAGAGGTATTTTGCTGAGGGTTTTCCCCCCAGCATTTTTTCTAGCTCTGTTCCAGAACTTCATTTGTTGAAAGAGCAGAGTGCAAACGTTTAGTTTTGAAGGTACCCTATTTTTTTATCAGTTTACCTGCTTGAGGATTTCAGTGCCTCTAAGGTACATGCTCTCAGTGCTTGATAGCAGTGAAACCCATTAAGCCCACCTATCACTTTGTGTGAGCTGCAAGAGTACTTTAGAAAGTACCTGACTCTTCTATGAACTGCAGAACAAATAGGAATGTGGACTCTCCATTATTTACCAGAGTGTGACTGGCTGCATTTCTGTTCTGAGTAACTAAAACGTTTCTGTGAAAAAGAAAATTTACTAGGTAAGAATGGCCTTTTCTCCCCTTGTAAGCAGGAGGGCATTCAACACCAATATATTTGAAAAGAGAACTACTGGGGGTAGGATACTCTGGTAGTTACCAAGCCCCAGGACCTGAGGACTTTCTAGCTGCCTCCGTGGAGGCCTGTGTCAATTTTATGACCTCTGCATGAACAGAGAGAGGCTCACATTGACTAATCTACCATTTCTTTCACAGGGTGCACTCTCAGTGAAAGGCAACTGTCCCTACTAGGACAGACATTTTGAACCTGTACATCTGATACGGTATACTCAAGGTCAATGCAGTTTCACTTCCAATGTGGTAGAGAAATACTTACTGTTACAGGAAAGGGAAACCTATACAGAACTTAAGAATGCCATAGACATCAAGCTTGTTGGGAGTAGAGGAGTAAGGCGAGTGATAGTAGCATCAGCTAACCCATAGAAAGCTACATTTAATTTTTTGATATAAATAGGGATCTGGCCAGAAGACATGATGACATAAATGACATAAATAAGAGGACCATTGTTCTGCAAGCTCTGTCTTGATGGACGTGGCTTCCCAGCTCTGAGCTGGCAGTTGTTATGCCTACCAATAAAACAATCTAGAGGTTTAGAGCCTTCTCAGATGATGAGAGGCTCAAAAGGCAGATGAGAAAGGCGCTTAGACTCCACAACGACACTTCAGCTGCAGGAGGGGAGATTAATCAAATGACAGACAGTAATATCCTGACCAGAGGATAGAAAGGAAAAAAAGTTCAACCTGCACACGGAACAGCTATGCTTGAGAATGATCCAGTATTACTGGAAGCCACCAGGAATCTTTCCCTTTTCTCCATTGTTTACTATGGGTTTGTCAGCTGATGAGGCAGGTTTGAATCTAAGAGTTCACCTCACTCTTTAATAATGGATTCCAAGAATGAAGCAAGCTGTGCTGCATATGAACACCCCCCCCCCCCTCCGGAAAGTGGAACTACCCTGATGGTTTGGTGGATTTAGATGTGCACGCTGGATGGAGGGCGTTAGCGGTGTTGACAAGCATTTTTTAGATGCATAGTAAGTAAGAGCTTGACCTGGAGGTCATTAGAGAGATGATTCCTCTCTTTTAACCATTTTTCTTTCCCCCCCTGTGAACTTAGGAACCTGCTAACCAACAATGGGATTTGCAGTTGAGTCTGGGAGTCCCTAGCAGTTTTGGCAAATGTGAGATGAAGTGGTAGATGCTACCTCGAGCCCTGGGCATATGTTTGGCTTTTCCTCATGACTGATCTTATTCTTTACTTTGTTGTGGGGCCAACAGAACACTTCTCTTCACAGCTCACTTTCCTCATTCCATGATGTCCCTTTTGTGACAGTTCTCTCTGTCTGCAAGAGCTGAAGAGGATCTTGAATGAGGGCCTATGGCTGATGGAGCTGTGGCAGCTCAACAAGCCAGAGCCAATGACTGAGGCAGAAGATGGCTTGGTCTAGACCTCTGAAAGGCAGTGGTCACCTTAACTCTTAGATCAATGGCTCAATGGACAACTGTCGAGGAGAAAGTAACCAGGAGGCTACAAGACTAACACCACCATCATGTGGTAGAGGGAGGGGTCTGATGTTTGTTGGATCAAAAGGAGTTGATTAGGCTTTCATAGATGGAAGTTCCTCCGAAGAATACATATGTATGTGCTGTCAAGTCGCAACCAATTTATGACGACCCCAGTCAAGGAGCTTTCAAGGCAAGTGAGAAGCAGAGGTGGTTTGCCATTGCCTTCTTCTGCAGAGTCTTCCTTGGTAGTTTCCCATCCAAGTACTGATCCTGCTTAGCTCCTGAGATCTAACAAGATCAGGCTATACCATGCCACCTTCCCATCTCTCCTAAGCATACTTCCTATCCACCCACCCCACAAAAATTCTGATAGCCAATTTTACTGAACTGGTACCAAATACTGACTCTGGCCTTTGCTTCAAACTGAGGGAAAGGTCAAGAATCAAACAGTCTGCGCAGTGAGTGGGAAGTGAATGCCAGTCTTCCTGACTCTCATAATGTAGAAGGAAGGTGCAGAGAAACTGGAAAGGCGAGAGGCTAGCCTCCGCTGCTTCAAAGCTCTGCCTTTGTTGTCTGCTGTCCTCTTGTTCTCTCCTCCCTCCCCACCCAGTGCCATGAAGACCTTGCCTCCCTTGCAACTGGCAGGAAGACAAGCTGCTAATTGGTGATGGGGGATACACCTTCCAAAAATAGGCTTTTAGCAC
Organism: Eublepharis macularius; assembly: GCF_028583425.1. Taxonomy (NCBI): domain Eukaryota; kingdom Metazoa; phylum Chordata; class Lepidosauria; order Squamata; family Eublepharidae; genus Eublepharis; species Eublepharis macularius. The sequence goes on from NC_072793.1 coordinate 67,959,645, forward strand.
TGCCCTATAGATCCCTGGGGATGGGACCAAACCCAATATTGAATTTCATCCAGCTTGTGAGGGGAGAAATCATTTCTCCTCACCGGAATCATTAACAAGGGGTTAATCATAATCTGTGATTTAAGAGAGGATTATGATTTGGCAGTTCTCCTGAAAATAATCCAATTCATCTGAGTACAGAGGCTTTTTTTAATTTTTAAAGGGGGTGGGTGGATTTTCTTACTTCTGATTTGTAAGCAGCATTTTAATATGCACAATAACTCATGTGGATGGCTTACCTGCAAAGTAATAAATTAACATGAATGAACGGTTGGAACAAAAAGCCGCAGCAAGAGCAAACTGCGTGCTCTCACACACAAACACACACACACAGGTCTTCTGGAACTGTGAGCTGAAAGAGTAGCAGAAAACTAACCGATTAGTGTTGTTCTATGTGCGGGACCAGACCCCCTAAATCAGGGATGAAGTTCAGATGGTGAGGATGTTTGGAAATACCCCTATTTTTTAACAGCAAGTATTTTACTGAAGGCAACATTTCCAGAACAATCAGGCTTGTATGAAACAAATGATCCTGCTCCTTTTTTTCTGGTTCAGAATGTGCATAAGAGAAATTATATTTCCATAGAATTGCCTGGCCTCCTGCAAAGTCATAAAGAACCCCTCCCTCAAGAATTAAGTCTTCTGCTGAAAATTAGATCTAGGATTTGAAGTTGTGGACCCAATTAACAAGAGTTTAATGATCCAAGGCCTGAGCTGGAGTCCAGAAAGTTGGAAATAAATTGGTAAATGCACTAACGTTCCATAAGAAAATATTTCAGTTACATGCTGTTGTAGCTGTGAAATTTACTTTTCATAATCCTCATAGACAATTCTCACAGAACTTTGCCCATGAAGGATCTTGTCATCCCCCCCTATTGTATGTTTGTAATTCTGAATTTTACTTACCTCAGGGCTACCAATTACAACTACAGAAAGAACAACATCACAGCTATCCATAACTGCAAGCAGACCAATTTGAGAGAGTTTAGGGGAGCTGGTTTGCAACATCTGATACAATGTCAGACATGAAATCAATGGGATAAAGAGGTAGTGGGAAGAAACATGGCTTGACAGACAAATATGATGGCTGAACTTCTTGTTTTCAGGAAATCCTGTAACAAGAATCTGTACAGCTTTGTGGGAGGAACTCTAGAAAAGCGGGCAAACACAGAGCATTCTTCAGTAATTAATACCAATTAGCTGCTTTGCAAAAAAAAAATTCCACTGTATGATCTAAATCTGGCTTCTAATTTCCTTCTTCATCCCCTTGGTGTTTCAGCAAGCATGATGCTGCAGGGCCTTTCTTTTGTGCTGCAGTGCCCTACAAAGCCCAGCCTAGATTATCAAGGACATAAATGAGCCCTGGATTTTTCTGATCAGTCTTTTGCCTCCAAGCATGGCACAAGGCCAGGAAAGCACTCAGTAGAGTCTTTCCTATGTGACCATGAGAAATTCCCCCCTGAGATTTCCTTCTCAAAATTATACAGTTCTTACACTACATGCAGCCTGGCATCAAAACCATATCTAAAACCCTTATATGGGAATTTAAGGTTTGAGATAAAAGGTATGTGAGTAGTTTTAATTTGAATTCAGCTGTACTCTTGGTGAATGCATATGCCTTTTCCATGTCCTGTTCACGATAATAAATTTTATCTATACAAAGTTCCTGAGGGGTGTGGTGAGCGAGGAAGGATTATGGGTAGACTTGCAGTCCGGTCGACAGATATGTAACTCATCAGGTTATCTACACTGCATAGCCAGGGTCAAACTGGCAATTTACAAGAAAAGTCCCCAATGAGATGCTGCTAACCAGGAGCAAGTGAAGCCTAGTAATTCTGCCAGAGCCGCAAGAGGCCATGACGGGTGCTCTCAACTGGCGACTGTACAGGAGGCGGCAACGGGTGAGCTGACACTCATCACTGATCCCACTGGGCAGGCCTCAGGTTCCACTACTGATTTGCTGTTGGGCCTGTTTGAACTTTCTGACTTGACCATGTGCATAATACCCATCTAATGAAACAGCACGTGATCCAAGGGTGTTGTGTTCCACAGCAAGTTTGGATGTTGCCATTTTATTGTTACATACAAGTGGGTTCCACATGGGGATTTTGTCCCGTGTAGCCAGGGAGATGCCCCTATGTTTTTAGGAAGTTTCCATGCAACGTGGTGCTGATTCCAAGTGTGATGCATTTCCTCTTTAAAACAGAGCAGAGGAAAAACCTCCTTTGCTTGAACTTGAAAAGGCAATGGCAGGGGGGCTGCAAGCAGTGCCTGTGCGTGGAACCTCTATTGGCACCCAGTTTGGGGAGAGGGTTGGAACTATGTTCTGCCTTCAAAACGTTGGAGTTAAATTCCATTTCTCTCTCCCTCTTCAGCCCTTTAATGGGGGGGGAGGTATCACAGATGAGGGGGAGGGAAGGTGGCATGGTATTGACCAATCCTGTCAGATCTCGGGAGCTAAGTAGGGTTGGTACTTGGATGGGGGACTGCCAAGGAAGACTCTGCGGAGGAAGGCACTGGCTAATCACCTCTGCTTCTCATTTGTCTTCGAAGCCCCTTGCTGGGGTCAGCATAAGTTGGTTGCAACTTAACAGCATGTACATACATATCACAGATGAGATGCATTTCCCTTTTAACCACAGCTCAGCTGGAGGGGAGTTACTGGTGGGGGAGCGTAATTATTGTCACCTCAGTGTTCTTTCTTTGCTGATGAGGCTCACTGCAAGGAGAGAGGCAGGGATGACAAGAGTGGGGACAGCTGCAAGTGGTGCAGGGACAGGACATGCAGAAGCCATCCCTGCCCACCTTCACCTCGTTGAACACTGATATATACCTCAGTGTAGATTGTCCCACAGTCATTGCATTTCTGAGAATAGTGTCAGGCCCAAGTCTTTCTGGGAGTCCTACCCCCTGAACTAAAAAAAGCTGATTGTGGTTATCCAGAGATGAAATGCATTCTACACATGTTGGAAAGAACAGAAATTTGAATGGTGGTTCCAGGCTAAATGCAACTTGTACTCAGTACCACAAATGATCAACAACCTTCATATTTAGCTTAGCTAAGTTAAATGTACACGTGAGGTTTACATGCAACTCAGTCTTCCAGAACTTTCTTCCTGGTTTGTGACAAAAAAATGATTTGCCATTACATCTGAACTGGATAAACTATGGTTTACAATACAGTTTCCAACCACTGTTTTCTTAGCTTGGGTTTTATGGCAAATTATTCTCTGCTGCAAACCATCAAGGAAGGGGGCATGTGCATAGTTTGGCATTGCATTTTGAAAAGTGTCTATTAATTTTGCAGAGGCCAGAGCTTAGTTGAGGCTGATTGTCAGAGTCAATAAGGAAATGAAAAAAGTTTGGTTTGTACAGTTGCATTAAGAAATTGTTCCCAATAGAATCAAACATACAAAATATGGGGGCAGATATCTTGATAACAACATACTGGACTTGGCTTTCTTGAGCATTACACCTGTCTTTCCTTGTTCCTCATGTGTTTTCTCCTACAGCTTTTCCTCACTTGACCGCACCCTCACTCTCTCCACAAAGTGAACAGGGTCCAAAGAAATCTATTTGCCATTTTGGATTCTTCCTGTTTCTCCCACCTATTTTATACAATTATGCATTTTTCCTGTATGTATTCTCCAAGAGTTTTGCGCAACTGAACCATTCTCAATGACAATGGGAGCCAGAAGAATTTCACCAACAAAGCGAGGGAATTGTTTCTTAGCATTAGATAGCCTTTTGCTATTGAAATACAGGCATGGCTTATAAACCAGATAAGATGAGAAGGAGAGGTCATTCCACACAAAGACTAAAGCTGGCGGGAGTTTACATTGCAAGTTTGTACTGTGATAGTTTGCAGGGTGAGAAAGCATTTGAAAGCAGGAAATAATGAAATAAAAACTTTTTTGCAGTTTATTCCATCCACTTGGCTTAACAGGCCTAAATTTGGGGGCTTTGGATGCACACAGCTTGGCAGTATAGCTGTTCATTTCAGATGTACATATGCCACACGTGGCATGTGTTTTAGAAGACTTTGCTATTATTTTCATTGACTGTAGTACTAGTAGTAGTAACATATAAGACTTAAAAAGAAATGAACAAATTATACCTCCTGTTCTTCACATTCTGGGAACAGTAACGAAAGCTTGCTTTTTTTTTTTTTCATTTTTTTTCCTTTTTTAAAATTTTTTTTTTAATTTATTTTTTTAAAACCAAACAAACAAACAAAAACAATGTACAAAAGCTTGCTTTTTGTAGAGGTGAATTTAATGAGTGTGAAGAAAGTTCAGCAATTTAACAAAACTAATCCTTCAAGTCAATCACGCAGTGAATTCTTAAAAAACAAAACCCGTGGCACTGCAGCTGGGATGACAGGAACACTTGATAGCTAAGTCTGGCAGTGTTTAGGTAACTCAAGCCATTCCTCAGTTGGGAGTCATGTAATGTTTAAAAGTTTCCTCTCCTGCTGTTTGATGCAGCTGAGGGGCTATGAAGGCTAACAACTAAAACAGCAAGCTGGATTGCAGTGAAGAAGCTTGAGCAAGGCAGGGAAAAAAACCAAAGTGTATCAACTTAAAATATAACAGTAGCAGCAGCAACTAAGGCAAGCAAAACAAACCCCTCAAACCTGCAACGGACCTGATGGGGGATGAGTCGCTGGACGTAGAGGAGGTGGGCATTGGGCTGGATGGTGCAGAGAACATAGGCCAGGACGGTGAAAGGGGTGATGTTGGACTTGGATTCTGAGGGCTGCAAGACAGAACCAGATAACTTATCAAGACACAGGAGACCACAACATAGACACACATACTCAAAGCATAATCCAGCAGTAAGGTGTGTCCTGGGAACATTTACGGCACAAGAGGAAACTCCAAAATGGTAGCATTGGATTCTTTGGGGAATGGCTACAGGAAAAACAAAGACTAAACCAGGCTGTCTACTAACCCTGCTCTGTGATTTCTTGACAGGCAAAGATGCATCTTTGCTGCTTCAGCAAAGCTGGTTACGTCCTCCTCCCCAGAAATCTACTTGCTTTGCTTCTGAGGTTCCCTGATGATTTTCAAAGGTTGTTGGCTCACCATTTTCAACATTTAACAACACAAATTATACCTTTTATTTTATTTGTTGTGAGACAAGACCACTATTCTTTGGGTCACAGTCCACAGCACATGAAAACAATTTCCTATTTACATTTAGGAATAAATGAGCATTGCACGCTGGAAACTCAGAGGAATTCATTATCAAAAGGATGGCAAGGAAGGGCTGCTAGAGTTGTCTCTTCCACTCTATATGGAATACTAGTAAGACAAGAAACTACAGTAAATCACACTGATTCGAACTTAGGCAATTATGGGAATGAAAAACAAACACAATGAATAAAGCACCCATTTTATATGATTTCTGTATTCCTCAATAGGCTTCTCAAAGGAAGAAAAAAAATTAAACACAAGAATTTTTGCATATAAGCTGATGTAGATCACCTTAGCATACTATTGAACATGATATCTGGTGGGGAAATTTACTACCCATTAGTTCACTGTAACCTATCAATCCACTAAGCAAGGTTTGAAGCTTTCCTTAAGCCTATGGAACCTTCCTCCAACTTAAGTAGCTCTTCCTGCAATGGAAAAAACACAAGTTAGAGGGAGGCTTCTTCTTCCAGCCTACAGTAGGATATCACTTAAGATCCATAAACACAATTAATTTCTGTGTGTCAAACGTATCAATGATCAGTGGAAGCCTCTTGACATTCTAATATAGATCCATCTAGGACAGTGCTATGACTTTGGAGCTACTGCATGCCTGATGAAAAAAATAAAATCTACTAATGATTAAATTTTTTATATCATATTTATATTATATTTGTATTCCGCCCTCCCTGCAAGCGGGCTCGGGGCAGATAACAACCTTAAAATCATTTTTAAACGTTCCATGTTAAAACATTAAAACATCATATAAAAATAGCAGCACTCTTGCCTGGCGGCAACAATACAGCTAATAACCAACCATACAGCAATACAACTGGATATAGCAGCACAGCAACAGCAGCTGAAAAACAAACAGTGGTGGGCAACTTTCACAGGGAGGGGGGTAGTTGTTGCATCCTCCGGCCAGAGGAGGCCCAACCTAAGCCATGAGCCTGGCGGAACAACTCTGTCTTAAAGGTCTGGCGGAAAGATAGTAAATCCAGACAGGCTCTGGTCTCAGTAGACAGAGCGTTATCCCAGGTAGGAGCCAGGATTGAGAAAACCCTGGCTCTAGTCGAGGCGAGGTTGGCTTCCTTGGGGCCAGGGACCGATAACAGTTGTTTTTCTCCCAATCAGAGGGTCCTCCACAGAATATATGGGGAGAGATGGTCCCTCAAGTACACGGGCCCCAGTCCGCACAAGGCCTTATAGGTCAATACCAGAACCTTGAACCTGATCCAGCACTCCACTGGCAACCAACGCAGCTCGCGCAGTATTGGTGCTATTATACGCCCTATTTGGTGCTTTCATAATGATGTGCGCCACTGCATTTTACACCAGCTGCAATATCTGGGTCAGGCTCAAGGGTAGACCCGCGTAGAGCGAGTTACAGTAGTCTAACTTAGAGATGACCTTTGCCTGGATCACTGTAGTTAAGTCACAGGTAGACAGGTAGGGGACAAGTTGCTTGGTCTGCCGCAGGTGGAAAAAAGAAGACCTGACAACCGCTGCGACCTGTGCCTCCATTTTCAGGGAGGCATCCAGGATCACCCCCAGACTCCTGACCCTCAGAACTGGCACAAGCTGTGCCCCATCGAGGGCCGGGAGCCGGAGTCCCGAACCCAGTCCCCCGTGGCTCAAGTACAGGACCTTCGTCTTTGTTGGGTTCAGTTTCGGTCAACTCTGTTTGTTCCAGGACATCTGGGGCTGAGTCAGGCCATTTGTCCATCATCAGATACAGCTGGGTGTTATCTGCATATTGATGACACCCACGCCCGAAACTTCGCACCAACAGGACAAGGGGGCGCATGTAGATGTTAAACAAAAAGGGGAGAGCATTGCCCCCTGCGGGACCCCGCATACCAATGGGTGACGGGGTGACAATTTCTCCCCAAGCACCACCCTCTGTCCCCAACCGTGGAAAAAAGAGACAAGCCACTGTAAGGCAGTCTGTTGTATCCCCACATCGGCGAGGTGGTGGGTCAGAAGATCGTAATTGACTGTGTCGAATGCTGCTGACAAATCCAATAGTATCAGCAGTGCTGAACCGCCTCAATCCAGATGTTTGCGAAGGTCGTCCGTGAGGGCAACCAGGAGCGTCTCCGTCCCATGTCCTGGCCAGAACCCAGACTGAAAGGGATCTGAGCCAAGACATCCTTCAGGAAACCCTGTATCTGTTCCACCGCCGCCTGCTCAATCACCTTTCCCAGAAACAGGAGGTTCGAAACTGGGCGATAATTGACCAGGTCGGTAGGGTCCAGTGATGGTTTTTTCAAGAGAGGTCTCACCACGGCTTCCTTTAATGGCCCAGGAAAATCCCCGGTGCCCAAGGACGTGTTAACAATGGCCTCCAATGAGGACTGTAGACCATTGGCACTGGCCTTTACCTGCCACGATGGGCATGGATCCAGGAGGCACATGGTGAGCCTAACTGATAGCAGGGTCCTGTCAATCTCCTCCCCAGAGAGTGGACTGGACTGATCAAATATTGACCCTAATGACAATGTGTGCCATCCAGGAAAAACACTAGAACTTTTAACTGTGACCTCTTGACCAGAACCAGATAAGATCAGAATCCGGGAACACAAACATGGAGGGGGGAGGGATGAACATACAACCATGACTAAAAACCTGATCACTGAAGAATAAAAATTCAGAGCAGACAGAAGGAAACATTCTTGCCCCCTTTAAGAAGACAAGCATAGACCACAACAGACTAACTTGTAACAAATTACAGGACATTTGTGATAAAGGCCAATGTTTTGTTCTCATTTGAGACAAAGGAGGGAAGAGATCCTGCTATGCTTGGGATATTACAAAGGCCACTATCAAATGATGGGGCACCATCTGTCTGCCAACCAGGCCAAAGCTGTACCAGTTAGGGTGATAGAGTCGATTTTATAGTGTCTGATTAATGTGGAAACAGAGACCCAAGTCGATGCTTTATGGAAGTGTTAGTAATAAAAGCCATGGAAATGGAGGTACTTATTGTTGAATGAACAGAGATCCCATGAGGAGGCTGTAGACCTTGGGATATGTATGCCAGGGCAACACATACCTTTAGCTACCAGCTGCCCTGGTTACTTTCTTGCCCCTAATATCAGGGCAATATGCCACGAATTTTCTGATGGGGACCATTCATATTATGTAAGTACACAACATGCTGTTCAAGTCAGATTGTGCCAGTTCTATTTTTTGGGATATGCAGGGTTCAGTCAGAAAGATCTGTGAAAGAATGAGCTCACCTTGGTTATAAAGGAGATGATGAGGCAAAGAACCACCATCTCTTTGTGGACGACACCTAACCCCTTTGTGATGGAAAGGGCTCTCCACTTGGTAACAAGCCACGTTGGCATCACCACCACAAGGAAAAGGACCTTAAGAGTAAGGTATTCCAGTGAAATCTCCTGAAGTGGCTTGAATGTTGGTCAAGTCAGTGCCTGAAGAACTATGTGCAACCTCCAGGATGGGAAGCAGAGGATCACTGAGGGGTAAGCAAATGCTGTTCCTAGGGAAAGTATTTCACTGATTCACTGACAAAGAGAAACCATCTACTGGAGACCATACAGAAGTCAGCGCAGCTAGCTGTCTGCAGCTTTAAGCTCATGCAATAGTCCATCTTGCATAAAAAGCAATGATGGGAAGACTAATGGCTGGCTCCTGGCTGTTGGGTCTTCCTTCTACACCTTCTTGTGTAAGCTTTCCAGGTTGTAAATTCTTGATGCAGAGGCTTTACACCTGGCCAGCATAGTCTGCATGACTTGGTCAAAAAATCCTCCCCAGTCTGACTTAACATGGCCCCTATTCCAATATTAGATGTATTGGTGTAGCAGGTAAAGGGTTTCATGAAATCAGGAGCCCTTAACACTGGCTCTGCGGCTAGTACCCTGTTTAGATGGTCAAATGCAGTTTAACATTCTTTTGTCCAAGTCCTTATCCGAAAGGATTTCTTGGTATGTTCACACAAAGGAGCAATGATGGAACTAAATTTGGGAATGAGTTTTATGCAGGGAAGATTCTGAAATTTCCTCCCTGTGAATTTTATCACAGATGCCACAATCCATAATTATTGTTATTGCTGTGGAGCGTCACCAATGGCTAAATTTTCCACAGTTCTTTTAGCTGAATTTTTATACTCTGAAAAGACTACTGTATATGCACAGTTGGCTTTTGTCACAGCTTTCTGTTTGTGCAAGTTGTGATGATTTTTTTCCATGCTGGTAAACTCATGCATATGAGTGATTATATATATTAACATACACTTTTTGTATTTAGTAAGAAACTTAAATTTAAACACCTTTGTTGATGTTAATGCATATGACATGCACATAAGCACAAACAGCTTACCTACAAAGAAAAAGAATCTGCATATGTGTATACTAAGAATGAATTATATTAAGGCAAAAAGTAGAACTGGCATATGGGAACCCACCAACCTATGGAAGACTAACAAAGCTAAGCAAGGGAAATCCATAAACCGCTAGTATGTCAGCCCCCACTCCAGTTTACAAACACACATTTCTCTATTTAAAAATGTTTGCTGCCTCAGTTCTAAAAGAGATGTCAACATACTGTATGCAATTCTTTGGATATCAATATTCTTAAGCTCTTTCATTGTAAATAAAGTGGGATCTGTTTACTGCAAATGCTGGAAGAGCAATTATAGCTTTATAGAGTAGGGAAACTAATAGGGGTTTCCCTTAGAAAATAGGTACATCAAATTCTGAGTCACAAACTAGACATTATATGTTTTAACAAATGTGCTCAAGGTTCCCTTGACCCTCATTTCCTTTAGTCAGATCCCAAGCAGCACTGGGGCCCAGTTTGGATCAGGGTCATGGTGTAGGGGGAGAAGGAGCTTTAATCTCCTCCATGCTACTTTCCTGATTGAAACAGCTCTAAGGGGCATTATTTGCCCCATTGGGGTGCCTGCAACAGGGAACACCAATCAAACTCAATTTGGCCCTGAAAATGTTACAATTTTGCTCTACAGCTAAGGAACTACCCAACAATCTCATTTGAGCAGATGGAGCCTCTTTTTTGAATTTGAGGAGGGCTGTAATCAAGAACACTGCTTAACACTTTAAACAATGCTACAGGTTTTTCACCTACTCCTTCATAAATCTGGGTAGCACAATGCAAGATAGAAGGAATTAAACTAAATTTCAAAAGGGCAATATATTTTTTTCAATGCCAGAAAAGGAACAACACATAAAGGGGAGGGGGGGTCTCTCTCTGGCTGAGACTGGCTTTGTTGAGCAAGATACCACAAATGTGTGTTTCTGGGATGTTAATTAACTCAGCAAAGTACATATTAATGCAATAATGTAAATGTACATATATCATCAGATAAGAATGAATTTGAACAAGTTAATTAAATAAGAACAAAGGACTAACTAAAATTTACAGAATTACACTCCACCTTAATAGAAGCCAGAAACTTCAGAAACTTCAGTCTTCTTTCTTATCAAAGTTCTTAGTCTGGCCTGCATTCAAATATTTTGCTTATATAAGCAACATATAAATATGCACAGAAAGCTTGGCTATTCAATTCTGAATAATGTTTAAGTCACCAAATTCTTATCTCAAAAAAAGAGCAACAGTTACTTAGAATCATATTTTGGTTAAAGGATAATATCAAGATCTTTTTTCCACTTCATTTTTTCTTTTTGCAGAATTATTATTCAGCAAATAGTGTTTCACTTTCTGTATGTACCTAGTATATCCTATACATGTTCCCATTGAATACTTTCTTTCCTCGTGTGTGTTATGTGCCATCAAGTCACCTCCAACCTATGGCTACCATATGAATGAAAGACCTCCAAAATGTCCTATCATTAACAGACTTGCTTTTTAAAAATGCCACATAATATGGGCAGAGGGGGCGGAATAAATATCGATCTTAAATATTAATCAATTTATTGTTGCATAAACTTTCTACTTTGACAGATGCATGAAGTTTTATATTAGTGAAGCTGATAATTTTGCCACAAACATGTCATACAGTTGAACTTACCATATTTGAATTTATTGATCAAATGCGAGTTGATCCTCAGATCTGCTTGGTTCATACAGAACAGCCACAAACACCTGCTTATCTGGTTTCCATTGGGTTTTTACAAAATGTGCACAAGGCAATGATGCTGCCGATTCAAACTGATCAAAAGCCATTTGTGTCATGGAGTGGTGGTGGTGGATTAGAAAGCCACTCTAAGAGTGGCCTTCTAAACCCACGCCCCCCAATTGCTGTGGTTAGGCAACACTGACACAGGGGCCTCTGATCTCTAACTCCGCTGTGATTCAGCCTTCTCAAAACACAAGGATTATTTTGGGGGAGGGGTGAATTAGAAGTTGGGGACTGGAAAACAAGATGCAAGCCAAACCAGCTGATTTTCAAGCATCCCTAATGATATATCCAGAGAAAATTATTTACAGTATTAGAATTTATTCACAATAAATTGTGAATCTTACTTGACAGTAGCTAGTGTGTGACTGGCCTCAGGTCACCCAGCGAGCATCCATGGCAGAGTGACAATTTGAACCTAAGTCTCCCAGCTACTAGTCCAGCTCTCCAACCATTTGTACCACACTGGTGTCTGTACTTGCCATCTATTTGCTTCTGAGATCAATTCAAGGTGTGATTCAGACCAGAAATTTAAATTACTGCCTGTTCCTATATTACCTGCCCATTAGATAAAACAGCCTTTAGAAATCCTGCTTTGTCTCACTCTTTTCTGTGAGGTAAGGGGAAGCTATTACAAGCAGAACTTTCTTGGTTGTGGTACACAACTATGGAATACTCTCCTCTTCAGGTGTTTACCAGGAACTGAGGACCAAACTGGACATGACAGCATCCCTGGGTTCAGCTTGAGGATATTGCTGTCATTGTAAAGCCTAACGGGGCCACTGAAAAACACCATGATGGTCTTGTGTCTCCTCCACCCTCGCTGTGCTTTTTCAAGTACTATCTAGTTCTGCTCTGAGCCTATTGAATTTTTATTTCTCCCAGGCCATTTGTTGATTATTTTATGATTTTGCTGATTCCCTCCTCCTTTGGTGGCCATTATTGCTGGATTGTTTCTATCAAACAGGCTGGGTGCATAAAACAATTTTATATGACCAGCTGATTGATTTGCTAAGGGATAGACCCTTTTAAAAATGAATTGCTGTATATCTTACTGTAGTTTGATGAATCTGCTTGAATATTTTAAAATTACACAAGTTTTATGGAAGTTTTTATGTTATTATATTGCAATGTTTTAATCTTCTTGTAAGCCACCTTGAAGACTTAGCTGGCTGAAGGGCAGGGAAGGAATGTTTTCAGAAAATACATAAATAATATCTGCCTGCATCTGGCAAGCCATTAGTATGTTACAGCACTCCAAGAAAATAATCTCCCACCATATGTTGTCCATACAACCATATATTGCTACCAGGTGTATTTGGTGATGACAAGCCATGAAATGAGGGCCAATCTACCTGGTAAGGCTGATGTATGTGAAGTGTTCACTGCATGAAGCATCCACTATATGGTTTCAATATGGTTGAGCTGGTAGGACTTACCTCATTTCATGTTCGTTTTCATGACAGCTGAAAAGGTCAAATTTTCGAGCACTTTTTGCACACACATTTGCTTTGTTTAAACGTGGTTTTTCTCAGCAGCTTTTTTCTTCTTCGCTGTTTTCAGCCTCATAAGACCACATTACCTTTTAATCCTTTGGGCTGTAGCAATGCTAGTAATTGATGATGAATATAATGATGCTGTGGTTAGAAATTATGTGGCAGTTTGGGCAAATGAACCACAGCTCCAAGTAGTCTTCCAAGGACAGCAGTTGTAGATTCTGCTTATATTAAATGAATTTTCACAATTTTATCACACCTGCAATTATTCATGAAGTTTCCCCTCAGAGATCAAATTTTCCGCAATGTCAATATGAGTCAGAATTTTATCTCTAGCTTTCAACACAACACTTCTCCACAAGTAAGAATTGTGTTATTTTATTAAACTTAAACATTCTGGATGTCCTTTTCTTGTAATTCATCAGAATTAGAAACCACAGTGGTGCCCTTGTTTCCTATTTTACATTGGACTCATGTTGTCCACATGAGGTTGAGAACCACTCAGTAGATTATGTGCAAGGAGCTGGTGGCTTCAGTCCAATTTTCTGGTGGGAAAATATCTAAATAAGAATCATCATGATAATTTGGCACTGAGAGAACATTCTTGACCAGATTAGAACAGTTTTTAATGGAGGTCAGATTTTTTTTTTACTTACTCAAACTGCTTTATGGCTGGGCTTATGTGTGACAGACTATGTGATTAGCACAAACATGGAAGAAATGTAGCTGAAAAAAAGTTAAAACAGCGTCCACAGCATCTTGGCTGCATTTGAACCTCACTTACCCACTTCCACACAATACCTGCTTATTTTAGGCTGGTTCAGAAAGCCTTCACAGCCTTGATCAGCTGCTGCTGTAGCGCCATTTTTTTTCTCACTAGAAACACGCAAGCAGTCACTCAGCCAATCGGATTTGGCTATGTAATGATTTGCACCAAAGGCAACTGAATATAATTCAGAGTGGGAACAATGTCTATTCAAGAAGCATTGCCTGCGCTTGGAACTGGCTTTGTTTGCCCACAGTAGCAACATTACAGAGTTAAATCTGACTGCCTATATGATGACTTGCTTGTTCCCACGGAAACAGAAGATCTAATTTAAAACTCAGCCATGCAGCAGCAGCAGCCTATCAGGACTTCGGAGATGCCCACTTCAGAGCAACCCCACTTCTGCTGCTCCCTGAATACTAAATACCAGGGAAAGGAGCCTGAACATGGTACGGTTGAGCAGCTGTGCCACAAACACACTCTCCTTTCGAGGCTTCTTTCAAAGTATCACTGAAGCAGAGGCCTCTTTTGCTGCAAGATCAGGAAAGGACAGCTTTGGCTCAAGCCTAATTAAAATAAAGAAGGGCTCATTCTTTTTTTACTTTTGTTCCTCTGACTAAGGTGTTGAGACACAGATGTAGTGGTGCGTACTTATGAGACCTGAGAAAAAGAAAAAATTAACATTTCCCCCCAACACAGAAAGTATTGACTCTTGACCAAAAGTGCTGTTGTTTTGTGATGTGTGTGACTAGCAGTCATAATTAACAGGGAGTTAAGACACACCTACACAGAAGCTTTGCTCATGCTTCCAATTTGGGATTGAACTGCCAAATATGGACAGGGCTCTCCAAATCTCCTTGCCAGGTCGCCAATGGTAACCCCCTGTCCTGTTCTGCCCCTCTCCTGCCTGCTCTGAACTGTCCCATACCCCGGGCAAGTTCTCTGTAAATTACGAAGAATGCAAGTAGAGAAGAGATCTGTCTTTGTTTTTTATAAAAGACAGAAGCAGTGAATGACTTGTGGTGTTTCTGCAAAGGACGCATAAGAAACTGAACAAGGACTCTCGGCTATGCAGAGTACTTCAAGAAGAAGAATGGTCTTGTTCTTCTTCAGAGCAGGCACAAATAAGTATTTCTCCTGGACAGCAGCACAAAGCCCTGCCCCTCACCAAGTCTTCTGCATCAGCCAGAATACTTTGTGTATGTGTGTCTTCTTTCAGCTTGTGCCAGGTTTTTACAGAAACAATTCCCGTGTACTATAATGCCTCCACAATCAACAATAAAGCACGTAATATTATTTCCAGAATTATTTATTCACCAATATATAAGGGGTATATTAAACAACTTGTATTTCAAATTATCTCTCTTAGCACATTCAAGAACTGCACCACATATTGCACTCCCCCTTAACCTCAATCATATAGGCATTTCAGACGTCCTGTAATTATTCTATTAAAGTGTCACGTGCTCCAAGTGCTATAATTATTACAATTAAAGTGCATTTACTGGTCAGACATCCTATGACACTACTTTTCCTATACAGGGTTTAAATTGCCTTGTTCACAATTATAATATACAGTCACAATATAGGTGCAGTCCAAGATTGACTCCAGACACTGTGGGTGTCACAGTTCATGGGTAGACCTATGTCCTTCCAATATACGTTGTAAACTCTGTGACTGAGTTCTCTAACGGACGGTCCAGATCCTTGTAAGGTCCGTTTCCAAAGTTCTTTTTCAAAGAGCACAGTAGCTGGAAAAACATACATAGTCATAAAGAATCCCTGAGTATCTAATGTTTACACTAACACATTCATGGTACAATATACTCACTCAGAGATTCTTGCAATTAACCTTCCATATCCCCTTCTAGTATTCCAATTACTTCCATCTGCATCTTGTTAGCTAGTAACCGTTTTATCCTCTGAATGTAATCCACGCCCCCATCATGTAGTTATTCTCTCTTAAAGAGATATTAGTCCCATAAGTAGTTATAAGAAACACGTATAGTCATTGGCTATATTCAAGCCATTAGGTATGAGAGTATTGAGTTTATATATCCAAAAAGTTTCTTTTTGGTGTAGTTCCCTAGTAGCAGTCATATATTCCCTCTTTCGAGTCTTGAACAGCACTGTGAATAGCATCTCCATGTCACTATGTTTTCTCTCCAAATAATGTTGGACCATGGGTGCCTCTAATACGTTATTCTTTATTCTGGACTGATGTTCACCAAGCCTTATTCTAATGGAGCGTGTGGTACTTCCTACATATAACAGACCACATGGGCATTTCAAAACATACACTACCCCCTCAGTGCCGCAGTTAACAAATTCATTTGTAGTCCTTAATCCTGACTGTTCCAAATCTTCTGTAGTCATTATTAGGGAGCATTGCTTACATCTCCCACATTTGTATACACCCCTCGGCAGTCCCATGTTCCTGGTGCCAACATCATAATTTAAATCCGAATGTATAATCTGGTCTTTGATGTTCCGGGTCCTCCTGAAGGCTACCAGTGGGGGAGTCTCACAGCCTGGGATATCATTGACAAGCGGCCAGTATTTCAAAATTGCCCTGCGGATGGCATTTGCTTTCTCACTATAGTCAAGAACACCCACAATACGGTCTCTGGTCGTTCGTACCTTCGGTCTAAGTAATTCTTCTCTGGTCGTTTCGTCAGCACGTCGTCTTGCTTGTAGTAACACCCTATCTGGGTAGCCCCGTTGCTTCAATTGCTCTTGCAATATATTACTCTGGAGAACATAATCAGCAATACTAGTAGAATTTCTTTTTAGTCGCAGGAATTGTCCAAAGGGTAAGTTGGCCCTTAGATGTCCGGGGTGAAAGGATCTATAATGGAGTAATGAATTTTTGTCTGTTTGTTTCCTAAAAGGTCTTACCGCCAGGGTCCCATCCTCCCCCTTATACACTGTCACATCCAGATAATTCACAGACTCCCTACTTGTGCTCCAGGTGAACTTTATATTGGGATGTATACTGTTCATCCATTCCCCCAATTCTTGGATGTTGACATTTTCATTTGTCACTAGGAAGAGATCGTCAATAAAACGAACAAATATGATGATGTCCTTCCAAAATGGATTAGTTACAGGATTACAAAAATAGTCCCTTTCCAGCCGTCCCATAAATAGATTCGCTATACATGGTGCTGCAGAGCATCCCATCGCGACCCCTCGAAGCTGAATGAAAAACTGGTCTTCTACTCTAAAGTAGTTGTTTTCTAGTATTATTTCCAAAAGTGATGTCAGAAAGAAAGTGGGTGGGCGCAAACACTCTCTTTGATCTAAAGTTTCCATTACCACTAGGCGTGCCTCTTCATGTGGAATATTAGTATACAGTGAGGCAACGTCCAGTGTTGCTAGTATCGCCCCTGTTGGTAATTTGAAGCCTTCAAACTTCTTGACAAAGTCCCCCGTGTCCAGTAAAAAAGTCGGTAGTTTTCTTACAGAATCCTGGAGAAAAAAATCCAGATATTTAGACAATGGTTCCAGGATAGAGTTACTTCCCGATATAATTGGGCGGCCCGGAGGGGGAAAACCTTCTTTATGGATTTTAGGCAATATGTACATTACTGGTGTCCTGGGAGACAAATTAATTAAGCCTTTATGTTCCCGATCTGTAATATGTCCCAATGCTAAAGCTTCATCCACGGTTACCTTGATTAAAAAACCGATCTTCTTCACAGGATCATTGGGGATTGGTTTGTAGTCCAATTCATTATTCAATTGTCTCCTCACTTCCATCATATAATCTTTTTTATCCATCACCACTATTGCACCTCCCTTATCAGCCTCTTTTATTATGATGGAACGATCAGATCGCAAATCCTTTAAAGCCATCCTCTCCCCCTTCGGTAGGTTGTTGTATCCAATACCTTCCCGGGCTTCTATATTGTCAATTTCCTTCAATAACATCTTCTCAAAAGTCTGGACACAGTGGTTATTGACAACGGGATTATATGAGGAGCGTGTGAAGATGCCCATTTCCTTTCTCTTAAATGTTGTACCTCCAAAAACAATTTTCAATTTAATTTGTCTTATTAGTTTAAAGACGTCTATCCTAGTTTGGAAATCATTATACCTGGGAGTTGGCACAAACCCGAGGCCTTTATTTAAGGCCACTTTTTCTAAGTCCGAAAGAGTTCTGCTTGAGAGATTAACCACTAGGTCAGTTTCCCTTGTTGGTGTCAGGTCCGTCTTCCTCTGTTGTGCCGGCCCCCTCGTAAAAAACGGCCCCTGCCTTCATAATTATGTGTCTTATTACCCGGCCGTACTGACATAGATCTAGTAGACATGCCTTCTTCTAACGAGGTGTCGGTATCCTCTCCCTCTGTAGTCTCTAAATCCGAGAACTGAGTTAAGGGGTTTGACCAGGAGACCTTTTTTCTCTTAATATTTTCTTCATTCCACCAACTGTATACCCGCCCCGTGGTATAATCCCTATTATCCCTCTGGTACTTCCTTACTTTGACTTCTTTCATTTTGTTTTCAAAGTCTTTAACTAGTTTCTCAAGCTCCTTTATCTTACTTTTAAATTGGTCTTCCTCAAAGCTGTTTTTGAGTTTAGTCTCCAAAACTTCAATCTCCTTGCCAAGATTCTTCACCTCCACCTGTGCTGTCTCGACCACTAATAACATAAGATCCATGGAACATTTATTCAATACGGCAGCCCATCTATTTTTAAATTCTTCCTGGTCTCTAAAGAGGCCAGGAGGTTTATGTATACGGAGACCTCTAGGAGACTCTCATTTTTATCAAACGAAAAGGGAGTGGATGACATTTCAGAGATAATACGTGTCTTATCCTCTTCAGTATACATTAACAATCCTTCAAAGTTAGACATGGCTCTAATTACAGCGTCCCAAAATATAGAGCAACACGGTAATACTGCTATCAGACAAGAAACAATTCCCGTGTACTATAATGCCTCCACAATCAACAATAAAGCACGTAATATTATTTCCACTCCCTTTTCGTTTGATAAAAATGAGAGTAATGGGGAAAGTGATTGGAATAATTTGCAGTTCCTGAAGAAAAAACAGCTTCGTTATCAACTTCATGCGGGCTCCCTGATTGAATATTGCAAGATTAATAGAATACCTAGAGGTCTCCGTATACATAAACCTCCTGGCCTCTTTAGAGACCAGGAAGAATTTAAAAATAGATGGGCTGCCGTATTGAATAAATGTTCCATGGATCTTATGTTATTAGTGGTCGAGACAGCACAGGTGGAGGTGAAGAATCTTGGCAAGGAGATTGAAGTTTTGGAGACTAAACTCAAAAACAGCTTTGAGGAAGACCAATTTAAAAGTAAGATAAAGGAGCTTGAGAAACTAGTTAAAGACTTTGAAAACAAAATGAAAGAAGTCAAAGTAAGGAAGTACCAGAGGGATAATAGGGATTATACCACGGGGCGGGTATACAGTTGGTGGAATGAAGAAAATATTAAGAGAAAAAAGGTCTCCTGGTCAAACCCCTTAACTCAGTTCTCGGATTTAGAGACTACAGAGGGAGAGGATACCGACACCTCGTTAGAAGAAGGCATGTCTACTAGATCTATGTCAGTACGGCCGGGTAATAAGACACATAATTATGAAGGCAGGGGCCGTTTTTTACGAGGGGGCCGGCACAACAGAGGAAGACGGACCTGACACCAACAAGGGAAACTGACCTAGTGGTTAATCTCTCAAGCAGAACTCTTTCGGACTTAGAAAAAGTGGCCTTAAATAAAGGCCTCGGGTTTGTGCCAACTCCCAGGTATAATGATTTCCAAACTAGGATAGACGTCTTTAAACTAATAAGACAAATTAAATTGAAAATTGTTTTTGGAGGTACAACATTTAAGAGAAAGGAAATGGGCATCTTCACACGCTCCTCATATAATCCCGTTGTCAATAACCACTGTGTCCAGACTTTTGAGAAGATGTTATTGAAGGAAATTGACAATATAGAAGCCCGGGAAGGTATTGGATACAACAACCTACCGAAGGGGGAGAGGATGGCTTTAAAGGATTTGCGATCTGATCGTTCCATCATAATAAAAGAGGCTGATAAGGGAGGTGCAATAGTGGTGATGGATAAAAAAGATTATATGATGGAAGTGAGGAGACAATTGAATAATGAATTGGACTACAAACCAATCCCCAATGATCCTGTGAAGAAGATCGGTTTTTTAATCAAGGTAACCGTGGATGAAGCTTTAGCATTGGGACATATTACAGATCGGGAACATAAAGGCTTAATTAATTTGTCTCCCAGGACACCAGTAATGTACATATTGCCTAAAATCCATAAAGAAGGTTTTCCCCCTCCGGGCCGCCCAATTATATCGGGAAGTAACTCTATCCTGGAACCATTGTCTAAATATCTGGATTTTTTTCTCCAGGATTCTGTAAGAAAACTACCGACTTTTTTACTGGACACGGGGGACTTTGTCAAGAAGTTTGAAGGCTTCAAATTACCAACAGGGGCGATACTAGCAACACTGGACGTTGCCTCACTGTATACTAATATTCCACATGAAGAGGCACGCCTAGTGGTAATGGAAACTTTAGATCAAAGAGAGTGTTTGCGCCCACCCACTTTCTTTCTGACATCACTTTTGGAAATAATACTAGAAAACAACTACTTTAGAGTAGAAGACCAGTTTTTCATTCAGCTTCGAGGGGTCGCGATGGGATGCTCTGCAGCACCATGTATAGCGAATCTATTTATGGGACGGCTGGAAAGGGACTATTTTTGTAATCCTGTAACTAATCCATTTTGGAAGGACATCATCATATTTGTTCGTTTTATTGACGATCTCTTCCTAGTGACAAATGAAAATGTCAACATCCAAGAATTGGGGGAATGGATGAACAGTATACATCCCAATATAAAGTTCACCTGGAGCACAAGTAGGGAGTCTGTGAATTATCTGGATGTGACAGTGTATAAGGGGGAGGATGGGACCCTGGCGGTAAGACCTTTTAGGAAACAAACAGACAAAAATTCATTACTCCATTATAGATCCTTTCACCCCGGACATCTAAGGGCCAACTTACCCTTTGGACAATTCCTGCGACTAAAAAGAAATTCTACTAGTATTGCTGATTATGTTCTCCAGAGTAATATATTGCAAGAGCAATTGAAGCAACGGGGCTACCCAGATAGGGTGTTACTACAAGCAAGACGACGTGCTGACGAAACGACCAGAGAAGAATTACTTAGACCGAAGGTACGAACGACCAGAGACCGTATTGTGGGTGTTCTTGACTATAGTGAGAAAGCAAATGCCATCCGCAGGGCAATTTTGAAATACTGGCCGCTTGTCAATGATATCCCAGGCTGTGAGACTCCCCCACTGGTAGCCTTCAGGAGGACCCGGAACATCAAAGACCAGATTATACATTCGGATTTAAATTATGATGTTGGCACCAGGAACATGGGACTGCCGAGGGGTGTATACAAATGTGGGAGATGTAAGCAATGCTCCCTAATAATGACTACAGAAGATTTGGAACAGTCAGGATTAAGGACTACAAATGAATTTGTTAACTGCGGCACTGAGGGGGTAGTGTATGTTTTGAAATGCCCATGTGGTCTGTTATATGTAGGAAGTACCACACGCTCCATTAGAATAAGGCTTGGTGAACATCAGTCCAGAATAAAGAATAACGTATTAGAGGCACCCATGGTCCAACATTATTTGGAGAGAAAACATAGTGACATGGAGATGCTATTCACAGTGCTGTTCAAGACTCGAAAGAGGGAATATATGACTGCTACTAGGGAACTACACCAAAAAGAAACTTTTTGGATATATAAACTCAATACTCTCATACCTAATGGCTTGAATATAGCCAATGACTATACGTGTTTCTTATAACTACTTATGGGACTAATATCTCTTTAAGAGAGAATAACTACATGATGGGGGCGTGGATTACATTCAGAGGATAAAACGGTTACTAGCTAACAAGATGCAGATGGAAGTAATTGGAATACTAGAAGGGGATATGGAAGGTTAATTGCAAGAATCTCTGAGTGAGTATATTGTACCATGAATGTGTTAGTGTAAACATTAGATACTCAGGGATTCTTTATGACTATGTATGTTTTTCCAGCTACTGTGCTCTTTGAAAAAGAACTTTGGAAACGGACCTTACAAGGATCTGGACCGTCCGTTAGAGAACTCAGTCACAGAGTTTACAACGTATATTGGAAGGACATAGGTCTACCCATGAACTGTGACACCCACAGTGTCTGGAGTCAATCTTGGACTGCACCTATATTGTGACTGTATATTATAATTGTGAACAAGGCAATTTAAACCCTGTATAGGAAAAGTAGTGTCATAGGATGTCTGACCAGTAAATGCACTTTAATTGTAATAATTATAGCACTTGGAGCACGTGACACTTTAATAGAATAATTACAGGACGTCTGAAATGCCTATATGATTGAGGTTAAGGGGGAGTGCAATATGTGGTGCAGTTCTTGAATGTGCTAAGAGAGATAATTTGAAATACAAGTTGTTTAATATACCCCTTATATATTGGTGAATAAATAATTCTGGAAATAATATTACGTGCTTTATTGTTGATTGTGGAGGCATTATAGTACACGGGAATTGTTTCTTGTCTGATAGCAGTATTACCGTGTTGCTCTATATTTTGGGAAGGTTTTTACAGAAGGCAACAGTAGCACAAATCTCCTGAACAAGGGTAAAGAAATGTCCTAGCCTTCCACTCTGAAAAGCAGGGACTTGTGTAATGCAAGAGAACTAAACTCATATAAGCACAGTTCTTGTTTGTACAGATTAAAAGGTGTCTGCTGATGGAATGGCCACCTCCACATGCAGTGCAGATTGGTGGGGTGGTAGGTAGATTTTTATTGTAAGTAAAACATGACTGACAGAAGATGACAAATAAAAGCAATCAACAAGATAAGTTGCCAACTATCATGCAAGCCTCACTATACCCAAATGAGTATAAAAGTTAATATGTTCTTGTGAATATTAGGGCACCAGACAACTAGAGCTAAAGGGTATTTAATTAAATTAGGGATCAGTCCACATTTACTTTTTTTCCTCTGAAAAAAACAAGTTGTTACTAAAAAGTATGACTTTCAGACACAATTTTTACACCCATTTTCTGGGTGGTCAAAGCATATAAAGCTATCACATATATAACATGCTGGTCCACATCTGCTAGAAGGAATGTTATTTTCTCCACAACTGAACACGAAGACAGATTTGCTCATTTAGCCTCAAGAAATTTATGCCTGGGTTCCAAATATAGAGAACTGTGCAGAATATAATGAGGAAGATCCTCAACTTCTGACACACCACAAACACATGCATGCTGAATATCCTGTTTATGAGAGTACCAATGTGCTAATATGGCCAATTGCATAGTTTGAAAGCACATACTAAAGGCTGATCTTAGGATGTAAAATGTGATGTTGGACAGATAGCAGGCTCAAGTATGATCCACTTTAAATCCATTTATACCAGGAAAAAAATTGAAGCCATTTTTGTATGCTTATCAATTGAGACATCAAAATGCAGAGTTTGGGACTAGCCTGGAGAACCTTCCAAAAGTGAAGTGGAAGAGAACAGTGACGGACAATACTATTATATCTGGTGATCCAGGTATTATCATTCTGGAGAAGGGTGAAGTGTTGCCTTGAAAGATGCATATGAAGATTTCATCTTCCTGCAGATATGTGGGGTGGACCAGCACAGCCCATAAACATTAGCACCACATTACGAGTCATGAACACAGAAAGAGCAACTGATCTCTCAAAAAGATATAGCCAACTATGTGTTTACTTTTTGAATAAGATTCTAAAGTACTCAAAGATACCAAACATACAAAGAGAGGACACACAAACATACAAAGAGAGGTAGTGTGGTACAGTATTGAGTTTTGGACTAAGATCTAGGAGGCCCAGAACCAAAGCTCGTTTCCCACAAAGCTTGCTAGGTGACCTCAAGACAGTCAGTCTCTTGAAGTATAATGTACCTCACAGGGTCTTGTGAGGACAAAATGAGAAAGGAAGAGCCATATACACTGCCTGGAACATTTTGGCAGAAGGATGCACTAGACAGGCACCTATTTTAACAATATGTAGCATTAGAATAACCCTTAGACCAGCGATGGCAAACCTATGGCACGCATGCCACAGCTGGCATGCAGAGCCCTCTCTGTGGGCACGCGAGCCAAGTTGCTGGATCGCTAGTTCCCGGGCTCATTTGGAGGGGGAATGCCTGGAATGGCGTTCTGAGCAGAGATCACATGGGGTTTGGCCTTGCCCACGTGATTCCTTTTCCTCAAGGCTGCCTCCCTGCTGCCCGTCTCTTTAGCAGCAGGAAGCAGAGGCTGCTGGGGCTGGCTTTCTAAAGAAGAGTAAGCTGCTTTGATTTAACTTGCTTTACTTTCAGTCGTGGCTCTTGAGTGAGAGAGAGAGAGAGAGAGAGCGAGAGCGAGAGCTTGCAAGCAGGGCTGCTGGTCTAAAGAAGGGCAAACTGCTTTGATTTAACTTGCTTTACTTTCATTCGTGGCTCCTGAGTGTGTGTGTGTGTGAGAGAGAGAGAGTTATTTATTAGTTGGAACAACTGTATGAGCTGTTTTTTTTTTAACTAAAACCTCAGTATTCAGGTTTAATTGCAGTGCTGGCACTTTGAAATAATTAAGTTGGTTTTGTGTTGCAGTTTGGGCACTCGTGCTCAAAAAGGTTCGCCATCACGGCCCTAGACCTTTTCATCTCACCAAAAGAGCGGTGTACAACCATAACAGATCCTCTGAATGTCTAATTTAATTCTTAGAGACTGTGTAACTCTTTTTACATATGACCTACTGCTGATATTCAGGAGAGAAATAGATGCAAACTACTGTACATCGCTTATTACACTCTGTTTTTATAATGGTACTGCAGCATCACACACTGATGATATACCAGTGCTTGCTGCAGCTTAGTCAGACTAAAGCATTACATTGTCTCTTCTTGCCTATTTACCAACTTTCAATACTGGAATCTTTCTCTTGCTTTCATTTCCCGTAATGAATTTGTAGGGCTGCATCTGTGTCTCTGTTCACCTGAATACTCTGCTCATTTTATCTTATATAGATTCAGCATATTTCCTGGGGTGGGGTATGTGTACACAGATGCAGTTTTTAAACTACAGCATTTATTAATTAAAACACACACTAATGAAAAACTCTTTCTGAACATGAAATTCCAGGAGGAAGTAGCATACGTGTACAGAAACAGGACAAAGATTATGTCTGGGACAGTGACTGACAACAATAAAATGAAATTGTATGTGACAAAGATGCTGAAGTAGGCACAGCATAAGCTTCATTTATTGTCAGTGATGTTTCAGATAATGAATATGCAAAAAATAAATTGTGGATGGAAGTTTTCTTTGAATTTGGAGTGGCTTCATTGACTGAGCGCTCATCTATTCCAGCTTCCAAGAGTATCTAACCAGGTGCTTCCAGGAAGCCCACAAGCATATCTCAAAGACAACAGCCCTTTCCACAGCAACAGATAACTCAGAGGAATAAAGCTGGTATATTTGTAAATATCTCTTGTTTGTGCATCAGAATTGCCATGGAAATGATACATAAAAGTCAGGGGAATATGCTGTAGAACTCTTTTTATAATATCCCATTTCCACTGTTTTGCTAAAAATAGCCATAATAAAAAAAATGGCTGACTAGCTCTGTTTTTTCCATTTTCTTAAAAAATAAAATCGTTCATCTGTTCTGAGCACATTTTCATTTAAAGTCAGAATCATTTTATATACTAATAGCCAAGTGGCCCTAATCTGAGGATACTTAAATCCAGAGATTGAACAGACAAGACAGGTTTTCAGAAAAATCTGAAAGGCAGTAATGTAAAAGTGTTCAAAAGACTGTCAGTCCCCATAGCCCTTAGCATGACTGAGTTATATACACTGCTAAGGATTTCCCTGCTGTCCTTGGATGTCCTATGAGACAATTCTGTAGATTAAATATCCAACGGGAACTGCTTTCAATGGCAGTTAAAAGGTAGGTTGGTGAGAAGAAGAAAGGAGGGAAAGATGAGGATATGGGGGTTGCCCTGAGGACTGAAAGAGGAAATAGAGTAGGGAAGGGGATACAGGGATAAAATGAGTTGCCCCCTGCAAGTACTTGTGGATTCCCCACTGTGTAACTGGGCCAGGACCAGCATCTGGCACTGAACAACTGGCGCACAGTTCTGCTAAGTTCAGGCTTCCCTGGAGAGGGAAGGTAGGAAAGCTGAAGAATGGAGGGGCAGATAAAGTAGGTTGGCTGAAGGCTATGAAGGACATAAGTAAGAAGGTAAAGGAGATAATTTCAGGTGGGTAGAACAGCAGGACTTAAGTTCAGTCACAACTCAAAGACAACAAGATTTCCAGGGTATAAGCTTTCAAAAGCCAAGCTCTCTTTTTCTCACAAACAGAGCTTGATTCTTGAAAGCTTATACTCTGGAAATCTTGATGGTCTTTAAGATGCTACTGAACAAGAATTTTCCAAGAAAAGAGTGGAGTTTATGGAGGCCTTCACGGAAGGAAAAAGAAATGGAGTGGAGGGGAGGTGCAAGTCCTTGTGGGTGCCCCATTTGTAAATAAATAACAAGTTTCACATATTATACCTAGATATGAATAAGTGCCTGGTTGTTTCAACCCAGCGTGTTGAAATGGTCCTCTCCATACCTTCCCCTATAAGATACCAATGCACAAACAAAATAAAGCATGCATACACATTTTCTTTAACATTGATATAAGCATAATTCTGCCCTCTATTGGAAATAACATGCCGTTTGCATTTCCTTTCCTCAACAAGACCACAGCAACGTTCCTTCTTTTAGCTTATCAACAAATAGTAGTTTGGAAAGCTGAAGGTCTTGCCTTGTGTTCTTGCCTGTTCACTACACATGTGTATCCTAAAACAGAGATCCATAGCACATGGATCCTCATTGGGCCATCTGCTTTTTGGCTGTCACTGTCCCCTACCTTACATATACGGAATAGGAGGAAAGCCTCCACAAGGGCAGTAGCAGGAACCTTTGCAAACAGGCAGATAGCTCTTGACAGCTGGGGCACATGACAAGAGAATGTGTTTGCTGGCTTTCTAATGTCCTAAAGAACCTGTTAGTTCAGGTTGTATGTTTAATCTACAGAATTGCCTCACAGGACATTTGAGGACAGCAGGGAACTCATGAGCACAGTGTATATAACTCAGTCATGCTAAGGCCATGGGGACTGACTGTCTTTGAACACTTTTATGTTTCTGCCTTGACCTAGGGAATCCTAAAGAGAATGCTGAAATGATGGCAGGTAAATACTCCAATTTTAATAAGCACATTGGCTGAATTAAAAATTCTCTGTCAGGACTAACTATGATTAAGTAAGTTCAGGAACTACAGTAATGATAGTAAGTATGCGACTAATGATACTAAGTATAACACCTTTCAGAAATGCTTTGCAAATGTTCTCACCTCGGTAATCCTTAAGACTGCCCTATAAAGTAGGCCAGTATTATTGTTTGCATTCATATTGTAGACGGCATCTTCATTATATACAAAAATCTGCTTCTAACTCCTCAGTAAGTACAGAAGTCAACATTTGCCACTGAAACATATACAGAGACTTGAACCAGAGTCGTGTTTCTTTCCACAGTAAACATCTTATTGAAGTATACAGGGAGATGTTTCAGTAAGCAGCATGCTCTTATCTTTGGACCACTGCATTTTTTTTTAACATAAATGTATGTTACATGACACATCCACTGTTACATTCTCTAAACAGGATTAAAGGACAGATACATTCAACTTCACCACCACCCTCCCTATTTTTTGCGAAGGCCAGTGTTCATTCCACAGAATCAGATCCTTGACTGTATAAACATTCAGGTTACCCTTATACTCTGCTCTCTGTATAGGTTTATGACAATGGATAAATACAGATGGCAACTGTGTCTATAATGTCCTCTGTCCTTGAATTCCCAATCAGGTAAAACTCGCCTTTGCCCCTTGGTAGGACATTATGGGTTATCAGACTACCCTGAACTTAAATCGAGAATGTAGTTAATTACTTATATGAATATTACTTGCATATGAATGTTATGGTATTCACAACTATTCTGTTGCTGTTTGTAACCAGAGGCTGCAGATATTTTTGTTTTACTTGGCAGTCCCTCAGTGATCCCTCCTCCCTCCCCAATTTTTTAAATGGTTGTTTCTAGCTTTTGTATTCATTTTAAGTTCTGTTTTTAACATGTTTTAATGACATAGTTGTATGCTAGTTTTAATGGTTCTTGAGATTTTAATTTGTTTTAATTTGTTAGCTACCTTGCTGGCTCTATGAAGGTGGGGTAAAAATCTTGTATATAAATAAATAAATAAATAAAGTTGTTAATGCCTCTCTCAGTTTTTTCCTTTTTCAACCTTAACACTACAACGCTGTATTAATGTTGTCCAAGTTTTATCTATTCTGTAGAAATCGATTGCTTATGAATGAATTAAGATCAATTTGTATTCTGGAAGAAAGAAAGGAATTACCTGTATGAAATTTTTTTCCAACCATGAAAGCAGCAAAGATAGCAGAAAGACTTCTGTCAACATTGCTTATATATGAAGTACATTTTTACTTTATTTTCAAAAAAGGTAAGCAGACTCTATTCTCCCATTATCTACTTGTGAAGAGCAGCATGAAATCAGAAAGAAAAAGATTACTTTTGGCACAAAAATGCCAGAAACAGGATACAAAAAAGGATGCTAAAATTAGAATTGTTGGGTTGGGATATTAATGGCTCTTGAATGGCAAGCACTGGGAAGAGGGAATTCTATGAGTCAGCAGCTGAAAATATCCTACAGCTTGAGAACAGAACTATGTATACTACAGGTTATAATGAGAAAACAGACCATGGATGTTAATATCAGTGACCTCTACTTGTCAATAGCAAAGTACACAATAAAACTAGAACTATGGTATATTCAAAAACAGCATAAAATTAGGCAATATATCCAAACACATGTTGAAACATGAGATCAAAGGCCCTTATCTCTGCTTATCTCATATACTGTAAGAAGCATGCATTTTTTAAGCTGAACGTTACACTTGTCTTTGTTGTGCATATCTTTCCAATGCTACAAAACCTAGTTCTTAATTTGCAGGTACACTGAACTAAAGCATTTTAATTTTATCCCTATGCAACCAAATCTGGTAATCTGTCTCTCTAGGAAATTCTGATCCAGTAGTCAATCAGAAGAAATAGTTTTATGCTGTAATTATACCAAAAAAAAATTTTTTTTTCTATCGTCTAACTTATTTTCCTATCACCCCCCTCCCCTGTCTTCCAGTCACTAAATTTGTATTAAAATTCATTTCATGCTAGTCAACAAGGCCCATTTGCACAGTTAAAGAATTATTCCTAACAGACACTCAAAATAAATTTCTACTCTCTTTCTTCTTTTGGTTTAAAGGATAACAGTCCATTGGCAAGAGTTTCATAAAGGTCATAGCACTGTACAATGCAAGATTTCAGCTTAAAGGCTGGCCCATAGTGTTGTTGCTGATGACTGGAATAATTCTCTATATAAAATCAATTGGACCACCAATGTCCTTAGAATCACAGAGTTGGAAGGGACCTCTAGGGTTATCTAGTCCAACCCACTGCCCAACACAGGAAATACACAGCTACCTCCTCTCAACACGCCCAGTGACCCCTGCTCCATGGCCAGAAGATGGCAAAACACCATCAGGATCCCTAGCCAAACTAGCCTGGGGAAAATTGCTTCCTGACCCCAAAGTGGTGATCAGCATTGCCCTGGGCATGTAAGAAGGGGCCACGAGAGTTAAGCACTGATGTAACCCTTCCTGCCCTCTCTCTCATGATCTGCCTAAGTTCACAGAATCAGCACTCTGCACGATCGTCTATATAACAGCCCTTCAAGAACTTGAAGATGATCATCATATCACCTCTTAGTTGTCTCCTCTCCAGGCTAAGCATACTGATCTCCTTCAATCTTTCCTCATAGGACTTGGTCTCTAAACCCCTCATCATTTTCGTTGCCCACCTGTGGACCCGCTCAAGCTCGTCTATATCCTTAAATTGTGGTGCCCAAAATTGAACATAATACTCTAGGTGAGGTCTAACCAGAGTAGAGTAGAGTGATACCATCACTTCACATGATCACTATGCATCTGTTGATACAGCCCAAAATCGCATTTGCCTTTTTAGCTACCACATCACACTACATCTGATGAAGAGAGCCGAGGCTCTCGAAAGCTCATGCTACAATAAAGTTGGTTAGTCTCAAAGGTGCTACTGGACTCTTTACTATTTTGCTTCTACAGATTAACACACCTAGATCCTTTTCGCATATACTACTGCCAAGACAAGTCTCCTCCATCCTATAATTAAGCATTTGATTTTTCTTATCTAAATGCAGAATTTTTATCTGTTGAAATTCATTTTATTTGCTTTAGCTCAGTTTCCCAGTCTGTCAAGATCATCCTGTGTCCTGACTCCTGACTCTGCCTTCTACCATATTTGTAACTCCTCCTAATTTAGTATTATCTACAAATTTAATAAGCATTCCCTCTATTCCTTCATCCAAATCATTTATAAAAAAGTTGAACAAAACAGGCACTCTACTTGTCACTCTTCTCTAAGAGGATGGGGAAGCATTAACAAGCACTCTTTGGATGCAACCTGTCAACCAATAACACTAACAGCATCCAAACCACATTTTAAGAACTTGTCAACAAAAATATTATGTGGAACCTTATCAAAAGCCTTACTGAAATCGAGATAAACTATATCTGCAGCATTCCCCTGATCCAGCAAGTAGTAACTCCCCCCCCCCCCCAAAAGAGGTAAGGTTAGAGTGACATGACTTGTTCTTGACAAACCCATGCTGCCTAAATGCGTAAGGATTGACTGACTGGTGATTTGTTCTAAAACTTTTCCAGGTATAGATATCAATCTGATTGGTTGGTAGTTACCGGAACTTCCTTTTTCCCCTTCTTGAAGATGGGGACAATATTTGTCCACCTCCAATCTTCTGGCACCTCACTTGTTCTCCAAGAATTCTCAAAAATAATGGACAGAGGCTCAGAAATTACATCTTCGAGCTCTTTTAGTACCTTTGGATGCAATTCCTCTGGCCCTGAGGACTTAGATTCATTTAAAGAAACTAGGTGTTTATGTACTACCCTTATGCCGATCTTACATTTGATTTATATACCACCCTTCAGGACAACTTAACACCCACCCAGAGCTGTTTGCAAAGTGTGTTAGTATTATCCCCACAACAAACATCCTGTGAGGAGGCTGGGGCTGAGAGAGCTTGGGAAGAGCTGTGACTGACCCAAGGTTACCCAGCTGGCTTCAAGTGGAGGAGTGGGTAATCAAACCCAGTTGCCCAGATGAGAGTCCCACTGCTCTTAACCACGACACAAAACTGGGTCTCTCTCTCAGGCTGCCGCTCCCTTCCCTCATCATATGTTCTATTTTTGCCATTTCCCTCACAGGGGAAGATGGAGGAAAAGTAGGAATTGAGCAGTTCTGTCCTCTCATCATCACCTGTTACAATGTCACTTTCCTGTACCTGCAATGGTCCTACCATGTCCTTGCTTTTTCTTACTTTGAACTTAACCAAAGAACTTTTTTGCTATTTTTAGTATATCTTGCTAACCTAAGCTCATAGTGAGCTTTAGCTTTTCTAATACTCTTCTTGCAAGCACTGGTTATTTGTTTATATTCATCTTTGGTTTTAAGGCCCTCCTTCCATTCCCTAAATGAGTCTTTATTTCTCAAATCTTTAGAAAGCTTTTTAGGGAGCCACCTTGGCTTCTTTAGGCTCCTCCCATTTTTCCTTCTCATAGGAATCGTTTGTGATTGTGCCTTCAATATTTCGCTTTTAAGAAACTCCCACCTCTCTTCTTTCCATGGCAATCTTCTTCAGAATACTAATGAAGCAGATGCTTCTGCTCAAATGATGAGTCCTTTTTTTTCCTCAAAGGGGGATCTCTATATTTCTGAAATGTGATATTTGGACTCCTTACGAAGGAAAAATCTGGTATTTTTTATGCCAGAAAGGACTGTTCATAAGGAGACAAATCTTGCTTCTTAGAGTTTTTTTTTTAACATTCACTCTGGGCCATTTCCTTTCCAGGTAGTAAAAGGAACTAGGACAAACATTGTGATACAATATTAATCAGTATTTTAAGAACAGAGGAAGATCTAAATGAAGGACATCTTGGCTCTATGGAACATGCACAAATCCTTTAGCAGGAAAATGTCTAATTCAAGAACCCAATGAGCTGATCTAGTAATAATTTTAGAAGTGTCTTTTAACATAAACATCATTCCCATAAAACAGATTATCAGCTCAAATGGAATTTTTTATTTACTTTATTTATACCTCTTCCTCCCCAATTGGGACCTGAAGTAGCTGACTTTAGTCTCCTCCATTTTATCCTCACAAAAATATGTAAGGTAAGTTAGAGGGGGAAGGCAGAATGGGTTACATCAGTGCTTAGTTCTCATGCCCAGGGTAATGCCGATCACCACCTTGGTGTCAGGTAGCAATATTCCACAAGCCAGTTTGGCTAGGGATCCTGGAGGTGTTTTGCCATCTTCAGGGCATGGAGCAGGGGTCACTGGGGCAGTCGGGGGGGGGGTAGTTGTGAATTTCCTGCATTGTGCAGGGGGTTGGACTAGATGACCCTAGAGGTACCTTCCAATCCTATGATTCTATGACTATTACTGGCCCAACAAACTTCCATGCTAGCCTGGGGATTCAGACCTGGGTGTCCCAGATCCTAGTCTGACACTCTAACCACATTGGGTTGATAGTAGGCTCCAGTACTCCATTTAATCTTCAAGTTAACATCTGACATTTGTAGGAGATAATAACTTCTCTACTTTTAAGAAATATTTAAGAAGAGGATTTATCAGAAATATTTAAGAAGAGGATTTATCTGAAACACTGAGACCCTGCTGTTTCTGGACTAAGAACTCAAGATAACAAAGACCCCTCTCATTAGAGAATATAGTCCTTATAGATAATTTCATAGAATCAGATCATGGGAAATGTTGAGAACCCACCATGTGGTGGCCCTTACTCTATGGAACGGCCTGCCTGACGAGGTCAGGAGAGCCCCCACGCTCCTGGCTTTCCGCAAACAATGCACAACCAAATTATTCAAAAAGGCTTTTTTCTCAGATAGGAGGGCAGTATTGTAGGGAGGGGTTCTCAGATGTTCCACTAATGAGTTAGGAACCATAGACTTCACCATTATGTTGCTTTACATATTATCTGTTGCTTTAAATATGTACTCCTGTATACTACCTGTGCTTCATATTGTTTAACATCAGTCCTAGAACTGATTATGTTCTATTTCAGCAATTCTTCAACCCCATATTGGATCCTTACTAATACTATGTCTTTGTAAACTTGTATTCATTTACCCTATGACATTGTTTATGGAAATGTTCTTAACATGGTATGGAAATGCCTGCCCTTGTCCTTGCTACTGATTGTACTAATCTCACACTATGTAATGTGCTTCGAATCTCAGTGAGAAAAGCAGACTATAAATGACATAAATAAATAAGTAAACAAACCTCTGGTTGTTGTGGATTTTCCGGGCTGTATAGCCGTGGTCTAAACAAACCTAGTTTGTCTCTTAGTTTCTAGAGCACCTGTTGCAGAAGTTTGAAAACAGGATGCCTTGGGACTGAGCCAGCAAATCTACTTTACTTTACTTTATTTGGTATTTAGCCCTCCTTCCCTGCAAGTGGGTTCAGGACGGGGTACAACATTCATAAAATACATACTTATATAAATACAATTAAAGCCATATCATAAAATCATAACTCAGAGGTTCTGAGTTCTAGGTTCAAGAGCGATCTTTTATCCCTATTGCTGTGGAAAATCCTGGGGTCCCTTCTTATTGGTGCATAAGAGGGAAACAGGTGGGACTTCTTTCTTGGGTGGCTTTGTCAGAATAGCTATTTCTTTGCACCCAAGAAATGTGTTCTCCCCATTCTCAGGATGCCCTTCAGATTCCACATGGGAAATGAAAGCAGCAAGTGCATTTCCCAAGGCAAGCAGAGTAACACAACGAAAAGCTGGCAAAGTATTCTATTAAAAAGAGTGCATTCAAGCTATGCCAAGAGAGGCTACATTAGAAACTTGCCAAGGACCTAATTGCTAAAAAGCACATAATGCTGTTCAGAATGTTTGTGAAGAGATTCAGTCTTTGGATACTACAAATCCAAGCATGCTGTTTATTTAAGCAGTTTTAGTTTAGCTAGAGAAATTTTATTTTACAAAACATATTTTGGGAGTATCCTGCACCAAAATGGGGAAATTACAGATTAATAATGAGAGGAAAAAGCCTTACAAAGACTACGTTTTCCATTTCAAAGTCTTCTGTATCTAGCAATGAGGGCTTATTATATACCTTAATTAACACACACATTGCTTACATTTTAGCTAAAGATGCAGAACAGCAAAGTAAAACAGTAGAAATAAGCATTCTTTCATCTGTGATTGCATAATGTAAGTGTTACCGATTAGATACAGAAGACTATTGTCCTTTCTATTCATGGGAGCCAAAAAAATCCAAAAGGCGGTTTAATAACTGAGCTGGAGGACTACTGTGGAGTCTTCTGACTTAACTCTTGATTTAATGAGATATCTTCCTTTGTTTGCTAAAGTACCTGAAGTATAAACATTCATCCCACTCCTCCAGGCAGTCCTTTCTTTCATCCCTCTGACTCAAGAAAAGGACAATGGCTTTAGCTACAGAATGACAGACCTTGGGAAGTCTTCTTGGTATATTTAACCAATAGATCTGCAACTAGAGATCTATGAAGAAGCTGTAAAATTTCTGGAAGTTGGAACAACAAAAACCCTGAACAACAGGCTCCTGTAAGTTTTACAGAGCAGGAAGTTGAATTATCCAATTCTTTTAATAAAACATGTAAGATATAATTACTCATTGTCCCAATGTAGAATTTTGTGCCAGATATGATTCCCAGTTAATGAGTTAATATACAGAATTTCATTTCATTTTCATTTTTATGGATTATAATTAATGTAGACATTCCCAATGCTCAACAGCACTTGGATGTTAACATTCCCTTAGTTCACTATAACCTTATTCTGAAACAGTTATCCCCAAGCACAAACAACTTGAAAATGAACTTGAAAAACTACTCATTAAAAACCAAGTTTTTTCTGAAGGTGCAAAATATTATGATGTACCACAGAACTTCTAAAATGGTTTAACTGGGAAATTTTCAGAAATGAACTGGTGAAAAAGGGGATGGGACAATGAAAAGGACTTGCCTCTCTATGTAACAAACGAAGCTGCTTTATGCTAAGTCAGAACACTGGTCTAGCTAGTCCAGTCATGTCTATTCTATCTAGCAGTGGATCTTCAAGGCATTAGATAGAGGTCTTTCCCAACCAGAGATCCTTTAACAGGAGATGCTAGGGATTCGCATTTACATGTATACTTGTTAAAAAATTAGAAGTTAAAAAGCTACTTAAAGCCAAAGACATTGTCTGTATTCCAGGCATGCCTTGGCAGTTTTCAACATTGAGAACCATTTCTTCAACCAAATTTCCCATATCTTTGCTTAAAATGAATGGGATTACTTAAAAATAAGTGATCTGACAATGGTACTTTTGGATGTACTGTTTTTTTTGCCCTAGGCAGACCCCAACTTTAGGACTTACATTACAATATAATGCAGACAACTGAAGAACAAGCAGCACACAACCTTCTCTTGTAAAAAAATGTACAAGTGGCAGTAGGACAGCAGGATTTGGGTCCATAACACCTTAAAGATCAAGATTTTCAGAGTGTAAGCTTTCGGGAGTCAGAGCTCCTCTTTTCAGTCTGAAGGGAACTCTGACTCTCAAAAGCTCATATCCTGAAAATCTTGTTGGTCTCTTAAGGTGCCCCTGGATCTGAATCCTGCTGTTCTACTGCAGACCAACACAGCAATCCACCTCAACTATCCTACAGGTGGCAATACACACTCTTCGCTTGCATTGTTGCCACTCAGGTGCATAGCAAATCTCAGCATCTGTGCACAAAACCAGACATTTTGGAAGGGAGAAAAACATAAACAGAGATGGCAAATGAGGCCTTTATTGCGTTTTCTCCTTTTTTTTGTTACTGTCATCACACCAGTTCAATGAGCATTGCGTATCTACTCTTTGGCCAAAAGCCCATGCTGCCCAGGACTTGTTATCCTCTTGATTAATGTTTGTAACTTTTAAAATTCCTGTCTCCAAATTCATATCACACAGGATTGTACTGTAAATCCTTAAAAAGATATTCACTGGTTGTTCTGCTACAATGACATTACGGTGTCTACAGTGTCTGGATATCTAGGGTGTATATAAAAATTGTAGGGATGGAAGCAAAGTTACTGACAAAAAGTTTCTTCACAATTTTATTTTTTTGCTTTTCCATCTTGTTTCCAATTACGTATGATTTCAGCTCGTAGCCTATTTCATCTATATTAGAATATAGAAAAACTGAAGGGACTATTTAAAATATAAAGTGGATAAGTATCATTTTGTGTGTGTGTGTTTAAAGGTTCTCTGGGCTTAATGTTTCATGGGCATGGTACAATTTTCAGGAAACAAATTCCATTTCAAAAGTAGCAGGTGAGATCAACATCACTTGTCAATGTCGCCACTTTCCACAGATGGTTGATTTGAAGTAGGTGCATCTTCATAGGCCTCAGATGGAGCAGTGGGGGCTCTAAAATATGAAAACGGGAAAAAACAGAACATAACCAAAAAAAAAAAAAACCCTGAACAACCTGTTATAATTCTTAGGCTATTGATAATTTCATAGCTTAGCACTCCTTTGTGAACTGAGTCTGCATATTAGCTTGTTCATGACCATAATGCTCCCAAATGGAAAGGACTCAGGGACAGATTAATTGATGTTTGGGATCCATTACAATGGCAGAAAGGATCAGAGAGATTATGTTACCTCCATTTGGTGGTAAAGTGGTGGTACTATAGCTACAGCTAATTTATGAAGTTAATTAAGTGCTGGGATCTCCTTTCAGAATGAGACAGATTGTCTTTATGACTTAAAGGTTCTATTTTCTCTCTGGACCATTAGGAGAAATCTACTGCTAATGCAGAAATCTGATCTAACTGAACTGCAAGGCTTCCTGATAAAAACCAATAGGAGGAGGTTAGGAGACTGACAAATTCCCCTGATTATGGTGGCTGATTCAGGAATAACTTTTATTTATCCATAAACAAATATGCTTGAAGGAGTGCATATGAAAATGCTACAGGAAATAAGGAATCCTTTTGTATTTGATAGCAAAGATCTGTAGCCAGAATTTCAGATACCTGCTGACCCCTAAATCATAGAACATTTCCCTAAAATCCAAAAAATTTATAACTCAAACCAGGCATTTTCTACACATCTCTAAAATATCTAATGTCATCTGCTTGGAGTTTCCTTGCACTTATACAAAGAACCCAGTGAAGTGAAAATGAGGAAACTCTGAATATGATAGCATAACCTCGTGTATTATGTTAGACATGACCAGGAAAAGAGGAACTTGATGACTTGGGACTGACTGCTGTTTTCAGCTGAAGTCATCTTTGGTTTATAACTTTCAGTCTTAGTCTTTTGCTTATTTAAAATGTTGAAAATTTGTAATCTTATGGAGATCTGTGAATAATGAGAACAAAAATTAGCCAGAAACATAAGCTGAAGACTTATTCGTTCTTAGTTACCTACTTGCACAGATTTTTTTTTAAAAAAAATACATTAAAATACCCAGATAACGGCTTCAGATCTTTGTTCCTGTCAATTTACTTACTCAGATCTTCATGTTCTTTTAAATTTAGTCTCATTTCAAAGAAAAATTTCCATGGCCTTTTTCTAAGGAATATTCAGGTCTCGGTTTTTTGGAAAAAGACACTAGAACACAATAATTTCCATGCTAATTTTATCAACTGAGGGGGGGGGGAGAGTAATGGGTGGTCGATACATTGATTTGCCATATGTATAGATTATTGATTATGGCAAATCAAAAATCTTAAGTTTTTCAGAAAGTGGGTGTTCATAGACAACCTAGCCAGTCCTGGATTCTTAAAGTACATTTGATAGGCTCTATCAGATAGAGCAAGTGCATTCATTTTGCTTTGTTGGATTTCATTTTACAGCTTCCAATACTTGGTCTAGCCATCTCAACCATGTTTTGGAAGGTACAAAAGTTCATTTGGCTGCCATCATGAGATTATTTTTTCATTCAGGTGGTCAATCCATTCTAATAATATTGGAGTATTGATAGTATATCAAGCAAAAATTCTTTCCTTTTTTACTTTATGGAGTCACTGTCTGGATTTCAGCAGCCCTAGCTAAGCTACAGCCAGTGTAGGTTACCTTTCTGCATGCTCTTTTACGTACCCCTAAACGTATTTCAAATTTTAATTTATTGTTGGAAACAGGTTGTAGTCAAATTTCTCTCTTGGGATGGGTAGCTGCTGTAAAATTAAAATTTTTAAAATTAGATTGTGAGTCTACCTGAGCTTTTAAAATGGATCCAGTTTGATTCCAATAAATGTTCCTGGGATAAGTTCATGGTGAACATGTTGTTGAGTTTAGTTTTGGTTTGCCTCTCTTTTATATTGATATATTACAGGCTGGAGATACAGTTTTTGATTTGTTGAGGGTACTGGACTAGGAGGCTATAATTTAAATGCTAGGAGATGTTGTTCTCCCTTATTTTGGGGATTCTCAGCCAAATAGTCGTTCTCAGAGACTTTGCGCTTGTGGTACAGATATAACCAAAGCTTTACCATTTAGATGTAGGTTGTATTCATCTATGAGCCAAATTTATACTGCTCCTGTTGAGCAGTTTTCCTTGTCTATATAATTTCTATTTGTTGTATCTTTTAGCTGGTAAAGCTAGACATATTACTTTGTCTGTGGCACTGTTTATATTTTGTGCCCTTAGAATTAGGCAGGCACATTTTAAAAATATCTCTGGGATTAAGTATTAGTGAGCTGCTAAGTATTAGTGGGCTGTTATTTAATTTATTTATTTAGTCAAGGTGCCTTAGGGCACGTAGGAGCTCTGATTTTGAAACAGGAACAGATCTATACATTTTTAGCCTCATGCCTTAAGGGAAACTACCTTCTAAAGTATATCTACTGCAGTCTGGGTGAGATTGATCCATAGAATGGATTTACTTGATCCCTGGAAGTTTTGCAGCCTGTCTCTTAACTGTTTGATTTTGGAATCATGACATTGTGAATTTATATGATGTCCTATTGTTCAAGAAATTTTGAAAAATTTTAAAACTTTGTTTTATATCCCTTCAGTGCTTTGTAATATTGATTAAAAGTGGTATATAAAGGAACACTGACATTTATTTGGAATTTCCTCTAATTTCAGGCACCAATAGCTTCTTCCTCGTGTGGCCTCCCCTTCTTTACCTCTCCCTCAGGTTTCTTGTTTCATGTTGAGGAGAACAGATGCTTGGCTACTGTGTTTTGGTGACAGATGGGGTTGCCAGATGGCCTCCCTATGAGAACCGGACAGGAGCCTCATCACTCACTTTTCCCCCTGTTTTGTGAATGCATAAAGCATGTGCACTTCCAAACTCTGCATGATAAAGTCACTAAGGGCACTCAGTGATGTCATTGCTGGCCTGGCAGATGGGCATGCCTGCTAGTTGCTTTGCCAGCTAGGTGCCTCTCCGATGCTTGGGGGGGGGGAAGGCGGATGGTCTCGCCACTTCCTGGGCTTGGAGGAGGCTGGCCAGATGAGCACTTCCCCTATGGGCAAAAATACCAGACATGTATGTGTCTGGTATTTTTATTACCAGACATCCCGGAAAGCTGGATAAAAAAACTGGACTGTCCAGGGGAAAACTGGACACCTGTCAACCCTAGTGGCATACATACATTTCCTATAATATTGTTCTAGCTCAAGTTGATGACATGTAGAAAATCTATCATTTGAAAGATTAATCTATATAGCTTTTAGAGAAAAGTTCTACAATCCAAGTGAGCAGATGCCTTAAAATATCCTGTTATGTGTTTCCATTGTGAAACAAAATTAACTTTAAAAAAATATATTGTTAGAATGCTGGGCTTCATTTTGGGGTTTAACAAGGAGAGGGAATGTTGAAAGGCAAATACAAACATGAAATTAAGAACAGAAAAAGCTTTTCAAAGCCTACGTGACAAGTTAAGAAGAACAGAAAAGGCCTGTGCAACAGAACAACAGATTCGCAGTTTGGAGCACAAACAGCAGGATAACCATCGACAATGGCTGCAGCACATTGGCATCTTCTGTTCAGATTAGGGTTGCCAGCCCCCTGCTGGGGGCGGGGAATCCACCACCACTAGCTACCACTACCCCCATGCTCCCTTGCCCAGAGGGGGGAAACAAAATGGAAATGGGGGGGGGGAGGCTAGTACAGATGTCAGTGATACACCCGTATCCAGCAATAGTGACAGGTCACCCCGGGGCTGATTCAATAAAAATCAGCGCCCCAAATAATGTTTGGGGCCAATTTTTACTGATTGGCTCTGGTGTAACCTGTTACTTCTGGATTGTGCTGGAAATGATGTAATCAGCTAGGGACACAGGCATGTATGCACATGTCAGTCCCTGATCCCCACACCCCTCCTCCATTTTTAGGTTGGTATGGACCTGAAAACCCTGCTTCAGATATTGTATTGGTGGGTGGGTATTATCTTTTGTCCAACTTAACTCAAATCACCTCAAATGAAAAACCAGAGCTATTGATTTTCCATCCCCAAACAAGCATATCTCACTGGTCATGTAGCTTATATAAGTATATTATATCTAATGCTAAACCTGCCACCCCACTCAGCATGTAGCAGAACACTTTTCACTCCAGTGGCCACACAGTAGCGACTCGGTCTGGCGGGAGATGAGAAAATGGAGACTTCTTCCTTCACAAGTCTTTGCACGTCCTCTGCTTCTTATTCTCCAGTACAGGGGTTCTAAACCTTTTGAAGCCTGTGGGCATATCTAGAATTCTGACACAGGGTGGTGGGCACAACCACAAAATAACTGCAGCAGGAGGTAAAGCCAACCACAAAATGGCTGCTGCAGGAGGTAAAGCCAACCACAAAATGGCTGCTGCAGGAGCCAACTACAAAATGTCAGGAAATGAGGTTACATATAACTCTAATAGTAACTTTTCAACATTTAAGGCAGAAGTTCTGCTTCACAAGATGCTGATTTAAAATCAACAATATACTGTTTTAAAATGCTTTATCTTCATATTGTTTTAAAATGCTTTATCTTCAGGCACACAGTGAAGATCACTATGATGGCAGTTGCTGCCAAAGCAATGTTTTTTTGAAAAAAATCTGCACAATCCATCAGATTTCCAATGGCCAATCAGAAGCTCTGCTGGGCAAATGCCCCATCTGGCCCCACCCAATTTTTAAAAACACTTGGCACGCACCAGAAAACATGTTGATGGTAGCATGGCACCCACAGGCACCACATTGGGGACTCCTATTCTAGCAGAGCCATAGGGAACAAAAATATCCAAGTAGCACCAGGAATATTAATGCCCAGTCTCAGAAACAGATATCTATACAAGTGAAATAATTTCCCCCCAATCGATATTTGCTGGCCACCTAGATCACTTATATATGCAGCAGCTAGAAACTACAAAGGTTTAGATACCAGAGGTAATGCTAATTTTGATTATTAACACAGGATGTCATATAGCAGAGCAGTGACATAACAGGTGTGCTCATTCCCATTACTACTTCACATTGTGATAAATATGACTTGTTATTGCTGAGAACTGCAGCCTATTAAAATGTAATGTTAACATTTGGATTAATATTCCCCATACACAAACTTGGGCGAGGAGAAAGAGAATTAAAGCATAAAATAATCTGATCAGTAGAAGCTGTAAATCCTGAATTACTCCTGTGGACAGGTGAAATCATAATACTGCACAATCACGTAACCATGGATAGAAAATGGGAAGTGCACTCTCCTTTCCCCTTGCAGCACACAAGGGTTGCTGTGAGGGTAAAACAGGAAGGTACCAAAATGTTGTAAGCCATTACAATCTTCTGACTCACCACCTCGCCAATGTGGGGATACAAGGGACTGCCTTACAGTGGCTTGTCCCTTTTCTCCACGGTCGGGGACAGAGGGTGGCTCTTGGGGAGAAATTGTCATCCCGCGACCCTTTGGTGTGCGGGGTCCCACAGGGTGCAATACTCTCCCTACTATTCTTTAACATCTATATGCGCCCCTTTGCCCAGTTGGTGCGAAGTTTTGGACTTGGGTGTCATCAATATGCAGATGACACCCAGTTGTATCTGATGATGGATGGCCGGCCCGGCTCAATTCCAGATGTCCTGGAACATACTTTTGCAGCCGTGACTGGTTGGTTGAAGCAGAGTCGGCTGAAACTGAACCCGACAAAGACGGAGGTCCTGTACTTGAGCCACGGGGGATTAGGTTTGGGACTCCAGCTCCCGGCCCTTGTTTAGTTTTGGTTACTTTTTAGACAACACTGTAAATTACAGGCACTGGCACTTTAAAAACATAGGAAATTTGTTGTATTAATGCTAATATTGATGTATGCTTTGCCTTATGTACATGCGATTAATTTTTTCATTGATATTTAGTACTATTGTTAGGCACACGCACTTTACATCTTTACCTACATAGGGATTTTGTTGACCTTGTTATTGAAATATGCCCTGCCTTTTGCACATGTAACCTACTTCTATGCATATACTATTTGTATGCTGATACTAATGCTGCTACTGTAATACGGTTTGCTTTATATTCATGTAAGCTATCTGTATGCACATATTGAATTTATTGGCATCTAACTGTTTTTGAACATATCAAGTAAATTTGATTTGACTCCTTTGGTGCTAGTTATGTTATAATGGCGTGTTTGTTAGTTTTCCTGTCTCCTAATCTTGGGGCAACATCAGATGTGCTCCAGGCTGTGAATCACATGCCATAATCTTTGGAAAAGGTAAACTTGTGCATGGTTCAAAGGAAAATGTATATGAAATTAACTATTGCAGGGGAAAGGCAATGGAAAATTATGCCCAACTGACTTCCTTGGGACTCAGTCATAGGTTTTTGGCTACTTACTTCAGAAACTGCTGTGATATCTGATTTTTCCTCTCACTCTCCTTATGAGTTACTTCAGGCTATTTTTACCCTCTAGATAGCTTGGAATATTTGTAAGTGTTGATCACAGGTGCTTTTACTTGCGTTGTTGTTATGTTTTATTATTACATTTTTCTTAGCTAAATGCCCATGGCTAAGAGTTGGGATAAAACCTTTCAGATATACGTAACTCCCAGTGTCTGCTTAATATCTATGCAACAGTAAGGTGAACATCCAACACAAAACTGAGTAAATAGGTAGGATGCAACTTTGTGGTCCATTTGCAGTCCTTTATGGTAATTTACTCTGAATGGCTCATCTCAACTATTAAGAACTGCTTTCCGATAACAGGTGGTTTCTAGCCTCTTGAAAGACTCGCCAGTTCTGTATTATAGATGCAAGAGCACTGGAGGATCAAACTAAATACAATGCAGGAGGTCCATGAGAATGATAGTTCATTAAATAAATGTTAGCAGTCCTTGTGACCAAGAAGATTAGAGAAATGATATGGGGATGAAAGTATTCAACCCTTTTCACCAGTGCAATTTGGTCAATATAGATTACCCAACCTATACACAGCTTCTAGTTCGAGGGGCGGGGGGGAGGAACAAATGTTGTACCTGTATTTCCCCCATAGAGTTAGTTTATTTCCTTATTTCCTTTGTTTATATCCTGCCCTTCTCCCCAGTGGGGACTCAAAAGCAGTTTACATCATTATTTTTCTTCCTTTGTTTCTTCACATCAGCCCTGTAAGGTAGGTTAGGATGATGGCATGTGGCCAGCAAGCTGCCATGGCAGAGTGTGGTTTTGAACCCGGAGTCTATCAGATTCAAGACCAACACTCAAACCACTACACACTACTTACATATGTAATATGTCTGTGATATTTTCCAAGAGGAATGATATAGGATCCCTTCTAGTGCTACTTCCTCAGAGCTAAGCTACAAGAGACGAATTACACGAAGAAGAGCACGTGAAGGAAGTCGCAATGTTAGCCAGGAAGCTAGCTGAGATCGGAAGGCTTTGTCAATTCCCCCTCTCTACAGAGCCAGGGAGATTGCTACTCAGAGGGTTTGTTTATTTCCT
Organism: Eublepharis macularius; assembly: GCF_028583425.1. NCBI lineage: Eukaryota > Metazoa > Chordata > Lepidosauria > Squamata > Eublepharidae > Eublepharis > Eublepharis macularius. The sequence continues at coordinate 68,003,579 of NC_072793.1, forward strand.
CTTCGCCTCTTAGAAGGAGAGGTGAAACTGACAGAGCCTTCGGGAGGCAAAGAAGAAATTAACAAACCCTCTGAACAGCAATCTCCCTGGCTCTGTAGAGAGGGGAAATTAACAAAGCGTTCTGATCTCTTTAAAACTCAGCTTCCCAGCTAACATTGCAACTCCCTTCACGTGCTCCTCCTCATTTAATTCATCTCTTGTAGCTTGGCTCTCAGTCTTCCAATCAATCAGGTGAAGCTGCTAATTTGATATATTTGTTTGCAAAGGGACCTCCAGTAAATGACATTTTTAACCTTGAGGAAAAGAAAACGAAAATAGTTGGTTTCAGTGCTACATGAAAAAATAAGGCACTTATAAGAGATATTTACTTTATCAAAGAAAATTAGACTGCCTGTGAAGACCCAATTAAAAGAAAACATCAGTGCATTCCAGAGATGCAAAGTACTCTAAAGTTATTATAAATTGTATTACATACATAAATGTGTGTCTTGATAAAGAGGCTTTCATACACACAATTCTTATAATCAGCATTCTTACATGCAGAACCATTTTAAGCATTCTCATTCTAGAATTTCTACAGCATTGTCTAAAATGCATTGTCCAAAAAAGAGATTCTTTTATTGCTGTTGAAATAAATATTTGAACTGCACAATTTAAATATAAAATTGAAATTATGACCTCATGGAACAACATTTTTTCCCTAAACGTTTTCATCAAAAAGTGTGTTATCAAAGTTTTTAAATTTTTAAAAATTTATTAGTGCAAAAACATTAAAAAATAAAAAAGCAAACAGGAGATAAAAAAGTGCTAGCTACAAAAACAGTATTAAATATAGTATTAAGCGTTATGAATGTGACTTTTGTATTTTGATTAACTGCTTGAACTTTTGTACTGGTTTAGGTTATAGATAAAACAGACTAAAAAAGAAAACTAACCAAGAGTAGATATATAAATATTAATATAAATTTTTAGTTTTTAGTTTCAAATCACCCAATATTCTTAAAGTGCAAATGCCTAAAGGTGCTCAAGAGGTAAAAACTAAAAATTTATATTAATATTTATATATCTACTCTTGGTTAGTTTTCTCTTTGAAACTCTTTTGTCTATAACCTAGATAGCCTTTTGAGTTGTACAAAAACACTACTGGCAAATCTATACATAGGTATCTATAAAAGATTTCCAAATATCTAAAAATAAGTTCATGTGCAGTTGTCTTCTATATGTGGTAAGTTCAACTGCTGATAAATTTATAAGGTCTTCAATCCAGTTGTTTACAGGAGGTGGGCTTTCCAATGTTGAAGTATAAGTCTTTTAGCAACTGTTAAGGCACGGAGGGTCCATTTCCATTGACCATTGTTTAGATTTCAAGAGACAGGTAAGTAGTTTAATAGTATATTAACATCCTCAAAAATAAATGAGTTTTCTAACACAAAATTAATATGACTAATAACTTCCTCCCAAAAGGGTTGAATGACTAAACATACCCAAAGGGGTGACATCAAAGTTACAGATATGCATCTCCACATTTCAGCAAGTCCAATGGACAAAAAATGCTTTTCAGCCCAGTTTGATTCCTCATACTAGTGGAATCAGACCAGACTAAATCAAAAGTAAAATTCAACATTTTGTGTCCAGCAGATTACCACTGCGCTTCAGTTTTATTATTCGGTAAACAGGATGAGAGTTTCTTTTTAAGATATTCTATTTTCTGTGGGTTTGGCTAACCAGGCCATCTTAAAATAAATAGCCAAGTGGAGAAAATGGAGGCACACAGTCCATGATAGCCTCGGTTAACCCCAGTTAACAGGGACTAATAAGACAAATACTAGCTCAGCTTGGAATCTGCTTACACTGAATGAGAGTGAGTGGAAATCCTCACACAGCACATTTTATAGTTGCTGTTAATAATAGGAAGGGTGACATTTTAGGTGCCTAATGTGAATGCATAATTCAAGTCTCCTTATTTTACAATGCACAGTATAATATTCTGAAGTGGTAGCAAAGCAGCTACCTGAGGCAGAGGTGTATCTAACAGGTTTCATCAGATTATAGAGCAGGAGTGAACAAGGTCCTAAAGTTTGTTGGTGCGGTTAACAGAAATTTTCTGGGCAAGATTATGAAGAGAATAGACTGATCACAGACAACCCCCTATTTAGCATTGAATAAGCTCTTTTGCTTCCAATGTATTAAGAAGAAATAAACTACAGTGAATCTAGAAGCAATCACAAAATTATGTAAAATGTTACCAAATAAAAACCAAGGACTACTCTATTCAGAGTAAAACCGTTCTTTAAATTCCTGAACTACTCATTCAAAGATTAATTCACAAAGTGTTTTTCCTTACTGTAGTCATTCATATATAGGGTGTTAGCTGACTGTTAATATTCTGATTAATAGCGATGCAATCTTAAGTAAACTTTCCTAGGAAGCACACCCCATTGAACAGACCCCAAAAGGATTCTGAGTGGACTTACTTAGGATTGCTCTTTAGAAATCCTAAACATTGTTAAAATCTGAATACATGTTGCAGGACCCAATGCAATACTTTATCTGTGGCAGTTGGATGCAAATTTTACTTCCTGTGGTATAAGACGGGATAAACATGATGGCTTTCCAAAGACTATAATAAGTTATGAATGATCAGACAAATATTAAAGTCCAAGTGTACAGTGGTAACTCAGGCTTAGAATTCTGCTAAGTAAACGACTTGATAGTACATTAGAATCTCTGTGCCTGGCCCGGTAATGGTGGTATTTATATTAACTATATTTACACTATATTTTTCTCTTTCTCCATAAACCAGAAATGTTTGCATTCTAGAAAGCCTCCCTCCCCCCACCGGCCCAAGTACATGAGTACTGTGGAAAAATGGAACAAGGACATATCCTGAATTTAATCCACTCTGTTGTTGGGCCTTAATTCAGAATTCTGAATCCTGATGACCAATTATTGGATCACTGAAGCTATCCACTAACATGATTGTATTAGTTCTTTTGCCTTGGTTTTTGAACACAGACAGCTCTGTGTACTCTTCTCAACTTTGTCTACACATTCTACAAGGATCTTTTAAAACCAGCAAAGAAAAATGTGTCCATCCCATTTACTTTGCCACCAGTTGTATTCTGATTATGCTAACTGTTCATGCTCTCTGCTTTTAAATCAAGACATTTATGCTCATTCCAAAATGAAAAACAATAAAGCATCTCCTCTGGCACACCTAAACTGGAATTCTGTCTTTATTTGATGCAGAACTGGTTGTAATGATGACTGCATTGAGAATGCAAGGAAGGAAGGAAAATTGCTAGAAAACTGGTCTACAAAGGGGAAAGGTTGTCTTCAAAACATCTCCTTCCAATAACATTACATGAAAATACAGGAAATTGCTGGCCTCAGGTAAAAGTCTCTCTTTCACATGAATATTCATGACAAGCAAACAGGAATATGCAGCCAAGGTTGGCTTCATTCCATTGACAGGCACACACACAGACACACGCAAAACCAGTCTGCTACCACAGAAAGGAAATGAAAATGAACAATATACAATAATAAGATGAGGCTTTCCCCCATCAAATTATGAAGTGATGTTCGTATATAAAGGAAAACAAAACGAAAAAAATGCAACACTTGCCAACTGTTTTACTGCATTTGCTACTCTATCTCAATAATAAGATAAATCTGTCAGAACCTGAATGTTCAAATAATAATACTTTCCAAATTATCTTTACATGAGGGGTCAAGGCAGTAAAACCGAAATTGGCAGTCACTACAGATGTTGGAAGAAAGATTACACTTTTCAACTAGTTACTATATTCACTAGCTAGCAAGTAAACAGCAGCCCTTTGAAACTAACAATAGCACAGAACAGTTAATAAAACTAATCTGTGTTTTAACTGAAGTTCCTCTTAACATATTGGATTCCTTTCAGGAAGGAGGTGGATAGTAATCTGGGCAAATGCAGCCCTCAGCATGCACTGTGTGCCTATCTATACAGGTTTCCAAGACAACTACTTATTGACTTAAAAAAATATGAATTACCCGAGCAAAACAACAACTCCATTGAGTTGAGACTTTGCACATTCTGTGGCTTTTATATTCTAGAGTTCAAAATAGTAAAAACATCATGCAGGTGAAGAACAAGAGATCCTAAATCAGTCAATAAAATGACACGGCAGTGGTAATTAATATAGTCGATGACACAGACGTAAGGAACCCTACAAATTTCCAGGCTTACTTCTATTAACTTTAGCTATTACAAAACAAGTAAACGAACTCCATCATTATTGTTGGAGGAACTAGCACAGTATTGTGTGGCTGACTGAAAGGTGGCTCAAAGTTGGGGGGAATCAGTGACCTTAAAAGATGTTAGAAGCTGGCTGGAAACTCTTAAGTAAACTCTTAGAACTCTCAAGCATAGGCATGCTGGAAAACCATGTGAAGCCACCCTTTTCTGTATGAACCCCCTCTAGTAATGAGATCATCTCCACAGGCTTTTCTCAAGAGGTGAGGGGACGCTATACAAGATTAGGCCTTTTCTGCAAGAGTTCCAGTGTTATGGAACTCTGCTAGGAGAAACTTACCATGTTCCTTCATCATCGTCTTTCTGGAGCAAGTTTAAAACTGCATTTTTTCAGTGGGATTTAGGATAAATGCCACTGATGTTGCTTCGTCTAATTTTGCGCGTAGGCTTTTTATTATGACAGCTTGTTACTGGTTATTTGCATGTTTGGTTTTATATGCTATTTAAAATGATGTTTTAGGTCACCCCTTGGTTCCCTTTTCAGATAGAGAAGCAAGATGTAGATGTTTTTGAATAAAGTGCATTCCCATTTGAATTTTTAAAAAAATGAACATAATGATATTATGGACTGATTCCTTTTTAAAGGGTAGGCCCAATGAACATTTTTTTCTCTCCTGTGGATTATTCAATTTATTTCAGAAACAGAGAGACAGTAAGAGATGGTAAAGTGTGGGAAGGTGTGATAGAAAACAGTAGTCAATTACAGGAAGCATCAGGCAAAAAAAAAGTATGTACTATAGTAATTTTTTTCAAAAGTGACTCAAAAGTGGAGTTAATGTAGGTATCTAGGAAAAAATAAAAGCATCCTCCCCCAAAGTATGGATATAAATGATAATTATGACTCAAGCCAGAAGAAAGTCCATTTACAATAATATCTATCTAATACATTTTTATCCTACCCTTTGGAGTTCAGAGCAGCATACATGGTTATACATCCCTCTAATATAAAGGGGTAAGTACATAATTTTCTGCAGTATCCAAAGAATGGGAGCCAAGGACACACATTACTTTTGCATACTGAAAGAAGATTCAGGATCAGATGTAAAAAAAGATACAATGTAAAACTGGCTGCCCCAGAGTGTGCTACAATCTATAACGTGAGAATTAGCTCTCAAAAATGTAATTCAAAATCAAACTAAACAAAGAAAAAAATCCACATAGAGATACAAACAGGATCCTTGTATTATCAGACATGAGTTAGACAGCTTTATTAGATAGTCAACTGCAGAATATTAGGAGCAGGTCAAGTCACTTTGCAAAAGCTTTTTAAAAATGCAATTCACTGCACAGTGAATGGTGGATCCATTCTATAGTACCTCTGACCCAATCAAGTATTGCAGTGAGTCTAATCTGATGGGTAACAAAATGCTGACGCTGAGCTCTGCTTTCTTTATTACAGAACAAGCCTATAAGACCTCAGGCAAAATCTGTCTGCTGCATTAACTGAGGATGCTGAAAATAGAAACATTGTGATTGTCTAACAAATTGTAAACTGGCATGAAGGGTTTATGAGTGCTTCTCAGCCAGCATGTGAAATAGAGTAATTATATTTGGGCCATGGTGGGGTGTGTCATTAAATCTAAAATAACAAAGTGGGACTTACAAGAACTTGCAGTGGGGCATCTCATTTCCTCTTCTTCCACCACGCCCTCTTTCTCTTCCTTGGCCCCTCCATAGCCTTTCCTCCTTTTCCTGCTTCCTTCTCTCCTTCCCACCCACCTTTGTCTGCCCCCTGTCTTCCCCTCCCCACCTCCGGCTGGCTCTCTCCTATGCCCCAGTTGTGTGCCTCATTCTACTTTTCTCCATATTATCCTCACAACAGTCTTGAGAAGTAGGTTAGATTGAATGTGTGTGACTGGATCAAAGTCACTCACTGAGCTTCCACAGCAGAGTGGAACCTGGGTTTCCCAGATCCTACTCTAAAATGCTAACCACTACACCACTCTGGCTTTAGGGCGCATGGGGGGTGCTGTTGAACAGGAGCAAACTGACAGGCCTGGGTGAGTCATGAGTTATCTGGTGGTTGCTGCCAGACCTGGCCCCAGTGAATTCAATCTCAAAGATCCTGCCCCCCTGTCTTTTACTGGCAGAAACCAAGGCTGGGATACTGGTCAGATTCTTATGGTTGCCTAGAAACAGACATGAGCCATATTGTTAAAGCTATAGGTGCTCATTTTATCATTTTGGCGATTTTTTAAACTGTCACTTTTTTTTTTCAGATTTCAGATTTTTCTGAAACCTGGGATATATTTCAGGTGTTTAGGAAGCTCTGTCTTGTTTGTTCATGGCTCCAATTTCTGGATTTAAGTATTCTCAGATCATTGCCACTTGGCTATTAGTAAATAAGATTTGAGAGCAGAACATCACCTCAGAAATCCTCAGCAGATCTTCAGGTGCAAGATTCATTGTTCTGTCTCAGAAAGAGTCCTGTTGAGCATGGAAGTTTGTGCATTAACACAAATTTACCTGTTCAACAACCTCATTTTTCTCAGGGCCACTTGTGGTGTCATATTCTGTGATCAAAGAGCGGCTTTTTAAAAAAAATCGATAAAAGAAGATTGGATTGCCTATGAGAAAAGGCTAAATCATTTTGGCACCTTTATATTCAGAAAAAAATAACTAAATGGGGACTTGTTTATTAAAAAATGAGAGAATTTATAAAAATATGCACAATGTTGAAAATATCGAGAGAAATAATGACGTGATGGCCATTAGCTTAGATGGCTTTGAGACTAGAAAAAAGGTCTATCGATGGCTGAATTTCCATCTTTAGAGAAAGAAAATCTCTGAAAGTCAGCTGCAGAGGGACAACAGCTGGGGAAGGCTGCTGTCTTCATGCTTTATTTGTACACTTCCCAGAAGTATCTGGTTGGCCTCTGTGGGAAAAAAGCCAACAGACCTGACAGACATTTGGTCTGATCAAGAAACACTCTTCTTCAGTCTTATTTACACAGCCTGTGTAAACCATTTTGGCCGCTGGTTGCTAGTGGGTTTTTTGTGTCATTTCTGACACAACCAGTTTGACTGCCAATTGTTTTTTTTTAAGCTTTTTATTAATATTAACAACAAGTCATAACAATATCAACTGTAGGAGAACATACCAGATAACAATATACAAAACTATTTCCATAGTACAACCGGGACATAAGAAGCTATTTCCAGTATATATATTCTATCTAACATACATTACACAAACTGCGAAAGTACAGGAAAGGATATTAGTTGAACTACATCTCATGAGCAAGCTGACGTGACTACTCTTGTATCACAATGGCCCCCTGACCTCACACTTCTGGTTGTATGATTTCCTGAAAGGGCAGCTGCGATGCTAACAGCTCATTTCTGGCTAGATGATCTAAGAAAGGGAACCACTTGGCAGCAAAGTCAGAAGATTTCATTGGGTTTGTACTAAGTTGCACTCTGTCAGTTATTTTTTCCATTATAAGATGGTCCCATACCATCCTGTACCACATGTGTAGGCCCGGGGGGACAGGTGACTTCCATTTGATTGTGATTGCATTCTTGGCAGCGTTCAGGAGTGTACGTATTAAGTCCCTCCGTTGGCAGGGTATAGTGGAAGCAGTCCAGATATCCAGAAAGACTAGTTCAGGGCTAGGCGGGATAACGTGGGAGGTGATAATTGCGATTTCATTGAAAACCGTGCGCCAAAATCCTTGAATGGACTGGCATCCCCACCATACGTGTATAAAGGTCCCCTGTTCACCGCAACCTTTCCAGCAAAGAGGGGACCGTCTGGGATATATTCTTGCCAACTGATGCGGGGTAAGATACCACCTGTGGAGAATTTTGTAATTTTGCAGTTTGGTATTGATGACCGGGGTGCGCAATAATTTGGAGGACCAGACCCGCTCCCAATCAGATTGTGAGATGTCCACCCCACAATCTAGTTGCCATTTATCTTTCAATGTCACATTCTGCTTAGTATGGGAGTTTATCAGCAAGTTGTAGATTTTGGACAGAAGTCCTTTGCGGGTGAGTGAGTTGGGTTCAAGAATCATCTCAAACTCCGTCCTAGATTTGGAAAAGACTTGCTTTATCTCCAGGCTTCGCACGAAGTAGGTTAGCTGAAAATAGAGGTACCACGGGACTTCCCTACCTAATTTGCAGGCTAGCTCTGCCCTGTTTAAGATGCCAGATTTAGATGCTATATCTATCAACCTTTTGTTCCTAAGGCTCTCCCAGGATGTTGAGACTGTGCTATTATCTCGGGGTGGTGCCCCGTCATGCGAAGTCACTAGCGAGAATCTGGAGATTTTAGGGATCAGTTTAGATTTATGTTTGTCCCATACCTTCAAGAGCGCCTTGAGGAAGATGCCCCTGTTCGGCGAGGCGGGACGGTGGGTGGTATGAGTCCAAAACAGCTCACCAATCGTGTGGGTTTGATGTTGCGGATGCATCACATCCATCCAGTCAAAGTGTGTGTTGTGATGTAAGATTTGAGCTATATCCGTCAGTCTAGCTGCTGTGTAGTACATACCAAAGTCAGGGAAGTTGAATCCCCCATTACAGCGTTTGGTCCTCAAGATCTTGAAAGCTATTCTGGGACGCTTATGATCCCAAAGAAACCTATTAAGAGCTGCTTGCCGTTGTCCCAGTACGTGATGGGGGATATCTATTGGGATCATTCGGAAAAGGAATATTAGTTTTGGCAGGATGAAGGATTTGATCAAATTGTACATCTCAAACCAAGATAACATTTGTTTGTTCCATTTGAATATTGCGCTCTTAATGTCTTTCATTATCAGTTGGTGATTCAGTCGGAGCAGGTGATCTGGGTTCTGGGGGATATTTATGCCTAAGTAATGTAAGTGAGATTGAGCCCAATGATACGGGAAGAGCTGTCTGATCTTGCTGCTCAACTGATCTGGCAAATTCATGGGGAGTAAGCTCGACTTGTTCTTGTTAACCTTTAGCCCTGAGATTAGTTCAAATTGATCTAGTTCTGCGTGGAGGTGCTTTAGAGAGTTCAAAGGATGAGAGAGAAACAGTAAGATGTCGTCCGCAAAGAGACACAATTTAAGGGTGGTGTTATTGATTTGTATACCATGGATGTGTTCATTGGCTCGTATGGCTTCAGCTAGGGGCTCAACCGCTAGAGCAAAGAGGATGGGGGATAGAGGACAGCCTTGGCGGGTGCCCCTGTAAAGGGTGAGCGAATGCGAGGAGACACCATTGGTTTTAATTTTTGCCCGGGGACAGTCGTAAATGGCTTGAATTACCTGTTGAAAGTCAGAACCAAAATTCATGTGGGATAGAAGCTCTGTTAGATAAGTGATCTCAAGAGAGTCAAATGCCTTTTCCACATCTAGGGATAGGAACAGTAGTTGTTGATTGTAATGTTTACTATGAGTCAAGATATTTAAGGCTTTATATATGTTTTCTGAAATATCTCTATCGGGGATAAAGCCAATTTGATCCCTACTAATATATTGCCCTATAAAGGAGTTCAGCCTTTTTGCCAGAATTGAAGTAAAGATTTTGTAGTCTACGTTTAGAAGCGATATCGGCCGATATGAGCCAGGGTTTGAAAGATCTTTGCCCTCCTTGGGGATTAAGGTGATGTTTGCCTCTGACCACGTCCCGGGTAAGGTGCCTGACATAAAGATGTCATTACAAGCTAAAAGCAAGGGCTGATGCAATGTAGCCGCGAATTTCTGATAGAATTCTACTGGGAAGCCATCAGGCCCCGAGGCCTTATTACGTTTCAAGCTTTTGATGGCTGCGAGGAGCTCAACGTTGGAGACAGGACTGTCCATTATCACTTTGTGGGCTTCCGCTAATTTTTTAATGTTCTTATGTTTGGAGAGATAAAGTTTAATTTTCTCTTTGTCTGGCTTGGTTGACGCGTACAATTTGCCGTAAAAATCTCTAAACACTTTTACGATTTCAGTAGGACTAGTGAGTACCCGATTACTAGAGTCTTTGATAAGCCTGATATGCCTGTTAATCTGTTTGTCTCTTACTTTCCATGATAGGTATCTTAAAGATTTAGGAGAGTAGTACCAGTATTTTTGCTTTAAGTATAAAAGATTTTTCTGGATTTGCTGTGATTCTAGTGCCTCTAGTGATTTGCGCTCATGCAGTAGTTGTTTATAAATTCGTTTACTACCATTCTTTTTGTGTAGACATTCTAGAGTGCTAATTTTGTCTATCAGGGCTTGTTTCTGCTGTGTTTTAACCTTATAGAGAGACGCTGAAAGTGCTATCAATCTCCCTCGCAGCACAGCTTTGAGTGCATCCCACACCGTTTGAGCCGAAGTTTGTCCTGTTTGGTTCTCCTCTAGATATTGTTTAATATATTGTTCTATTGTTTTAGTGGTTTTGTCGCTAAGTAAGAGGTTTTTATTAAAGGTCCAGTACTTTTCTTTAGGATACTCAGAGGCTAGGTGCACCCTACAGTCCACCCAGGCGTGATCTGAGTATTCTATGCTACCTATCTCTGAGCGGTTCACCTTATCAATATGGTCTGTTGACATAAGAATGTAATCGATTCTCGTGTATACATCGTGTCGGGAGGAGTAATAGGTGTAATCCCTAAGCAATCCATTTTTCTCCCGCCAGACGTCAGTTAGGTGGAAGTGATTGAAGAGTGACAATAGCTTCGGTTACAGACCAATAGAAAGGACTGCCTGTATGGAGGAGCCGAAAAAAAAACAAAAGGCAAAAAACCCCTCATTCAATCCCACCCCACCCCCTTTTAAACGCGAGTGGTTATTAATCGTTTTAAACATTCCACTTCAAGCATAAATGACATTCATAACAGCATCTTTTTCGCTCAGGCATCACGGGCGGCCATCTTGCTGGTCTTCTGTGGTGATAAGGGCATGCTACGCTTCCTCCGCTGTGTGCCCGCTTCAGTTTCCATGGCGATTTCAATTCCTAATTCCTGCATGAAGCGGCGACCCTCCTCAGGTGTAGAGACGAAGTGAATCTGTACGTTGATACTGACTCGAAGCGTTGAGAAGCGGGTCCAGCTGTAATCAATTTGGGCAGCTCTGAAACCTTCCGTCACACTTTTGAATTGCCGTCTTTTCTCCAGTACTTCACGGGGGAGATCTGTGAAGACATTGATCTTCGCTCCTTTGTAGGTCAGAAATCTTTTCACTCTGGCTGTTTCTAGGATTTGTTTCCTTATCTTCCAGTCAGCAAACATTGCCACCACATCCTCGGGCCCTTTCGCCTCTCATTATTTTTGGCGCCAATTCTGTATGCTTTAGTAATGGCTATGGGTGAACCTTCCTGCAACTGAAGCTCATTCGCCAGCCAGTCAGAGATAAAAGTAGAAAGTTCCATGTCTTTTGTAAAGTCCTCCTCCAGCCCTCTGAATTTCAAATTGGAGCTCCGTAGCTGAAATTCAATGTCAAGGATTTTATTTTGTACTTTGCTGTTCTCAGACTGGAGGAGCTTAACATCGTCTTTTAAAGCCGCCGTCTGGGTCAGGGCTTGGTCCGTCCTCTGTGCTACAGTCTCCATTACCAGCTTGATTTCATTAATTTGTTTAGAGATTGGTTCCATCATAAGTGAGAGTCGATCAGCAAAGCTAGTTTCGACCTCTTTTAACAACGCTTTCAGGGCTGGGTCATAAGATACGGTCGGTAACTTTCGCGCCTCAGTGGAGCTTCCCGCGGCCGCCATGTTGGCCCTCACCCCCTCCGTGTCTCCCTCAGCACTCTCCGCCTGAGAGCTCGGGAAATAGTTTTGTAGGCTCTTAACTGCCTTGGTATTTTGTTTCTTGAATGTCTGGTCTTGCTTACCCTTCATGTCAATTTCAGCAGAACGAAGTAGAATGTGTTTTACTAGGGGTCTGGGGTGGAATCGATACGGAGCTTCAGCACAACGCGTCCATCCCGTTCAGAGCCGACGCCACGCCCCCCCCGACTGCCAATTGTTAATGGATCTTTTTTTACCTTTTCAGGCAGAGCCACTTGTGTCCTGTTTACAATAAGGGGTTGAACTATTTTTTCTGAAAACACTTTTCTTCAATTCTGAAGTGTTCTGTATGCTTCTGATTTGTTGAGGAGTACTGTTTGAAATGTCAGTGGCACTTTCGCCAGCACCACCTTTTTATTTTCCCGCCCATTTCCAGCACATTCTATTTTTTGGAATGGAGACTAACGCTAAAGCACTATAGCATTGTAATGACAGGTGCAGCAAGTTCTCTGAATTCCCACCTTTCATTTTATTTAAAAGTCTGTAACCCCTTCCTTTGTAGATATATGTCTTTTTCCTTTTTTTCTCTGCAAAGGAATGGGCTAGAGGCTTACTTTTTTTAAAAAAATGAAAGCTGGGGAGTTACAGAACCTGCTGCACTTATCACTACAATGCTATAGCAATATTTTTGTGCCGATTTTTTGGAAAAGAATGCAAAAGCCTTGGTGGTCCAGGGATTGGTGGGTAGCCACTTACTGTGCCATAAAAAGCAGTGGTTTGAAATGGCAATTCATGAATGGTTCATAAATAGATACAAATGCTGCTTGAAATGGCTTTATACAAAATTAGTGCAGCAAGAGATAACAATCAGGTTAAAACAGGAATGTGTCAGGAACCTTAGGTAGATTTCTTAAACACAATGGTCCATGGAAAAGTTACATGAGCAGCTGCTCAACCAAAATACTTTTCTAGAAGTGAATCTGTAAACATGATCCAGTAGGAATCAAAGATCCTGTTGGAATGCCTTACCGGTCTGTATCCAACCACATTCCAAAGCGTTAAGGGCACTTAAGCTTTAAGGGTACTTAAAGGATGTGATTTCTGCTGATACTGCCCTTCAGCTGCAGACCCCAATCACATTGTTTCTGATGGCACCTCATGCTCAAGATTAAACTTGAAATACTGCACAGAAGATCCCCTGATGATGCTCAATAGCAAAACACATAGGGATAAAAAAATCTTAATTTTTTTTTCACTTTGCACCTGGTTCCCCTCCTTTTTTTTCTGCCTCCTGGTGAGGCCACTGTTTCTCTGGCACACAAATCTCCCAGGAACAAAATTTCAGGGGGTGCAGTGGAAGGGGGGGAATTGGTGGAAACTCCCATCTCTCTCTTAAGGTAACTTAAGAGCCATTTTCAACTGCATGATTGGATACAGGCCAATATGTCTTAGTAGATTAACTATATCTCAAGAATGACAGATTCCACTCTTACAGTTTAGGAGAGAAATTCAACAAAGAGGTATCCTAATTAAATACAGAAGATTAGGACAACTAGTCAGCACTTAAATAGAAGCCTAGAGTTACAGGAAGGCAGTCTCAAAAAAGGAAAACTGCAGGGTTGAGAATGTTTGTGTTTTAAATCTTCAGTATCATTCTCTGGGAATTTAACAATGAAAACTAACATACACTGTGCCATTTCTGGATCTGTTTCACAGAGAAAAATATATCTCTGTGTATACACACAGTAGAACTAGCAATTCTCAGGGGGGGAACCCTGAAACTGGAAACCAAACTGATTGAAACTCAATAAAGCATCGTCTACAAAAGCCCTACTGATAAGTTTCAGTGCACGTGCTATTTCATGCACATATTTTCATATTTTACCAGTGCAGTCACACATTCTGATGTATTTCCTCTATGGACTGGTCACTGATAATTGCCTGATAGGAGGCCAAACAGGACTGCTGAAAACTGGAATCTGAACTGGAGGGACTGAACCAAGACCTGCAAAGAGATCTTTAACAAATTCCTTCTTCAGCCACTTCATCAGTTACTGAGACATATTAAGGCTACCTATGGTGGCAAGATCAGAGCAAGTACTATTCTCCACCTAATGGCTATGGCAATCATGGGATAAGGCTAACACTCCAACTCTCATGGACAAATGTTGTCCTGCTCATTATGAGCCCTGGAGCAATATTGTTGAGTGTGTGCTGTCAGTATCATTGCAGGAAGTGGGCAGCCTCTCTTCCTGTGCTAGAACTTCTGAGTAAAAGGGGTGACTGGGTGGGCTATACATGAAGGACTGCTTTAGAACACACCAAGTAGTAGGGATTCAAGGATTCAAATTTACACAGTATCACCAAGAGAGGGGGACTGAGGGGACAAAATTCTGGGGACACAAAGTGAGCTTGCGGATCTGTTGAATTGTGCCACGGCATTCAGCAGCAAGCAAAATTGATATTCCAACTGCTTTTGAAAGCATGGAAAATATCACTGCCTCTAGACAAGGATGCCCACTCTCTCCATTGTTATTTGTAATGGTATTGGAAACCTTACTTAGACAAATACGTGAAGATGATGAAATTAAAGGTATGAAGATTAAAGGGTATACATATAAGGTGAGGGCCTTTGCAGATGATGTGATGGTGATAGTGGAAGATCTGCTCCAAAATATGCCAAGACTGTTGGGGAAGATAAAAGAATTTGGAGAGTTGGCAGGGTTTTATATAAATAAAAAGAAATCTAAACTGCTTTGTAAAAATATGTCTAAACAACAACAGCAAGAGATAAAGGATTGTGAAGTGGTTCATAAAACAAGGTACTTAGGTATTGAGTTAACTGCAAAAAATATTGACTTATTCAAGAACAATTATGAAAAGTTATGGCAGCAAATAGATAAAGACATGATGGTATGGAATAGGTTAAATCTGTCATGGTTGGGTCATATTGCTGCAATTAAGATGAATGTCCTACCAAGGATAATGTTTTTAATGCAGACAATTCCAATAGTGAAAGACAATAAGCGATTTGAAAAATGGCAAAGGAAAATGTTAACATTTGTGTGGGCAGGGAAAAAGCCTAGAGTCAAGATGAAGGTATTATATGATGCAAAGGAGAGAGGTGGACTACAGTTACCAAATCTGAAATTATATTATGAAGCTATATGTTTGGTCTGGGTGAGGGATTGGATGCTGTTGGAAAACCATAAACTATTGACATTGGAAGGGTACAATAAAACCTTTGGATGGCATGCATATCTATGGTATGAAAAGACTAAGGCTGATATGATGTTTTTGCATCATTTTGTGAGGCGAAGTCTATTTGCTGTATGGGCTAAATATAAGAGATATTTGAATGAAAAAACACCAATGTGGATTGTACCAGCGGAGGTTGTCAATCCAAGGACTGAATACGAAGGAGAGGAGTGGATGACATATCAAAATATCCTTAGAGTGGACCAGAATTTATACAGTATTAAAAACAATGAAGAATTGCCATTTCGATATGGTTGGTTTCAATATATGCAGATAAAAGATTTGTATGATTCTGATCGGAGGAAAGCAGGTTTTAGGACAGAAAATTCAGAGCTGGAACAGTGTTTACTTCAAGGGGGAAAAATTGATATCTAAAATGTATAAAATTTTGTTGAAATGGTTTACAGAAGACGAGATAGTAAAGGTTCAAATGGTAAAATGGGCAATAAATTGTAATAAGGATATATTGATGGAAGCTTGGGAGAAATTGTGGAAGAATACTATAAAGATATCAACATGTACCACAATACGAGAAAATGTTTATAAAATGATTTATAGGTGGTATCTCACGCCAAAAAAGTTAGCTAAGGGGAACAGTCAGATGTCAGATAAATGTTGGAAATGTGGGAAACATGAAGGTTCTTTTTACCATATGTGGTGGACGTGTGAAAAAGCTAAACAGTTCTGCGGGAAAATAGTAGACGTTATGTCAGATATATTACAGAAAAATGTTGTTAAAAACCCAGAATTGTTATTGTTATGTATGAACCTTGAAGAATTTGATAAAATGGACAGGATAATGGTGTTTTATATGATTACAGCGGCTAGGATACTATATGCTCAGTTGTGGAAGACGAAGGAGATACCATCAGTGGAAGATTGGATCTTGAAAACATTGAATCTGGCAGAAATGGACAAACTTACGAGGAAACTACGAGAAGAAGTTGTGGAAGAATATATAAGAAGCTGGGAGAAATTTAAGAATTATATGGGGAAAAAGTGGGACATTAAAGGGAAAGGGTGGTCTTTGGCTACTTTTTAAGGGGAGGATAGTGCTCTGTTACTTTAACTGAATATAGAGATAGAAATTTTAACAATATATTGGAAAAGGATAATATAGTTTGTGATAATATACCAGGCTATAGTGATGTATTTTGCTATAATACATTAGGTCATAATAAGACAAGATTTATAGGGTATATACCAGATTATGGTATATTGTAGGACACTATATTAAACGCCTAATTTAAGTTATAAGAGGAAAAAATGAGACATTATATCTTAAAGTAATACTGAAAATAATAATAAATTTGAATGTTATAGATATGGTATAGTAGATATATATTATTTTGGATATGGAATATTATAGGTTATACTATTATAGAGTATGTTATTATAGAGAGTGTATATGTTGAGTAATAGAATATATGATTTATTGCTAGAATATACTGGATATTATATAGTATTAAATATATGATATATACTGTTAGAATATATTATATGTTATTGGATAACTATGTTATATAGGGTTTAAGATGGTTAAGCATTATATATTAAGAGGTAGTAAAGTTAATTAGATGAAGGGAATGGAAAACTGTCGGAAGTCAACGGAAAAGGGGGGGAAAGGGTGAGGGATATTATTATATGGGGGAGATAAAATAATGTGTTGTATGTGTGAATTGATATAATGACCCATCCAATAAAAAATTCTTATACGAAAATATCACTGCCTCTCTTATTGAGGCGCTCTCTCTCCCTTGCTTTCTATTATTTTAGCTCCTGGTTTCAGGGCTTGGAAGAAGTCAGATGGAGGGCATGCTGGCCCAGCCAGTCTGGTCAGAGCACAAGGCTCTTCAGAACCTGCATCTTCAGGGTAGAAGGTACAGGTGTGTGGGTGAAGTACACAGAGCTGGTTGTTTGAGGGATCCAGTGTATGCTGACTAGGCTGTAGCAGGAAAGGAGAAATTAGGAAGGTTAGTGGTGAAAAAGAAAGCCTGGAGCTAAGTGGAGAGGCAGCTGTTTGGCAGAAGTGAATGGCAGGAACCAGAGGCTTTCCTCACAAGTAAACATAACAGGCTCCAGCTGCTGGTACACACACTCACTCGATGGCTTAAAAACGCCATCTACACGTGGCTCACCTGAGTGCTTGAAACCTAGCACTAACCTTGCATCTACATAAGCTACTCTGTACAGCTGCACTAACCTTGCATCTACATAAGCTACTCTGTACAGCTGCACTAACCTTGCATCTACATAAGCTACTCTGTACAGCCGCACATAAAGTTGCTGACACCAAACTGGGAAATTCCTGGAGATTTGCAAATGGAGCCTGGGGAGGGTGGGATTTAGGGAGGAGAGGGATCTCACCAGGGTATAATTTTCTACAGTCTACCCTCCAAAGCATCCATTTTCTCCAGAGGAATTTATTCTTGTAGCCTGGAGATCAGTGGTAATTCTGGGAGATCTCCAGGCCCCAGATGGAGGTTGGCAACCCTAAGCGCATAACACTGCTGCTTAGTAGGTGAGGTGGAAATGTAGCTACTGCACACATGCCTGTCTTATAAGCAGGACAAGTGGCAATTACAACTTTTCTCTGTATTCCTGGAAGGCAAGTCCTGCCTGCTTCCACCATGCCTGCCTTACCCCTGCATTCAACATAAGATAAGCATCCAGAAAAGGTTTCCAAATATCTAAAAACAAGTCCATTCTCAATTGTTGTCTATATGCCATACATTTGAATATAGATTAAGGTGTAAGGTTCTCTATCCACTGATTATGGGAGGTGGACAATTGTATCTCCAACGTTGCAATACAAATCTTTTAGCTATGGTAAAAAATTTTAGCTTTTGTTGTAAAAGTGTGTCTTGTGTCCACTTTGATCCAGAGTCACATGCAAGCTCTATGTGCACTTGGTGCTCATGCATTTGTGGTCAACCTCATTCATTTGAACATGGGGGGCAGATTCCACACAGAGAAAAGGGTGGATTTGGAAGAGCTACATGGCTTGTTACACTTAAGTTAATCAGAGCCACGCAAAAAAATCAGCTGCGTGGCATCATTTGACTTCCACATTCCTATTTTTTCCCATTCCTTTTATTTTTTACACAGCAAGGAGAATTCCATTGTTGAGCTGTGGTAGTTGGGTTGTTATTTGAAAGTGGAGGGGTTTTTTTGTACCCACTGCAATGTGAACTGTGTAAATCATAAATTAAGTAAAATCTGTTCTTTAATAATCCTGTCCCCTTTCTTATAATGTTTCATACTTGGAGGCAGACAGTGCTGTCAAGTCATATGACAGCCCCTGCTGGGGTTTTCAAGGCAAGAGACTATCATAGGTGATTTGCCATTTCCTGCCTCTGTACAGCAATTGTATTCCTTGATGTTCTCCCATTCAACTACTAACCAAGGCCAACCCTCCTTAGCTTCCAAGATGTAATGAGATTGGGTTTGCCTGGGATATCCAGGTCAGGGCATTGAGTCAGATTATTTCAAAAGACAGATACTGTATTAAAGCTTTATTCATTATACAGGCAGACAGCCAAGAACAGGGTTATACATCTGATGGATAGTCATCATCACAGATTCAGTTTTAGGTTATTATTAGCGTAGGTGTTGCTTTAAAATGTTTGGATTGAATTCAGATTGTATTTAATGCTTCCTTTAAAAAAAGTTGATACTTAAATAACAATTGTATAAAGATTTTTTTTAAAAAAACTTTGTTCTTTGTTCACTCTATTTTATTATTTTTAATGAAGCAAATTAAAATAGACATTTATTTGAAATTAATTATGAAGTCCAGCTAGCATGTTATCCAATTTAAAATGTCTTTAAAAATTATTTGCCCATCTTGAAAGGAATCTCCTTTAAGTGTTTTGTGATGGTGACCATGAAGGAAAAGCAGCGCTTGAGAAAAAACCCTACTCTTCTCAGGGTTGATGATGGGTCAACTTCAGTTTGCCCGCAATGCCTGCTGAGCAATATTGACAAATTTCTGGCAATAGACAAATCCTGTTGAACTGAAGAACAGCCACCCACGGCACTGTCTACATAAAACAAAACCCTAAACCAAATAAATACAACGCATTCACATCATCATCCAATTGGTTGCTAGACAGGAAGCATCTTTGCCCTTCAACAAAATAATTTCTCAGAGCTTCCAGATTTACAATGTTCTATACAGACAGACAAAGCACCAATCTGAAATTCTGCCTTTGTTAAAGAGTCACATCACAGCTACAAAAAGCAAGAACCACACACAATTCTAACTGTGCAATCCTGTGAAGAGTTACCCCAGTCTAAGCTCATTGAAATCAATGGGCTTAGACCGGCGTAATTCGTCACTTGATTGCACTGTAAATGTGACAATGACTACTGTTTTACCATTTTACAATAATTAATTATAAAATGTACAACTTAATAAATGAATATGTTAGAATATGAAAACCCAGATGCTAGATCTAAAGACAGATATTCTGTAGCCCTTCTACAAGCTGCATTTATTAGACTGTCGGACTTTTCTGTGACAAAAAGTGTTCTCAGACATTACAGCAAAAGTGGCATGAAACGCTTTTCATTGAGTGTCCATGTATGAATAATAATCATATATGGTGGAAAGTGAAAGGTGTACTATCTATATCCTATGGACATTCTTCCCAAACTGCAGAGAACTCCAAAGAGATGGGTGTCTTTTGCTATGTCAGGCATGAGACCACCTCTAGGCCATCCAGAACAACAGCAGTGGGGAGGAGAGAGATGAACTGCTTCTGCTTTCTTCGCTTCCTCCCAGGATAACATGAGAAACCAACTTTGCTCTTCTCTGACGTACATGCCAGAGAACTGGGGGGAGAGTTGATGGCCACTGCAGCTAAACAGCAACAAATATTTATGACCCTCTGTTTATAATTACAGTTTATAACTAGAAGCAGCCTTTAAGGAACAGGGAAATGAAAATTCATCCTTGATGCTAAAAGATCTTTTTGTTTTTAACCGTCATTGTTTACTTTCTAAAAAGATATTTTCTTCTGCCTGGAATTAAGGTACAAAATGCTTCTACAATGCAGTCTCTATATCGTTGTGTTTAGAGGTGGGAATCCAAGTTCAAACCCTCACTGGGTGAATTTGGGCAACTACCTGTCAGCCCAACCTATCTCACAGGGTTATTCTAAGGCTTAAATGCTGCTCTGCTTTTTTAAGAAGAAGGTTGTGATATTAATAATACAAACAGGTCTAACTGGTCAACATGCAGAGCTAATAGTAGGATTTGTCAGGAAGAAGAACAAATGTCATCTGTTTCAGAAGGAAACAGCTTAGGCAGATATACATTAATGGATGGGCCCATAAAGGCAATTCATTCTCTAGCTTCTGCTTCAGTAACCCTCAGCAGGCAATCCCTCCTTTCTCTCCTAGGAAAAACTCATTTTCAATCATCTTGAGTCTTTAACAGACATGTAAAACGGCCACAGTAGCTATGACTGAGAATATAATTTTTAAAAATCTTCTGTCAGCAGTCAAGAAGAAATGGAATGCTATAATGTAAAACATTTCTTTCATTATTTCACAGGTGGAAATATTCTTTGGTAAATATCTGTTCTGTAGAGATCATGGTGTCAGATACTGAAAAACTAAGCTTACGTAGGTTACTACTGACAGAATTTAGGCACAAAATTTATGAACGGGTGAGCTTCAGAACACAATATGCCAACAATTTTTCTTCAATAATCACATGCAGTCTCCTCATGTGCCCTTTGTTCCCATGCTATGAATCAAAATATGTATAGAGAAAAAGAATACTAGTTTAGTTTGCTTATAATTCTGCCCTCCTGCCCACTAGGAGCACCCAGTGTGGTTTACAATTAAAAAATGATAAAAGACATACAAAAAGAGTTGGATCCAGAGCAAGGATCTCTCCAATCTTCCGTTCTTCCCTCCTTCCAGCAGCTATTTTTGATGCCAGGGAAGTATATTTCTCAGGGTTGCAGGGACCCACAAGGAGTAATAGGCAGCAAGTTGTGAGGCTGCAGCAAGGAATGTGTGTGAAATCACTCCTTTCTGCCTCTTAGGGCAAATCCACACGCCCTCAGAGCATCCTGGCATTGCGCTAAATGTTTGCTAAACACTCGGAAGTATAGCGTCTTTCTAGCACGATTTCTATCACGCTAGAAAGATGCTATACTTCCGGGCATTTATCGAACATTTAGTGCAACGCTGGGACACGCCAAGGGCATGTAGATTTGCCCTTAGTGACTAGAGGAAGCTTGGTGGTAAGCAAAGAGTGGCTATCAAGGCTCTATTCACTTTTTCTTTACCCCCAAAAGTCTAATCACGGTCCTTACAGCTGAACTGTAACAAATAACTGACAAGAATTGTTTGTACCCAACCATCCATTGCCCTCCATGCTATGATAATTCTGTCTTAAGGAATGCAGATTCCCATTTTTCTCAACTGCCATTCTAATGTATAATAAGGACCCTTCATGCTGAGGGCTGGAACAATTTCTGTGAAATTGCTCTTGGAAAGTCTATAAGCAGGAAACAGAGGACAAAACTTTCTTCTGTTGTTGCTCCTCACAGCAACTGATATTCAATGGTAAGCTTCTTCTCAAAACCAGTATTTTCATTTAACTATCATGGACCTATCCCCCATGAAGGTGCCAGGGAAACCCCCATTTATGGCCACTTAAGCTAACAGCTATCACTATATCTTGTACAGCAAGATCTCTAAGTTAATTATGTATTGTGTAAAAAGGAACATCTTTTGGTTCTGAATCTATTGTTCATCAACTCCAGAAAAACATTCTCTTTCACAATAAAAAATAGCATTAATAACTTTATATCCCTCTATCATAATTTAACATCTTTACATATTTCTCTTCAGTACATGTTGACCCCAAACTCTTTATCCTTTTCTTGTAGCCGAACTATTTATCTTAAATAAATGTCATGGCCAGTAGTCTATAAAACTGGAATTCCAGCACTACAGTTCCAATTCATAAGAAAGGTTGTGAGAGGGATCAGAAAAGTGATCACTCATGAATATAACTGATGTTTCTTCTGAAGTTAAAATCTGTTATTAGGCTTGTCAGAAGGATGAGATTACAGCAGAGGAACAAGCTGCATTTCACAAAGGTTAATCCATTACAGATTGTCCTGGACCGCCTGATCACTAAGTATTTAATGAAAAGAAGCCATCAGCTGCATGCTGATAATAATAATAACATACTTTGTAAACCGCTCTGAGTGGGTGGGTGTTAAGTTGCCCTGAAGGGCAGTATATAAATTGAATTTTATTATTATTATTATTATATATATTATATGCTGCATTTGTGGACCTTGTATCATCCTTTGATATAACTGACAGAGACTGGCCCCGTTACTTAGCAGAGATGCAGCATTTCTTTATTGCCTTGGTTGTTTTGTAGAAATTACCCATTTTGTGTTTAAATCATTTTTCTTCCAAAGTGAGCTATAGTTGGCAAATTGACAAGATTAATGCAAAACAGGTTGAGAATTTCAAATATAAAGAGTTAGCAAACATTCCTAGAATAACATTTTCAAATGAATTAGACTCCATAATATTAGATCCATGGATACAATTAAGAATTTTTCTAGATTTAAAGTAGTTTATTTGCTTTTCTGTGATGAAAGTCTCTGAAAACAAAGGGCTTTTGACAAATGGTATGGAAGTGAGGAGGTTGGCAGATACTAGCAGATTAGAGCTAGGATGCATATTACAGACGTTTTTCTCCTTACCTCGTGGGGCCCTTATTCTAATGATGCTGTTGGACTTTTTAGGTTAACAGCATTCCAAACCTTTATTGGCTGAAATAGAAGCAACCAGACTGCCAAAATTATATGGGAGCACATGGTAGCCTCCACCAGATCTTACTAGAATTATTGTATGAAAATATGTTGCAAGGAAGCAAAGCAAGATCAAACAACCTACTGAGAAGAAAGTGACTACAGTATATGAATAATATGTTTTCACTAGAATATTGTTTATTAAAACACATTTATTGGAACTTACAGTTTTTCTATAGAAGGTATTTATGGTCCTTTCCTTTGAATAAGGGAATGGACTTATCTAAGAGGAAGTTATATAAAAATGCCTAGAAAATGTCATCTATATACCTCCTGTTTACATGTGACCATAATTTTATTCTACCACTCAATCCTTTCTGATCTCAGAAAAATTATACTCTGAAGCCAATGTGAGCAAAAAGGGTGGTGGGCTGCAGTGAGGAGGGGGAAAGGGCAAAATCACCCCTTCTCCACCTTCTGCCAGTGGAGCTGTTTTGCAGAACAGAGAAGTGATTTAATCCCCTTCCACCATACTGTATCCTCCAACCAAGATGGCTATTTGCTCATGCAGGTCCTGCAACCCCAGGAATCAACTTTCTGGGTTAAGAGGGGACAGCTGTGAAGGGGAGTGAGCTGCAGCAAAAATCCATACTCCTTTCACTGATGGATTGCTGGATCCAACCCATGAATTGTTAGGAGGACCATTCGATTGGATAATGCTATAAGGAGATAGTTATTTGATGAAGCTTTATAACTTATATACTTAAGTTGTTCATTGTGATGATCAGCAATTATAAGCAAAAAGATTACACTAAGCACTCTGCCCTTTAAAGGCATAGGTATAATTTGAAATAGACTTGCTTCTTACATCCATATAAAACTGCTCACACTCCTGAAACTCTATTTGGGTGTTTTAATACGGACCAGATAGTGTTTTGCCAGCATTCGCCAATTCTGAAAGAGCCAGCACTGTAGTGGTCAGAAAACAAGATCTGAATCCTCTTGCCATGGAAACTCACTGAAGGATCTGGGGCCCAGCCTAATATACTTCACAAGATTGCTGTTGTGAGAATAAAGTGGAAGAGGAGAGAATGAGCTAAGCTATTCCAGGTGCCTGCAGGGGAGAAAAGCAGGGTATAAATCAATTTATTTATATTATAATAATGCCAACCTTTTTCAATGATGTTGCAAAAGGTCTTCTGAGAAGGACTAGAAGTAAAATGGAAGTAAAATCTTGCCTACTTTTAAAGCTTGCATAATCTCGGTTACTTAAACTATTAAAATCACCAGATATGGTTTAGGAATTTGAAAACTAGAATCTGAATGTTTAAATGGAAAAAATACACAAAACTGTGTAGAGAGTTTGGCAACAAAGAACTTAATGAGTCATCGAGTATACCCTTTTGTACTCTTCTCATGTTTCCAGAACGGAACATGGTTGAGTGATATCAACATCACCTTTGTCCACTTGATATCTATGAGAGTCCTGGCAGTACAGGGTGAACACCTGACAGAAATAAACCATCTACTGCTTTAACTGCCACACTCTGGTGTAATAACAAAACAGCTGCCTATCCATTTTAGTTACTGGTGGTGTTTTCCATTAATGACAGCAACTGAGCATACTCCATTCTTCCCAGTTTTGACATTATTATGCAGTATTGCATAAAAAACAATATTGTACTGTCTGACAAGTAGTACCAAAACAGTAGATCACATATGAGCAACAGAACCAGGGCTGTAGCTACTGGCAACAGCTATACAAGCTCTGTAACATTAAGTTCCCGTTCATTTTATCTGTGCAGAAAAGAAACTCAGGTGGGCTGGGAAATGTTCTATATGATGGTATACAATACAACAGATCCTGGGGAAAGGTGGAACTTTCCATCACAACAGAAGCCTGCTGCTCATGTGAAAACTCAGCTGCAGGAGATTAAGAACAACTCCCAGTGGACCATTCCCTTGTGATTTAGGACTAATCGTTTCACTGGAATTTTGCCAATGCAGAAACAACAGAAAGAATGCACACATTAGTTGGCGACCAACTTAGGCAAAGCAGTTTTAGGCATTATCTAAAAGAGGAAATCCTTCTTTTTAAAATTCTGAGAGACAATAAAACTGGGAAACACCTCTGTGAAACCAACATTAAATACAAGAACCAAGCACAAACTGGCAAGAAGCAGAATAAAGACATAAGACATATCTTATATTCAGGAGGTAAAAAGAAGCCCAAAATACAAAAAAGTTATTGCAAGGCACATAACTTGTGACTACATGTTGATTTTTAAAAATGACATTCAGAACCAACAATCTTTGTGGGAAAATAACATCTTTTTCTTAATAAGTAGGTCTGTGGGTTAGCTGAGTGGATTTTCTGACATGCTATTAGGACTTTACTTACAGTGAGTTTGGCCTGTTGGGCTTAAACACTTCTAGATCAGGGTCACTGGAGTTCATGTTAGACTGAGGAGTGCTGTTAGAGCGGAGGAAACTGTTGATGTTGGATGATATGACTGATTCCAGGCTGGAGTTGATGATACTGTTCCTGTTCTCCTCTGGAAAAAAGAACCACCACTATGAATTTTTGTAGAATGCTGGGATTTATTAGCCATTGAACCTAGAAATACCATCATATTTATATGTAAAAGAAAAATCATAATCCTACATTAAACTAGACCAACTGGTTTTCCCTTTTCTGTGGCTCCTCAGCTACAGCTCCTGCATGCACATTAGACATCTCACATTTGGTCTACTGCTGGGATCCTTTTAAAATTATTTATTTAGAAGATTTCTTTTGACGTGCTAATTCCATTGTCCTCTCCAAGTGGTGTGCTACAAATGATTTTGCAGAAGTAAGACTTTGATTCTTAATTTAGTCTATAAAAAAAGTAACTTTAAAAAAATCCATGGTAACTTCTTCACTGGTTCAAACAGTAACAGTGCAATCCAATGCAGAGTTATTCCAGTACAAGTTCACTGAAATCAATCAGTTTAGACAGGATTGACTCTGTAAAGGATTGCTCTGAAAGTATGCTGTTTTCTATCTCAGTTGCGAAGACAAACTATAACCCATAAGCCTTTTACACTTGATAGTTTCCACTGAGGTCTAGTGTAGTCAGCTATTTGCAGCCAGTGAGCTTCCATTTTTCAAACATAAGATATTTCTTGTCCGGTAACCCAGATTAACATTTCATATGATACCAGTGTTCTTTTCATGCTTCATATACTGGGTTTAGTTTAATTTCTCCTGTACTCTGCAACTGATCTTCCTTCTATCACAAGCAATATCAGATCTGAAGGAACTACAATCTAGTATTTGAACAACACTCTTTGGGGGCCCTCTTTGATACATTAAATGAATATCGTGTGAACAGAGAGTAACCATTTGTTAGGATTAGAGCTGTGCGCTTTGGATTTTGCTTTGGGTAAAGTTACCTGAAGCAACCCGATTCGGAATGCTTCAGTATTCCCCAACGCGGGGCCAGCATGCTGGCCCCGCTTCGGAATACCAAAACAAAGCTTTCCGAAGCATTCGGAAACGCTTCAGAAAGCTTCGGGGCTTGTTTAAAGGGCCCCGCTGCTGCTTGCAAGCAGCGGCGGGGCCCTTTAAACATTAATCCCCACCTCCCCCACCACCTACCTTGCGGTGGCTCCAGGCCAGCTCCTCTGCCACCGCCGTGCTGCCGCCCGAGCCTGCGGGGTGGCGGGGAAGGCCGGAGCTGCCTCCTCTGGCCCTTCCTGCCCCTCAAATGGCCACGGCATGCCAGTGCTGCAGCGGCCATTTGAGGGGCAGGAAGGGCAGGAGGAGGCGGAGAAAGCCCTTCCTTAAACAAGCCCCAAAGCCCTGAAGCCCCGAATCTCTCGGTTCTGAACGTTGGCTCCAAGAGCCTGCTGGTTCTGATCTAGATGAGGAAGCCAGGTCCGAGCCACATTTCGGCTCTGGGCAGAGTTCGACAGGCTCGACGCCTCACAGAGGTCGGCTCCAATGGTGTCACCTGGGTTGCTGGTATTGGAGTCAAAGTTGGATCCGACTCACTGGTAATGGCCTCTGGGGTCTTGGGTTTTGACCCGTCTGCCAGTGCCATCGCTTTCGCCCACAGGGCAGCCCTTAGTCTGCTAGATTGTTCTGCACATGCTTTAGGGGTAAAGCCCTGGCAGATCTTACAAGCACTGAGGGTTGTGCTGTTCCCCCAAGCACAGCAGACAGAGTAAATGATTGTTGGTCTTGGACATTTTCATGTTGCATTTTGAGCAATGCTTAAATAATGCCACCTTAGCCATTACTCATGAATCCTGTCCTTTCTCCTAACTCACAAATCCTGTTCTTTCTCTTTCCAGACGAGGAAAGATGCAGAGAAGAGACAAGGCCGAAGAACTCCAATGCTAATGTTGCTACAGGTAGCTGGCGGTGAAAGAGAAACTGAGGGTGGAGGCCACCGTGCCTCCCTGATATAGGCTGTTTAGGCAGGAAAATAGCCACGGCTGCGCATGGGAAGGTGGCATGCGCCCTCTGGAGAAAAATTTAAAGCTACAGAACCTCTGGTCAGCAGGTCTATGCATGTGCAGCCCCGTGTGGGGCTGCACCAGAAGACCAACAATGAAAGGCAGGGTTTCTGGAGGGACCTCAGTGGGGTATAATGCCATAGAGTCCACCCTCCAAAGTCGCCATTCTCCAATGGAACTCATCTGTCATCTGGTGATCAGCTGTAATTCTAGGTCTCCAGCCCCTACCTGGAGGCTGGCAATCCTACTTGGCTACTTGTTGTAATTACTAGAGGGTAGAAGTTCACACACTGAAACACACAGAGCGATACTACATATAGCATCAGTTGTTCACAACTGGAAAAACTGATGTGTTATTTGGCCCTAAGAAGTAGCTGGTGTGTATGTGGTTTTTTTGTGGGGGGGAGTAGAATGCAGATAGTCCTGAAGCTCCAGAAAGGGAAAAACAGATTGCCCTTCTTTTTTAATCTCCTATGGCTTAAAGCATTTCTGATTTAAGAAGAGGCATAGGAGAGAGAAAGTTACACCACTTCCCCCCTCATTCATGGTACAGATCCATGCCAGAGTGTCCTGCTGCTTTTTGCAGCAGCACTTTATATCTGCTGAATCAATCCTGGGTCCCCAACAGTTGGGCCCTTAGTCCTTTTAAGATTAAAATATCAAACAGTACAACGCCACAAGGACTACTCATGATCCTAAGTAAGCCAGTTGTGAATCCCTGCTGTATATACAGTGGAACAGTCATATGCTTTGACGGAGATGGTATATGCTACATTTACATACATGTACATGCAAAAATCTACCATTCAAATTCATATTCTATGAAGCAGACATAACTGAACCTTTGGAAATAGAAAGTTTAAAAGCCTATGGAGCATCTTCACTGGCACAAGATTTCAAGTTTACTGTGCTAAAACAATGAAATGGCACAGGAATAATAAAAGGCTATAGGAATGTTGCAGGAAAATTCTCTCTCGTTGTGCTGGACTGAACACAGCAAGAAGAGATGTGATTGGGAAGGCATAGCAAATATAAGGAGATATAATACCCTCCAACCTTGGTGGTGGAGAGTGCCCTCACATCAGAGTTAACTTATGGCGAATCCTGGTGGGGTTTTCATGGCAAGAGACTAACAGAGGTGGTTTGCCATTGCCTGCCTCTGCAACCATGGTCTTCATTGGAGGTCTCCCATTCAATTACTAACTAAGGCTGACCCTGCTTAGCTTCTGAGATCTAACAAGATCAGGCTCACCTGGGCTATCCAGGTCAGGGCACCCTTCAAACCTACACAATTTTTATTTATTTATCAAATCAGTAAATAAATTTCAAAAAATTTTAGGGGGAAAAAATCACAGCTGTTAGTAGCAAAAATCATTTTTGCTCTTACTGCATTTATTTGCAACCCTCCCTGCTAGTGCTGCTGAGTTGAGCTTGGACAACAAATAAATCCATTTAGGTGGGATTGTATATTGCCTTTACTATATATAATTTACTGTGGGAATCTATTTTTCAATATTTTTTTAAAAATGGAAGCTCTATTTTTTACTAACAAAAGACAACTCTCCTAGCTTTTTTCAAGACATGGGCAATGAACTGGAAGCGGAGATCATTTTCTTCTTACAGCAGCCTATCAAAGACTCTGAGTGGTTGAAGAGACCAAACTTGGTCTTACTGGATATAGATTCACTGATCTGTGAGCAGACATTCGTCTTTCAGAGAGCAGTATCTAGGACCTGAAAAAGGAGATGATCGAAACCACATTTCCTTCCTTTGAAAATTCCTATAATTGGAAAAGGTATGGTTCCCAAAGGGGTCTCCTCCAAGCAAGTGCTAAATTTTTGACATTGATTAAGCAGCAGAAATATCCTATGGATGTGGATGTGTTCAGATATTTTGTTCTACATTAGCCAAGGAGGAACTATCCATCTGCCCTGTTTTTGTTTCGTGATTGAGTAAAAGTACATGGCAAAATGCACGAACACAACAGAAGACACCCATCTGCACTGGAGCCAAGCTGGCAGGAAAATAAATAAAAAAAATTATTGATAAAGAAGACCCTAGTCTCTCTTCTGCTTTATTCTCCTGAGTATCCTGCCAAGTCAAAGCTGTGAAAAACATTTCTTTGCACATAACATAGCAACATGAATTCAATGCATGTATTTTTAACGCACTAATCTGAAATGAGAATGAACAATCGTCGTAGATACTGTCAGAGAATGGAGTGTTTCATTTAAGAGTAAAAAAAAAAAGTAGAGGACAGACCACAGCATTCTAATAAGTTTTTAATTAATTTTAAAACATGAATGATCTAAAGAGTTTGTCCACTCATTATTTCATTATTACATAAAACCGATTAGGTCCTTTTCTGTTAACTGCAAACCTAATTGTCTGCTTGTCTTCAGATGAAAAGATTTACTTTCTCCACTTAAAAAAAGCTTTATTTTCTTCCATGAACTTCGGTGTGATTAAAGGGTGGGATGCCTCCACACAAGTCCAGACTAGGGATGCTGCTGAAGTTCATAATTAGCTGACTCATAAAACAAGTTTGGCTGACTCCTAATTTAAAAATCGAGCCAATTTACCTCCAACATTCTTCTCTGGCTAGGATTGTAAATTGAGCAGCTTTCCTCCCTGGCACCTTTAATGCAGCTTTTTCCAAGAAGCCAAGATCAAGCAGCCATGGGGCGTGTAGCTTCCAAGGCATGAAGTGTCCATACTAAAAGAAAAGTATGTTTCCCAGGGTCCTTAGCAGCTGGGATTCTGCAACAGTAACATTCAAGGCATAGGTAGGGAAGTCTCCAGTCAGACCTCACCAGGGGGTGAAGGAGGTTTAGAGAAGGCATTTGGACCCTATTGTACGCCCAGAGTTCTCCCTGGGAGTGCAACTGGGCCCAGATTTCAGAAGTGAGCATGCTTGTGTTAAAACACAAGTTATTTGGGGGAGGAGGAGAACAGATAATCAAGCCCAATTCTGAATTAAAAGAGTAGGCAGTGGATGGAGTTCGCCTTACTAGTTCAGACACCCACCTGACTTAGCATTTGAAATTCAACTCACTTTGTAAGGCTTGTGAAGGTGTTTCAACACTGAAGTGCCTCTGGAAAATAAAAAATGTTTCCTTCAATTTTTCTGCAAGTGTAATGGGTGGGGCAGGTTGTAGGTGAGGAAACAAAAGGTCAAGGATGGAGAGCTGTCTAATCTCCTTTACTGGCATGTGAACGATGATTACTCATTGAAAGAGCAAGAGCAGGGGCGCCCATTGAGGCAGGCCTGGCCCCCGCCTTGAGCGCTGGGGCGCCGGGGACGGAGGGGGTGCATGCCACAGAGCTGCCGCCGCTGCCAGCACATGCCCCCGGCCGGGCACAACAGCCTCCCCATTCTCCGCGCGCCATCCCAGCAGCCAATGGGGCTGGCTTGCTGCGTGATGACATCACACGCAGTGATGTCATCACGTAGTCCGGGGCGCGCACGCACATAGGGGCAGCTGCAGGCACCAGAAACTCTGGCGCCACCCCTGAGCAAGAGCCAAACCTGGGGTAACATTTGGAGTTCCATGAATAGAGACCTTGGTTGTTCTTTTTCTTCAAATGCAGACCTGGTTTTTATGGGACCATGGTACAAATGGAGAGGTCAAGTTTCCCTGGCACCCATTTCCCAACCTGAAATTGCCTCATGGAACATACAGTAAATTTCCTGGGCTGTTTTAGAGTGGAAAGAATGGTGTACTGGAAAGCCTAGCTGTTCTCCCTCCTGTGCTGCAATTATATTAGATGGGGTAAATGTGGGATATGAAGCATGAACAAACCTCCAGTGTTTGTACATAGTCCAGGTATTTGCTTTCATTTGCTAACATTATTTAGATATTTAGATTATTAATTTAAATTTGTATCAGAAAATTTTCTAGAAAATTTCCCATGTCCAATTTTCCCAGAAAACCCACATCACTGTTGGTAGTGAGGCGTGAGCCTCCCTCCTCCTGAGTAAAAGCAACGCCTGGACATGTGACAGTGCCTTATCCTGAGTCAGAAGAGTGCCCCCCCCCCCCATCTTAAAGATCTTGAGTCTTTCTCAGTTCTGAGATCCTAGGGTCTGAATGTGAGGTCTTAGGATTTGACTCTGAAATCCTTTTTGCACAACCACTGAGCTCTTCCTCTTAAACCACAGTGAATTTAGAGTGGCATCACCAGGAAATAAAAACATTGGCAGTGAAGCAAAAGGAATTTAACTGAAAATGGTTGTGAAATTTTAAGTAATCTTTATGGCAACTGGCAAAAAGAAAGGAAGTTTCAGCTCTTCAAAGCTGAACAGAGAAATCTGCAAATAACCTCCCACCTCGCCCCTCTCTAAATGCTAAAATAAAAAGAGGGAATCTTGGAATGGCAAGACCTTCTAATGGGAGCCTAGAGCTCTATTTTAGTATATTTGTAGCTATTTTAATTGGCCTATACCTTATCCCCTCAATTCTTACTTAGAAAGGCCTTACTAGCTCTTCCGGCCTCCGTAACTTTTAGGCCCATTTTTCTATTTTGCCATGGTTTTCTAGCACAAGTGAATGTGATGTCCTGTGGACTTTTGTGCTGAGTGTGGCAAATATAGGAGGGAAGAATTACTCCTACTAGTCTGTTAAAACAGCTGCCATGCTGGGGATCACTGGATCTTTCTCTGTACAAATATTTTCTTAATGAATGGTTTATGGGACATTGAATCTGCAGCTTTCTGAGCTATAAATTTTTGAAAGGAAAACTGTTCAAAAGAAGCTATGCAGAGTAATAGCTAGAAGGCATAGAATATAGTGATATTGCTGAAGCTAAGAGGGTTTGGACTTCCATATACCACTCTGAGTTCTGTAGTGGAAGAATACCAATATTTTCGTTCCGTAACACCTTAAAAACTAATACAATTTCCAGCTTTCAAGACTCAGAGTTCCCTTTGTTAAATAGTGGAATAAGTAAAACAAAGAATGTATATTGTATGGCTTTCTGCTCATCTGTTTTTTGTAGAATAAAAATGGCTGACAATTTTAACTACTTTGAGGTCAAGTTTTGACATGTACTTTTGAGGTCAAGTTTTTACATCTCTAAAGAAACACAAATTTCATTTGCTTATTAAGATAGCTGTCTTTTGAACTGTTGTAGTTCTCAAGGCAATAAAGAGAGTTGTATTAGCTAAAGAACAGGTGAAATTTACCAGCACAAAGAAGTAACAAAGGTGCTAAACTACTACTACTTCATCTATAGTGAAGCTTTCATTTCTGCGAGGGTTTAGGGGGAAATAGAGATTGACAAGTTAAATCAATTGTTTTCAAGAGGGGAAGGGGGGAGAGAATTGAGACACTTCAGATACTTTATGCCCTACTCTTCTGAACTTGTGTCCTTCTCAATGATAATGATGTGAGAACTGAGCCCCTGGGCCTCTTTAAAATAATGTTGTATAATATTACAACAAAGCATACTAAAGAGAGGATTAAGATACTTACGCTTCTCATTAGTCTGCACTGTATGGAAGAGCGTTAAAGGCCTCTCACTGCATGAAGGAGGCTTTGAATCTGTACTCCTCTTTCGAGACAAAAGCAGCTGTGAATTTGACTGCTGTGTGTCTGGAACTATGTTAAATACCTGTAAAAGAAGGAGGAGGAGGAGGAGGAGGAGGAGGAGGAGAGGGGTTTAAAAAAACAGTCATGGTACAATGATGTGCTTGTGCTCTGCAAGCTCTAAAATTCACCAAATATTATAAACTGAATGGTAGTTCATTATGAAAGAATGCATGTTAAGTATAGCTTTTCTCAATGAAACCTGCAAAGATCCAAAATCTTTAAAATGTTCATGACAGTAACAGGACTTCTGTTTTTAGTCAGTATTACTGAAGGATACTATACCTAATTTAAATGCAAGTCCAAGAACACTATAAGCTCCTCAAAATATATTCATTTTTTCTGATTACATAGACAGTTTAATGGCCTCAATACTTGGTATTTTGGCAACGCAGACCAGACTGTTCCAGGAAGATTCAAGTTGCAATTTCTTTGCTAAGATCCACAGCACATGAATGCTAATCTTAAAATGTACAGAAGAGTTCATACTGAGGGCCATATAGATCCATCAGAAATTTATTGGAGGCAAGCTGAAGGTTAATCAATGACTTCACTGAACTAATATTATTCTAAATCACCCATCTTCTTTCATTAAAAGTACAGAGAGAATAATTTTCTTAAAGCTTAAATCAGAACTATAAATTAAGCTAAAGGAATAACTATTCATTGCTGAAGAGCTGATCCTTCTAAATGGGGAGGAAGGTGTAACAACAGTGCAGCCTTTGGCATCCACATCAAAATACTTTAAATCATTGCCACATCTGCCTTCAACTAGTTACCTGTCTTGGAAAGGGAGAATGGGACAGAGATGGCTCTTGTAGCTTTAGTGGATGATTGTCATCTGAATATAGACAAGCCTCCTTATTGCTCCTTTTGGATCTATATACAGCCTTTTAAACAGTTGATCATGCCAACCTGTTGAGGTGTTTAGTGACAGAAGTGGGCATCTGAAGATGTGCCTTGGACTGGTTTAAATTGTTTCTCAGGGAGTAGACTTAAATGGTTGCCATTAGAGATCAGTTATCTCCAGAATGGGAATTATGTTGCAGGGTTTCGCAGTGTGCAATCTTATCTCCCATGTTATTCAAACTCTATGTAAAACCTTTAGGAGAATTCATTCATAGCTATGGCTGAAAATGGCAGACTCGGTTAAGAGCCTAGGGGTTATACTGGATCCAATGCTACTAGAAAAACAAGTTAAGGCAGCCGCAAAAAATGCTTTCTACAACCTCACAGTGAGAAAGGTAGTCCATAAGTGACATACATGTGTACGTATATACGTACATACATACATACGTACGTACATACATACATACATACATACATACATACATACATAAATATCCAACACCCCACAAGATGCAGCTTTTCTACTACTAGAAAAGCAAATTAAGGTGGCCGCAAAAAATGCTTTCTACAACCTCACTCTAGCCTGGAAGATGGCTTCCTACCTTGACATGGCCGATATGGCCACCTGGATCGATGCTATGGTAACATTAAGACGACTATTGTAATGCACTATACATAGGTCTCCCGTCGAAGTTAACTTGGGGACTCCAGTTAGTACAAATGCTGCAGCCCGGTTGTTATCAAGAGTAAGCAAGAGCATGAATATCACTTCCAACCTGCAGTCACTTCATTGGCTACTGTGTCAAATCAGTTACTGTGCTGAGTTCAAGGTATTGGCTATCACTTACAAAGCTCTTCACAGCCTTGTTCCAGCATACCTATGTTCCTCCACGGCAGCTTCGCTCATCTGAACAGGGTCTTCTGCAGGTGCCATCCTGCACATGAGCAAAATCAACAGCCACTCCTATATGTGCCTTTTCTGTGGCGGCCCCTGCCCTACAGAATGGCCTGCCTGAGGAGCTCAGGAGAGCCCTCACTTTCCGCAAATGATGCAAAACTGAATTATTCAAAAGGGCTTTTTTACTCATATAGGAGGGCTATATGGTAGGAAGGTTGTCTCAAAGAGATGTTTCATTGATGAGATAGAGCCCAGAGACTTCACTACAATGTTGCCTTACGTCCTATCTGTTGTTTTACGTATGTGCTCCTATGTACTACCTATTGCTTTAAGTATAATCCTAGTGGGTAGTCCTCTGTTGTCGAATGTCAGTCCTAGAACGGCTTATGCTCTGTTTCAGCATTTCTTCAACTCTGTATTGGAGTTTTGCTAATGGCATTGTTTATTGAAATGTCCTTGATATTGACTGTACTAATCTCACACAATGTAATCTCTCTGGAGTCTCAGTGAGAAAGGTGGACTATAAATGACAGACATAATAAATAATAATAATGTACCACTGTGTAATTCTTGATCTGGGTCTCACAGGGAGCAATCCTAAGCAGGTCTACACAGAAGTGAATCCCATTTTATTCAGTGGAGCTTACTCCCTGAAGATTGCAGTCTTAAAGCTCATCCCATCAGCCCTTAATTCTTTACAATTTAAACCAGATACAGCCTTGAAGCTATTGGAATACATATACCAAGATCATAGCTTAAATTATAAGGGCGATTTTACTGGATTCAGAGAGGTTGTAGTATTAGGACACGATTAAGCAAAAGATTGGTTGAAGCACACTCCAATCTGTCAATTTACAAGTTTCAGCAGAGAACTTTCAATGCAGATCATGATGAGGGAGCTTACCAATCTCCTCCTAAAACAATGTGGGTTATATAGGTGACGAGAAGGTTAATTATTGGTAAGAAAACCAAATCAGCGTTTGATTTACATACCGCCCTTCAGGACAACTTAACGCCCACTCAGAGCGTTTTACAAAGTGGTTGTTATTATCCTCAGGACAATCACCCTGTGAGGTGGGTGGGGCTGAGAGAGCTCAAAAAGCTGTGACTGATCCAAGGTCACCCAGCTGGTTTCACACGGAGGAGTGGAGAATCAAATCCAGATCTCCAGATTAGAGTCCTGCTGCTCTTAAACACTACACCAAACTAGTGTACAGTGAGAAGCTGCTAATTGTAAAATTTTTGGAACAGTGAGACTTTAACCATGCCATCCTCATCTCAACAGCAATAGAATAAACTTTGTGCATTCCAGTTCCTGCTTCTAGTTGGAGTTGCCCACACTCAGTACTGTGGGCAAATGCCCTTGAAGGGATCGACAGAAAGGTGTAACCTCCCACCTTCTTCTGAAATCACTCTTGCATAATTGGAGGATTGACTTAATGCTTATCAATTACATGGAACACATGTAGCACAAGTGTTAGCTTTTGGCATTTTAATCCTGTTAAATGGAATCAGGAGAAAGTTACAGGAACCCATGCACAAAACCATTCCTCCAAATTAGCTAATATGATATTGTTTATTACCCCTTCTCCATGATCTTTACAGTTCTGGATATCATCAGTGATCATAGTAAAAGCAAATTAAGCCAATGCAAACTATCTCTTTGTGCCTAGTCAAAACAGAAACATTCAGTGCCATACTTCCCAATGAAATGGCAAAGGCATTAGATAGGACAATAATTGCATTTTCTTAGAGGAAATATAATTGTAGTGCTAAACCAGAAACAGTTCAAATGAATTGCATTTTTCTGTTGATTATACTACAACACAGCCAGCCTAACAGTGGGCTCCTAAACAGTTACATTATTCTATCCATTGAAGTCAACAGGCTTAGGAGGGTGTAACTCTGCTTAGGACTTTTACAGCACAATCTGGGGAGTGGGGAGGGTGGAGAAGATGCACGGGGAGCTGACTAGGTGCAAAGCCAACATATCTCTGAGATACACTGCTGTTATCTCCAAGATGTGTTGGGCAGAGCACCTTGGCATGGCAATGCTGCAGAGCAATGCCAGCAAAAGCCACTGCACTGGGCAGGGAAAGATGTGGACACAGGGATGTGGCAGAAGTTAATCAGCTCACTAAGCTGCCCCATCCTAGGAACACCCCCCTAAACCGGCTGAAAGTCACACCGTCAAAGACTACAGCGTATCTCACAATGAAAAAGGCCAAGCAATCCTGCCCCCAGGCACAACCCTGCCAAAAAGCCCAGGCAGAGCACAGATGCTTCCTACAGCTGCAACCCATCACCCTTCTCTCCAGCAGCAGCCAAAACCCTCCTCCACTTCCAATCATAGCCACTCCCCAGCACTACATAAATCTCAGCCCGGGTGACCCATATTTCAGTAGGTAGGGCGCATGGCACAGGACCCCACTTCAGAGGTCTGTGATGTGCATGGCTCCTCAGCAGTGGGAAAGGCACAGAGAAGGCACTTAGTACCACTAAGGGAGTGCTTAGCACTAACATCCAAGGGGGAGAGAAAAGTCCATGCTATGTGGCTAGTGTGTCTCATTCCAGAACCCTAACAGGTACTCCTTCTCTGGCTGCTCAGTCTGAAGGAGTGACCACACACTGACAGGTAAGCAACAGCAGCAATCCAGCAGCCCCAGCCCAGGAGTCTGCATCTGCCTCCCCATATCCCTTTGTATAAGCCTGGGCACCACCCTAACAATGCTGGCTCCCACACACACAGCTAGTGGTTGTGTGCATACTAATAATCTGAGCCAGACCCACCTGACACCATGCCCCTTGTCATGCACTGGGGTATACTCCAAAGGAAGTACACCTGGGAGAGTTGCCTCTGAAGGGGGGGGGGAGGATGCTGGCAGCCCTGTACCAGGCTTTTAGCTACTCCTTTGCCAGGATGCCCCCTCTCCACAGGCAGGGGACAGGGCACAACTGTGGGTTGGGATGCCTGACAGCTGCCTCACTGTGCTCTGTGGATTATCAAGCCAAGCAACCATAGGGCCCAATATTTTGCTGCACCACAGCCCTATACAAGCAGCAGCAGCAGTTGATGGAGTGATCGCAGTTGCAGAGCACTTCCTCACAAAATTAGTCATCACGATGGCTACAGCCTGCATCTCAAGTGGGTTTCCCTGGCAAACAGAGCCCCCCATGGAGTGGAACTGCAAACCCTGGTGGGTTGTAGCCACTACATGGCTGTAATGGGCATAGTGCCTGTGCTGTTTTGCATCTGCATACATGATGAGAGGGAGAGCTGGGAACACTCTGCTCAGTCACTGGTTCCAGCCGAGCTCTGGAACATCCTGCCTTGGGCAGCCTTCCAACCAGCAAGACCACCCCACTCACGTGCATGCTGTGTTAAGGAGCAGCTCAGCCTATTCCCCATGGCCCCTGCAAACAACTCACAAAGGTACAGGTACCTTACTGGACAGAGGGAGTTTCAGGTGGGTAGCCATGTTGGTCTGCAGTAGAAGAGCAAGATTTGAGTCCAGTAAAATCTTAAAAACCAACAAGATTCCCAGAGTATAAAGCTTTAGAGAGTCAAATCTCCTTTAGCCAGAGAGGGACAACCCAATTCAAAGCTCCTTTTGTCAGATCTGACACTTATGTGTAGGAGGTGCTTCAACAGGGAGACTGGGGAGCATGACTCTTGCCATTCCTGCCACTCTATCCAGTCATTGGTTCTAGCCCACATCCTGGAGCATCCTGCCACAGGCACCCCATTTGTGACTTCCCCTTAGAGCTGCCCCATCATACTTCCAACAGGATGTGCTCTGACTCAGGGATGACCACACTGGGATCGCTGTTATTGGTTCTGCTGGTGCCAGTGGACTTCTTGTTTGTTCAACTGCAACCTAATGCAGAGGCCACCACCCCTCCCCCCATGCACATTCTCTCTCTCCTGGCTGTAATGTACAGCTAGCATGAGGAACAGGCTGGTGTGTGGTCTGAGAGTATGTGGCTCAAGGAGCAGTCTCTGGCTCCCACATTACCCCACAGCCCTGCTGGCATCTCATAAGCAATGCAGCTTGATGGTGTGTGCACAGGGGACCCAAGGTGGATGCAAGAGAGCTGCTGCCATGCGTGCAGTATACTGGGGTTGTGGAGAGGTGTCCCTGGAAAAATGATATACCTGCAAGGTGCCCCAATAGCTGGGCCATCCTGTTCCCCTTTTCATGGTTTACAGAGGCAAAACATCAGCTCCAAGCTTTTTGCCTGCTTCTCTGTCTCTCCCCATGTGAGGACTGAACCAAGAGCTCCAGCCATGCTATCCCATCCCAGTGCCTTCCCACTGAGTCATGCCTGCCTGTGCAACGGTCTTTGCCTGGCCTCCATGTGACTGGTGATTATGTCAGGGCTGCAATGGAGTGCCTACTGTCTGGTGGCATGCCTCCTTTGGACCTACCCTCTTGGTCCAGTGGTTAGGTTGCTAGTGGGGGCTGTGGGGGCTGAGGGTTCAGGCCTGGCCTCTTGCCTTTTCCCCCCTTTTTTTGATAGGAAGGTTGTATGTGGCTTGGAGCAGAGATAGGTGTGCCCAGTGCAGCACTTTTGCTGCCAGTCAGACCCTTGCTAGGGGAGGGGTGGCCATCTTGTCTGCTGCACAGGTGCCCTTCCCCTATGGGCTAGGGGTAGTGCTTGAGCCGCATGCCTCTGTGGGGCTTGTGCTGTTCCTGAGTTTTTCTTGCTTGACTGATGACTCTTTGTGAGGGGAGCTGGGGGCAGTGTTGAGGGCCAGTAGCCAGATCAGTGGGCAGTGATTGACTGCACCTGTGTGTACCGATTGAAAGGGCGTTATTGGCTGATGTAGTCTGATCAATGCCCTGACCCAGATAGGCCAGGCAAGCTCAATCCCATCAAATCTCATAAAATAAGCAGGGTTGGCCTTGGATAGCAACTAGATGGGAGATCTCCAAGGAAGACTAGCATTGCTGTGTAGAGGCAGGCAATGGCAAACTACTCTGTTAGTCTCTTGTCTTGAAAACCCCAGCAGGGGTCACCATAAGTCAGCTATGACTTAATGGCACTTTCTACCTCCAGTGTGATTTGTGGGTATTGGTGGAGTCATGCATTGGTGGACTCCAGCATGCTTGCTATCCATCTGTGCCTTGTGGAGGGGCGTGCCCCTCCCAGTCAAATGTTCAAAGGGAATGGATCAGCAGCAACACCTTTGCATTAGTGGCTGCCATTACCACCACTGCAGCAGCCCACAGGTTTGCACTGTTAACTGATACACCACTTCTGAAAGCAAAAGAGGAACTTGCAAGTGAATTTGGTGTATTTCATGCTTAGGGGGTTTATTAACTCAAACCAGTTCAAATTAAGGCATGCTATAAAACAGAGGCACAATATATTAATTAGCTCTGCTGGTGACTTTTAAGCAAATTTTCTATCACTCTTACCATTTTGACCCTTACATTTGTCAAAAGTGAATCTATGTCAAGATACCATTCACAGTTTTTAGTTTAGTATGTTACTATATTGCCTAATTGGTGTTATGTTCTTTAAAATGCCTGTTCGGTAGCTCACATGTAAAAAAAAAAGCACCCCTATACTACCACAGACCATTTTAGAGATCAGTTGCCAATAATCACTGCTTAGAAAGAGCAACAGCTTTTAGCAAAATGAAACCTGTGAAAGAGAAAAATGAGTATCCACATAACACAGCACATGGTATGTGAAAAGGCTGAAAGTAAAGATGAGGACATGACAGATGTAGAACATGAAG
This sequence comes from Eublepharis macularius, assembly GCF_028583425.1. NCBI lineage: Eukaryota > Metazoa > Chordata > Lepidosauria > Squamata > Eublepharidae > Eublepharis > Eublepharis macularius. Next base: position 68,044,188 of record NC_072793.1, read on the forward strand.
TGTCAGCCAATTATTGATTCTTTAAAAATAAAACAAAAACATTATCTAACCATGAAAGATATGACGATCCACTAATTTTCACAGCAGAACAGCTCTTATGATTATTTATAGATGGGCTTCTTCATCTTCCACCTCATCTAACACTTAAGAGTCCACCAGTTATTTTTCAGTCATTACTTCTGAAAAGCTCTCTATGGAATCCAGCTTCCCCATTATTCTTTTTTTAACTGGAACCTTGAGGCCAAGTAGAATGTGATCACTGACAAGAGAAGGATTCTTTATGAATATCAGGAATGATGCAGAGACTAAAACTGAAAACAAAAATCCGAAAAGCTGTTCCTCAAATAGAAAGCACAACTAAAAAACTGGTCCATAAAGGAAAATTGGATAAGATTTTTTTAAAAAATTCAAATCAGGACAATTGTCTGGCAAATGACAATTTTGTGCAATGACAGGATTGATTTCTTCAGAACGGAGAATAGCTTCCATTTTTAGGTATATATTTTCCCACTGATGAGCTGTCAATATTTAATACTGAAATATAAATTTAAGGTGGAAATGAAAGAATAGGAGGATGAGTGCCATGCTCTGTCCTCTGACTTTGCTCTTTCTTTTATTCTGCAAGTCTATGAAAGAAGCAAGTTGGACAACATGCATTGGACTTCGAAGCATCTAAAAACAGCAGGTTACAGAAAGGAAAAGAATCAGCATACTCATGGAAAAGTTACCTTTTCATGGTTTTCTATTAAGATCTCAACCACAATGTTTTGGAACTTGATGTCCATAATGGCAGCAACTGTTTCTTCTTGTGGCCGCATTAAAGTTGGTCCAAAAACAACACCCAGATTTGCAACAGTCATTAGATTTTGTTTGTGGTTTTTAGCAACACTGTAAGAAACCAAATGAAAGATGATATTAAACAGGCTACAAATTCTCAATCGGTAGATTATTTTTCACGGATGAAAATCTCAAACTAATGTGCATTTTTTTTTACTCCTGCAGTGCAGAACAGTGGGGTTAACCAGCATATCTGCTGTGTAAGTTTCTTAAGGACCCAAACAATAAAAAGACAAACTTTTTCCAAACTTTTTTTGGATATTGAAAACTAGTAATTAAACAAGAAGAAGAAGTTGTCTCTACTCTCACTCTCTGGCTCTGCTGCATGTTCTGATCTGCCAGCATTCTGGTTTAAGTAGGAGAATTTCTAAAATTAATTTCAGAATTGACGAATGAGCAGTTTGCCGCAGTTTTCAGTCATGTCTCTTTTGTTTCCCTAAAATGTACTGATGTTCCCAGACACACATGCATATTGATTAAAACACCATGTAAAAAGAAACTTCAACACAATCGCAACACAATTCATTTTAAGCTGTGATTTAATCAATATGCATGTGAGCACACATACACCAGTAACCAGTAAAGAAAAAAAAGATGAACTGAACTGTAGCAAACTGCACATGAACAGCAATTTAATCAAAGTCTGGAAATTTAAAATAAGAAAGAATAAGAGATTACTATCTCATCGGCACAGCTCTGTAAACATAATCAGGTAATAACTACAAAAAAATTAGGTGGGTTGAATTTTCACAAGCATCACTAATTAAAAACTCCATCTAAAAAACAAAATCTTTGTTCATCAATACATGTAAACCTTCCTGCCTTGTTCCAGGAAGGCCTCTTTCCTACTACCATTATCTGTATTTTTCTCATTATTGTATCTATGGAATGCAGGCAACCTCCCTGTTTCCCATTGATATACATCAGGGAGACATTACTGAAAGTCTGTCTACACAAGACATCTGACACGTGAAGAACATGTGTAGGGAGATGCAATGGTAGCTGGTTAGGGTAGTTTTAAAAGACAGAGCTAGCAGCAGGGTAAAGGTTTTGCTATACACTGGAGCTGTGTGAAGGGGCTGTGAAATGTCAGAAGGGAAACTTCAGCCCAATATAACCTCTCCAGGTTTTAGCCTGGCTCTGCAAGGCAGCTCCAGTCCATTTCCATTCCTTGCTGCCCTCTGGTTGTGTGATCCCACACAGTTTTAGACTGGAAAGGTGAAATTGACAGAGCTTTCAGAGCGGCAAAGATGAAATTAACAAACCCTCTGAGCAGTGATCTCCACCTGCTCTTTTAAAACTACGCTTCCTGGCTAACATTTCATCTCCCTACACCTGACGAGCAAACACACTCCAAGGCATCTCATGCAGAGAGACTCTGATACTAGTTCTTTAAACATTCCTCATTTGAGCAGTGTAGAAACTGAAACCATCTTTTTTATGATAATAAGTTAATACATGGACGGATATAACTCAGCATATTAGAACATAATCCCATTATTAGGAAACATTAATGAATGACCTTTATTTGTGTGAATTCTACTGAAGCATTTTATTAACTAAGCAGAATATTTTGTGCAGCCTTCTCACACAGCAGAAACAGAAGAGGAATAAGTATCTGACTGCTACATCATGAGATGGTAGATGGCCTTCCTATGTATACGGGTTTGCCAGTCTCCAGGTGGCAGCTGGAGATCTCCCAAAATTACAATTGATCTCCAGGCAAAAGAGATCAGTTTCCCTGGAGGAAATGGCAGATTTGGAGGGCAGAATCTATGGAATCATATTCCCATTGAGGTCCCTCCCCCTCCCCAAATTTCACCTTCCCAAGGCTCTGCCCCCAAATCCCCAGGAATTCTCCAAGCTAGAGCTGGAAACATACCACCTCAAAATCCATAGAAGAAAAGTGGGATGTACAAGTAATTAATTAAAAAAAAAGTAATACAGTATTCAGCAAGGGTACACAATTCAGTTGTTTTGACATCTAAAATGCATGAACAACTGCTTTCCTTCCTGTTCACCGTACACTATTGTACATCACTTACTTCTCAAATTCAACCCATAATTATCTTCACAGGGATTCATTTAGGGAACATTTTGGTGCCCTTATTCTCGCTCTCTCTTGCTCTGTCACACACAAAGGCGAACACACTAAACAGAAGCAGCTCGTGTGGAATTCTAATTTTTTGGGGGGAGGGGGATGACTACCAAGCCAACTTTCATCAATTACAGCCTAGTGTACCAGACACATGAAGTATTGTGCGTGCTCTCTCTCTCTCTCACACACACACACACATACACACACAGAGATTGAGAGAGAGAGAAATATAAATTGTGTCCCCCAAAATTATGAAATACAAGAAGTGGCAATCAGCCTCTGTAATTCCCATATGGAGGCCAAATGCATACAAGATCAAATCATATAGGAATTATGCTAAAAGGAATGCTGTAAAAGAAGTACATCATAATAGTACATTTCCTGCAGAATTTCTGCTGTACCTCTGAGAATATTGTTTGCCGTTAAAAAATCCTTCTATTTTGTCACTTTCCATCTAGGTTTTCATTTCTCTTCCACCCGTTTTGTGGATACTTTGCAATATAATTCACAAATCAGCTAATTTATTTCATACAGTCACAAGACTTGTTGCTTTGGAGAAAGGGCCCCTGCTTGTGTGCACTGATGTCACACCTGTATATTCAAACGCACTGAACAATGAGCATTCAGATTCATTGTGCCCATATCCATATTATTTATTGAGCCCAGACCTGATTCTTACAGCACATGATGTTAATTTAATGTTTATGTCCTCACTGAGGTCAGTCATGAGAAAATGTCCTTTGTATTCATCAATAACCTGCATCACATTCATTCTATGAATTTTTGTAAAACAAAAACAAAAACTGTCCCACGTGGCTGGGAGCAAAGCAGAACAGGCGGAGGAACAGCAAGGATTGAAGCTCATAAGATACATGCATAGGTGGTCAGAAATCCATGAACAAAGATTGGAGAATAATTACTCAGTTCTGTCATGTTCTGCATTACATTAACAGCTTTTTCTTATTTTAGAAAAGTCACTCCAGCTAAGCAAACACAAACCCTTTTCTATTTCTTTACATCCCACTTCTCATTTTCTAACAGAAAAATTCAAGAAAGCTATTGAAAAAATATAAAATAGAAACAGTCAAAGCAGACCAGTTGAGAATACTCTGTCTTCTTACTGCAGAAGGGATGAGTGATTGGCAGTTGGCGCCAGCAGCCCAATGGGAAAGGGCCTTTTTCTTCTCCTCTAAGGTGGTTGGTTATTGATGTAAAGGAAAACAGTCCACCATAAAACACTGTATGATACAACAGTGTCTATTCTTATCACCACTGTGTCAAGATTAAAATCAATGAGTTAAAATGAAACTCATCTGAGCTAAGCATCTGCCTTAAGAGCTATGAGAGACTAGATTTTTGTAATACTCTGTTTCATTTACTTAAGTCAGGTCGTCTTTTTCTCTTGGATGAGCCATGCTTCAGCTGGATCCATTCATTTCCAGAGGGGAGAAAAAGGTTGGATATCATTTCAAGGAGAAGCATTTGCCAAGTCTGAAATGAATATTCAGCTTCACTGCAGTCTGAACACCTTACATACTGTGTGTTGATGCTGGACCAAATGTCTGCAGCTTTAAATTATTCACATGTGGTATTACAAGTTCTCTTTTGCTTTATGATTTAAATGTAAAGTAGGATGGCATCTGACTTAAAGAAGGGGAACACACTGCTGAGGGTTCACAAGTCATGTCCAATGTATGAGTCACTTCAAAGTACAAAGGTAAAGTTACTTTCCTGTTCTAAAAATACATGTCTTCATTTGGCCAGCACATACAATCGCATAGGCTCTGCTTAGAGGCATTTTATGTGATCGGAATACCTAAAAGCAATGCAAGGCTGCATAGAATATTCAGTCAAAATCTGTTTCTTAATTGTTAGAGGAGAGGATGTGTTGAGCTTGTGTAAAAACACTCCAAAAGGTAATATTTTCCATTTTCATTAATGAAGCCAGATATGGGTAAAAGCAAGACACTATGTTAAGCTACAAAAAGCCAAGATAAATTTGTTTCATGAAAATATGACAGTAAATGACCCTGAAGTGAGAATATTGCCATTTCCCACCGAGGTTACTTATCTTGATTTTGATGCCATTGGGAAGTGCCCTCCCCCCTTACCATAGCACTGTGGTACATTCCTGCACCTCCTTGGTGTTTACCTAGCTTTTTTCAAATATTTCTAAACTTGCTTCAGTATGAAACCTTGGGGAAGAACACAGCAAAGCCATGTGAGTAAGAAAGTTCACATTTCTAGTCTCATCTACATAGCCATTTCTCCTTCCCCTATCACTGTGATCTCCCCCTTCCCCCAAAATCAATGGGATGCTTGTTCATTTTTAATCAGAAACTGAATATTATTATAATGTTATAACAATCAATGTGTCAGATTTTCTGAATTCCCAGCTTTTTTTTTTTAAGTAAATCTCTAACCACTTTCATTGTGGAAATATAAGGGGACAGGCATATATTTTCAACAAAAGGGGGTAGAGGCTTACTTTTTTAAAAAAATGAATACTGGAACTTCAGAGAACTTGGTACATGGACTGTTATATGATATTCAGTTGTGGTGCACAGGAGGGGAAAGCTGCTCTCAGGGGATTGGGGTAGAGAAAAAATGGGGAAACTCCATTGCTAGTGCACGGTCTCAGAAGCTGCAAGATAAATGGGGAAACTACACAAGCCTGTCCCCATGTGGAAAACACCTGTGACTTACAGATCAATCAAAGAAGGTTGTACGGTTTGATATCTGTTCATAAAGCAAATAAACAATGTGATGCAGTAGTTAGCACATTGAACTAGGAATACCAAGGTTCAAATCCCCATTTAGCCATGAAGTCATATTCTCTCAGCCTCATCTATTCTCACTGGGTTTGTTATGAGGATAGAGGAGGGAAGAACTCCTTGGCGGGAAGATGGAATGAAAAAAGGTGATACATAGTTATAGGCTTAAATGTCGATAAATGAAGGTTCCACAGGAGTATTTGCAAGAGGCATAGAATTTAGCTTACTTATTATCTGAGAGAGCCGATCTACAGATTACAACTCCCACACCAAGTGCTGTAACACATTGCATAGATTCTCTGTATTGTATGAAGAGTTTTCAAGAAGGTAAGATGCTGGTGTTTAGACTTTTCATGTCATAACATGTTATGGCAGCATGTAAAGAGAAGTCACACAATGCAGAGGATGCTGGCAGAGGCCGTAGGAGTTGCAGTGAGCAGATTTGTTTTTGACAGCATTTTGACAGCATGAAGCATGCTAGGAAACTCAATCTGAAATCTTGAAAGGTTGCCTTTCAGTACACTGTGTGAATCGTTTGGTGTCTAACAAATGACTTACACATTTTACAATTCACCTGCTACTACTCTGGCAAGCAGAACTCAGTCATCATAGGAAAACTGTTTCTCAAGTCCTCCTGATTTAGGACATCAATCCTACTAATCAAGATTTAGATCTCACAGGGAAGGGTAGGAAAAGCTCATGAAATAAAAAGCATCTCTTGTCTTCTACCTCCTTAAAAGACTGCTCTCTTTCATATCAATCACAAACAACTATGTGGGGACATAATTGCTTTGAGTCACCATCACATCCTTGGCCCAGGAAAAGGGCACTTGTATAAGAGGAGCAGATGTCTTTCAGTATACACTTTCTGAGAAACAGATGAGAACATGACATGCACAGGTAACAGTAGAGCACAAAACAAATACTAGCATCTATTTTCATCCTCACTTCAATATAGAACAGTACAGTATTTGGTGTAAGATACTCTACTTTTCCTGGAGTCAGGAAAGGGAGAAAGTAATTTAGGAGGAATTGTTTTCCAGATAACCACAGAGGTAATTTGAGTCACTCTTACAAAGTCTATCTTAATTATGAAATTTTATATTATAAATGGCTATATGCAGAAGGAACACAAATGTAAACAATACTGTAACAGAACAAACACCATTTTAATTGGATAGAAGCATATTTTGCATATGTTTTATATTTTAATTAGCTAATTCTTTAAAACATGATATTCTTTATACACACCTACCTAAAAGTTGTTCCATTTAAAGCCTTTACTACATGCTACCTGGACTCCAATATTATGGTAGAAACAGAAGCAAGCACAAAAGCTGTTGCCATAACAGCAGCTCCTCTCCCCTTTACAAAGACTAAGACAGGAAGTCAGGGTATATTTAAAAAAAGCTTTTATGTCACATGGCAGTATACCACCTTCCCAAGTCACCTTTTTTGGACAACCCACTACATAAATTCTCTGAGTTTTGACTATGGTACTAAAGAATCTTTCCCACAGAGAGAGGGGGGAAAGCTGTAAAACTGAGTGTGTATAAAAGGCTATTTTCTAAGGCTGCAAGCAATGAACTATTTATGCTTGTTTAGTCTCATTAACTTCAAGGAACTAAACCAGCTTGTTGGAGAGCACAGCAGTTTAGCTAATTTGTGGATTATACTGCAAAGGATCTGTTATGTATTGAGCTAGCTTTGAGTAAAGCGGGGCTCCTCAGGTCTACAATCCAATTGGGAAATAGGGTTAGCAGCAGCCAATCATTCCTCTGGGATATGAACCAATTGCTGCCTTGCAAACATGTTACCTTTTGTCAGCACATGCAAATGAAGGATCCTAGTTGTCTGTGTTCTCAATGGGGGGTTACTAAAAGGGGGGTCGTTTGGGGTGTATATATCTGGCTCCTTCGGGAGTGCATGTAGGTAGTATTTGCAATAAAGTTACTCGCATGAGCTGAAATCACGGCCTGGCTGAAATCACTATGAGCACAAGGCTCAATATTTAATACGGGTGCAGGAGAAATCAAAACTACGTGGAAAGTGGTTAAATGCAGACTTTGTTTATAGCTAACAAGATTCCTGGAAGCACAGCAAAGATTCTGCAGGCTGTTTCTGCAGCTTGCCTCGTAACAAGAACACAAATGCAGACAGGAGGCTCTTTGCATTATCTTTTCCATGAGAATGCCTAAAGGTCCATAATTGGTGGCACATGCACCATTCTTCCATTTCCTGGAGAATTACCATGAACCAGGTACATTGTATCTTTATTATTTGTTTTTCATCACGTAGGAACCTTGTGAGCATATAAGAATGAACAACAATCCAGACACTCAGTATTTATTATTTATTGTCCACCTTTCTGAGATCCAAGGCGGATGTCAGGATGTCAATTCTCTAGCCAGAGTAACGCCATGTTAACTTGTGTTATAATCAGTAGTTGTCTAGTTTTCCTCCCTCTAGGCCCAGGTGTCATCCAAGCCGCTCATATCCATGGGAGCGAAGAGTCTTATCTACCCAGTCCAGCCAACGACCTTGATGTCCTCATCTTCTCAGGCCTTCGCAGACAGGACTAGGGGGGAGGCTGGGAATGGGTGTTTGAAGTGTTGTAACTTTCGTTGTACATGCCATTCTCAACAAAGCTTTCGTTCAGCCAGGGGCCTCTCCAGCCCTTGGATTATGGACACCTGTATCCTGAGCATAGTCTTTCAATAAACCTTTTGGAACCAAGAGACCTCGTGCTTCTTGCACAAGGGGGGGAGACGAACTCGAGATAACTGGGATTCCATAGTCTGACAGCGGATTACAACATTGTGAGTAAAAATACAATATAATCGACAGCTAGGGACTGATTGAGCAAAGTACAATAATGAACAATAAATCTGAACACCAAAATTTATCTGAAACAGCTTAATTAATTTATGTTGTATGTTTTGCAGAGTGGAAAATCCCTAGTAGGTGCATATCTACATCAGCACAGCATACATCAGCAATAGCATAGCATTTAGTCCTTGTCCCTACCGAGGCACCTCTTTGAGCTATTTCTTATGACAGTTTTGTAATCTGGGTAGAAAGGCCTCCTGAATAATTTAGATTTGCACAGTTTGCAGAAAGCCAGGAGACTGGGGACTTTCCTGACCACCTCAGGCAGGCCAGTCCACAAGGTGGGGGCTACCACACATGCTCGCATGTGTGTGACCAGCTGTTGGATTTTGCCGAACTGCTGGGTGGTATCTGCAGAAGGCCCTGAGCAGATCAGTGAGACTGCTGTGGTGGAACATAGGGGGAGAGGCAGTCGCACAGATATGAGGGGTCAAGGCCATGAAGGGCTTTGAATGTGATAGTCTCCCCATCTTTTCTTATAGGTATGTCAGTGACCTACTAAAGTAAACTCACAGTCCCATCTCAGCAGCCAGTCACACCCTGCTCCTTCATGGTATGCATAAACCTTATATAAACTCCAGCACAGAACAGCCACAGCTTAGATGGTAAGATGCATGGCACGGGGCCTTATTTCTCTGGTCAATGGTGCGCACATTCAGTCTTACACTTGAGTAGGGGAACTCCATATAAAGGGGGCCTAGCACTATTAGAGGGCGCACATAGAACAAACAGCCAAATGAGAGAACAAATATTATTGCATTTGCGTAATACAATTCTGTTCAGAACCCTCAAAGGTACACCATCTCAGGGCAGAGATACTGAATGGGAGATCCTGCTCCCCCAACAAGGACAACGCACCCCAAACAAGCAAGGAAAAGGGTGCCCCAAACCTCATCTGGACTATTGTAACCATCTCTTCCTGTTCCTCTGTATTTCCTCCAAGAACAGTTGGTAGTATTAAGGGTGTAACGTGCCATAGGGGGTGTGGAGTGGGAAGTTATGCTGGCATTCCAATACTCTGCTGTCAGCACAATATCTTGATTTTGTCACCACTAGCCCTACAGCTAGGGGAAACAGGAAGCACAACTGAAGTCTGGGGTAATTGCTGTATCCTGTTCAGATATTTACTCCTGTTGGCCAAGCACCTCTGATGCCTATTGCCTTATAGGATCACAACTCTAGGGAGCAACACTACCAAATAGCAAAGGCACAGCTCCAGTGCCTCTCCATAAGGGATGGGTAAATGTTGGCTCAATGGCTACACTATAGATCCCAACAGGAGCAACATCCCACATTTAAGCATTTGCACTACATTATGATACCACACAGTGAGTTTTCCCACCCCCATCAGCCAATGATGGGACAGGGAAAACACTGTACAATCAACTCTTCACACAAAGCAAGTGCTTCAGAGAATGCCATTTTTACTGGCCTGCCTGTGTCCCATATAATTCCAACCTTAATAGTCAGACTCAGAAGAACAAATGGCAATCCCATCCATCCATAACAGTCATGTGCTGATAGCTACACAGGGTTGCAGCATGTATTTGCAGAGACGCCTAGTTCAGATGTTACACTTTTCCAAAACAGGAACAAAGCTTTGATTGTACTGCTACATTTAATTCTCATAAGGTTCATCTTATTTTTCCTTCTGAAACTTAACTATCTTCATTAACTTTTGGTGACTATAACAGACCATTATATTGGTTTTCTTTTCAACATAAATCACTGCAAGAACAAGCTGTGCATGATGCTTTTATAAGTCAGCTCATCTCCAATAGCTTCCAGGAACGATAGATTTTTTGAAGTGGGCTAATAATTGCTGAAATAAGTACACTTGCTTCAAAGATGCCACTGCTAAATATGATGCAAAAACATAATGCCCCAAATTCTGTACTTCTACTATAAAAGCATTATATTCATGCAATTCTAAAATACACCCCACTAACAATCTGGAATGCAGTTAGAATCCTTTAGCTACAGGTAGGGGCTGTATTTGTTTTTCTCAAAAAAGCTTGTACCAAAGTAAAAATATAAACTATTATCTATATCAAATGTCAGACTGGGGTGGAGAGGGAGATTGGACAGAGAGGACACTGGGCTGCCAGCCAACAGTTATTCTTAATTACTCAGACACAAAACAGCACAGTTACTGTAAGACAGACCTTATAAGAAGGGCTAGGCTATAAAGGAGTAATACCGAAAGGCATTTACAGTTTTTGCAGGGTTTTTTCTCTACATCCTTTCTAGTTTATAAGAACTCCACTGGATTTCTTAAAATACTTCACCTCTCCCCCACAGTTCCTCTTTCTTGGCTAGAATCCTCTATGAACAAACAACGGCCTTTTGAACGCTGATTAGCATTTGCCTATTTCATAATACAGGTCAATCCGAGGAGTACACAAAACATGGACCAGCTTCAATGCTGTCATTTGCATCTTCAAGGGAGGAGAAGGGAGACACAAGAATTCATTAAATAAACTGATGGTAATTTGTAGTTTGTTTTACTACCACCAACAATGCAATCATAAACAGTACAATCTAAGCTTGTTGACTTCAATGGATTTAGAAGGGTATAACACAGTTTAGGATTCTGCTGCAAAACTCATTTTGACAGAATTTTGTAATATTTCAAAAAAATCTTGCTGACTTCAAAGGAAAATAAAGTTAGGACTATTAGCAGCAGCTTTAGACCAAAGGAAGCACACACCACTGGAGGGGGCAGGGAAGGGTCTTACTGGTTAACTTTTGCTTTCTGTTTCTTTATGAGTTAATGGATTGCAAACACATAAATCATATAGCACAGCACAGCATGTGCAGTTCATTTCAAGAAACAAATGCAATCTTTTCTTGTAAATTATATGTGTGTGTTTTTACACTGTCCATATCAAAAACAGGAAGCTTTGCCATTACCTTTTTTGTAAATGAGTAAGAATAAGGACTATATTTGAACGTATGCAGAGTGTTTCCCCTTATTACTGAGCAACTGCTTACAGAGTATATACTGTCCAAATGTCATGCTGCAGCGAGGACAGCCCTATTATTCAGTGCTTAGTGTGGACCCATCTGTGGACACTTAAATCTGTGAGAAGAAAGAGCTTTCTACAAGTGTGGGGAAACCCCAGGTTTGCAGAAAAATCTGAAATCTTTTTTTTTAAACCCCACTGGTGGGTTAATCCCCCCAATAGTAGAAGTAGCACCTGTGCTTTAAGAAACAACTGCCCTCAGTGGTTGTTGCTAGGCAACCACAATAGTATTGCTAGCCATCACACCTTTGTTTTGTCAGGAAAAGGCTGGAGGAAGGGGGAAGGGTCCTTTCCAAGGCTGTTTTCAACTTTGAGAGGAATCATCAGGGCCGGCCCTACCAGCAACCACAAGGTGACTTACTACCAAGTAACCAGGCCCAGCTACTTACTACATAGCCACCATAAGAAGTATTATGTAGTGGTTAGAGTTTCAGACTAGGCTCTGGGACACCCAGGTTCAAATCCCCACTCTGCCATGGAAGCTCACTGCGTGACCCTGGGCCAGTTACATATTATCAGCTTAATCTGCTTCATAGGATTGTTAACAACAACAACATTTGATTTATATACTATCTTTCAGGACAATTTAACACTTACTCAAAGCGGTTTACAAAGTATGTTATTATTATCCCCACAACAATCTCCCTGTGAGGTGGGTGGGGCTGAGAGAGCTCCGGAGAGCTGTGACTGACCCAAGGTCATCCAGCTGGCTTCAAGTGGAGGAGCAGGGAATCAAACTCGGCTCTCCAGATTAGAGTTCCGCTGCTCTTAACCACTATACTAAACTGGCTCTTCTTGTGAGGATGAAATGAAGGAGAAGGGAATGATATAAACTGCTTTGGGTCCCCACTGTGGAGAAAGGCATAGTATAAAAGAAGTAAGTAAATAATAAATATAGCTGAGGGGGGCAAATAAAAGGCACATTGGCTGGGGGTTGGGAAGGAGAGAAGAAAGCAGGGAAAGGTGAAGATATGGTGGTTGCCAGGAGGAAGAAAGGGACATTCAGGAAAAAATGAGGTGTCTCCACAAGTCCTTGCTGGTTCCTTACCGTGCAACTGGGCCAGAATTTTCCTAGGGAGAGGCTGCCAGGGTGAGGGAAAGCAAAAGACAGGGGTGGGTATGTTAGCTGGAGAGTGGGAAGGAGAGAAGGAAGCAGGAAAAGGGGAGAGGTTGTGGAGTCTCTCAGGAAAGCAGAAGAGGAAATACTGAGAGAAGGGGAAATGAAATGCCCTCCACAAGTCCTTGAGGATCTCCCACCTGTATATAATTATTTTGCACTATATGTTCCTCTAGCAGTTCAAACTTGAACTAAGAATGCACATCATGGAGAAACTTCCAACAAAAGTTTTATAAATACTAGTGTATTTTTTTTCACTTGAATTATGGTAATAACAGAAAATTAACTGTTGATCACCTAACAAAACTATGCAAGTTCTCTCTAAAGCAAGCAAAGACATTTGTATTATGCATTCTTTCAAATAAAGGACATTGTGCTTCTAACTTTTGATGGGGTTCAGTTGACCCTGGGTGACTCAGTTAAGAGCCTAGGGTCATACTAGATCAATTGCTGCTGTCAGAGAAACAAGTAAATACAGCTGCCAAAAAATGCCTTCTCCCAACTCAGACTACCCTGGAAGATTGCCCCCTATATTGACACAGCCAATCTGGCCACCTGGATTCATGGCACAGTAACATCAAGACTAGACTACTGTAATGCACTCTACATAGGTCTCCTCTCAAAGCTGACTCAGAGACTCCAGCTGATGCAGGGCTCTGCAGCTCATTTACTCTCAGGAACTAGTCGGAGCACGCATATCACTCCCATTCTGCAGAGACTCCACTGGCTTCCCATCAGTTACTGGGCTCAATTCAAGGTCATGACTATCTCATTCAAACCCCTTCATGGCCTTGGCACCTCATATCTATGCAACTACCTCTCCCCCTATGCTCTGCCATTGCAGCTTCGCTCATCTGGACAGGTCCTTTTGCAGATACCTCCCCACAGCTGGGCAAAATCAACAGCAGCCCCCACACATGCTTTCTCTGTCGTGGCCCCCATCTTTTAGAACAGGAGGTCAGAAAAGCTCCCAATTTCTTGGCTTTCTGCACAACTGAATTATTCAGGAGGGATTCCACCCAGGGATTGTAGGGTTGCATTGTGAGAAGTAGCTCGGAGGGATGCATTGGTGGGGACAGGGACTATATACTAGCTACTATGTTGGGTATCATCTGCAGATATAGACACAAGCTTATTAGGGAGCTTTCCACATTTACATGACAAGTAAATTAGTTTGCTTTGTTTCAGAAAGATTTCATCCCTATGCTCAACTTTATGCTTGTTTTCAAATTTTCTGCTACCATACTCTATTGTATTTGTTCTGAATGTCCTAACTGTTGTTCATTATTGTACTTGCTCAGTGAAAGGCTTAGCTGTTGATTATATTGTATTTTACTTGCATTGTGTAATCTGTCTTGGATCTTGGTGATAAAGGCAGACTATAAATGAATGAATAAATAAATAAATGCATTGACTGATATCCCCCCTCAAACTTTTATCTTCTGTGCCTCAGTTAAATGCAAATTACATGCTTGTACTATTGCCTACATACCTAATCTCATAACATTTGCTGAGGAAATTCACCACTCAAAAAAGAAACCAAGCCTTGCCCAGTATTGGCGCATCAGATCATTAACCAAAGACTCTCAAGAGATAATAGGTGTGTTTTCAGCCATAAAAATATCCTAATGCATTCTGTCAAAAAACTGTCCCAACAATGCAATTTGCATTATACAAATTGACCACTAAACCCCAGTTCAATGAGGAATCCAAGACTGCCTTTAAACATACCTTTTCCCAACTGGAGACCTCCCCTCTGTCTCTTTATTTAGACATAGCTGTTCTCCCCTCTACTCCTTTCAGCCAATCCAGTAGTATACCCTGAATGACAATTTCTTTTGCACCCTCCTTTTGCTACTCTGGAAAGAATCCTCGTTTTAAATCAAGCTTCTTGCCCTATAATTAGAGTCAAAAACTGATTCTCATATTCTGCTCAGTCGTACCATAGTTGAGCATGATCTACTGTTACTGAACTCCAAATGACCCCTATTTGTGTAGCTACAAAAGCTGGACTTGCTGGACCTCCATGGAAAGGTAGCTATGTTTTTTACCCTAGCAACATACCTCTTTGTTACCCTAGCAACATACCTCTTTGGCCTCTTGTCTTCTGTTTGAGTGTACATTGCATTTGGTTCTTAACATGGGCTTTCTAACATTGGGTGCAATACCTGAGCCAGGGCCTTCTCGGTCCTGTCTCCAACCTGGTGGAACTCTCTGACTGTGGACACTTGGGCCTGCCAAGACCTATCTTTTCAGCAGGCCTGTAAGACATAGATGTTCCACTAGGCAGATGGTTGAGGCAGTTCTGCGCTAACTGGCGAGCCTCCCTACCAGTCTCCTGTTTGGGAGGGGGCGGTGTTATTATCATGGTCCCCTTATGAATCAGACCAATTTGAACACTTCCCCCTCCTTTCCTTCCTCCCCCCACCGCCATGTACTATTAACAGGGCTGGATGCTAAGGATGAGGCTGCCATCTTGGGGATTGCAAGCTGTACATTTTATATGTATTATGATTACCTGATTTTATTGTGATTTTATATTGTATTTATATATGATGTACCCTGCTCTGAGCCTGTTTGCGGGGAAGGCAGGCAAAAAATCGAATAAATAAATAAATAATATTATTTTCACTATTTGCATTTACCGGTTCTGTAGCCCAGCTGCTTGCATTATAATACTCCTCAATAAACTTTCTGCTTTTTTCTGTCTGGATGTTCAGTATTGCTTCCAAGCTTGCTGAGAAACTCTGTCAACAATCCTTAACAGTCATTTTTGTGGATCACTACCAGGTTGAGGGTACTTGAGCATCCTGCCCAAGAAAGGTATATTTATGTGCTGGGGTTTAGGAAAGGGTTCTTCCGGAGAAATCTTAACTGCCTCTTCCAAGGTAGTCATCCAAAGAAGCACTTACTGTTAGATCCAATTGATCACTTCCTCCAGCAAGATGTAATAAGCTACAAAGGACAAGACTAGAGTTAAGCTGAGAAGAGGTAGGTCAATCCTGTCCATAGCTTGTCCAATACCCCAAGTTGCAACAACTGAAATTCTTCCAAACTGTTGTGAGCACTCTGGTAACCTTGTGAGGCTGCCCTGAAGAAAGAGAACTAATGCATGAGAACTAATGCAATTTTGTCTGCAGAATGTTTTACAAACAAGTCATAGCACACCTCTGAATGATTAAAATTATCCTCTTCACAGTACAGATGGGGAAGATCTGTTATCACTCAGAAAAGCTCCGTTGGACAACTTTGTGCAGATGTGATGGTGGCAAAAATACTTAAGCTTTGCTGTCGTCACTGTCAGAGAACAGACATTATGATGTGCTCTAACTTGTTTCTGGTTGGGCCAACTGATTTTTTCCCCTTGTGCTTTTCTTTCACCTGATCTATGTCAAATTGGTCTGTAAGGAATTCATTCAACAAATCTGAGCTGCCCAAACAAGCTGCCACTTGAAAGGAGTGGCTATTATGTAAGACCTAGAAAGCTTTACCTTTGAGATATCAAGTATTGTCATAAAATAGGCTCAGAAGCATTAATTGACTTACACTATTCCCCAGTGTCAAAGAAGCAGAGACATAAACTACACATTTTCCTTCAGAAGAATCCTAAGACATACCAGCTTCTCCTTTTCCAGATTCAATTGCCGGGATTGCAGCTCTTTAACCATTTTACCCACTGCTTTTTTCCTAGTGAAAGGCACCCCCTCCCCCTCCAAAGTTGGTACAAAGGTATGGGTGCTGGAGAAAAAATATGGATACTTGTCATTTTTCACAGTGGGGGTAAACGCGGTTTAGGAATGGCTTTTTTCAACAAGAAAATGCCAAAGGAAAAAAGGATTAAAGGATTTCCCCCCTTGAAAAAGCAGCCCCTCTATATATTTTTAAATATTGAAAAATGATTGTAGAAGAAAATCTAATGCACAGGCTCATTCATTAAAAAAAACCTACAACAGTCACCCCATTGTGCTGAATCACACAGCAAGAATGTCACCAGACTGATGGTAGATTTTGATTAAAAGACAAATTAAGGACGGATGTGCTAGATTCTTCTCAACAGCAGCTTTAGTTATAATTGTAGATGGAATTTTGCATCTCATGAGGCCAGTTGCCATAGTCTGCAACTAATGAATCTTGAAGAGCAAGAACCTCACTGCTAAAATCTGAAATGGAAGGAAATGGTCACAATTCTGTATGCCAAGCTAACTATCTCAGTTTTTCCACGGCCTCTAGATCAATTCAAAACAGAGTTATTTGGCTTTGTTTTTGCCTCAGCTAGAAAAGATGTTCCTTGTGTGCTGTCATTTATGCATTATTTGTTATAGAGACCCTGTTAGGAATTTCACAAGAGGGCCAGGTTGGGAGAGGATGGGATGAAAGCAATAGTTAATTCACTACTCACAGGAGGCGTTGTGGCTCGGTGAAAGAGCCTCTGTTTTGTGTGAAGAATGTCTCAGGTTCTATGTCTCAGGTTCAATCTCCAGTTAAAATATCAAATGGTAAATGATGTCAAAGACCTCTGCTTGAGACCCTGAGGAGCTGCTGCCAGTATGAGTAGATAACACTGTCCTTGATGGACCAATGGTCTGATTCAGTATAAGGCCGCTTAACGAGTATTCACTCTCATCCTAACTTGCTTTGCAAGTTTTGTTGTGCAAATAAAATGGAGGAGAGCAGAACAATGCTATATGCCACTTTAGGTTCACTCATTTGAGAGAGAATGTTTATATGAATAAACATATAAATAATCAGGACGTTATCTATAGTATTGTATCTGTCTGAGTTTCTGATTTAAACAGTTTCTAGAGATCAAAGGTTTCTACAGTAATATGAAATTGTCCAGAAAACCATAATCCAGGCCTAGCTTCATTAGCCAAATCTGGCCTCACCAGAAATGAGAAGCAGAAGATTTAAATGGTGGGGAAAACAAGACAAAGAAAACTGCTACTTAAATATATCAGACAATGAAGGCAAGAAGAAAAAAAAATGAAAGTATGTCCAGCATTCTTCAGAAGACCTAAAGCAGAAGCCCTGTGCCCTGGAAAGATGTGTGATAGAATTTTTTTTAAAGTAGCAGAAGCTTAACAGAATAATGGCAGTTTGAACAGTTCACAGACAGAAGCATGGTTAAGAGGATCACAGGCCATGAAATCCCTACTTTTCAAGCAACAGCTACAGGCAACTTCTGTTAAAATCAAACTAGGCTAGCAGCTCCGTTATACAAACATTTGGAGATAACTGATCTATGATCTCTCAACCACTCCCCTAGCTTAACTCTGAAATAAACCAAAAAGCCACAGAAGCCTATGGCAACTTAGAAAAGCACTCAAAAAATGTAATGTCTCACACACCAAGCCAGAAGGGAAAGGATGCTTACATTTGAGGCCTCACAACTGGCTTTGGGGTTATCTTGGTTTAGTTCAGATAATGCTTGGTTTTTTTGTTTTGAAGAGCGTATAAAACCTCTCACATCTACTTCACCAATATTTTATTTTTCTTCACTGCCATGTTATCCATATACAGAGATACACTCACACTGCACCAGCAATCCTCACAGCTTGTCTATTTAACTCTTCCAACCACCATTTAGCAAGGAAATTTATTTTATTTACTTCCTTTATACCTTGCCTTTCTCCCCTAAGAGGATGCAAAGTAGCTTACATCGTTCTCTCCTGTTTTATCCTCACAACAACTCTATGAGGTTAGTTAGGCTGAGTCATCCAGCAAGCTCCCATGGCAGAGTAGGATTTGAACTTGGGTCTCCCAGATCCTAGTCTGACTAAACTCAGGATGCCTTTTAGTGCAATCCTAAAAAGAGCTACTGCAGTCTAAGCCCATTGATTTAAATCAATCTTTAGATTTGCACTGTTTGTACCTCAGGATGAATATACCTTATCACAGGCAACTCAAGAGGCCCAAGTTGACAGTTGAAGTACGCAGTAAAGGGGAGGGGACTTTGCAAACTCGGTTACCGTACAGAAAAGGAGGAGGGTACTACATTTTACTTGTGCCAATTTATTCCAAACTTTGCACTGTGTTGCACTGTAAATGAATTTACAGGAGGAGTTTGTTTTTATCTTCAATGCACAAACCTGAGACACTGTCGACATGGTCTTCGGCATTCAGTAGTCAGAAGTTATGTGCTCCATAGAGGAAAGGAGGTTTAGCAGAACCTAATATAGAAATGCATTATTGTGCAACAAGATTGACACCTATTAGTGGTATGGGAAATACCAGGCACAAATAAATTGGGAATGAGAATAATGAGATAATTGATATCAGTGTTCTGATCTTGGGGGAACATAATATGGGCAGTTCTAAATCAGGCAGCACTTTTTATCTTAAAAAAAAGAAGTGCTGGTACTTATGATGTTCTTTCCTCCCAGCCCAGGTCCAGAATGCCCAAGAAGTGCTGGTATTCTGTACTGGTGCGTACTCCCTGAAAGAAATCCCTAAAATCAGTTATGGGATAAGTATAATATTCAGTTAGGGCTATAATATTCCTTATGCAAGGCCATGATGCACAATATAGAATTTCATGAAGTGTACAATCTTAACTTCCAGCAGCTGGTAACTGCAGACTGTTGGATTTCATTAAAAAATCTTATAATATTAACTTTAAAAAAATGGGTCTGCTCCATTTTTATATATTAATATCTACAAATCAAGAGCTTAATTCTATCAAAGCAGTATCAGATTAATATCTTTTCCTCCTTAAATGATCTGAATGTATAATGAGGAAAGGGAACCAGAAAAGGCTGGTTATGAGAATATATGCAGTATTAGATGGAATTAAAAAAGCATGATTATAAAAACAGATGGGAACGGGACGTATTAAAAGAGTCATCAGATAACGTATGGGACACATTACAAAGGCCTACTTAAATACTGCATGGCAGAAAATGTCTTGAAGGTGGTTTGTTTTTCCACATTTGGTAGCAATACTCAGAGTTAAAAATTTTTGGTGTGAGATCTAAAGTTATAGAGTAGTGAATACAAGAGAAGATCCCATGTGATCCTGGGATTGATCTCTTTAAGTTCCTGTACAAAAAGAGGTGAAATTTATGTACTGTATAAAGAATTTACTCATAGCAGCAACAATATTGAAAACAAGATATATTACCCAGCAAAGAGATTTTGTTACACAAGATACGGTTCATAACATATATGGGGCGGGGGTGGGGGTGGGGGATCACTGTATACAAAAATACAGGAAAGGAAATAGTTTACTCAGGATGATTTTTGGTAACCGTTTTCTCATACTGGAACAAGTTAAAACCAGAAGAAAATTCAAGAACTGAAATTTTGCACTGGTAGGGTATTTCATTCCAATCAAACTGGAGGATTACTGGTTGGTGGACTGCTGGGTTCTTCTGCCAGGCTCAGACGGCTGCCATTTCTGTTTGTAGCTTCTAAAATCTTTAGAACTGTTGTCCTTTTGAAGTCACAAAAGGCTTGCATCTTTCTTGAATCATACACATCCTTTTTGATTGTGGGTAGGGCTTCCTTTTTCATGTTTCTCCAAAATGGTATCCAGTGAGGCTCCAAATAGCTTGGCACCAGATAAAGGAACATTTACCAGTGAAACTAGAAACCTGGATGAATCTCCCAGCAGTGAAACCAGATGTACTGCATGCTGCCACATGGGATGCCATAGCTCTGAATGAGAACTGCACTGCCTGAGTCCACTGATGAATCTGCCAGGAAAGCTGCGGAAAGAGATACTTTCCAAAGATCTTTTTTACTTCCCTAGAAAAATATGCTTTGGATGTGAGTAGATTGCTAGTCCTGCATAAAATATGATTACCTATGGGTGCTCTGAGACTTGCAAATGATGCTCCAAATTTCATCCTTAGAATGACTTTAGTCACCTGGTAGATGACCTGTGCTAGAAGATGAACAGAGGGAGTGTGACTCTCTTGATTCTCCTGGGCCTCAGCAGTTTTCAGTACCATTAACCACAGTTTCTTTCTGGACTGCCTTTCTAGGCTGGAACTGGGAGGCACTATTTTGAGATGGTCCCTGTCCTACCTGGAAGGTAGGTATCAAAAAGTAGTGCTGGGGGACCTATGCTCAGCACCTCAGCCTTGGGCCTGTGGAGTTTTGCAAAACTCCATCTTGTCCCTTATGCTTTTCAGTACCTACATGAAATTGCTAGGTGAAGTCATTTTGGGATTTGGGCTGGGTTGTCACTAATATGTGGATGACATCCAGCTCCATTTCACGCTTCTGGCCAATCCCAGAGAGGGTGCAGAAACCCTGAACCATTGCCTCAAAACCGTTTTTGGAATGGATGCAGGCTAATAAACTAAACCTTAATCCTGACAAGATGGATGCATTACTAGTGAGTGCAAGGTCTGGCCTGAGACTTAAAGCATCACCTGTTCTTTTTTTTACAAAAAATATTTTTTATTGAAGGTTATCAAGCACATAGTCCAATTCAAGTCTTACTTTTACATTCACATAACAATAACTTATTTACAAGTTTACTATTAACATTTAAAGTTTCTTTTTCTTTAAATAGTTTTCCTCATAATAATAATAATATGTTTATTGCTTTTCCGGCCGAAGCCATAAGCCATACAAACACCAACAAAATATGAACTGTACACTTGAACATACCCAATTTACACAGACATAACTCGTCATTATCACTTTAAACTATCTAAACTCCTGAAGATTTTGTTTCTTTATCACCGTGGCTAAAAAGGAAGCCACTATAGCAGAGGTTTGATTGTCAGGAAAGTTATCAGACAATAACACTGAGATTGCCCAAGGAAGGAAGGGAAGCTTTTCTTTTAACATAATAGGAATAATAAATCTCTCTCTTTCCTTACTCCACTTAGGGCAAAAAACTATTATATGATCCAAGGTCTCTAACTTTCCTTGTCCACACAAACTCGTTCGGAATAAGGGAGTCCAGAGAAACGACCAGAAAGCACTTTAGAGGGAATAGTTTTCCTCATATAGATCCATGAATGTTTTGTTGTTCTTCAATTGCTTATATTTCTATTAATGACTGGTAGATTGTGTTTGTAGATTGTATGTTGCTTGTTGTAATGTAGTCAAGAAATGGCTTCCACTTACTGTAAAATTCTGTTGTCTTTTCTTTTTCTGAGGATTGTTGAATTCTTTCTGTAATTTTTCCATAATCATTTGGTCCCACACCTTACTAAGCCATTGGTCTATATTTGGTGCTGCCTTAGCATTCCATTTTATTGTGATTATTGTTTTTGCTGCTACAAATAGACTACTTATGAGTTCTTTTCTAATTTGTGGAACTTTATTGTCTTGCCATAAGTCTAGAAATATTATTGTTGGTTGCAGTTGTATTGAATAGGTAGTTACTTTATGTATGATCTCTTATTACTTCTTCCCAAAAGGCCATTATTTTCGGACATGCCCACCAACAATGGCTATAGGTTCCTGTACCCCCACATTCCCTCCAACACAATGGCGAGTACTTTGCCGTTAGCTGTGCTAATTTCTTTGGTGTGTAGTACCAATAGGATATTATTTTAAATGTTTGTAATTTAGTAGATATTATTGACGAATTGAGTAATTTCGATGACCAGACTTTCCCCCATTGCTCTGAAATCATCACCTGTTCTTGACAGGGTTACACTACCCTTGAAGAAACAGGTCCACCGTTTTTTTGGGGGGGGGGGATGGCTTTTACCATCTTCAACTGGTTAGCCAGCTGTGACCTTTCCTGGACAGAAAAGATCTGGCCACTATAGTTACATGCTCTAGTTACATCTAGATTAAATTACTGTAATGGACTTTATTTGGGGCTGCCCTTGAAAAGTGTTTGGAAACTTCAATTGGTGCAAAAGGCTGCAGCTAGGATGTTGACTGCGGCCATATCACTCTAGTCTTGGCCCATCCACACTGGTTCCCAATCTGTTTCCTGGCACAATTCAAGATGCTGCTGTTGACCTTTAAAGCCCTATGAGTCTTGGGACCAGAATAAGTGGACAGCCCACTCCCTTATGAACCTATCCAACTGCTACAGTCATTTTCCAAGGTCCTGCTTCAGGTGCCCCGGCTTTCTGAGATTAGGTAGGTGATAACCCAGGAAAAGATCTTGTTCATGGCAACAAAACTCTGGGACTCTCTCCTCAGGGAGACTCACCCATTCTCTTGTTGCCGTCTTCCACCAGTGGGGGAAAACTTCTTTGTTTTGATGATCCCTCCTCTCTGCTTTGTGTTTTAATTTTTTTATATTATTTTGTGTCTTAGCTTTTGTTTTGAGTTAATGATGTGTTTTTGTTTGGTTTTAATGGATTTTAAGATGTATTTTTATTAAGCATATTTTTAATCTGCTAGCTGCCTTGGTGGCCCTGATGAGTGCAAAAAGGCAGGGTATAAATTCTGTAATAAACAAAATATTTTGGGGAAAGATGTAGTGAGATAATTTGTTGAATCCTGTGGAAAGTCTGTCTTAGTTCCATTCAGTCATTTTGTTGAACCTCCCTCCCTTCTTGCCTCAAATTCCAGCATCCTTTGGGGTATGAGTTCAGGAATGATATCCTGGAGACATTCTTGTCCCTGATCATTTCTTGGACAACTTCCCTTTCTCTGGAAGGGATGCCTCAGACTATTATGAGACATCTAAAGTTTTCCATCAGGGAAATGAGAGCTGTTTCTTTCTTTCAGAACTATGACTACAAACTGCAGTTCACTCCACCCCCTAAGGTAGAGCTACGATCCACTCACAGCACATTTCATTCACCCATCCAGCCCCCCTCTTTCCTTCCTCAGTGGCCTGAATTTAGTAACAATGATTAAAAACCCCACATTACCAAGCAAAAATAATTCCCAAACTATTTAGCCACAAAACATTACACCCCTGCTTCCTAACAGCTTTGAACCCAGGACATATAACCTGTGTGGAAATGGCCATGAGGAGATTTTCTAGCATAGTTCTGCATACACAACAGCTATATTAACTTATATGGCTTTAACTATTTTAAAAGTGTTGGCTAAACCAGGTAAGATATTATATGGCTGATAAAGAGAATTTTTCTGGATATATTACAAAATAATGGTATTTCTTACATTCAGTCTCTCCTCCCTCCCATCCATTATTTTGGCTTCAACTGATACTTCACAAATGATACTTTGGGTGAACTGGTCAACTAAAAAATGAGAGCTCTATAAATCTCTAGTTGCTTCTACAGGAAGCAATATGAGGGTATAACAACTCTGAACAACTCTGGATATAACCTAAAGCCTCTGGTGAACTGCAGTTGTACAAATTGCTTATTTAAAAACAAGTGAAGACACTATTTAATGTGTGGTCATCCTTTCTGAAACACCAACTCAAACCAGAAACTGAAAAATGCTATTTTGGCAAATATCCTCAAACAACAACTCTGAAGCTTTTTGGCATAATGAGTAATATTGTCATATACAACTCTAAGAAAACTGTCATATATTTGTATGTTTATTACTTTTCAACCTCCTACAATTATATTTATATCCAATTAGCAAACAAAATTGTTGGCTGCATACAGGAGCCAGAAAATAAAAGTGTCTGTAAAATCATATTGACAAATTTTAACAAGCAAATTGAGTGAGATGTACATACCCATCTAACTGAATAAAAATGAATATCTTTACTTTTAGTAAAGAAAATGTGTTTGACGATATTGATCTAAACAATGTTATCTTCCACAGCTAGTATATATGGCACTTTTGGGTGGTGGAACTAATTATTATTCATTAAGTGCTGCAGATAGTTTCCCATCCCATCTACCACAGATTCACAATACAAGGAATTCTCCTAGGTAGAGCCATCAAGAGATTTGAACCAGTTAATAGCTCTACTTGGACAGTCAAAAAAGAATTTGTTTATATGCTGCAATGTGTTAATTTTCAGCTTTGCTGGGGGGGAAATCCCACGCAGATAATAAATGTTTGTATAATGATGAATATAAATACGCTGAAGAAATTATGCAAACAAGTATTTAAAACTTCACTTTTTTGCCAGGCTGGTTTATTCTGCAGCATTACAGTATCTCTTTTAAAAAAGATAATCACAATCCACTTGATGA
The DNA here is from genome assembly GCF_028583425.1 of Eublepharis macularius. NCBI lineage: Eukaryota > Metazoa > Chordata > Lepidosauria > Squamata > Eublepharidae > Eublepharis > Eublepharis macularius. The sequence continues at coordinate 68,068,985 of NC_072793.1, forward strand.
CCCTTATGGCTTCCCAAAGTCATCATTACCCCCTACTCACACATGCATACTCACATGCACAGACCATGTTAGTCATGAGACATTCCAGAACTCCTACTACAGAAACACTGAAGGCTCAACTCTTGGTATCAGTTCAACAACACTGCAATCTATCATGAAGGCCAGAAAGGCTTTTATTCAAGTAGAAAACAAAGATTTCTCGCCTTCAAAAAATCAAAGTGAACTGATGTACAAAATGACTGTACTGAACAAAAGTCAGTGAGTTGAATATACATTCACACTGCAAACTGTTCCCACTCACCATGTAGCAACCATTGCATCTGTAGGTGAGAATATTTTTGTCTATGAAGAACAGGTTCAAGGTGAAGCCCATTTAATCAATGGAGAATTGCATATACACAAAAAAATGGCAAAAGAAAAAAATGAGAAAAAAGCCAGTTTTTTGTGATTTTCAAATATAATTTTATTCACTAAAATACTTTGACTCTGATTAACGTCATTCTCTCCACACAAGTTATTATTTTATAGAGGGACTGAAACAGGAACAGCAGGTACTTCAATGAAGCAAAGGCCCAAACAGCATTTAATGTAATAATTGTTCAGAACTGTGTGGGCTCATATCTATGCCAACTTCCTGTACATGGTCTCCTTGGAGAGTCTTATCAAGCATCACCCCCCACTACAATGGCAGCTTACATTAAATATTTACAAATCAAACTGTACTTTCCCCTTTTCTCTCTGACAGAAGACACAGGCAGTCATGAACACACGTCCATATGCAGGCAGGCAAGCATCCTTCCCTTGTCTTGCTAATTCTCTCTTCCTGGGCCTTCATTTATTTAAAACTTTCATTTATGCTGCCTTTCCACCCAACTCAGGATTCCCAAGGCAGTAAAAAATCAAGACCATTAAAAATATTTTAAAAACAATTAAACACACACAATTAAAAACACAAACAAGGGGGGGGGGTCAGTGAGGGAACGCCAAACAAAACAGAATTGTTCACTTGCTGGCAGAAGATGATGAAGAGAGTTGCTGTAGCACAGTGGTTAAGTGGTTCGGCTGTAAATCAGCACTCTACAGGTTCGAATCCCACTACTGCCATGAGCTTAATAAGTAGCCTTGGGTAAGTCACTCCTCTCAGCCCCAACTCCCCAGCTGTATTATGGGGATAATAACAACACTAACTTGTTTACCACTCTGGGTGAGGCACTAATCTGTCTAGAAGAGCAGTATATAAGCACAGTTATTATTATTATTAATTATTATTGTGGATGACTGACACATCTCCTTTGGGAGGGAATGCCATATTTTTAGAACTACAGTTGAAAATGCCTTCTTGGTTTGCCACCCATCTAACCTCAGATGGCTAGGGCACTCAAAGAAGGGCTCCTGAATATGGCTGCAGTGATCAGTTAGGTTCGTATGGAAGCAGGCGGTCCTTAATTATGTTGGTCCTAAGCCGTATAGGGCTTTAAAAGTCAGTATCAGCATCATGAATGTGGTCTGGAAGCTGATTGAGAGCCAGTGTAAGAACAAGACTGGAGTGATATGGTTCCAATGACCCATTGCAGTTAGCATTCAAGCCAGCTGCAGCTTCTGAACACTCTTCAAAGTCAGACCCGCAAAGAACATGTTGCAAATGTCTAATCTAGATGTTACCAGATACCTGCATTTTGAAACTTCCCTGCATCTGGGAAGAAGCATATTGATCTTTGTTGTGGGATATAAGAACTACCACTTTGTTTTGCTGAGAGTAATTTCAAAGTAGTCCTTGAAAAGAGATGGATAGGGAAAGTCCTCAGAGAGGCAGCCCCAGATAATTACTACAGCCAGAGCGTTCAGTTGAATATAAACGCCTCTTCAGGGCTGACTCACCATCATATTAACTGCTCCCTACAAAATGCAAATGTGTCAAATATTTCCTGTATGCACTAATTAGATGACTGGATCTAAAGAGCAAAGTCCACTGAAATTGTCATAGGAACCCAATATATGGGAAATGATCACATTTAATTTCAGTCCATCATAACTGTAGCCCTGGACTGTTACATGGTTACTTCTGGACACTAGCTAGTTGTTTGTGAGGTTCCTAAAGTTCAGCATTTTTTCCCTATTGTGTGGACTATCTCTATCTGGACCAGAATTATGTGTTATGCACCATCCCAGTACAGATGGGAGCTGGTAGATATGGGGGTGGATTTTATCAATGATGGACAATGTTGAGCAAGGTTGCTCACTGCCTGTCCAACCTTCATAGTATCCCTAGAGCTGATGATGCAAGTTCCTCTTCTTCCTGCACCTTCTCTCTAATGCTATGCAATGCCAGCTTGGTGAGGCACAAACCTGCCAGCCTGACCATGCTGTTGCAGAAGGGAATTGACCTGGCTCGCATAACCAAAACATGGTTTGAAGAAAATGACATAGTGTTCCTATCCCAGCTAAGTCCACCTGGTTATGTGGTCCTCCGTCAGCCTTGCACTGCTGGCAGGGGAGGTGGTGTTGCTAATTTATTCTGTGGGACTTGCAGCTTCCACCGAATCCAAGAACAAACTATAGCAGGCATTGACTGCATGCTTCTTACACTGGAAACTAAGGATAGATTGGGCATTCTGCTGGTCTACTGGCCACCTAGCTGGCAGATGTGCTCTCCAGCATGGTGTTGGAGACCCCTAGACTGAAAGTTCTGGGTGACTTGCTGAATGCTCCACATCAGGGCCCAGCCAGGACTTCATAGCTTCCTTGGCAGCCCTAGGCCTCTCAAATATTAACAGGCCCCACATGTGAAAAGGGCCACACCTTGGACTTTTTTGCTCTGAGCCTTTTAGGGAAGGTCTTCTTTCAGAGTTGGAGATACAGGCTGAACCATGGACTGACCATTACCTGGCAAAGTCAAGGGTGAACATGGGCTTGATAGCCCAAAAAATGGAGGGCACAATTAAAATGGTCTGCTCACAAAGTCTCATAGACCCTTCCGGACTCCAAAATGTGCTGGGGAAATTTTAGAATTCCAAACCCAGGCCCTACTGAGACTGCACTGAAGCACAGAAACAAAGCACAACTAACTTACATGGCATATTTAGCAATGTGAAAACTCCCTAATACGCATATGTCTACATCAGCAGACAGTACCCAAAAGAGTAGTCCCTGTTCATACCAATGCATCTCTGAGCTACTTCTTACGACACAGTCCTGTAATCTGGATGGAAAGCCCTCTTAAAGAATTCAGTTTTGCATAGTTTGTGGAAAACCAGGAGAGCAGGAGCTTTCCATAAGGTGGGACTACCACAGAGAAAGCACATTTGTGGGCAGCTGTTGGATTTTGCCCAACTGCAGGGTGGTATCTGCAGAAGGTCCTGTCCAGAGGAGCAAAGCTGCCATGGTGAAACATAGGGGAAGAGGTGATTGCACATGGGCTGAGCCCATGAAAGGCTTTCAGTGTGATAGTTGTGACCTTTGAATTGAGCCCAGTAGCTGATAGGAAGCCAACGAAGTGACTGGGAGAGATATCCCTACTCTGTCCAGCTCCACAGACTAAACAAGCTGCAGCATTCTGCACTAGCTGGAGTCTCCAAATCAACTTTGAGGAGAGGCCAGTGTAGAGTGCATTACAGTAGTCTAGTCTCAGTGTTACTGTGCCATATATCCAGGTGGCCATATTGGCCATGTCAGGGTATGGGGCCATCTTCCAGGCTAGTCTGAGTTGTGAGAAGGCCATTTTGCAGCTGCATTTACTTCTCTGGCTGCAGTGATGGATCTAGTATGATCCCTAGGCTCTTACCTGAGTCAGCCTGGCTCAACTGAACCCCATCAAAAGTCAGAAGCACAGTGTCCTTTAAGATCTCTGCTTTTCCAACCAACATCACTTCTTTCTTGTCTGGGTTCAATTTCAATTTGTTTGCTTTCAGCCAGTTAACAACAGTGGACAAGCAACTACTCAGTACCTCCACTGCATCACCCAGGGATTTGGAAAATACAATATAGAGCTGGGTGTCATTTGCATATTGGTGACATCCAATTGCTTAGCTCTGAATGGGTTCTCCTAAAGGCTTTACATGGAGGTTGAATAACATGGAGGATAAGGTTGCACCTTGTAATTCCCACACTGAGGATAGTTGGTCTCCAATAGCAACCCTTTGAGTTTGTCCCATAAGGAACGATTTGAACCAGTCCAAGGCACATCCCCTGATACTTACTTCTGCCTTCAAATGCTCCGCAGAATGGCACGATCTACTGTGTTGAAGGCTGCAGATAGATCCCCTAGGAGCAACAATGAAGTGTGGCATTTGTCTCCATTCAGGCAGAGTTTATCAGCTTAGAGCCACCAGAGCCGTCTCCATCCTGTTGTCTGGCCTAAAACCAGACTGAAAAAGATCGAAAGCACCAGAGTTGTCCAAGAAGGCTTGAAGTTGGTCAGCTACTACTCTCTCAACCACTTTGTCCAAAAAGGGCAGATTAGAGACTGGGCAATAACTGATTACATCATTTTTATCTAAGGATGGCTTTTTAAGTAATGGGCAGATGACCAGATCTTTGAGAGGGTGAGAGAAGGAATTAGTGATTTATGCTAGACACCAAGGAATTAGTGATTTATGCTAGACACCAAGGGCTCCTTTATGTGGTCTTTACAAGATTTTAGTAGCCAAGATGGGCAAGGATCCAGAGTACAAGTAAGGGCCTTCACACATGCTAGAATTCAGTCAATATCCATCACTGTGATTCAGTCAAAACAATTCAGAAATGAACCATATGGTGTGGTAAGCGTTACTTCTGGCTCACCTATATTACAGGTGGTATCCAGATCAGACCACATTCAAGCTATTTTATCAGCAAAGAACTTTGTAAAGCTGTCACAGCGAATTGTCTGTCCTTGAACCAGCAAAGGTTCAGAATTAGGGGTCAAAATATATTGAGCTACCTTAAAGAGTTGGGATGGATGTGATTTAGCAGATGTGATAGTTGCTATCACCGCTGCTTCATAAGTCTTCAATGGGCTCTGTAGCATGCTCTATCAGATTCAGCATGAGTTTTCTACCAGCGTCTTTCTAGACATCTTCCAGTCCTTTTTAGGTCACTCAGCTCTGTGGTAAACCATCAGGCTGATTTCTGCTGCACAGAGGGAGGAGTAAGTGAGGAGCAATCTTGTGAATGACTTCAAGGAGATTCAGATTCTCTGTGTTCATCTTTATACTGGTTTTCCCAAATCTTCTGCTACCATACCCTATTGTATCTCTTTCCTTGATTGTCCTTACTGTTGTTTATTATTGTACTCTGCTAAGTGAATATCCTAAATGTTAGATTATATTGTATTTTCATTCGCACTATGTAATCTGCTTTGGATGTCCGTGAGAAAGAGGGATTATAAATAACAACAACAACAACAACAATATTTTAAAGACATGACAAATAAATAAATTGTCTTCAGAAAGAAGTTCTGAGATGGCTGGAAATGGTATGGAAACTCTCCATGCAATTTGGTGGGGTGCAATCCATAAACCAGGCTGTTCTATACATGAAGAGTGTTGCTTTCCTCAATCACCCACACAGAGACTGCCTCAAGTAGGCTCCCAATTTTTCGCAAAAGAATCATTATGAAGCATCAACACATGGAATTATTTATCATCCCATAAAACTTATATATTTTATGGACAACATACTTGATAGTAAGATTTGGGTCCAGGAGCACCTTTATGATCAACTAGATTTCCAAGGTACTTGAAAGCTCATACCCTGAAAATCTAGTTGGTCTTTAAAGTGCTACTGGCCTGAATCTTAATCTTCTACTGCAGACCAATAGGGCTACCCACCTGAAAGATTATCATGATTCCTTATGAAAATCAAGTAAGACAGAAACTATTATTTTATTTTGATGAACGGGGAACAAAAACAGAGTAATTATTCAATGCAAATCAGTGGATTCATAGGTGAAATTCTAACTCGAGGAAGGTAGGCTCCCAACAGATAATATGAGGCTACCATAATTAATCCACCCTAATCCATAGTAGTACAATGTGTCACAACCACAACATAGGAACTATAAATATGTATAGAACCAATAATTGTGTAGACATTTTAATGGTGAGGTTTGTATGGAAAACTAATTTTCTAATTCTAAATTTTTCTATTGTTCCCATTAACCTTACACAAATAAAAGGTTAAATAAGACTCTCAAATAATAAAAGTTAAGTAAAATGGGCCTCTCCAAGTCCATCATGAATTCCAGCTCTGGAGGTCTAACTAAACATATTGTTTCTGGGTATGCCCCGGGTCCTATCAAACCAGACATGTGCCGGGAGTATGTTTGGAGGTTCCAGTTATTTCCAAAACTAAATTATCTGGTGCATGGGGGCTCAATTCACATCAGATTGCAGTGCACAGGGAGACCTGAAAAAATTGTAGCATGTAGCCTCAAGTGGCTCTTTAACTCAGAAGCAAGTTGAATTCAAAAATTACAGGCTCAGATCGTTCCAAAGGAAACTTCAAATCTCAGAGTGATAAAGAGGAAACTACTTCACAGACATGGTACAAAAGTGGTATAAAGATCATATGGTGTAGCCAAAGAGATAATCTTGCCTGATCTTAACAATCATGATGGAAAATACAGGAGTCAGTGGACTAGAAGGTTTCAGGTAGGTAGCCATGTTGGCAGTAGAACAGCAGGATTTGAATCCAACAGCACCTTAGAGAGCAACAAGATTTTCAGGGCATAAGCTTTCGAAAGAAAGTTTATACCATGAAAATCTTGTTGCTAATGGACTCAAACCCTGCTGGACTAAAGGGTATATAGGGCTTTATAAAGTCCTACATACCTATACTGTTTATAAAGTCCTATATATGCTTTGGTCCAACCTTCAACTGTGTCTAAAAGACAACAGCGAGCTACTGAACTTTCAATAGGGAGCTACTGAGCTTACATGACTGCTTAAACTACTTAGACTAGTCATCTAAGTGGTGCACACAGAAAATATCTG